>NC_091058.1:191569131-192190291 GCF_000393655.2 Nicotiana sylvestris | reverse complement strand
GATAATAGGAAGAAGAAAGCAAAAAACTCATAGAAGAATTCTCCGCCCTGCTCCTAGTGTGTTCTTGCCTCCTTAGGTCGAATCTCCGGTCTCCACGGAGGCTCCGTGCTCTCTTTAGGTCTAAAGTGTGTCCAAAGTTTGTCCCCTTTCTCAAAATAGCATTTTTACATGTATTTATGTCAAATAGGGTCGGGCCCAGACGAAATACCTTTTCCTGCGCAAAATAGGACTCTGGATCTGTAAAATTTGCACAAGCGCGCCGCATGGGGAGACGCGCCACGCGGTATGCTTGTGGGGAAGTTCAAAGAGCTGATTCTGACAGGCTGCATGAAATTTCCAAAAGCGCGGCGCGCTCCGCGCCGCTCCACACACCGCAGTAGCTGGAATTCCCGAAAATGAAAAACATGAAAGTTGTAGTCCTTTCAAATAGCTTTCCAACAATATATTTTGGATACCAAACGGAGTTCTAAGAGAAAGGTTATATGCATTTTACTAGACAATGCGCCGTATGCCCGCTCGATTCTCCGTTTCGTTCTTAACTATCATCCGTTGATCCCCGAACACGATCCCGGCTTGATCCCTTGGGCTTTTACGCAGACTTCAAAGCTAAAAATCTCTTGAATTTATTTCATAATATCTACATGGCTCGGAATCACAACTACAAGGCATAAAATACACAATTAGTGCAAAACACTAGCGATTAAAGCTCAAACTCAATTAAAGTGCAGTAAATTAGAGTGTAATAAGTGACTAAAATACGCAATTATAGCCTATAATCATATGTCAATAAAATCTGTCGGAATATCATAGGACCATTATGCCTTTGACTAATATCATGAAATAAACTTTATCAACTTACGTATTTTCTGAGACCCATGAACGGAAGATGTAATAATAAGACATATGTGAATTCAAGAACATAGGCACCTCTAATACTTCTATGAATGGAGTCATTTATGGAAGTTGTGCATTTGATCGTTTCGTTTGTGTCGTATAGATAATGCCAAAAGGAAAGAAGGATAGCCTTAACATACCTGAGCCGATTCTTTTGACAATCCCTCTAATACACGTCGATTGTGACAACACGTAATGGCAGATCGAAGTAGGGAAAAATCCGTGTGATATTCTTGAGAAAGATTGTACCGTGCTCTCTTAAAATTGCAAAATCTCACATTGCCTAAGCTGCTAAGAAATCTCATTGGAATTTTTGTTTCAAGAAATCTTATTAAAATATCGTTGGATTGAGGTTGCTAACGTTGGAATCTTAGTTTGTAGTAATTGTTTGAAGATGTTATAAATTCACTTCATATATTCTAGCATCTGTTTTGCAATCCTTGTAATCGGAATAACACTATATGATTACTTAGTTGCATATCTTATGGCCCAATGAAGCCAAAATTCCAAACTTCTAAGTATGACTTTACACGTAAGTGTCTTGTGTATAACACCTTAGTTGGTTGCCTTTCAATCTAGGTGTATGAGTCACTTAATTTGAGGGGGGGGGGGGCGCTTCCACGTAGTGAAAATAAATCCTTATCCAATAATTCTCTAATTAATTATGTAATATCCCACTACCCAATAATGAACCAATTATAGAATTTATCTCAAATTACTTAAATTACTACATACTTTGTACATCTTATTGTCGCGCCCCTTTTTTTCTTGCGGAGTCCGGGTTTTGACATTCATGGGGGAAAAACTCGTTTCCTTTTAGGATTTGGGTATTTGAAGAGCCGTCACCTAACGGATTATGGTGTGTTAGGGCACCTAGAGCGGTTAACTCACGTAACTAGTTTGCATTACCAGAGATTAGGGTAAGGGCTTGAAATAACCTTGAGGGGAAGGTGTTAGGCACCCCTCGCGGTCCACAACGGTGGATCTCGGCCGAACATAAACTATGTGAATTAGTCTTTTTACAAGTGAATATTTTCAACAAATATTTGCAAATAAGAGCATGTTTTTACATTCTAAACACAGGTATGATTCAGCTAATGGGAGCAAGAGAGAGGTTTGAACAATTTGCACATATATAAAGAAAAGTAAACAAGAGTTGGGAAATAGGGGTCCTAGGTTGGTTAGCCTACATGATCACACCTATACAATGCCCGATAATCACTCCTCAATGAGGGGCTACACGTGCTATTAGCGCGTAGTCATCATATCCTTACTACCCAATTCCCTCCCCTTGGTAATATCCTAAAACGTTCTAGCAACCTTGAAAGATATCCTATGCGTGCATTACCTGTCCCTTCCTTGTGGCCCTGGAGGTATTTAGGACCTCTAATTTAGGTAGTTCTAGACCATCCTAAGGTACTTAAAGGAGAAAAATCTAGGCGTCAGCCAAAAACAATTAGGACTGCATTAAAGAGGGAATAATTAAAGGCTAAAATTTTACATCCACAAACAGAACAAGTAAGTGCACGTCTCAAACAACAGTTTTCAGATAATTAAGAGGAACTCTAGAATAGGATACCTAGGTGAGCAGTGAATATGCAGTATTGAGTTAGGACCAAAGTGTCAAAGGCCTAGTTTGCCTACTGATTTTTTAGACCTATTGAACATGAGCAGTCACAGATAACAGAGCTTAGTTTTACAATCGCAAGATTTTTAATCGCCACATAGGCTTGCCTAGGCGTATAATAGTGATATCCTATGAGCATGGTATCTAATCATTGATCAGGAATGCAGTAAAACAACAAATAATTTTAAACGTGCCATTTGGATCCTATAGGCATGATTTCTAGTGATGTTAATTAATGCAGCGTTAAAAACTTACTAAAGAAATGAAAAAAATAGTTAATTAAACCGATTCAGAATCTACAAATATGAGTTAAAGTTAAACTGATTTTAGCTATAACTAAACTGGTTTTAGATCCTATAGGTATGATTTCTAGTTAAACATAAGGTGAAGCAAGTAGAACTTATTTGACCAAAGTGAAATCCCTATAGGCGTGATTTCTAAGGAGATGAATTTGAACACATGCTGTAGTGGAACCTGAACCTCAGTTACTTTACACCCTATAGGCATGATATCTAATTATATGAAATGGAGCAGGTAGAATTCATTTCAACCAAGAAATCCCATAGGCAGATTGTCTAACACAGCACATGTAAATCCCAATAAACCCTATAGGCTTGTTATCTACCCAACTTTTATCCAGTGTACAACTATCCCCCCTTTTTCACTAGCCACCCCAATATTTGTTTACAATTAATTATTACAGACCAAGAATTGAATGAATTACATAATTATAAATATACATTAAACTATAAGAATCCTTAAGTAGGTCCAAAGTAATTTCCAAGCCTTCAGTAGTCTCAAGTGCCCACAATTCCATAGCTAATTTTATGTCTAGGTGTGTCAGAGTTCCCTAAGGACCTCAAGGATCCCGAGCAGTGCTCACACCCAGACCTTTCTCAAGTAAGAAATGATTTATGTGCAGTGTGGAAGTGCCAACCCTAATATGCCAGAGTTCAAAGAGATCTCAAAGGTCTCAAAGCAGTACACATACCAGAGGGGCAGGACTTAGTAATCTAAGAGTAATATGAGAGTGCATAATGATTTGAAAGAGTTTGGTAAATAGTATAAAGAAAGGTCTTAGGAATGAAAAAAGTTTTCTGAAAACCTGTACTGGTTTTAGTAAAACAATAGTAGGAAAAGCATGAAAAAGAACATCTTGAAATCGGAATACCAATCCCAGAACAGATTCAAAAAACGCTTTGGCAAACAAACTTCACACAAGGAGAAAGGGGTAGGGGACACCTAGAATGCACCTTAGTGATAGCAAACAAATACGCAGATTCCTTAAGAAGTTATGGAACTGACCAATTAGTTACAAAGATATGTTGAGAACACATAGGTCTTAGACATGACCAATACACACAACTAGAGTACCTTTGAAAGGGCTAGGTGTCTTAACAGGATCTCATTAGTGAAGTAGAGTAGGTAAGACTTAGATGAACAAACTAGACAAGCACTTCATAAAACATTCCAAGTTTTAGAAATACTAATCACATGTAGAATAAGCAGAATTTAGACATGCTGGGTGAGACAGTAAACAAATAATGCAGCTTGGATATATTAGTAAACAAATAGGATTCATGCAATTATCTAAAACAGGATTGGGCATGCTAAATAGTAAACTAGTTATAGCTTTTAACAGAACAAACTTAAACATGCTGAGTGATACAGTAATTAGGCAGTATAATCTAAGCATGCTGATTGTAAATTGAGCTCATGACAATAGAATAGTAAATAGAACTGGAAATCACAACTAATGAACTGCATCAACATAGAAAACACATAGTTTTGGAATGAGAGTTGAATCAGGACATACCAGTTAAGGAAAGAATAAAGAGTATAGAGTAGAGAGGATGCAAATAGCCATCGTTGGCTTACATCTAGCTGGATTAGTGAGAATTGCAAGTAACAAACGAGAATAGAGAGCCTTTGAGAGAGTGAGAGTATAGATGAACTAGTGTTCGTGTCTAAGAAGTTAAAATAAGAGAGTTTATATTGTAGCTTGAGAGTAGAGTAAATAAGGTAAAGTAATCATCAATCAGCAATTAAGGAATTTCAGAATCAATCATACAAGGATTCAACATAGTTTTTCTTCTTTAATTAAGGAAAATCAACCATCGGTAATTATAAGAACTAATTAAGGCAAGCGGTTCAATTAAACGGAGTAAATAAGTTAGAATCAGAGGTCTTGTTAAACAAAAAAATTCCGATCAAACCAAAAATAAAGAGCTTCGGAATAGAGAGTCAAGGGTTTAATTAAGGAAAGAATCATGCAAAGAGTCAGCAGGTATCACAGACAATTTCAAATAAGGTAAGAATGGAATAGTCAGGAAACAGATTGATAAATCAAGAATTCAAATCAACACTGATTTAAGGGTGAAAATATAGGTTTACCATGAATAGGCAAAAAAGAATATAGACACATAGAATTGGTAAGGAGTCGAACCAAAAACCTTAGTAGAGGCATATTAGGATAAAAATCACAAGACCTCTAATTAGGCTAAAGAAACATCACAGGAACCAAAGCATAAGACAAAATCAGTACACAAGTAACTCAGAAACTAAACAAAATGTTGAAAAAATTAGGTTTTTAGCATAAACGAGTTAGGGTTAGAGCAAACCTTACAAAATCGGTTAAAACACATAAGAAATAGAAGATTAAACACTCAAAATTATCAAATGATTTTGAAAAAAAAAGAAATTTTTGGGAAACCCTAGTTTAGAAAAAATGGAAAACCATTCTAAAATTAGAAGGTTCTTGTAAAAATCAGAAGGTTCTTGTAAAACTCATACGAAATAGGTTCGATCTATCTTAGATTTTGCACAGATCTGAGAAGTTCAAAGGACAAAAATTAGGGTTTCAAGAAGAACAACATAGAGGTGAAGAAGCAAGCTTAGAAATCCATAGATCTAAGGCGATATAGGAAGATCTTACTCAAAATCGAACTGGAATAGCCTGAAATAGGCGAGAAAAGGCCAAAGGCGTAAGAAAACTAACCCTGGTCCCTTGAGGACCCGAATATGGCGATAGCATTACAGGAGAGGCCATTAGATGCCTAGGGGTGGTGAGAAACCGCCATGAATGGCCATAGATGAGTGCCGACAAGGGTGGATTAGGGTTAGGTTTTCAGATCAATGGAGAGGAAAGGGGTCTCAGGGCAGCTGTTTGGGTGAGAATAGCCGGGTTTGGGGGTTAGTTTGGAACTAAAAAAGGTAAGGGTAATGGTGGCCGTTGATCTATGTGATCAACAGCCAAGATTAAAGGATTTGGGGGCGGGTTGGGTGTTATAGATTTGGGTTGGGTAAGTTTTTGGGCCCGATTGGGATTGCGGGGAGGGGGGTGGGGATGGGGTTAAAATTGGGCTAATTTAATAGGCTAGGTCCAAATTAAAAGGGGCTATTTGTTAAATACGTAATTAATTGCAAAAATAATTTTAAAAAATGGTTAATAAATTATAAAAATGATTTTCATGCATGAAAATGTTTTAAAGTAATTACTTAATATTTAAAAAATATAAAAGGCTATTTTTCGGTAAAAAATAATGTAATAATGCATGCACAGTCTATAATCGCAAAGTAGTTGCAATTGCATCCTAAAAATACCAATGTGGCTATTTATGCAATAACTGAAACTTAATATAAATGCAAATGATAAATTAAGCTACTAAAATTATTATAAAACTATTTTGTGATGCAATCAGTGATTGTTTTATTAATAAAATACCGGGATAAATTAATTAAAATATTTTAAAAATGTAGAAATTGTATGAAAAATGCTAATTGGTGCCAAGGCATAGTTTGAAAATATTATGGTAAAATTGGGTATCAACAGCTGCCCTTCTTTACCCGAAAAAGATGAAAGAATTTCGGGTAAAGACATGATGGCCTATTTTGACCGGATGGGATGTTTTGAAAGATAGAGGCCGGACTCCGGTCTTTGAGCTGCCTACATATTCCTGGTTTTACAGGAATCAGGCCATCTGTAGTTCTAGATTCATTGGCGGAATATACCGATGAAGTCATTACAAGAATGGACACGAGATTTCGGACTGGATGCAAGTGTGGTTATGGTGAATGGTCCAGGTTTGAGATGGCTGAATGAACTGGATCGAGGTCGCTCCTGCTAGGATAACAGTTGCTTACTAGTCACCTACAGATAAAGAGACACTACAAACATGTATTTGTGCGAAAGTTTAAACATGATGCACATTTTCTTTGGACCATGAAAGTTGTCTTCGGGTGGTTAAGGATGATGTCCTCAGACCATGATGTCCTGGGCCATGAATTTTTTAGGCGAGATTCGTAGGCCATGAAATGATGTTCTCGGGCCATGAATATGGTGCCTCCGAACAATGCCTTTGTATAATGATATGCAAATTTGAGAGGTCCTCAGGCCATGACATGGTGTCTTCCAGCTATGAGGATGATGCCTTTTAGACTATGACGCCTTTGGATAGGTCAGCGATATTTCAGCCTATAAGATACAATAATATGACATTAC
The DNA here is from genome assembly GCF_000393655.2 of Nicotiana sylvestris. Lineage (NCBI taxonomy): Eukaryota > Viridiplantae > Streptophyta > Magnoliopsida > Solanales > Solanaceae > Nicotiana > Nicotiana sylvestris. The sequence goes on along the minus strand of NC_091058.1, from coordinate 192,183,269 downwards.
CAAAACACGGCTTAGTCTTATAAAATGAAGGGCAGAGCTTAGCCCAATCGAAAACAAATAGATAGTACCATAATAGATCGATATTTATACGAGAAGGGACAATGCTTGGTCCCTATGCAAATGTGTAGGCAAGGATTAGCCTCATGCAGATATGGAGGTAGGGATTAGCCTTATGCAAACGTGGAGGCAAAGATTAGCCTCATGCAAACATGGAGGCAAGGATTAGCCTCATGCAAATATGGAGGAAATGATTAGCCTCATGGAAATATGGAGGTAGGGATTAGCCTCATGCAAATATGGAGGCAAGGATTAGCCTCATACAGATATGGAGGCAGGGATTAGCCTTATGCCGATATGGAGGCATGGATTAGCCTCATGCAAACATGGAGGCAAGGATTAGCCTCATGCAGATATAAAGGCAAGGGTTAGCCTCATGCAAATATGGAGGCAAAGATTAGCCTCATTCAAATATGGTGGCAAGGATTAGCCTCATGCAGATATAGAGGCAAGGGCTAGCCTCATGCAAACATGGAAACCTAGTGGACTTTTGGATAAGGCTCGTCTTAAAGGATTATTATATGGAAAACATATTAATCCGACTAGATTTGACCATGATGCCTGCACAATTACGATAAGAGTAAGGTTACTATGGGGTCTAGACTGGTACCCTCAAACGGACAACTTGAGGGGGAAAGGCAAGGAACCGTCGACTGCACCGCTGATCGACTAGTTTAACCGCAAATAAGACTTTTCGAATTTAAGGGTAATAATTTGGAAGAGCATAACCACTCATCAAGCGTTGCTATAGGATTTGATACGCACGAGTGGAATATGATGTGGAACATGATTTATGCAATAATAAATATCATGTTGTTAGGCGTTTGCACATAGAAAAATAATAAATGCAGTATTTAAATAATTGAAAGGCAGTTACGGAAAAAGAAAACAAGGAGACAAGTCAGTTTTAGGAAAAGAAATCATAAATGCTTGAAAATCGATAGTTAAATTCAAATAAGGGAAATGGTACGTGACAAGGCATGCTTGGACTAATTCACAAAAATAAGTTTGTTATGGTAAGAGCCTAAATATACCCAGCAGAGTCGCCATGCTGTCGTGCCCCATTTTTCCTCACGGAGTCCGGGTTTTGAAATTCATGGGGAAACAACTCGTTTCCTAGATTTGGGTATGTGAAGAGTCGCCACCTAACGGATTATGGTGTGTTAGGGCACCTAGATCGGTTAACTCACGTAACTGGTTTGCATTACCAGAGATTAGGGTAAGGGCTCGAAATAACCTTTAGGGGAAGGTGTTGGGAACCCCTCGCGGTCCACACCGGTGGGACCTGCCCAAACTTAAACTATGTGAATTAGTCTTTTTACAAGTAAACAATTTCAACAAATATTTGCAAATAAGAGCATGTTTTTACATTCTAAACACAAGTATGATTCAGGAAATAGGAGCAAGAGAGAGGTTTGAACAACTTGCACACATGTAAAGAAAAGTAAATTCATTTAAGCAACGAGAGTTGGGAAATAGGGGTCCTAGGTTGGTTAGCCTACAGGATCATACCCACACAATTCCTGGTAATCACTCCTCAATGAGGGGCCACACGTGACATTAGCGCATAGTCATCATATCCTTACCATCCAATTCCCACCCCTTGGTCATAACCTAAAACGTTCTAGCAATCTTGAAAGATATCCTATGCGTGCATTACCCATCCCTTCCTTGTGGCCTTGGAGGTATTTAGGACCTCTAATTTAGGTAGTTCTAGACCATCCTAAGGAACTTAAAGGAGAAAAATCTAGGCGTCAACCAAAAATAATTAGGACTTCATTAAAGAGGGAACAATTAAAGGCTCACATTTTACCTCCACAAACAGAACAAGTAAGTGCACGTCTCAAACAACAGTTTTCAGATAATTAAGAGGAACTCTAGAATAGGATACCTAGGTGAGCAGTGAATATGCAGTATTGAGTTAGGACCAAAGTGTCAAAGACCTAGTTTGCCTACTGATTCTTTTAGACCTATTGAGCATGAGCAGTCACAGATAACAGAGCATAGTTTTACACTCGCAGGATTTTTAATCGCCCTATAGGCTTGCCTAGACATATAATAATGATGTCCTATGAGCATGCTATCTAATCATTGATCAAGAATGCAGTAAAACAACAAACAATTTAAAACGGGCCATTTGGATCCTATAGGCATGATTTTTTAGTGATGCTAATTAATGCAGCATTGAAAACTTATTAAAGATACGAATAGATTAGTTAATTAAACCGATTCAGAATCTACAAACATGAGTTAATGTTAAACTGATTTTAGGTCTAACTAAACTAGTTTTAGATCCTATAGGCATGATTTCTAATTAAACATAAGGAAAAGCAAGCAGAACTTATTTGACCAAAGCAAAATCCCTATAGGCATGATTTCTAAGGAGATGAATTTGAATACATGTTGTAATGGAAACTAAACCTCAGTTGCTTTACACCCTATATGCATGATATCTAATTATATGAAATGGAGCAGGTACAATTCATTTCAACCAAGAAATCCTATAGGCAGATTGTCTAACACAGCACATGTAAATCACAATAAACCTTATAGGCATGTTATCTACCCAAATTTTACCCACAATGTACCACTATCCCCCCTTTTTCACTAGTCACCCCAATATTTGTTTACAATTAATTATTACAGACCAAGAATTGAATGAATTACATAATTATAAATATACATTAAACTATAGGGAGCCTGAAGTAGGCCCAAAGTAATTTCCAAGCCTTCAGTAGTCTCAAGTGCCCCCAGTTCCATAGCCAATTTCATGTCTATGTGTGTCAGAGTTCCCTAAGGACCTCAAGGATCCCGGGCAGTGCTCACACCCAGACCTTTCTCAAGTAAAATCTAATTTATGTGCAGTGTGGAAGTTCTAGCCTTGATATGCCAGAGTTTAGAGAGATCTCAAGGGTCTCAAAGTAGTACACATACGAGAGGGGCAGGACTTAGTAATGTAAGAGTAATGTGAGAGTGCATAATGATTTGAAAGAGTTTGGTAAATAGTATAAAGAAAGGTCTTAGGAATGAAAAGAGTTTTCTGAAAACCTGTACTGGTTTTAGTAAAATAGTAGTTGGAATAGCATGAAAACGAACATTTTGAAATCAGAATACAAATCCCAGAACAGCTTTGGAAAACACTTTGGCAAACAGACTTCACATACGGAGAAAGGGGTACAAGCATACTGGGCTCGGCTCCTACCTCTACCTGTTAAGGTGCTTAAAACTATTGATGCATATTGTCGTAGCTATATCTGGTCTGCAACCAATACCATAACTAAGAAGGCATTGACATCTTGGGAAAAGATGTGCTCTCCTAATCTTGTGGAGGCCTAAACCTGGTGAACATCCATCTATGGAATAGGGCTGCTATTTCAAAAATATGTTGGGATGTGGAAGCAAAGCAAGCTAGATTGTGGATTAAATGGATTCACTCCTATTATATCAAAGGGCAGCAATTCATGCAAATGCCATCTCCCAAGCAAGCCTGTTGGATGATCAGACAAATCTCCAATGCTAGAACTGATTGTAGTCTGGTACAGAGGAACAAAAAGGACACTAGTGTAACTAGACACATATACCTTCAGCTGTTGGGACAACAAACTCGAGTGCCGTGGAAGTGCCTAATGTTTCAGAATTGCGCGAGGCCAAAAGCACAATATACTATGTGGATGCTATTACATGGAAGACTCCCAACCACAGATAGACTGGAAAAGTGGGGCTTGGCAGTGGATACACAATGCACTCTATGTCACAACCATGAGGAAAATAGAGACCATCTGTTTGTCACGTGTGAATATACGCGGAACCTATGGATGAAGCTTATGCAATGGATGCAGCATGATTATACCAGGACGCAGAATTGGGAGCAACATACGGGCTGGAGCTTGCATTATGCTAAAGGCAAGACCACAAGAGTAAGAATATTCAGACTGGTATATGCAGAAATAGTACACGCTATTTGGATTGAGAGAAATTTGAGAATTTTTAAGAAAAGGACACATGATTGGAATAGTATTGCCCGTGAGATAGCATACACATGTAATGTTAAAGTTACTGCTAGTATTCAAAGTACAGTTCATAGTTATATTTTCCTTTGAATGTATAGAGGAGTGTAGGACATAGCAGATGGAGTTTTGTAATGAGATAGCTAGCTGTGCAAGCGATGCTATGGTTTTGTACAGTTTTACGGGTGATTAATATAATAGTGATTAATTACCAAAAAAAATATAGTTTATATTGGACAAATTAGTTATTTATTATTTTATTAATATTTATGACTTTAAAGTCAACTAAAATATTACATATTAAATTATTTCTTTATCTGAACTAATGTATTAAGTCCTAATATTTAGGATTTTGAAATCAATTAGTATTTCAATTAATCTATAGAACTATAAGGAAAAACATAAAATCTAACGTTTGGAATTTTTGGCAACATATTTTTTTTTAAGGTGTGGATTCCAAATGGCAAAATACTCTTATATGTGGCAAAAGTCTTCAAATAATTAAACTCAAACTATATTATCAAGTAGGTTATAACATTTGAAAGTGTATCTATATAAATTTCACTATTAAATGCACGAAGACCCTTAGTGAAATAGCGTTCGCCTTTTTACCCTTTTAAAATATAGTTTATATTGGACAAATTAGTCATTTTATTATTTTCTTAATATTTATGACTTTAAAGTCAACTAAAATATTACATATTAAATTATTTCTTTATATGAACTAATGTAGGAAGTCCTAATATTTAGGATTTTGAAATCAATTAGTATTTCAATTAATCTATAGAACTACAAGGAAAAACATAAAATCTAACGTGTAAAATTTTTGGTAACATATTTCTTTTAAGGTGTGGATTCCAAACAACAAAGTACTCTTATATGTGGCAAAAGTCTTGAAATAATTAAACTCAAACTATATTATCAAATAGGTTATAACAATTGAAAATGTATCTTATATAAATCTCACACATAAATTATATAAAAATAATAAACGAAATAAATGAAGGAAAGAATTAAAAATATCAAAGAAAGCGAAAGTATGGGGTTCTTGGATATAACAGAGGTGCTTCACTTTTTAATAATGTTTTACGTTTTCATATATACAATTACTCATTTTATGTTACGAAATTTAAAAAGAGTAGAATACAACAACAACAACAACAACAACAACAACATACCTAGTAAAATCCCACTAGTGGGGTCTAGAGAGAGTAGAGTGTACGCAGACCTTATCCCTACCCCGAAAAGGGTAGAGAGGCTGTTTCCGAGAGACTCTCGGCTTAACAGAAGAGACAATAATATCAGAAAAGAAAAAAAGAGAAAAGTCATGTAACAACAAAATATGTCAGAAAGAAAATAACAACACGAATAAGTGAAAGGACAATAATACAAAACTATGCAAAATAACAATATGAACACAACAAAGACTACTAATAAACCTAAACAAAACTCTATCAGACTGCCCGGTATAAAGAGGGAAGAACTCTCGACTAACCCCTAGCCTACCACCCTAATTCTCTACCTCCACATGTTCCTATCAAGGGCCATGTCCTCGAAAATCTAAAGTCGCACCATGTCCTGCCTGATCACCTCGCCCCAATACTTCTTAGGCTGCCCTCTGCCTCTTCTCATACCTGCCAAAGTCAACAGATCACACCTCCTAACTGGTGTATCTAGGCTTCTCCTCTGCATGTGTCCGAACCATCTAAGTTGCGCTTCCCGCATCTTGTCATCCACGGGAGCCACGCCCACCCTCTCCCGAATATATTCATTCCGAATCTTATCCAGCCTAGTGTGCCCACACATTCATCTCAACATCCTCATTTCTGCTACTTTCATCTTCTGGATATGTGAATTCTTGACTGGCCAACACTCAGCTCCATACAACATGGACGGTCTAACCACCGCTCTATAGAACTTACCTTTGAGTTTCAGTGGCATATTTTTGTCACATATGACTCTAGACGCTAACCTCCATTTCATCCATCCCACCCCAATACGGTGTGTAACATTCCCGTCGATCTCTCTATCTCTCTGGATAATTGACCCTAAGTACTTAAAACTTTCTCTCTCGAGGATGACCTGTGATTCAAGCCTGACTTCCACATCCGCTTTCCCCGTCAAGTCGCTGAACATACATTCTACATATTCCGTCTTAGTCCTACTCAACTTGAAACTTTTAGACTCCAAGACCTGCCTCTATACCTCCAGTCTTCCATTAACACCATCTCTCGTCTTATCAATCAGAATTATATAATCAGCGAATAACATACACCATGGCACCTCTCCTTGGATATGGTGTGTTAGTGCATCCATCGCCAGAGCAAATAAGAATGGGCTGAGCACAGATCCTTGGTGTAACCCCATAACCACTGGAAAAGGCTCTGAGTCACCTCCCACAGTCCTAACCCAACTCATAGCTCCATCATGCATATCCTTTATCGCCCTAATGTAAGCCACCGGCACACCTTTCACCTCCAGACACCTCCAAAGGACTTCCCTAGGGACCTTGTCATATGCCTTCTCTAGGTCAATAAATATCATATACAAATCCCGCTTCCTACCCTTGTATAGTTCCACCAACCTCCTGATAAGGTGGATAGCTTCTGCAGTAGAACGACCTGGTATGAACCCGAACTGGTTTTCCGATATAGACACCACCCTCCTTATCATCTCTTCCACCATCCTCTCCCAAACTTACATGGTATGACTTAGTAAATTGATATCCTTATAGTTGTTACAATTTTGGATATCCCCTTTGTTCTTGTACACCAGAACCATTGTACTCCACCGCCACTCATCAGACATCCTCTTTGTCCTGAAGATAATATTAAACAACTCAGTCAGCCACTCCAAGCCTGCTCTACCCGCATATCTCCAAAACTCTACTGGAATCTTGTCTGGTCTGGTCGCTTTGTCCCGACTCATCTTACCCAAGACCTCCTCAACCATAATGAGCCTACAATACCTAAAATCTCGATGACTCTTGGAGTGCCCCAATTGCCCTAACACGATATTTTCATCCCCCTCTTTATTCAGAAGTTTATGAAAGTACGACTATCATTGTGCTTAATCTGGGTCTCTTCCATCAATACTCGACTGTCATCGTCTTTGATGCACCTCACTTGATCCAGGTCGCGAGCCTTCTTCTCTCTCACTTTGGCCAACCGAAATAACTTTTTGTCCCCACCGTTGCCCCAAGTTCCTCATAAAGCTGACTAAAAGCAACAATCTTAGCCTTTATGACCGCTAATTTCGCCTCCTTCCCAACCTCCTTATATCTTTCTTTGTTCGCTCTCCTCTGATCCTCGTCGGTGCTCTCTACTAACTTAATGTAAGCCACTTTCTTGGCTTCCACTTTACCTTGGATCACATCATTCCACCACCAGTCGCCTCGGTGCCCGCCATAGTAACCTTTCAAAACTCCCAACGCCTCTCTTGCTTCCTCCCTTATACAGTCCATCGTCGCCGTCCAAAATAGACTAGAATATTCCATTAATAATATTATTCTGTAATACATCGTTAACTTTCAGAATTTTAAACTATTTATCATATTTATTCAAATATCGAGAAGAAATCCATGGTAACTCAGAAATTATCTGTGATTCCAATAAGTTAATTTACGAAAATCTTTAATTTTTTAAATAATGATAAATTAAGCTAAATATAAGTGGATTTCTTGATTAAAAAAAATATTTGTTGTTCCTAAGAAATTATTCAAATTTTAGATTTTTTGGTATATAATGATTGTTAATTCTTTGAGATTTATAAAAGTTAAGTTTTCCTTTTATTTTTAATTGTTTGGAACAAGTCTTGCATGGATGTTTTTCACCCATTCAATTTTTTTAACTATTTGAAAAAGAGAATTTTTATTTAAAAGATCTAATTAGAATTAAAAACTTAAAATTTTGTATAAGGTCACATTGAGGAATTTGAATAAACCAAAAATATTATTCTTTTTCAAATTCAACATATAAGTGAAATCATTTTCCAGTTGACACAATTCTTAAGGTATGTAAATTATTTTCATAAAGACCATTGGTGATGAATGAAATCTGAAATCAAGTGAAATGTTCAATCGACACGATCTTAGGGTATATAAATTATTTTCATAAAGACTACTGTTGATGAAAGAAATCAGAAAATCAAGTGAAATCTCTTACACTAAAGTGTTAAGAGTTAAATTATTTAAATTCCAATCTTGAAAAAACAAAGATGATTCTATAGGTACAAAATGTATTCATCAATATAAGCTGACATTAATTTCTTTTTCATTTTTCATCAATTCCTATAATTGACTCTCTATTTTATTTTTATATTATGTTGTTTATTATAAATTTTTATTCGATATTAGTCATTTTCAGATTTTACATTACCACTTAATTCATTTTCTTAGGAACTATATGACCAACTTCTTCGTTTCAAATCTCTAAAAGAAAGATTCAAATTTTAAAAAAATTATGTTAATTTGAAGACTCTTAAAGAATCATGAAAAAAATATATAATAAATATCCTGTCATTTTAGATGATATAATGACACATAAATGATTATAATTGTCGTGTGATATTCAAAAGGATGTTTCATTTAAATTTAAGAGAAAATACATGTGTTCAAACAAGAAATGTTGACCGATTTTTTAGATTTCACATTAAAAAAAGTTGATTATTTTACAGATATTTAGAATTACAGAGTTAGCCAATATTAGAATAATATTAATTTTACTTGTATAGTAACACTTCAAAGCCCATCTTTCAATTGTAGATTCTCTCACTAACTTGCTTTAATATCATTTTTGAATGCATTTTTTAATTTTCGTTGCATTTAGATATTTATGATGATTTGAAATTTATTAATTAATAATAGCGTGCTTATATGTTTTAAGTTCTATACTTCAACAATATTCAAATTTTCAAGTTGTTACATGTTCTAGCTAAAACTAAAAAGGAAGTAAGAGAACTTGTGAAATCGAAGTTATAAAATTATAAAGTTGATTCTTTCAGTTAAATTGTTGACATATGAAGCAGTTTCTTTATTTATTGAGTTAGTTATACATGATCATAATCATCTTCAATAACTTAAAATTTTATTTTATAATTAGATATAATTTTTAACTAAATCATACTTATTGAGATAGGATACACGTGCATTGCTCGTACCTTAAGACTAGTTTAATATAAATATGTATAGCTAATTATATACACTGTATAATAAAGATATATAATATAAGTATTAATTTATAAGTGGAGGAGATGGAAAAAAAATGAAGAAATGTATGTTTAACTCCGAAACTAATAAAAATACGAAATCTCAGGTGCAAAATAGATGAAAGGAAAAGTATTGGTCTAAATTAGATCAAAATTGCTAAGAAGTGCTCTTTCTAGGAGTGTGGAAAGAGATGTGACATAGTTCATGATAAATGGTAGGAATGGCGTGGGGTAACCACTGTTTAAGCTGGTATTTACTTTTTATCCAGCAATTTTAATACTTAGCAATAGTAGCCACTAGTCTATTAAAATTAATATGAAAAGACTGTGTTACCCTTTCTTCTATCTCTTTTCCCAAATGGAAATGCAGTGTATTTATACTGTTTCATTTCCGCATCTAAGGTGCGGAATCATGTATTCAGAACCTCACCTTCACCCATTGGTAAGGAAGGTCAACGAGAGTACCAAATGGTACGAACTTCAATTAATGCTACTGAATGTTAAATGCCTTTGGTTATAGTTCTGGTTGATAAGCTAAACAAGCATGAAGAACATAAGGGAACGACTACAAGCAAAAGGAGAATGGGGAGAGGTTCCAGATTTAAAAAAAAGAATAAGATATGACGTTGTGAAAATAAGAAAAAGATGATGAGTAAACAGGAAATGCAATTCCTTCCCAGAAGTTAAGAACATGTAGTCCTGAAGTCTAAAGTTAAATTCAAAAGTTAAGGACATGGTCCTGAACATAGAGTTTCAAGTTCAAAAGTTAAGGAAATGTAGTCTTGAAGTCCTAAAGTTAAGTTCAATAGTTAAGGACATAAGTTCAAAAGTTAAAGACAGATAATCCTTAACTTATAGTTACAAGTTCTATAGTTAAGGACATGCAGTCCTTAACTTACAGTTACAAGTTCAAAAGTTAAGGACAGACAATCCTTAACTTATAGTTACACGTTCAAAAGTTAAGGACAAAGAGTCCTTAACTTACAGTTATGTCATGACCCCACCCCCGGTCGTGATGGCGCCTAACACACTACTAGGCAAGCCTGACCAATAAACGACCTTAACCCATTTCTCATGCAGTTCATTACCAGCCATCACAGTTAGTTTACCAAATCATCATATTAGAAGTCTGAAGTAAGAGTTAAACATGCAGAATTTCAAATAATAATCCTACTACATAGCCCTTATAGATCCGGTGTCACAAGTCTGAGCCTCTAATACAGGTTTACCAATCTAATACATATCAGTCTAGGGAATTGCGGATAAAACAAAAGGATAGAAAGGAGAGATCAGGGCTGCGGACGCCATACAGCTACCTCAATGCTCCTGGATATGCGTTGCTCAACTAAAATAATCCTCACTCAGCCTCAGATGCACCTGGATCTGCACGCAAGGTGCAGGGAGTAATGTAAGTACTCCGACCCAGTGAGTAATAAACATAAATAATAGCTGAGAATAAGAAATCATAGAAAAACACAGGGTAATCTATAATTAGGCAATTTAAGACAAGTAGAATGAAAGCGATAAACCAATGAAATCGAAGCATAGAATTACTACCACGGATAAGCAGATAAATGACAGATAAATAAGGAAATGCAACAAATAAAACGGTACTCTCTAGTACCCGCTGCGGCGTGCAGCCCGATCTATTTATTTATCGTCGACGACGCTCACTGGGGGTGTGTAGACTCCGGGAGGGGCCCCTTACGGCCCAAGCGCAATAACAAGCCATCTCGTGGCATCAACTAGGCCCTCGGCCTCAATATCAATATAATACTACTGCAACGCGTAGCCCGATCCCATACTTAGTCCAGAAATCACATAAGCCCCTCGGGTAATAATAAAAATAGCAGTCCTCAGCCCAAAACGTCATTAGAGACAGAGTTTAACATGATGATGCCAGAGATGTGACCATCGGTAATGATGGTATGTCGAGAATGTAGGGCCGGATTTGTGTGCCCAATGGGGCTGGTCTTAGAGATTTGATTCTGGAGAAGGCCCATAGCTCGCGGTATTCCATTCATCTGGGTGCCGCGAAGATGTATTAGGATTTGAGACAGCACTACTGGTGGAGAAGAATGAAGAAATATATTGTGGGATTTGTATCTCGGTGTCTCAATTGTCAGCAGGTGAAATATGAGCCTCAGAGACCGGGTGGCTTGCTTCAGCAGATGGTTATTCCCGAGTGGAAGTGGGAGAGGATCACTATGGACTTTGTGGTTGGACTTCCTCAGACTTTGAAGAAGTTTGATGCTATTTGGGTGATTGTGGATCGGCTGACCAAGTCCGCCCACTTCATTCCTGTGTGTACTACTTATTCTTCAGAGCGGTTAGCAGAGATATATATCCGGGAGATTGTTCGATTTCATGGTGTTCCGGTTTCCATCATCTCAGATAGGGGTACTCAGTTTACTTCCCAGTTTTGGAAGTCTATTCAGTGAGAGTTGGGTACTCAGGTGGAGTTGAGCATAGCATTTCATCCTCAGACGGACGGACAGTCCGAGCGTACTATCAGATATTGGAGGACATATTGCGTGCATGTGTTATTGATTTCGGAGGTTCATGGGATGAGTTTCTACCGCTTGCAGAGTTTGCCTACAACAACAGCTACCAGTCGAGTATTCGGATGGCTGTATGAGGGTTTGTATGGGAGGCGGTGTAGATCTCCAGTTGGTTGGTTTGAGCCCGGTGAGGCTAGGCTATTGGGGACGGATTTGGTTTAGGATGCCTTAGAGAAGGTGAAGGTGATTCAGGAAAGGCTTCGTACAGCGCAGTCGCGTCAGGAAAGTTATGCGGACCGGAAGGTTCTAGATGTATCCTACATGGTTGGTGAGAAGGTTTTGCTAAATGTTTCACCCATGAAGGGTGTTATGAGATTTAGAAAGAAAGGGAAGTTGAGTCCGCGATTCATTGGGCCTTTTGAGGTACTTAGGAGGATTAGGGAGGTGACTTATATGTTTGCTTTGCCACCCAGCTTGTCGAGTGTGCATCCAGTATTTCATGTTTTTATGCTCCGGAAGTATGTTGGGGACCCGTCTCATGTTTTGAACTTCATCACGGTTCAGTTGGATGATGATTTGACCTTTGATGTGGAGTCGGTGGCTATTTTGGGTCGTCAGGTTCGAAAGTTGAGGTCGAAGGATATAGCATCAGTGAGGGTGCAGTGGAGAGGTCGGCCCGTGGAGGAGGCTACCTGGGAGACCGAGTTTGAGGCTTCAGGTATGTTTCTTGGCTCGCTCGAGGACAAGCATTTGTTTAAGTTGGGGAGGATGTGACGACCTGACCCATCGTCTCATGAGTTACCGCTCTGTTTTCCCCATTTCTACTTCTTTATGCTTCGTTATCCGTGTTTTATGTGGTCGAGTTGGTTGGTTTGCGTTTGGCGTGGTTTTGGTAAGAAATGAGACACTTAGTCTCTTTTAAGAAGGCTTAAATTGAAAAAGTCAACCGGATGTTGACTTATGAGTTAGAAGGCTCGGATGTGAGTTCTGATGGTTCGATTAGCTTCAGAAGGTGATTTGTGACTTAGGAGTGTGATCGGAAGTGGTTTTGGAGGTACGGTGTAGAAATAGGCTTGAATTGGCGAAGTTAATATTTTGACGAATTCCGGTTGATAGGTGAGATTTTGATCCAAGGGTCGGAATGGAATTCCGAGAGTTGCTGTAGCTTCGTTATATGATTTGGGATGTATGTGTAAAATTTCAGGTAATTCGGAGGTGATTTGATTGGATTTTTGACCGAATGCCTGTTTCGAAAGTTTTAGAAGAACTTAGGCTTGAATTCGATGTAATTTGATGGTTTTGGTGTTGTTTGAGGTATTTTGATGATTGGAACAAGTTTGAATGAGGTTTTAGGACATGTTGGTGCTCTTGGTTGAGGTCCCGGGGGCCTCGGAGGAGTTTCGGGTGGACAATCGGACCATTTTCTAAGTTGAAAAGTTGCAGATTTTGGGAGTTCAGGTGTTGCAAAAAATAACCCTTCGCGTTCGCGAGGGGTATGTCGCGTCCGCGTAGAAGGATTTTAAGAAGACAAAATTAAGCCTTCGCATTCGCGAGAGGTCCCTCGCGTTCGCGAAAGGATGGTAAGCAGTGCATCGCGTTCGCGAGAAGGCACTCGCGATCGCGTAGAGCAAATTGGGGTCCAAGGCATTTTTTTCATCGGGTTCGCGTAAGGTTGTCGCGTTCGCGAAGGTGTAAGAGGCAGAAGCATCGCGTTCGCGATTGGTGTGACGCGTTCGCGTAGGGCAAAATTGGTCAACGTAAGTTTGTGCTTCGCGAACGCGAGATGTTGACCGCGTTCGCGAAGAAGGAATATCACAAGCAAATGTGGGTCATCATACTGGCGCTCTCTGATGTGATCATATAAGGAAGACCGAGAAACCACACAAGCCAACACCCGACTGGGCTCCGAAATATCTAGTCTCACAAACCGATTGGCCAAGGCCTGAACATCAACTGCAAGGGGTCTCTCTCTAACTGGAATATATGCCAAACTGCCCATACTCACTGCCTTTCGGCTCAAAGCATCGGCCACCACATTGGCCTTTCCTAGATGATACAATATAGTGATATCATAATCTTTAAGCAACTCCAACCACCTCCACTGCCTCAAATTAAGATCCTTTTGCTTGAACAAATGCTGAAGACTACGATGATCGGTGAATACCTCACAAGATACGCCATACAAGTACTGCCTCCAAATCTTCAATGCATGAACTATGGCAGCCAACTCCAAATCATGAATAGGGTAGTTCTTCTCATGGGGCTTCAACTGACGAGAAGCATAAGCAATATCTCTACCTTCCTGCATCAATACACAACCAATCTTAACTCTCAAAGCATCACAATATACGGTATATGAACCTGAAGCTAATGGCAAAACCAATACTAGAGTTGTTGTCAAAGCTGTCTTGAGCTTCTGAAAGCTCTCCCCACACTTGTCCGACCATACAGATGGAGCACCCTTCTGAGTCAACTTGGTCAAGGGCGATGCAATGGATGAGAATCCCTGAACAAACCAGCGATAATAGTCTGCCAACCCAAGAAAGCTACGAATCTCTGTAGCTGAGGACGGTCTAGGACAACTCTGAACTGCCTCTATCTTCTTAGGATCAACCTGAATACCCTCGCTGGACACCACGTGTCCCAAGAAAGCCACTGAACTGAGCCAAAACTCACACTTGGAGAATTTTGCATAAAGCTTTTCCTCCCTCAATTTTTGCAATACAACTCGCAAATGCTCCGCGTGATCCTCCTAACTATGCGAGTACAACAAAATATCACCAATGAATATAATAACGAACGAATCCAGATAAGGTCGAAATACACTGTTCATCATATGGATGAACGCTGTTGGGGCATTGGTCAGCCCAAAAGACATGACAAGAAACTCATAGTGATAATATCTAGCCCTGAAAGTAGTCTTAAGAATATCTGAATCCCTGATCTTCAACTGGTGATACCCCGAACGGAGATCAATCTTAGAGAACACCCTCGCTGCCTGAAGCTGGTCAAATAAATCGTCAATGCAAGGCAAAGGATACTTATTCTTAATTGTTACCTTATTCAATTTCCTGTAATCAATGCACATTCTCATTGTGCCATCCTTGTTCTTCACAAACAGAACCGGCGCGCCCCACGGTGACACACTAGGCTGAATGAACCCCTTATCTAGGAGTTCCTAAAGCTGCTCCTTCAATTCTTTCAACTCTGCTAGTGTCATACGATACGGCGGAATAGAAATGGGCTGAGTGCCTGACACCAGGTCAATACCAAAATCAATGTCCCTATCCGGTGGCATGCCCGACAGGTCTGCAGGAAACACATCGGGAAAATCCCTCACAACTGGGATATAATCAATACTGGGAGTCTCAGCTCCAACATCCCTCACAAACGCTAAATATGATAGACAACCCTTCCCAACCATACACTGGGCCTTCAAGAAAGAGATCACTCTACTAGGAACATAATCAGTCACGCCATGCCACTCGATCCGTGGTACACCCGACATAGCTAAAGTGACTGTCTTAGCATGACAGTTTAGAATAGCATGACACAGAAATAACCAATCCATGCCCAATATAACATCAAAGTCCACCATGCTCAATAGCAATAGATCAACTCGGGTCTCCAGACCCCCAATAGTAACAACACATGACCGGTACACACGGTCCACAACAACAGTATCGCCCACCGGGGTAGATACATGAACAGGTAAAGCAAGAAACTCACGGGGCGTACCCAAATAATGAGCAAAATATGAGGACACATAAGAATAGGTGGAACCGGGATCAAATATACAGAGGCATCTCTGTGGCAGACTGAAATAATACCTGTAATGACAGCATCTGAAGAGATAGCATCTGTCCTACCTGGAATGGCATAGAAACGAGCCTGGCCACCGCCTGATCGACCTCCCCCTCTGGGGCGACCCCTGGCTGCCTGACCTCCACCCTAGCTGGCTGGGCGGGTGGTGAAGTAACTGGAGCAGAAATCGAGGGATGATCCCTCTGCTGAGACTGACCACTACGAAGTCGAGGGCACTGCCTCCTCATATGTCCAAACTCTCCGCACTCATAACAACTACCTGGTGCTGGAGATGGGGACTGAAGGGAACCCCTGGCACCAGAAATGACCAGTAGAAGGACCTGCTACGGAGGAACCCTTGACGGATGGGGCACGAGACGAACTTTGGGCTGGGAGGGCGCTAAGTGAAGACTGGACCTGCTGAAAGCCCTGATGACCATGGCCTAAAGATGCTCCACTATACTCTGGATGGGCCGACTGAGCAGGCCTGAAATAATGACTTCTACCACGCTGGAACTGGCCCCTAGATGGAGCACCACCGAAACTGCAAGAACCTCGAGGCCTCTTGGCCTCCCTCTCCTCTCGCTCTCTACGGCGGACCGTCTCAATCTCACGAGTGATATCAACCACCTCCTCGAACGTGGCACCCAATACTCTCTCTCTAGTCATCATAATACGGAGATGATAGTTAAGGCGATCCACAAACCTCCTAATCCTCTCACGATCTGTCAGAATCATCCAAATAGCATGACGGGCCAACTGCGAAAACCTCACCTCATACTGGGTCACTGTCATATCCCCCTAAGTCAACCACTCAAACTGTCTACGTAGCTTCTCTCTACGGGACTACGGTACATACTTCACTATGAAGAGAGCGGAGAACTGCTACCAAGAAAGGGGCACTACACTGATAGGCCTATGCCTCTCAAAATCCTCCCACAAAGTAAAAACAGCCCTAGATAATTGGAAGGTAGTAAAAGCCACACCACTTGACTCAAGGATCCCTACTGCACGAAGCATACACTGACACTTGTCAAGAAAACCCTGGGCATCCTCGCCCTCAGCACCACTGAACGTCGGAGGCTGGAGCCTACCAAACCTCTCAAGATGATGCTGCTCATCATCCGGCATAACTGGTACTACGAACTCCTAAACTAGTGCAACCAACTGGGCTGGAGGTGCCCCCGGCGTCTGTAGTCCCTGCACTACCTGCTCAGGTGTGCGAGCAGCGGGAGTCTGATTGCCTCCCCTGGCCTATGAAGTAGCTACTGCGGTAGTGGCTGAAACTGCCTGAACCAAGCCAGTGCAAACCAATAAGATTTGTGCCAAGGCCTCCTGAAGACCCGGAATCACGATAGGCACAACTGGTGCCTGAACTGGTGTTGCTGGAGCATCCGTAACTGGAGCCTGATCCGGAGCTAGGGCAGTTGGTGGAACTGGTGGTCGTCTACCTCGTCCGGTAGCTCGCGTCGTCACCATCTATGAGAGAATAGAATGACAGAAGTTTTAGTTCTCGGATCAATAAAGTCGCACGACAATAATTTCAAGAATGTGAAGTTTTTTCTAAAGGTTCTGCAGCCTCTCGAGGATAAATACAGACGTCTCCGTACCGATCTGCGAGACTCTACTAAATTGGCTCTTGATTTGTATGACCTATGTAACCTAGGCTTTGATACCAACTTGTCACGACCCCACCCCCGATCGTGATGGCGCCTAACACACTACTAGGCAAGCCTGACCAATAAACGACCTTAACCCATTTCTCATGTAGTTCATTACCAACCATCACAATTAGTTTACCAAATCATCATATTAGAAGTCTGAAGTAAGAGTTAAACATGTGGAATTTCAAATAATAATCCTACTACATAGCCCATATAGATCCGGTGTCACAAGTCTGAGCCTCTAATATAGGTTTACCAATCTAATACATATCAGTCTAGGGAATTGCGGATAAAAAAAAAGGATAGAAAGGAGAGATCAGGGATGCGGACGTCATGCAGCTACCACGATGCTCCCGGATATGCGCTGCTCAACTGAAATAATCCTCACTCAGCCTCAGATGTACCTGGATCTGCATGCAAGGTGCAGGGAGTAATGTGAGTACTCCGACTCAGTGAGTAATAAACATAAATAATGGCTGAGAATAAGAAATCATAGAAAAGCATAGGGTAATCTATAATTAGGTAATTTAAGACAAGTAGAATGAAAGCGATAAACCAATGAAATCGAAGTATAGAATTACTACAACGGATAAGCAGATAAATGACAGATAAATAAGGAAATGCAACACATAAAACAGTACTCTCTAGTACCCGCTGCGGCGTGCAGCCCGATCTATTTATTTATCGTCGACGGCGCTCACTGGGGGTGTGCAGACTCCGGGAGGGGCCCCTTACGGCCCAAGCGAAATAACAAGCCATCTCGTGGCATCAACTAGGCCCTTATCCTCAATATCGATATAATACTACTACGGCGCGCAACCCGATCCCATACTCAGTCCAGAAATCATATAAGCCCCTCAGGCAATAATAAAAATAGTAGTCCTCAGCCCAAAACGTCATTAGAAATATTATTTAAGTTTCAAATCTGAGTAAAAGTTGCTGAGTTTGTAAAACAGTATTAAACAATAGGACTGAGATCAAGTAATATGTTAAATAGTGAAGAAACAGTGATAACAATCCCCAAAGGGTCCAAATAGTTGGCACAAAGCCCAAATATGGCAATCAGTCCAAATAATAATGATAACAATTATGCTTCAATCAAATACGCGGTAAAAGCATCACTCGGGACGGACCAAGTCACAATCCCAATAGTAAACGACCCCACGCTCACCATCAAGCACGTGTCTCACCTCAATATAGCACTACGATGTGCAAATCCGGGGTTTCAAACCCTCAGGACATCATTTACATTCATTACTCACCTCGAACTGGCAAAAACTCTAGCTCGCGACGCCTTTGCCTCTCAAATTGGCCTCCTCGCGCATCGAATCTGACCAAAACCAGAACGAATACGTCACAATATGCTAAGGGAACATAACCCAAGCAAAAACAATCGAATAATATCAAAAATCTCGAAATTAGCAAAACCCGAGCCCCGAACCCACTTCTCGAAACTCAGAAATTTTCACATCATTAGATTCCTTATCACCCCACGAGTTCATACATACCAAAAGTTCTAAATTCCGATCTCAAATGGTCCCTCAAATCCCAATTCAAAAGTTCAAAATCCCAAGCCCTAGTTCTTCCAATTTTAGCTTAAATTCCATGAATTTCTTGGTTAATTTCACAATAGAATCATGTTTTTGGTTCATAAAACTTACCTCCAATAAATTCTCCTTGAATCACTCTTCAATCTCCCTCAAAGAGCTCTCAAAATGATCAACTATGGTTGAAAAATGGCTCAAAATCGCGGAGGAAATGTCTTGTAAACTTTCTGTCCAATTCTGATATTCCTTCTTCGCGAACGCGGTCAACGTCTCGTGTTCACGAAGCACAAACTTACGTTAACCAATTTTTTCCCTACGCGAACGTGTCACACCAATCGCGAACGCGATGCCTTTGCCTCCTACACCTTCGCGAACGCGACAAGCTTACGCGAACGCGATGAACAAAATGCCTTGGACCCCAATTTGCTCTATGCGATCGCGAGTGCCTTCTCGCGAACGCGATGCACTGCTTCCCATCCTTTCGCGAATGCGAGGGACCTCTCACGAATGCGAAGGCTTAATTTTAGTCTTCTTAAAATCCTTCTACGCGGACGCGACATACCCCTCACGAACGCGAAGGGTTATTTTCTGCAACACCTGAACTCCCAAAATCTGCAACTTTTCAACTTAGAAAATGGTCCGATTGTCCACCCGAAACTCCCCCGAGGCCCCCGGGACCTCAACCAAGAGCACCAACATGTCCTAAAACCTCATTCAAACTTGTTCCAATCATCAAAACACCTCAAACAACACCAAAACCATCAAATTACATCGAATTCAAGCCTAAGTTCTTCTAAAACTTCCGAAACACGCATTCGGTCAAAAATCCAATCAAATCACCTCCGAATGACCTGAAATTTTACACACACATCCCAAATAACATAATGAAGCTACATCAACTCTCAGAATTCCATTCAGACCCTCGGATCAAAATCTCACCTATCAACCGGAATTCGTCAAAATACTAACTTCGCCAATTCAAGCCTATTTCTACACCGGACCTTCAAAACCACTTCACCTTTCGAAGCTAATCAAACCATCGGAACTCACATCCGAGCCTTCTAACTCATAAGTCAATATCTGGTTGACTTTTCCAACTCAAGCCTTCTTAAAAGAGACTAAGTGTCTCATTTCTTACCAAAACCATGCCAAATGCAAACCAACCAACTCGACCACATAAAACACGAATAACGAAGCATAAAGAAGCAGAAATGGGGAAAACAAAGCGGTAACTCATGAGACGATGGATCGGGTCGTCACAAGATACAAGTTCAAAAGTTAAGGACAATAGGTCCTTAACTTTGACTTATAAGTTCAAAAGTTAAGGATGCTTGGTCTTGAAGTTTGAGTTCCAAGTTCAAAAGTTAAGGACATGTAGCCTTGAAGTCCTGAACTTAGAGTTCCAAGTTCAAAAGTTAAGGACATGTAGTCTTGAGCTTAGAGTTACAAGTTCAAAAGTTAAGGACATGTAGTCCTGAAGTCCTGAACTTAAAGTTCCAAGTTCAAAAGTTAAGGACATGTAGTCCTGAAGTCCTGAAGTTAAGGACATGAGCAGAAGGGTATTTTCGTCCGGGCAGTTAAAGTTTATTAAAGCAGTGGCTAAAGACTAAAGATATTTTAAACGGTGGCTTAAAAGTAAATACATGTGTTATTAGTGGCCAACCATGCACTTCCTCCTGATAAATGAGGGAGAAAAGCGAATAAGATAATTGTTACGATCCAAACTGATGGGCCGCGACGGGCATCCAATACCTTACTCAACCGAGTACCAACGTAACGTATCTTTCTTATTACATCATCATAGGTAAGTAGTCCAGAAGAGGCATCATGAGATAGCCAGAGTAAACATGGGGAAATGCCCGACATAGAACGACCCAACCTGATATAGAAACTCATACCTGTGACATACGGGCCTATAAGGCCAATGTGATCCATTATATACTTAAAATATAGGACGATAAGGCGATACAAGTATCTGAATACATGATATCTGTCTACAAGCCTGTAAGAGTACATACTTATCATAATGGTCGGGACAGGGCCCTGCCATATCAAACAATACACGTCTAAATCATACTGATCAAATAAGAAGCTCCCGAGCAAATGGAGCGCACTAA
Organism: Nicotiana sylvestris; assembly: GCF_000393655.2. Taxonomy (NCBI): domain Eukaryota; kingdom Viridiplantae; phylum Streptophyta; class Magnoliopsida; order Solanales; family Solanaceae; genus Nicotiana; species Nicotiana sylvestris. The sequence goes on along the minus strand of NC_091058.1, from coordinate 192,162,367 downwards.
TATCTTCCGCTAAGCTGATAGCCTACTTGGAGGACTATCGTCCTGTCTATCAGGAGATGCGGGCATGAAACACAACATCCCTAGGCAAAAGGAACGTCAATACAAATAATGTACCAAGTATGTAATGAATGAAAATTAGTAAACAATAGACATGAGAAAAACATGGAGTAAAGACTCAACATGTATATTTGAATAGCTCTGTGAATCATTTAATATTATAATGTCATGTATATGCGTATAAATGTCATACCATGGATAAGTATATGCGTTCATAACATCATCAAGCCTCTGAGGGCATCCCATCATATCATCTTGGCTACTGTGGGCAAATCATCAACATATACCAACTGATCAGGGGGTGGTGCGTATATAATGCCGTAACATTTTTCCATATCCCATATACATATATATATGCATATATAACACCATCTGGTCATGGGTCAATGCACATGTATAAATGAATGCAATGTGTGAGAAGTATATTGTTCACACCCAACTATGCCTAATAAAAAGGACTAAGCAGTAGTTGCAAATATAATCCGGTTTACAAGTCCGGAGTCGAATCCCACAGAGAACTAAGGCTTAGCTATAACTATTCACTATCACCAAGAATACAAGCTTAAATAATTCCTAACTTATAGATATTACGATTCTTGTGTTTAACTAATTAACTAACAAATTAAAATAGCAAATTAACAACTAAAGATACTAAGGGTTAGAGACAAGATTAAGGAGGTCTAGAGTTATGATTTCCCCAATTGTCGGAATCCTTCCCGCAACGTCTTCTATAATTTTGCCTAAGAATTCTCTACCCATCATGAGCGCTCTGAGTGTCGTAATTCTCTCCCGAGTAACTACCATAATTTACTAGATATATTCTCCCGAATTATGCTAGCTGGCATTAAGTACAGCTCACTCGGATCGTACCAAGGTTTCGTTATCCCTAATCACACCTTTAAATCCTTCGTATTGATCCCTCATATACGTTAGGAGTGATGTTGTTCAACAACTACCTAAATATGCACTCTCTCCCGAGTAATACACACTAAATAGGCACAATCGATTGAGAGCTCTTCAACCAACCACAATAAACACGTAGTTGAACAAGTAGAGAAATCCAACGACTCAATTATATAAAAACATAACAAGAATTTATCCTAAAAAAGGTTTCATCAAAACCCTAGATAACAAATTAGCTATTCATAATAGTATGCATAACTACAATACTAGAATTCATAACCAATAATGATAATAGGAAGAAGAAAGCAAAAAACTCATAGAAGAATTCTCCGCCCTGCTCCTAGTGTGTTCTTGCCTCCTTAGGTCGAATCTCCGGTCTCCACGGAGGCTCCGTGCTCTCTTTAGGTCTAAAGTGTGTCCAAAGTTTGTCCCCTTTCTCAAAATAGCATTTTTACATGTATTTATGTCAAATAGGGTCGGGCCCAGACGAAATACCTTTTCCTGCGCAAAATAGGACTCTGGATCTGTAAAATTTGCACAAGCGCGCCGCATGGGGAGACGCGCCACGCGGTATGCTTGTGGGGAAGTTCAGAGAGCTGATTCTGACAGGCTGCATGAAATTTCCAAAAGCGCGGCGCGCTCCGCGCCGCTCCACACACCGCAGTAGCTGGAATTCCCGAAAATGAAAAACATGAAAGTTGTAGTCCTTTCAAATAGCTTTCCAACAATATATTTTGGATACCAAACGGAGTTCTAAGAGAAAGGTTATATGCATTTTACTAGACAATGCGCCGTATGCCCGCTCGATTCTCCGTTTCGTTCTTAACTATCATCCGTTGATCCCCGAACACGATCCCGGCTTGATCCCTTGGGCTTTTACGCAGACTTCAAAGCTAAAAATCTCTTGATTATTTCATAATATCTACATGGCTCGGAATCACAACTACAAGGCATAAAATACACAATTAGTGCAAAACACTAGCGATTAAAGCTCAAACTCAATTAAAGTGCAGTAAATTAGAGTGTAATAAGTGACTAAAATACGCAATTATAGCCTATAATCATATGTCAATAAAATCTGTCGGAATATCATAGGACCATTATGCCTTTGACTAATATCATGAAATAAACTTTATCAACTTACGTATTTTCTGAGACCCATGAACGGAAGATGTAATAATAAGACATATGTGAATTCAAGAACATAGGCACCTCTAATACTTCTATGAATGGAGTCATTTATGGATGTTGTGCATTTGATCGTTTCGTTTGTGTCGTATAGATAATGCCAAAAGGAAAGAAGGATAGCCTTAACATACCTGAGCCGATTCTTTTGACAATCCCTCTAATACACGTCGATTGTGACAACACGTAATGGCAGATCGAAGTAGGGAAAAATCCGTGTGATATTCTTGAGAAAGATTGTACCGTGCTCTCTTAAAATTGCAAAATCTCACATTGCCTAAGCTGCTAAGAAATCTCATTGGAATTTTTGTTTCAAGAAATCTTATTAAAATATCGTTGGATTGAGGTTGCTAACGTTGGAATCTTAGTTTGTAGTAATTGTTTGAAGATGTTATAAATTCACTTCATATATTCTAGCATCTGTTTTGCAATCCTTGTAATCGGAAGAACACTATATGATTACTTAGTTGCATATCTTATGGCCCAATGAAGCCAAAATTCCAAACTTCTAAGTATGACTTTACACGTAAGTGTCTTGTGTATAACACCTTAGTTGGTTGCCTTTCAATCTAGGTGTATGAGTCACTTAATTTGAGGGGGGGGCGCTTCACGTAGTGAAAATAAATCCTTATCCAATAATTCTCTAATTAATTATGTAATATCCCACTACCCAATAATGAACCAATTATAGAATTTATCTCAAATTACTTAAATTACTACACACTTTGTACATCTTATTGTCGCGCCCCTTTTTTTCTTGCGGAGTCCGGGTTTTGACATTCATGGGGGAAAAACTCGTTTCCTTTTAGGATTTGGGTATTTGAAGAGTCGTCACCTAACGGATTATGGTGTGTTAGGGCACCTAGAGCGGTTAACTCACGTAACTAGTTTGCATTACCAGAGATTAGGGTAAGGGCTTGAAATAACCTTGAGGGGAAGGTGTTAGGCACCCCTCGCGGTCCACAACGGTGGATCTCGGCCGAACATAAACTATGTGAATTAGTCTTTTTACAAGTGAATATTTTCAACAAATATTTGCAAATAAGAGCATGTTTTTACATTCTAAACACAGGTATGATTCAGCTAATGGGAGCAAGAGAGAGGTTTGAACAATTTGCACATATATAAAGAAAAGTAAACAAGAGTTGGGAAATAGGGGTCCTAGGTTGGTTAGCCTACATGATCACACCTATACAATGCCCGATAATCACTCCTCAATGAGGGGCTACACGTGCTATTAGCGCGTAGTCATCATATCCTTACTACCCAATTCCCTCCCCTTGGTAATATCCTAAAACGTTCTAGCAACCTTGAAAGATATCCTATGCGTGCATTACCTGTCCCTTCCTTGTGGCCCTGGAGGTATTTAGGACCTCTAATTTAGGTAGTTCTAGACCATCCTAAGGTACTTAAAGGAGAAAAATCTAGGCGTCAGCCAAAAACAATTAGGACTGCATTAAAGAGGGAATAATTAAAGGCTAAAATTTTACATCCACAAACAGAACAAGTAAGTGCACGTCTCAAACAACAGTTTTCAGATAATTAAGAGGAACTCTAGAATAGGATACCTAGATGAGCAGTGAATATGCAGTATTGAGTTAGGACCAAGGTGTCAAAGGCCTAGTTTGCCTACTGATTTTTTAGACCTAATGAACATGAGCAGTCACAGATAACAGAGCTTAGTTTTACAATCGCAAGATTTTTAATCGCCACATAGGCTTGCCTAGGCGTATAATAGTGATGTCCTATGAGCATGGTATCTAATCATTGATCAGGAATGTAGTAAAATAACAAATAATTTTAAACGTGCCATTTGGATCCTATAGGCATGATTTCTAGTGATGTTAATTAATGCAGCGTTGAAAACTTACTAAAGAAATGAAAAAAATAGTTAATTAAACCGATTCAGAATCTACAAATATGAGTTAAAGTTAAACTGATTTTAGCTATAACTAAACTGGTTTTAGATCCTATAGGTATGATTTCTAGTTAAACATAAGGTGAAGCAAGTAGAACTTATTTGACCAAAGTGAAATCCCTATAGGCGTGATTTCTAAGGAGATGAATTTGAACACATGCTGTAGTGGAACCTGAACCTCAGTTACTTTACACCCTATAGGCATGATATCTAATTATATGAAATGGAGCAGGTAGAATTCATTTCAACCAAGAAATCCCATAGGCAGATTGTCTAACACAGCACATGTAAATCCCAATAAACCCTATAGGCTTGTTATCTACCCAACTTTTATCCAGTGTACAACTATCCCCCCTTTTTCACTAGCCACCCCAATATTTGTTTACAATTAATTATTACAGACCAAGAATTGAATGAATTACATAATTATAAATATACATTAAACTATAAGAATCCTTAAGTAGGTCCAAAGTAATTTCCAAGCCTTCAGTAGTCTCAAGTGCCCACAATTCCATAGCTAATTTTATGTCTAGGTGTGTCAGAGTTCCCTAAGGACCTCAAGGATCCCGAGCAGTGCTCACACCCAGACCTTTCTCAAGTAAGAAATGATTTATGTGCAGTGTGGAAGTGCCAACCCTAATATGCCAGAGTTCAAAGAGATCTCAAAGGTCTCAAAGCAGTACACATACCAGAGGGGCAGGACTTAGTAATCTAAGAGTAATATGAGAGTGCATAATGATTTGAAAGAGTTTGGTAAATAGTATAAAGAAAGGTCTTAGGAATGAAAAAAGTTTTCTGAAAACCTGTACTGGTTTTAGTAAAACAATAGTAGGAAAAGCATGAAAAAGAACATCTTGAAATCGGAATACCAATCCCAGAACAGATTCAAAAAACGCTTTGGCAAACAAACTTCACACAAGGAGAAAGGGGTAGGGGACACCTAGAATGCACCTTAGTGATAGCAAACAAATACGCAGATTCCTTAAGAAGTTATGGAACTGACCAATTAGTTACAAAGATATGTTGAGAACACATAGGTCTTAGACATGACCAATACACACAACTAGAGTACCTTTGAAAGGGCTAGGTGTCTTAACAGGATCTCATTAGTGAAGTAGAGTAGGTAAGACTTAGATGAACAAACTAGACAAGCACTTCATAAAACATTCCAAGTTTTAGAAATACTAATCACATGTAGAATAAGCAGAATTTAGACATGCTGGGTGAGACAGTAAACAAATAATGCAGCTTGGATATATTAGTAAACAAATAGGATTCATGCAATTATCTAAAACAGGATTGGGCATGCTAAATAGTAAACTAGTTATAGCTTTTAACAGAACAAACTTAAACATGCTGAGTGATACAGTAATTAGGCAGTATAATCTAAGCATGCTGATTGTAAATTGAGCTCATGACAATAGAATAGTAAATAGAACTGGAAATCACAACTAATGAACTGCATCAACATAGAAAACACATAGTTTTGGAATGAGAGTTGAATCAGGACATACCAGTTAAGGAAAGAATAAAGAGTATAGAGTAGAGAGGATGCAAATAGCCATCGTTGGCTTACATCTAGCTGGATTAGTGAGAATTGCAAGTAACAAACAAGAATAGAGAGCCTTTGAGAGAGTGAGAGTATAGATGAACTAGTGTTCGTGTCTAAGAAGTTAAAATAAGAGAGTTTATATTGTAGCTTGAGAGTAGAGTAAATAAGGTAAAGTAATCATCAATCAGCAATTAAGGAATTTCAGAATCAATCATACAAGGATTCAACATAGTTTTTCTTCTTTAATTAAGGAAAATCAACCATCGGTAATTATAAGAACTAATTAAGGCAAGCGGTTCAATTAAACGGAGTAAATAAGTTAGAATCAGAGGTCTTGTTAAACAAAAAAATTCCGATCAAACCAAAAATAAAGAGCTTCGGAATAGAGAGTCAAGGGTTTAATTAAGGAAAGAATCATGCAAAGAGTCAGCAGGTATCACAGACAATTTCAAATAAGGTAAGAATGGAATAGTCAGGAAACAGATTGATAAATCAAGAATTCAAATCAACACTGATTTAAGGGTGAAAATATAGGTTTACCATGAATAGGCAAAAAAGAATATAGACACATAGAATTGGTAAGGAGTCGAACCAAAAACCTTAGTAGAGGCATATTAGGATAAAAATCACAAGACCTCTAATTAGGCTAAAGAAACATCACAGGAACCAAAGCATAAGACAAAATCAGTACACAAGTAACTCAGAAACTAAACAAAATGTTGAAAAAATTAGGTTTTTAGCATAAACGAGTTAGGGTTAGAGCAAACCTTACAAAATCGGTTAAAACACATAAGAAATAGAAGATTAAACACTCAAAATTATCAAATGATTTTGAAAAAAAAAGAAATTTTTGGGAAACCCTAGTTTAGAAAAAATGGAAAACCATGCTAAAATTAGAAGGTTCTTGTAAAAATCAGAAGGTTCTTGTAAAACTCATACGAAATAGGTTCGATCTATCTTAGATTTTGCACAGATCTGAGAAGTTCAAAGGACAAAAATTAGGGTTTCAAGAAGAACAACATAGAGGTGAAGAAGCAAGCTTAGAAATCCATAGATCTAAGGCGATATAGGAAGATCTTACTCAAAATCGAACTGGAATAGCCTGAAATAGGCGAGAAAAGGCCAAAGGCGTAAGAAAACTAACCCTGGTCCCTTGAGGACCCGAATATGGCGATAGCATTACAGGAGAGGCCATTAGATGCCTAGGGGTGGTGAGAAACCGCCATGAATGGCCATAGATGAGTGCCGACGAGGGTGGATTAGGGTTAGGTTTTCAGATCAATGGAGAGGAAAGGGGTTTCAGGGCAGCTGTTTGGGTGAGAATAGCCGGGTTTGGGGGTTAGTTTGGAACTAAAAAAGGTAAGGGTAATGGTGGCCGTTGATCTATGTGATCAACAGCCAAGATTAAAGGATTTGGGGGCGGGTTGGGTGTTATAGATTTGGGTTGGGTAAGTTTTTGGGCCCGATTGGGATTGCGGGGAGGGGGGTGGGGATGGGGTTAAAATTGGGCTAATTTAATAGGCTAGGTCCAAATTAAAAGGGGCTATTTGTTAAATACGTAATTAATTGCAAAAATAATTTTAAAAAATGGTTAATAAATTATAAAAATGATTTTCATGCATGAAAATGTTTTAAAGTAATTACTTAATATTTAAAAAATATAAAAGGCTATTTTTCGGTAAAAAATAATGTAATAATGCATGCACAGTCTATAATCGCAAAGTAGTTGCAATTGCATCCTAAAAATACCAATGTGGCTATTTATGCAATAACTGAAACTTAATATAAATGCAAATGATAAATTAAGCTACTAAAATTATTATAAAACTATTTTGTGATGCAATCAGTGATTGTTTTATTAATAAAATACCGGGATAAATTAATTAAAATATTTTAAAAATGTAGAAATTGTATGAAAAATGCTAATTGGTGCCAAGGCATAGTTTGAAAATATTATGGTAAAATTGGGTATCAACAGCTGCCCTTCTTTACCCGAAAAAGATGAAAGAATTTTGGGTAAAGACATGATGGCCTATTTTGACCGGATGGGATGTTTTGAAAGATAGAGGCCGGACTCCGGTCTTTGAGCTGCCTACATATCCCTGGTTTTACAGGAATCAGGCCATCTGTAGTTCTAGATTCATTGGCGGAATATACCGATGAAGTCATTACAAGAATGGACACGAGATTTCGGACTGGATGCAAGTGTGGTTATGGTGAATGGTCCAGGTTTGAGATGGCTGAATGAACTGGATCGAGGTCGCTCCTGCTAGGATAATAGTTGCTTACTAGTCACCTACAGATAAAGAGACACTACAAACATGTATTTGTGCGAAAGTTTAAACATGATGCACATTTTCTTTGGACCATGAAAGTTGTCTTCGGGTGGTTAAGGATGATGTCCTCAGACCATGATATCCTGGGCCATGAATTTTTTAGTGCGAGATTCGTAGGCCATGAAATGATGTTCTCGGGCCATGAATATGGTGCCTCCGAACAATGCCTTTGTATAATGATATGCAAATTTGAGAGGTCCTCAGGCCATGACATGGTGTCTTCCAGCTATGAGGATGATGCCTTTTAGACTATGACGCCTTTGGATAGGTCAGCGATATTTCAGCCTATAAGATACAATAATATGACATTACCAAAACACGGCTTAGTCTTATAAAATGAAGGGCAGAGCTTAGCCCAATCGAAAACAAATAGATAGTACCATAATAGATCGATATTTATACGAGAAGGGACAATGCTTGGTCCCTATGCAAACGTGTAGGCAAGGATTAGCCTCATGCAGATATGGAGGTAGGGATTAGCCTTATGCAAACGTGGAGGCAAAGATTAGCCTCATGCAAACATGGAGGCAAGGATTAGACTCATGCAAATATGGAGGAAATGATTAGCCTCATGGAAATATGGAGGTAGGGATTAGCCTCATGCAAATATGGAGGCAAGGATTAGCGTCATACAGATATGGAGGCAAGGATTAGCCTTATGCCGATATGGAGGCATGGATTAGCCTCATGCAAACATGGAGGCAAGGATTAGCCTCATGCAGATATAAAGGCAAGGGTTAGCCTCATGCAAATATGGAGGCAAAGATTAGCCTCATTCAAATATGGTGGCAAGGATTAGCCTCATGCAGATATAGAGGCAAGGGCTAGCCTCATGCAAACATGGAAACCTAGTGGACTTTTGGATAAGGCTCGTCTTAAAGGATTATTATATGGAAAACATATTAATCCGACTATATTTGACCATGATGCCTGCACAATTACGATAAGAGTAAGGTTACTATGGGGTCTAGACTGGTACCCTCAAACGGACAACTTGAGGGGGAAAGGCAAGGAACCGTCGACTGCACCGCTGATCGACTAGTTTAACCGCAAATAAGACTTTTCGAATTTAAGGGTAATAATTTGGAAGAGCATAACCACTCATCAAGCGTTGCTATAGGATTTGATACGCACGAGTGGAATATGATGTGGGACATGATTTATGCAATAATAAATAGCATGTTGTTAGGCGTTTGCACATAGAAAAATAATAAATGCAGTATTTAAATAATTGAAAGGCAGTTACGGAAAAAGAAAACAAGGAGACAAGTCAGTTTTAGGAAAAGAAATCATAAATGCTTGAAAATCGATAGTTAAATTCAAATAAGGGAAATGGTACGTGACAAGGCATGCTTGGACTAATTCACAAAAATAAGTTTGTTATGGTAAGAGCCTAAATATACCCAGCAGAGTCGCCATGCTGTCGTGCCCCATTTTTCCTCACGGAGTCCGGGTTTTGAAATTCATGGGGAAACAACTCGTTTCCTAGATTTGGGTATGTGAAGAGTCGCCACCTAACGGATTATGGTGTGTTAGGGCACCTAGATCGGTTAACTCACGTAACTGGTTTGCATTACCAGAGATTAGGGTAAGGGCTCGAAATAACCTTTAGGGGAAGGTGTTGGGAACCCCTCGCGGTCCACACCGGTGGGACCTGCCCAAACTTAAACTATGTGAATTAGTCTTTTTACAAGTAAACAATTTCAACAAATATTTGCAAATAAGAGCATGTTTTTACATTCTAAACACAAGTATGATTCAGGAAATAGGAGCAAGAGAGAGGTTTGAACAACTTGCACACATGTAAAGAAAAGTAAATTCATTTAAGCAACGAGAGTTGGGAAAGAGGGGTCCTAGGTTGGTTAGCCTACAGGATCATACCCACACAATGCCTGGTAATCACTCCTCAATGAGGGGCCACACGTGACATTAGCGCATAGTCATCATATCCTTACCATCCAATTCCCACCCCTTGGTCATAACCTAAAACGTTCTAGCAATCTTGAAAGATATCCTATGCGTGCATTACCCATCCCTTCCTTGTGGCCTTGGAGGTATTTAGGACCTCTAATTTAGGTAGTTCTAGACCATCCTAAGGAACTTAAAGGAGAAAAATCTAGGCGTCAACCAAAAATAATTAGGACTTCATTAAAGAGGGAACAATTAAAGGCTCACATTTTACCTCCACAAACAGAACAAGTAAGTGCACGTCTCAAACAACAGTTTTCAGATAATTAAGAGGAACTCTAGAATAGGATACCTAGGTGAGCAGTGAATATGCAGTATTGAGTTAGGACCAAAGTGTCAAAGACCTAGTTTGCCTACTGATTCTTTTAGACCTATTGAGCATGAGCAGTCACAGATAACAGAGCATAGTTTTACACTCGCAGGATTTTTAATCGCCCTATAGGCTTGCCTAGACATATAATAATGATGTCCTATGAGCATGCTATCTAATCATTGATCAAGAATGCAGTAAAACAACAAACAATTTAAAACGGGCCATTTGGATCCTATAGGCATGATTTTTTAGTGATGCTAATTAATGCAGCATTGAAAACTTATTAAAGATACGAATAGATTAGTTAATTAAACCGATTCAGAATCTACAAACATGAGTTAATGTTAAACTGATTTTAGGTCTAACTAAACTAGTTTTAGATCCTATAGGCATGATTTCTAATTAAACATAAGGTAAAGCAAGCAGAACTTATTTGACCAAAGCAAAATCCCTATAGGCATGATTTCTAAGGAGATGAATTTGAATACATGTTGTAATGGAAACTAAACCTCAGTTGCTTTACACCCTATATGCATGATATCTAATTATATGAAATGGAGCAGGTACAATTCATTTCAACCAAGAAATCCTATAGGCAGATTGTCTAACACAGCACATGTAAATCACAATAAACCTTATAGGCATGTTATCTACCCAAATTTTACCCACAATGTACCACTATCCCCCCTTTTTCACTAGTCACCCCAATATTTGTTTACAATTAATTATTACAGACCAAGAATTGAATGAATTACATAATTATAAATATACATTAAACTATAGGGAGCCTGGAGTAGGCCCAAAGTAATTTCCAAGCCTTCAGTAGTCTCAAGTGCCCCCAGTTCCATAGCCAATTTCATGTCTATGTGTGTCAGAGTTCCCTAAGGACCTCAAGGATCCCGGGCAGTGCTCACACCCAGACCTTTCTCAAGTAAAATCTAATTTATGTGCAGTGTGGAAGTTCTAGCCTTGATATGCCAGAGTTTAGAGAGATCTCAAGGGTCTCAAAGTAGTACACATACGAGAGGGGCAGGACTTAGTAATGTAAGAGTAATGTGAGAGTGCATAATGATTTGAAAGAGTTTGGTAAATAGTATAAAGAAAGGTCTTAGGAATGAAAAGAGTTTTCTGAAAACCTGTACTGGTTTTAGTAAAATAGTAGTTGGAATAGCATGAAAACGAACATTTTGAAATCAGAATACAAATCCCAGAACAGCTTTGGAAAACACTTTGGCAAACAGACTTCACATACGGAGAAAGGGGTAGGGGACACCTAGAATGCACCTTAGTGATAGCAAACAAATACACAGATTCCTTAAGAAATTATGGAATTGACCTATTAGTTACAAAGATATGTTGAGAACACATAGGTCTTAGACATGACCAATACACACAACTAGAGTACATTTGAAAGGGCTAGGTGTCTTAATAGGATCTCATTACTAAAGTAGAGTAGGTAAGACTTAGATGAACAAACTAGACAAGCACTTCATGAAGCATTCAAAATTTTAGAAATACTAATCACATGTAGAACAAGCAGAATTTAGACATGCTGGGTGAGACAGTAAACAAACAATGTAGCTTGGACATACTAGTGAACAAATAGGAGTCATGCAATTATCTAAAGCAGGATTGGGCATGCTAAACAATATACTAGTTATAGCTTTTAATAGAACAAACTTAAACATGCTGAGTGATACAGTAATTAGGTAGTATAATCTAGGCATGCTGATTGCATATTGAGCTCATGACAGTAGAAAAGTAAATAGAACTGGAAATCACAACTAATGAACTGCAGCAACAAAGAAAACACATAGTTTTGGAATGGTAATTGAATCAAGACATACCAGTTAAGGAGAGAATACAGAGTATAGAACATAGAGGGTGCAAATATCTAGCCTTGGCTTACAGCCGACTGGATTAATGAGAATTGCAAGTAACAGAAGAGAATAGAGAGCCTTTGAGAGAGTGAGAGTATATATGAACTAGTGTTCATGTCTAAAAATTTAAAATAAGAGAGTTTATACAGTAGCTTGAGAGTAGAGTAAATAAGGTAAAGTAATCATCTATCAACAATTAAGGAATTTCAGAATCAATCATACAACTGTATATACGCGTTCATAACATCATCAAGCCTCTAAGGGCATCCCATCATATCATCTTGGCTACTGTGGGCAAATCATCAACATATACCAACTGATCAGGTGGTGGTGCGTATATAATGCCGTAACCTTTTTCCATATCCCATATATATATATATGCATATATAACACCATCTGGTCATGGGTCAATGCACATGTATAAATGAATGCAATGTGTGAGAAGTATATTGATCACACCCAACTATGCCTAATAAAAAGGACTAAGCGGTAGTTGCAAATATAATCCGGTTTACAAGTCCGGAATCGAATCCCACAGAGAACTAAGGCTTAGCTACAACTATTCACTATCACCAAGAATACAAGCTTAAATAATTCCTAACTTATAGATATTACGATTCTTGTGTTTAACTAATTAACTAACAAATTAAAATAGCAAATAAACAACTAAAGATACTAAGGGTTAGAGACAAGATTAAGGAGGTCTAGAGTTATGATTTCCCCAATTGTCGGAATCCTTCCCGCAATGTCTTCTATAATTTCGCCTAAGAATTCTCTACCCATCATGAGCGCTCTGAGTGTCGTAATTCTCTCCCGAGTAACTACAACAATTTACTAGACTTATTCTCCCGAATTATGCTAGCTGGCATTAAGTACAGCTCACTCGAATCGTACCAAGGTTTCGTTATCCCTAATCACACCTTTAAATCCTTCGTATTGTTCCCTCATATACGTTAGGAGTGATGTTGTTCAACAACTACCTAAATATGCACTCTCTCCCGAGTAATACACACTAAATAGGCACAATCGATTGAGAGCTCTTCAACCAACCACAATAAACACGTAGTTGAACAAGTAGAGAAATCCAACGACTCAATTATATAAAAACATAACAAGAATTTATCCTACAAAAGGTTTCAACAAAACCCTAGATAACAAATTAGCTATTCATAATAGTATGCATAACTACAATACTAGAATTCATAACCAACAATGATAATTGGAAGAAGAAAGCAAAAAACTCATAGAAGAATTCTCCGCCCTGCTCCTTGTGTATTCTTGCCTCCTTAGGTCGAATCTCCGGTCTCCACGGAGGCTCCGTGCTCTCTTTAGGTCTAAAGTGTGTCCAAAGTCTGTCCCCTTTCTCAAAATAGCATTTTTACATGTATTTATATCAAATAGGGTCGGGCCCAGACGAAATACCTTTTCCTGCGCAAAATAGGACTCTGGCTCTGTAAAATTTGCACAAGCGCACCGCATGGAGAGACGCGCCATGAGGTATGCTTGTGGGGAAGTTTAGAGAGCTGATTCTGACAGGCTGCAGGAAATTTCCACAAGCGCGGCGCGCTCCGCGCCGCTCCACGCACCGCAGTAGCTGGAATTCTCGAAAATGAAAAAATGAAAGTTGTAGTCCTTTAAAATATCTTTCCAATAATATATTTTGGATACCAAACGAAGTTCTAAGAGAAACGTTATATGCATTTTACTAGGCAATGCGCCGTATGCCCGCTCGATTCTCCGTTTCGTTCTTAACTATCATCTGTTGATCCTCGAACACGATCCCGGCTTGATCCCTTGGGCTTTAACTCAGACTTCTAAGCTACAAATCTCTTGAATTCATTTCGTAATATCTACATGGCTCGGAATCACAACTACAAGGCATAAAATACACAATTAGTGCAAAACACTAGCGATTAAAGCTCAAACTCAATTAAAGTGCAGTAAATTAGAGTGTAATAAGTGACTAAAATACGCAATTATATCCTATAATCATATGTCAATAAAATCTATCGGAATATCATAGGACAATTATGCCTTTGACTAATATCATGAAATAAACTTTATCGACTTACGTATTTTCTGAGACCCATGAACGGAAGATGTAATAATAAGACATATGTGAATTCAAGAACATAGGCACCTTTAATACTTCTATGAATAGAGTCATTTATGTAAGTTGTGCATTTGATCATTTCGTTTGTGTCGTATAGATCATGCCAAAAGGAATGAAGGATAACCTTAACATACCTGAGCCGATTCTCTTGACAATCCCTCTAATACACATCGATTTTGACAACACGTAATGGCGGATCAAAGTAGGGGAAAATCCGTGTGATATTATTGAGAAAGATTGTACCGTGCTCTCTTAAAATTGCAAAATCTCACGTTTCCTAAGCTGCTAAGAAATCTCGTTGGAATTTTTGTTTCAAGAAATCTTATTGAAATCTCGTTGGATTGAGGTTGCTAACTTTGGAATCTTAATTTGTAGGAATTATTTGAAGATGTTATGAATTCACTTCATATATTCTAGCATCTGTTTTGCAATCCTTATAATAGGAAGAACACTATATGATTACTTAGTTGCATATCTTAAGGCCCAATGAAGCCAAAATTCCAAACTTCTAAGTATGACTTTACACGTAAGTGTCTTGTGTATAACACCTTAGTTGGTCGCCTTTCAATCTAGGTGTATGAGTCACTTAATTTGAGGGGGGGGGGGTGCTTCCACGTAGTGAAAATAAATCCTTATCCAATAATTCTCTAATTAATTATGTAATATCCCACTACCCAATAATGAACCAATTATAGAAATTATCTCAAATTACTTAAAATACTACACACTTTGTACATCTTATTGTCGCGCCCCTTTTTTTCTTGCGGAGTCTGGGTTTTGACATTCATGGGGGAACAACTCGTTTCCTTTTGGGATTTGGGTATTTGAAGAGTCGTCACCTAACGGATTATGGTGTGTTAGGGCACCTAGAGCGGTTAACTCACTTAACTAGTTTGCATTACCAGAGATTAGGGTAGGGCTCGAAATAACCTTGAGGGGAAGGTGTTAGGCACCCCTCGCGGTCCACAACGGTAGATCTCGGCCGAACATAAACTTTGTGAATTAGTCTTTTTACAAGTGAAAATTTTCAACAAATATTTGCAAATAAGAGCATGTTTTTACATTCTAAACACAGGCATGATTCAGCTAATGGGAGCAAGAGAGAGGTTTGAACAATTTGCACATATGTAAAGAAAAGTAAACTCATTTAAGCAACAAGAGTTGGGAAAGAGGGGTCCTAGGTTGGTTAGCCTACATGATCACACCCACACAATGCCCGGTAATCACTCCTCAATGAGGGGCTACACGTGCTATTAGCGCGTAGTCATCATATCCTTACTACCCAGTTCCCTCCCCTTGGTCATAGCCTAAAACGTTCTAGTAACCTTGAAAGATATCCTATGCGTGCATTACCTGTCCCTTCCTTGTGGCCCTGGAGGTATTTAGGACCTCTAATTTAGGTAGTTCTAGACCATCCTAAGGTACTTAAAGGAGAAAAATCTAGGCGTCAACCAAAAACAATTAGGACTGCATTAAAGAGGAAATAATTAAAGGCTCACATTTTACCTCCACAAACAGAACAAGTAAGTGCACGTCTCAAACAACAGTTTTCAGATAATTAAGAGGAACTCTAGAATAGGAAACCTAGATGAGCAGTGAATATGCAGTATTGAGTTAGGACAGAAGTGTCAAAGACCTAGTTTGCCTACTGATTTTTTAGACCTATTGAACATGAGCAGTCACAGATAACAGAGCACAGTTTTACAGTCGCAGGATTTTTAATCGCCACATAGGCTTGCCTAGGCGTATAATAGTGATGTCCTATGAGCATGATATCTAATCATTGATCAGGAATGCAGTAAAACAACAAACAATTTTAAATGTGCCATTTGGATCCTATAGGCATGATTTATAGTGATGTTAATTAATGCAGCGTTGAAAACTTACTAAAGAAATGAAAAAATAGTTAATTAAACCGATTCAGAATCTACAAACATGAGCTAAAGTTAAACTGATTTTAGGTCTAACTAAACTGGTTTTAGATCCTATAGGCATGATTTCTAAACATAAGGTGAAACAAGCAGAACTTATTTGACCAAAGTGAAATCCCTATAGGCGTGATTTCTAAGGAGATGAATTTGAACACATGCTGTAGTGGAAACTGAACCTCAGTTACTTTACACCCTATAGGCATGATATCTAATTATATGAAATGGAGCAGGTGGAATTCATTTCAACCAAGAAATCCTATAGGCAGATTGTCTAACACAGCACATGTAAATCCCAATAAACCCTATAGGCTTATTATCTACCCAACTTTTACCCATAATGTACAACTATCCCCCCTTTTTCACTAGTCACCCCAATATTTGTTTACAATTAATTATTACAGACCAAGAATTGAATAAATTACATAATTATAAATATACATTAAACAATAAGAATCCTGAAGTAGGCCCAAAGTAATTTTCAAGCCTTCAGTAGTCTCAAGTGCCCACAATTCCATAGCTAATTTTATGTCTAGGTGTGTTAGAGTTCCCTAAGGACCTCAAGGATCCCGGGCAGTGCTCACACCCAGACCTTTCTCAAGTAAGAACTGATTTATGTGCAGTGTAGAAGTGCCAGCCCTAATATGCCAGAGTTCAGAGAGATCTCAAAGGTCTAAAAGCAGTACACATACCAGAGGGGCAGGACTTAGTAATCTAAGAGTAATATGAGAGTGTATAATGATTTGAAAGAGTTTGGTAAATAGTATAAAGAAAGGTCTTAGGAATGAAAAAAGTTTTCTAAAAACCTGTACTGGTTTTAGTAAAACAGTAGTTGGAAAAGCATGAAAAAGAACATATTGAAATCGGAATACCAATCCCAGAACAGATTCAAAAAACGCTTTGGCAAACAAACTTCACACAAGGAGAAAGGGGTAAGGGACACCTAGAATACACCTTAGTGATAGCAAACAAATACGCAGATTCCTTAAGAAATTATGGAATTGACCTATTAGTTACAAAGTTATGTTGAGAACACATAGGTCTTAGACATGTCCAATACACACAATTAGAGTACCTTTGAAAGGGCTAGGTGTCTTAACAGGATCTCATTAGTGAAGTAGAGTAGGTAAGACTTAGATGAACAAACTAGACAAGCACTTCATGAAACATTCCAAGTTTTAAAAATACTAATCACATGTAGAACTAGCAGAATTTAGACATGCTGGGTGAGACAGTAAACAAATAATGCAACTTGGATATATTAGTAAACAAATAGGATTCATGCAATTATCTAAAACAGAATTGGGCATGCTAAATAGTATACTAGTTATAGCTTTTAACAGAACAAACTTAAACATGCTGAGTGATACAGTAATTAGGCAGTATAATCTAGTCATGCTGATTGTATATTGAGCTTATGACAATAGAATAGTAAATAGAACTGGAAATCACAACTAATGAACTGCATCAACAAAGAAAACACATAGTTTTGGAATGGAAATTGAATCAGGACATACCAGTTAAGGAAAGAATACAGAGTATAGAGTAGAGAGGATGCAAATAGCCATCATTGGCTTACATCTAGCTGGATTAGTGAGAATTGCAAGTAACAAACGAGAATAGAGAGCCTTTGACAGAGTGAGAGTATAGATGAACTAGTATTTATGTCTAAGAAGTTAAAATAAGAGAGTTTATATTGAAGCTCGAGAGTAGAGTAAATAAGGTAAAGTAATCATCAATCAACAATTAAGGAATTTCAGAATCAATCATACAAGGATTCAGCATAGATTTTCTCCTTTAATTAAGGAAAATCAACCATCGGTAATGATAAGAACTAATTAAGGCAAGCGGTTCAATTAAATGGAGTAAAGAAGTAAGAATCAGAGGTCTTGTTAAACAAAAAAAATTCCAATCAAACCAAAAATAAAGAGCTTCAGAATAGAGACTCAAGGGTTTAATTAAGGAAAGAATCATGCAAAATGTTAGCAAGTATCGCAGACAATTTCAAATAAGGCAAGAATGGAATAGTCAGGAAACAGATTGATAAATTAAGAATTCAAATCAACACTGATTTAAGGGTGAAAATATAGGTTTACCATGAATTGGCAAAAATAAATATAGACATATAAAATCAGTAAGGAGTCGAACCATGAACCTTATTAGAGGCATATTAGGATAAAAAAAGACCTCTAATTAGGGTAAAGAAAAATCACAGGAACTAAATCATATGACAAAGTCGGTACACAAGTAACTCAGAAACCAAACAAAATGTTGAAAAATTAAGGTTTTAGCAAAAAAACGAGTTAGGGTTAGAGCAAACCTTACGAAATCGGTTAAAACACATAAGAAATAGAAGATTAAACACTCAAAATTATCAAATGTTTTTGATTTTTTTTTTGGGAAACCCTAGTTTAGAAAAAATGGAAAATCATTTGAAAATCAGAAGGTTCTTGTAAAAATCAGAAGGTTCTTGTAAACTCATACGAAATAGGTTCGATCTATCTCAGATCTTGCACAGATCTGAGAAGTTCAAAGGACAAAAATTAGGGTTTCGAGAAGAACAACACAGAGGTGAAGAAGCAAGCTTAGAAATCCATAGAACCAGAATAGTCTGAAACAGGTGAGCAAAGACCAAAGGCGTAATCAAACTAACCCTGGTCCCTTGAGGACCTTGGAGATGGTGATACCAGTACAGGAGAGGCCATTAGAGACATGGGGGTGGTAACAAACCACCATGAAAGGCCATAGATGAGTGCCGACGAGGGTGGATTAGGATTAGGTTTTGAGAGAATTAGAGAGGAAAGGGCTTTCAGGGCGGCTGTTTGGGTGAGAATGGCTGGGTTTCGGGGGTCGTTTGGAACTAAAAAAGGTAATGGGTAATGGTGGTCGTTGATCTCTGTGATCAATAGCCAAGATTGAAAGGATTTGGGGTCGGGTTGGGTGTTATAAATTTGGGCTGGGTAAGTTTTTGGGATCGATTGGGATTTTGGGGAGGGGGGTTAAAATTGGGCTAATTTAATAGGCTAGGTCCAAAATAAAAAGGGCTATTTGTTAAATACATAATTAATTTCTAAAACAATTTTAACAAATAGTTAATAAATTATAAAAATAATTTTCATGCATGGAAATGTTTTAAAGTAATTACTTAATATTTAAAAAATATAAAAGGTTATTTTCCGGTAAAAATAATGTAATAATGCATGCATAGGCTATAATCGCAAAGTAATTGCAATTGCATCCTAAAAGTAGTAATGTGGCTATTTTGTGCAATAATTGAAACTTAATATAAATAAAAATGATAAATTAAGCCACAAAAATTATTATAAAACTATTATGATGCAATCAGTGATTGTTTTATAAATAAAATGCAGGGATAAATTAATTAAAATATTTTAAAATTGTAGAAATTGTATGAAAAATACTAATTGATGCCAAGGCATAGTTTGAAAATATTATGGGAAATATTGGGTATCAACACTTACTATTATGGTCATGTGGTACCTTGTACGACACTAGTCCATAAATACTGGGTATTATAGCTCGGACTGTATTTTATCCCAAAATGTCAAACTTCGACGAAACTCATCTTCTTCGATTTTCTTACCCTCTCACCTTCACGAATTTACTTATCATTTGTTTGAAATAGCATAATACTTATATTCCCAAAATAATCTCATTCCCGAACTTACGTTGATTAACTTACAACGAAACTTTAACGTACGAAAATGCGTAATGTAACATCTCATTTTCGAGCTTTCATCAATTTATTTATGGAGTACTTTCACGTACGAAAATAAGGGGTGTAATAATAATACATGCAATCCCTAATCTTGTGGAAGAGTTACGTGAGTTACGCACTTGTTTGCCCGTAAAGTGGTATAGTTGAATTTATACGTAGTTTCTAGACAAGTGAACTAATTTGATCCTGAAAATAGTGAAATAACTGAAGAAATATATAATACTTAGCCTTAAAATATAAATGAAATAACAGAGTTTACGAATCCAGGAACAATATTTTCTGGCACAACAATGATGAGTTCAAAAGCAAGAAAATAAACTCGGAATGACATCAAAGTTTGCATGCAAGTTCCAAATGACATAATGGAGCTAATACAACTATCGGAATCGCATTTCAACTTCGATATCACCAAAGTAAACTCTCGGTCAAACATCTTAACCTTCCAAAACTTTAACTTTCCAATTTTCGCCGAAATGCTTTAAATTATCCTGTGGACCTCCAAATCCAAACCTGAATGCACGCCTAAGTCCAAAGTTACCATACCAAGCCGTTGGAATCCTCAAAATGCCATTTTAGAGTCATCTATACTAAATTCAAAGCTCCAGTAAACTCTTACCGCTTAAGCTTCTAAAATATTAATTCTTCTTCCAAATTGATCCTGAATCATTTGAAAACTGAACTCGGCCATACACGCAAGTCATAACACATAATACGGAGCATCTCGAGACATTATGATGCTGAACAGGATGTTAATTCTCAAAATGACCAGTTGGATCGTTACACTTAACCTCGTTACACATCTCTATAAAGACCCGACCGGTCGTTTTGAGCATTTACACTTCGCTCGGTAGTTTGGGGGCACGAGTAGCTCCGTATGATGTATTAGGACTTGTGTGGTTCATTCCGAGTTGATTTGATATGTTTCGGCGTGAGTTTTTGGAAGTCGAAAGTTCATTAAGTTTGATTTAAGGTGCATTTCGTCGTTTCGATATTGTTATGTGTGTTTTGAGGCCTCGAGTAGGTCCGTATTATGATATGTGTATGCGGCGAAATCAGAGGACCTAATTTCTTGCTATCAAGTCACTTCAGAAGAATGTCTCGAGACCTCGAGGACGTGGAGTTGCGACCGGGTTCCCTCCCTTGGGGCTCGTCGAGGTCCAACTCAAAGTAGATGAAGATCGAGGCTAGAGAAAAATGGGGAATTCCCAAGGCACAGAGCTAAGTCTAACAGAGCCGGCCTACCCAGAGCTTGTATCAAGGTGTCGCATCTAGCCGTCCCATATCCATGCTTTTACAATTAACATATGTTGTACTGTAACAGGATTAACCTCCTATATAAAGGGAATCCTCACCACTTTGTAAAGCGCTGATGTTGCTCCAACCATTCTACACAAGATCAATAACAACTCTCTCTCTCTCTTTTCTCTCTAACTTACTCACTCGATGCGACTCTTTCGATTTATTGCTTTCATACTTGTTCTTATTTTATTGCTTGATATTGGCCATAAAGAGCCTTGTTAATTATATCCTAACTATTATTCCCTTCCCGGCTACCCCTGATAGCTCGAGCTTAAGCCCAGGCATCGACCTCGAGGCCTTTCATCGATCGGTCTGAAGCCCGAATATCAAGCCCCTTGGTTTGAATACTGCCCCGTTTTAGCTTGAACTTCGCCGTTAAACTTCATACACCTAGCATCAACAGCTCTAACAACTAGCATAAAAATAAATCATGTATTTTAAGAGTCCCATTTATAAATTTAATTGTTATTACCATTTTCACGGTACATAGTTTGGCACCCACCGTGGGGCTAAAAATAGTGATTATTATCCTGCTAGTTTCATTACACAAATGCAAGTTATCTTTCACACTTTTCTTGTCCAAGATCTTTTGATTTCAGTACAAAATGTCCGGCTCAGTAAACAGGGTCGAGAATGACAACTTTAAAAACCACGGGGAAAGAGATGTGGCTATTCCAGTCATCGGCGGTGCCACCATAGAATCCTAATAACACGCCCGGACCAATTTCAGTGGACGCGGATTCACAGGACGCACAACAGGTCGACAAAGCCTCACATACCGACAGGAGCATATGACATGACGTCCGAGCAGAATAGGAAGTTAGTCTTCATGTTATTTTTGAAATGTTGCAGGCACAACAGTTGGCTATCACTCAGTTGCAAAGCCATCCGAAGACTCCCAGCGCAGTAGCGCCGAAAACTACTCCCCCAGTCGAACAGGTATCGGAGAGGTCAAGCAACAACGGATCAATAGCCGATCCTGCCATCGTGAAAATGCTGGAGGACCTCACAAAAAGGATCGAGTCAGGCAAGAAAATAACACCAGCCAATGATAAGAGGGTCGAAACTTATAACTTCAGAGTCAACCAAATCGCGGACGTGCCCCCGGTCCTAAAGGGTGTAGATTCGAGGAAGTTCGTACAACGGTCGTTCCCAGAGGAAGCGGCTCCGAAACCTATTCCAAAGAAGTTTAGAATGCTGGAACTCCCTAAGTATAATGGGACCTCAGATCCCGACGAACACGTTACTACCTATACGTGCGCGGTGAAAGGCAATGACATAAAAGACGATGAGATCGACTCCGTCTTATTGAAGAGGTTCAGAGAAATGCTCTCGAAGGGGGCCATGATGTGGCATCATAATCCTAGCTCCCAACCCCATAAACTCACTTACCATACTGGCGGATTCCTTCATAAAGGCACACGCCGGTGCCAACGAAGCAACTACAAGAAAGCCCAACGCATCCGAGATTAAGCAATGGGAGAATGAAATGCTGCGAGAATTCACATCTCGTTCCTAAATGGAACAAACGGAACTACCCCCGGTCTCAGACGACTGGGTGGTGCAGGCCTTCACTCAAATCCTAAACGAACAAAGCCCGGTGATTTCAACGCAATTGAAATAGAACTTGATCGAGTTTCCAGTGAAGACTTGGTCGGACGCCCACATCTAGCACTATTCGCAAATCAGGATCGTGGATGACCAGCCGAGAGCCCCTTCAGGCCCAGTATACCCAAGTAGGATCTTGGTAAAGAAACCGATGCCAAACAAAGAAAGGGGCCGCAGACAGGAGGAATGCCCTGAGGAATATCTTCGAGGAATCATCAACAGAGCCAAATTCGACAAGGACACGAGGCAAGCGAGGGCACCTTGCCCATCAGGATACAATTTCAACATCGATGTATCAGACATCGTGTTCACCGTTAACAAAACCAGGGACGCCAAATGGCCCAGGCTTATTCAGTCGAATTCCTCTCAGAGGAATCACAGCTTGGTGTGTGAACTATATAATACGTATGGCCACAGGGCCGAAGATGGCCACCAGCTTCGAAGGAAAATAGCCAAGCTACTCAATAAAAATCACCACAAAAAATTGTCCAGCGATCGGGCTCGAGTTCAGTTCCGAGTAAGGAAGGCGGCCACGAAGAATGAAGCAAATGGGCCGCGACATATTACCATGATAGTGGAGGAGCGACGACACTCTCCAGGAACTTATAAAGAGAAGGGTCAAAATGCCTATCACCAGAGAAAAGCGGATCCAGGGATATATTCCCGAGGATGCCCTCATATTTAGCGAAGAGGACATCGAGACCTTGTCTTAACCTCACACTAACGCACTAGTAACCTTCTTCCCCATTCGATCCGTTTCAAATAAAACATATGCTCATGAATTTAGGTGGCTCGATCAACATTGTCGGGCCGAGGATGATAGGGCGGCTCGGACCGCCAGACCAAATCATGCCCGACTCTTGAATCTTTGGCGGATTCCACATGGCAATCGAGATGATGAGAAGAAAGGTCATTCTCTCAGTCAGCACGGCTGACACAGACAAGAACAACAAGATCTGTATCATCAAAGGAGGCGCAAGGCATGAATGCCTTATTCAGACGGCCGCAGACGCACTGCGTGAAGGCAATGCCATCCCCTCTTCGCCAAAGGATGAAATCCCTCGCAAGGGATGAAATTAAAACCATCGGTAGTGAGCAACACACGACAAGGGGAATGTTCGCGTCACGTAACGTATCGCCGACACCAATATCCCCACTCTCGAAAGAGTCAAAGGGTAATCAAACCATGTCTTCGGCTAAGCACGATTAAACACAGCAGAGGGGTGTACGGAGTCCTCGCTCCAAAACAGCTGGGACATATCGGGCCTCGGAACATTGCCTGTGCACCCCGGGATAAGGTAAGAGCACCTCTCTACCTCGTTATTTTACACTAGCCCGTATGCAAACACCCGACCAGGGTGTTCGAAAGTGTTAACCCTACCCGAAGATCCCAAGGCCTTAATAGCACCCGTCACACTCTTTCCCCTTGGCCGAGCTTTCGACCGAAAGGGGTCTCACCGGCAAGGTACTTAGCGGGGCGACGTGCCACCTAAGGAGGATCCGACAAGCTCGCGGTGCTTCTTTTGCATTCAACTCGAACGCTGGAAGGCACCTCCCTTCAAGACGTCCTTTGCTCGGAAGGGTCGGGGAATGACAGACTAATTCCAGTAGGAAATAATTTACCAGGCCAAATAGTCAAAAGAGCGTGCCCGTGCAAGCCGAGCTCATGGCAACAAAACAACATGTACTTATGCCAAGCAATCAAAGAATATCTTTCGCTAAAAGCATCTCGTGCTCCAAAGAAAATTCAACATACTCACGGCAAGGATCCCTCCATCGAGTACGTCCTGAAATACTCGGAGACTTAGCGTCAATAATTTGATACTCACATGACCTCAGGGTCAAAACTCCGTGCTCGTAAGACATCAACGAGGCAATTTTGAGCTCACAGTGATGGCTTTCGAGCCTAAGCAAACTCTATGACTCGGAGACTGTTATTAATCACTATTCACTAAAAAACCTTAGGCCGTAAGACCCCGAGCGGGCAAACTAGGTCTATCCAGATCTATTTTACATAACAACAAAAAATAACTTTAAGACCTCAACAGGCATGAAAAGGCTGTAAGACTTCAACAGGCATAAAAAAACTGTAAGACCTCAACAGGCATGGAAAGGCTGTAAGACCTCAACAGGCATGAAAAAACTGTAGGAGCTCAACAGGCATAAAAAATCTGTAAGACCTCAACAGGCATGAAAAGGTTGTAAGACCTCAACAGGCATGAAAAAACTGTAAGGCCTCAACATGCATGAAAAAATTGTAAGACCTCAACAGGCATGAAAATTTTGTAAGACCTTACTGTAGGCATAAAACTCGATCCCGAAGTTCAGGCTATATGCCGCATATATAAGACTCCCGAAAGGGCATACCCTCGATATAGACACCTAAAACTGCCACACTCGGGATCACAAATGGCTCCGGCCAAAGACAAATGACTACGGTCAATACGGTTGCACCAACAAACTTAACGAGACTCGGGGATGCCCGACTGTCGCAACAAAATCACAGGCCATTACTTCAAATCTACTTCGAAAAGAACTAGTTAAAACAGGCTACCCTCAACAGACAATCGAGCTTCGACCATGTCAACTCCAAATCACAAGGCTTCGAGCTACTCAGCCTACGAGCTAAACCTTTCGAGTTGCTCGAACATCACCGCTAATGACTCAAAATTGAGATTCTTCCCAAACCGACGACGGGTAAGGCAAAATCATTTCAAAAAGTCCGTAACGAGAGGAAAATAAAGCCTACATATGCCTACGAGCAAAAGCGTATGAGCCATTATCGCTAGCCAAACGAGCCTCAAGGCCATATAGTAAAAGGTCGCAACGACCAAAAACGTAATAGCCATTGTCGCCAGCTTCAAATTTGAAACCAAGAGGATTAAAATGAGCTTGAGTCGTAACCCGATTCGGAGACCGGATCCAAAATAGTTAACTATACATGCCTAAGGGCACAACATAAGAGCCACCGTCGCCAGCTTCACAAGCCTCAAGGCCATATACGTAAGAGGTCGCTTCGACCCAAGGCTTAAGAGCCATTATCGCCAGCCCTAAAAAACTTGAGGGCCAATTAAGCTCGATCCGCAATCCGACTTGGAGATTGTACCCAAAATAGTTAAAGTACAAATGCCCAAGGGCAAGGCGTAAGAGCCATTATCGCTCGCCCATGCAGACGCAAATGCTTGAGGGTCGAATATGCTCGAGTCGAAACCCGACTCGGAGACTAAACCCAAAATAGTTGAACAAAGAATAAGAGATCTAACGCTAGCTTGCGCTAAAGGCCACATCAACCAAGCATGTAAAAGCCACCGGGCCAGCCTGATGAGCTCCAGAACCGTATTAAAAATCTAAGGATTTTTACCAATTTCGAAACCAGCCCGCCTAGTCAAAATCAAAGTAGAAAGGGATACATAAGAGATAAAGCTTCAGGTTTTTTTTTATTTACATACACAAAAAGGTGTGTTCTCTATCTACAAACGCGATCTGCGAGTATCACATACAAAATGGCAAAGTCTACGCTCCGCTTCAGAAGGCTACGACCCACCAGCCTCATCTTCACTCTCTGCGGCGTTGACAAGAATTGACCGAGCATCATGCTCGTCCGCCCTCGCTCGAGCCAGCTCTTTCGGGAGAATAAAAGCCCTAGCCCCGACCTCTTCAAGTACCTCTCTTCGGGATCTGCAACGAACATATTCCTCGATCCTCTTTTCATGATCGAGGGCCCTCTTCAACTCGGCTTGGGCATCAGTAACATCCTTCAAATGAATCGCTATCTCCTGATCAGCCCTAGTCCGACTCAATGCTGCTTCTGCCCGAGCATCAACAATTTCATCCCTCACCTTCGAAAGTTCAGATTCGAGCTTTGTAATCATATCCGCTTCAACTAAAGCATTGTCACGAGCCAAGAGGAGTTGGGCCTCGAAGGCGGGAACTTTAGCCAAGGCACCCTTCTCCTCTGAATCTTGAGCCTGCACCTGAGCTCTTAGTTCGCCACAATCATTCCTAACTCGGCCGACTTCACCCCTAAGGAGCTTCAGAGCCTCCGCCTTTCTCTGTAACTGAGATAGGCAAAAAGATTAACCTTAAAGGATAAAAAGTGAAAAGCGCACTACAAGAGGTTACCTGCTCCATCAAATAGCTCTTGTAATTCGAGCTCCAGTACACCTCACATCGCCAGTGCATCAACTCAACCTCATTCTCCTAGCAGAGGATCCTGAGGGACCTACCCTCATCAAGAGCTTTCTGAAGCCTGACCCCATGACGGAGTATCTCACACCTGAGCCTATCAAAGGCCTGCAGAAGAAAAACTTGATAAGGAAGGGAAGACATGAGTTGCGAAAGGACTATGCTAGAACTCACCGCGAAGTGAAGCCAACAGACTTCCTCGAAGGCCAAGCATACTCATGTTGGTCTATCCCCTCGGCACTAGAAGAACCAACCTCGGTTGAAGCATGATCACTCAGAGGAACCACCATTCCGGAACCGAAGACTTCAGGAACAGTAGGCTCGGGCGATGTTTTCTCCTCGAAGACACGGACCCGTTTGGCCCCGCTAAAAGATCCATCGCACTACGAGCGGACATCCCATTTATCACCATCGTCCCTTCGCTCAAAAGACAACAACTCCTCCCCCTCTCCGGAGGAGCACAGCCTCGCCCCTAGGGACCTTCCGATACCTACGACGACAAGACCAGTACAAAAGAAAGAGGAAAATGTCATCTCAAATATATGAAGGCCAAGGTAAAAACAGTGTACGTACATACCTTGGTGTTGCGCTTCCCATCTGCCCCGGGACACAGCTCGCCACCTACGCTCGTCACAAGTCGAATGGGTCGCCAACCTCCGGACCCAGTCAGGCAAATTGAGAACTTCAACCGGCGCCCATGAAGTTGCTGTAGAAAAGGAGGAAACACAATTACTAAACTGGTTTTCACTACAAGCGAATCTTAGAAAGCACGAGACACTCCACTCACGCGCATAATTCCATTCCTCGGGAAATGGCATGATTTCCATGGGGATAATGTCAGTCGTCCCGACCCGGATGAATCGCCTGACCTACTCTCGATCTCCATCTTCCTCATCATCAACAACAAAGGGCGTGGACGAATGGTACCGCAAGGTTAGCAGGCCTCGATGATAAAAGAGTCGGTATAGCCTGACGAGGTGACTAAGCATGAATTCAAGCCCAGCCTTCTCCCCAAAGAATCTCATCATCAGTACTACTCACCAAAATGACGAATGTATCTGTGCCAAAGTAACCCGATACTTAAGGCAGAAATCATGCGTGACCCTATCAAGGGGGCCTAGTGCGATAGGGTATAAGTATATGTTTAGGAATCCATCAGCGGGGTCTGTAATACCCTTATCCGGGGAAAACGCCTGCAACACTACCCCCTCACCCCATCCACAGTCTCTCCTCACTATCTCTAGATGTTCCTCCCTTATCGAAGACATGGTCTTCAGAGTAAACTCCCGTGGATCCTGAGCACTCCCTGCTGGGCAGTCCCTGAAGTAGTAGTCATGACTATGGTTGAATTGGCAAACTGAAACAGGGACCTACTATCACACCTCCTTTTTACTACCACCGTAAGGAATATAAGGGAGTTTTTCCAATGTAAGTGAAAATCGAAACGGGATTATTTATATTAAAATCAAAGTCGCCAATTGGGATAATTTATGGTGTCCCAAGTCACTGGTTTAAAATCCCAAATCGAGGAAGTTGACTCTAATTACGGACTACGAACATAGAAATCCAGGTAAGCAATTCTGTTAATCATGGAGAAGGTGTTAGGCACTCCTAAGTTCTATGATTCTAGCACGGTCGTTTTGATTATATATGGCTTATTAAATTGTCTAATTACTTACTTTTAGAACCTATGTGCATTTGCCTTTTTTAATTAAGAAGCTATCTTGAAACAAGTCACGCGTACATGTACCTATTTGTTTGGCACGTCAAAATTATGTCACGCGAACGTGTCCACAATTAATAACGCTTTATTATTATTACGAAATTTTGGTCGAAATTGTGTGAACGCATACCCCGATTTCAAGTAGTCACCACAAAGACCACAAACATTCTATTATTGTGCGGTAGATATACAAATTTGGGGTGTCCTGGTTCTGTTGGGATGCTTCAAAGACATTTAGAGTAGACGCCAAATCACCTTTCTTCCAAAATTCAAGAATTACAATACAGAACATAATGTCCACGTGTGGAAAAATATGTGCATACCTTACGGCTGTAATCTCATACAGAACATAATGTCCACCTTTTATAATCTCATACGGCTTCAATAAATCCTTAATTGGCAGACCATACCCTTTAAGTGTTTCCATCAAGCTCACAACTTCCTCGATTTCACCACATTCCATAGTGTATTGGGAAAAAACTGAGTTTATATTAAAGATGATGTGGCATGACACGTGGATTAATTGAATGGTCAAAGCGCAACAATTGATTAGGAAGCACGGATGGAGACAGCCACGGGAAGAAGAATTTAAATAGGCACGAGACGACGTATAGATACGAGTCTCGTACCAATTTAAATTATTTACAACCAACGGATTAGAAGGCATTGAAGACAAAGATCTGATGACAGAAAGGAGTCCAAATTCATTATTAAATACTTGATACGTTACAAAATAGGTATTTAATAGGAATGATTGTATAACGGCTTATTTAATGTCATTTATTACTCATAATTATATCATTAAAGCTGAGGCTTCATTCCTTTACCTAGAATTATCTATAAATGGAAGAAGTATCATCATTTGTAAGGACACGGAATACTATTGAGAATTCATTGAAATACACGACTATTTGCTTTTTTACCATCATTCTCAAAAGTATTTTATTTTGTCTCCTGATTATCAGTAACCCGAATTTCTTTTTAGCTTTGACCAAAGAGTCAGATTTTTGGTTAAACAAATTGGTTCCGTTACCAGAAATCTGATAATCTTTTCTTTTAAACTATATCTTATCTGTATTGTTTATCGTCACCATGTCAAACAACAACACCAACAACAACAGTAATAAAACATTGGGAAACCATGAGAATCAAATACATCAAAATCAAGATAAAGTGGTTCCCTCTCCTCTAAATTCACCACGTCAATCTCGTGAAGGCACTCCTGTTACTGAATCACGTGCTGATCAACAAGAGCAATCTGAACATTTTGAAGGAGTTACAACTGAAGCTCTGCAAAAGCTAATTGATGCACAGGTCGGCAAAGCTCTTCAGGCACTTGTTAGTCGATTGCCTGCTGCGCCACCCACACCAACTCCTAATAATAATACATTGGAAAATCCCCGTTCTGGTCTTGATAATTTTGGAAACGGAGCAAACCGCCAGTGAACCACAGGAAGGGGGACCAGGTAATTTAAATAATTCGTATTTGCAAAATTTAGTACTAACCTTGCAGAAACAGCTTAAGGAACAAAATGAGCGTATTGAACAAATCCCTGGAGTTACGCCTGTAATAAAAGGAGTAGACATGGACAAATACTCACAACAACCATGGAAGCCTAGTGCTGCTCCCCTTCCAATTCCGAAAAAGTTCAAAATGCCTGACATCCCGAAATATGATGGTACTACAGACCCACGTGACCACGTGACTGCATTTACAACCGGCGTAAAAGGCAACGACTTGACCAAACAAGAAATTGAATCAGTATTGGTCAAGAAATTTGGAGAAACACTCACCAAGGGTGCATTAACCTGGTATTCTCTTTTATCTGAAAATTCTATTAATTCTTTTGCTGAGCTTGCAGATTCTTTTATTAAAGCACATTCGGGAGCACAAAAGGTTGAGAAAAGGATGGAAGATATTTTCAAAATCAAACAAGGGGATTCGGAGTTGCTTAGAAACTTCGTTGATAGATTCCAGCGTGAAAGAATGACTCTACCTCGTGTGCCTGACAATTGGGCTGCTATAGCTTTTGCAAGTAATTTAAATGACAAAAGTTCTGAAGCCACGAGACGACTCAAAGAAAGTCTTCGAGAATTTCCTGCAACCACATGGAATGATGTTTACAACAGGTATAGCACGAAGCTGCGAATCGAAGAAGATACCGTACCTAAGCTTCATCATGAAGAAAGGGGCGGTACCCGAAGGTTAGAAACCGAAAAAAGATCAGGTAAAAACAGGTACGATCCATATATGGGACCTGCAGGAAAAGACCCACGATCGAAACAAGATAGCCAGCAATATGATCAAAAATCGAGGAACCGGGATTCTGGCTCCTCTTTAAAATTCAGGAATGATCGGAACAGAAAAGAATCACGAGATGATGACAGGAGTTTAAAGGCACGATTCGGTGGATATAATTTTAATGTCTCTACCTCCGAGCTCGTAGCTGTTTTAAGAAGCATGGGAGATAAGGTACGGTGGACAAAAGAGATGCGGTCAAATCCAAGTAGACGCAATCCGGATCATTGGTGCGAATTTCACAACGATCACGGGCACAAAACTTCAGAATGTAGATTCCTGCAGAGTGAAGTGGATCATTTATTGAAGCAAGGATACCTCACTGAGTTATTTAGTGAGAAAGGAAAACAAGCTTATATGAAAAACAGACAAGAGCCACCACAACCTCCTTCACCCAAGAGGATAGTGAATGTCATAAGCGGGGGAGAAGATATTCACGGCATAACCTACACAGCCTTCAACAAGGTTTCTAAGGTAACGATTACACACGGGAAACGGGTGCGGTAGGTCTTTGAAAATGAAAGTATTTCGTTCGATGATGCAGATACCGAAGGGGTGACAACTCCACATAATGACGCACTGGTAATATCTTTACTTGTACATGATACTAATGTAAAACGAGTTTTGATTGATCCAGGGAGTTCTGTAAATATTATATTACTAAGGGTACTACGGGAAATGCAAGCTGAAGACAAAATGATACCCAAGGCGCACACCTTGTCAGGCTTCGATAATTCAAGTGTAGTAACAAAAGGTGAGGTATTTCTAACAACTTTTGCTATGGGTGTTGTGAAGGAAACTAAATTTCAGGTAGTTGATATGGAAATGGCCTATAATATGATCATAGGGAGACCATGGATACACGATATGGATGCTGTCCCATCAACTCTACATCAGGTTATTAAATTCCCATCACCATGGGGAATTTGCCAAATTCGTGGGGATCAGCAGATGGCTAGAAGTGTCAACACTGTAACAAGTATGAGCACCGAAAATAAAGAAAAATAGCAATTACAGGAAACAGTTGAAGGTAAAAAAGATCAAACTTCAACTGAACAGGAAAAGACGGATTTGGACTCAAGACCTGACACAATTCAAGAACCTGAAGAAAATGAAAGCATCAAAACGACAATTGAAGAGCTTGAGGCAGTGATGTTATTTGATCAATGGCCTGAACGGAAGGTTTATGTCGGGGCCAATTTAAGCACGAACATGCGAGGTATGATAATCGAATTTTTAAAAGCTAACTTAGACTGCTTTGCTTGGTCCCACGCTGATATGACAGGGATACCACCAAATGTGATGACTCACAAACTCAATGAGGACCCTTCTTTCACACCAATAAAGCAAAAGAAACGGAAGCAAGGTGCCTTCAAGAACCAGGTGATTCAGGATGAAGTCCAAAAATTATTATAAATCGGATCAATTCGTGAGGTAAAATATCCTACTTGGTTAACTAACACGGTGGTTGTACCCAAGAAAAATGGTAAGTGGCGTGTTTGTGTAGATTATACCGATTTAAATAAAGCCTGTCCAAAAGATTCCTTTCCCTTACCGCATATAGACCAACTAATTGATGCAACCGCAGGTCATGAACTTTTAAGTTTTTTAGATGCATACTCGGGATATAATCAAATTAAAATGGATCCTGGTGATGAAGAAAAAACTTCTTTCATCACAGACAGGGGGACTTACTGTTATAAAGTAATGCCCTTTGGCCTCAAAAATGCTGGGGCAACCTATCAAAGGTTGGTCACCAAAATGTTCCAAGAACATTTAGGGAAAACAATGGAGGTATATATAGACGATATGCTCGTCAAAACCCAGCAATCTCATGATCATATTTCTCATCTATCTGTTACTTTTGAAATTTTGCGAAAATTTAATATGAAACTCAACCCAGAAAAATGTGCATTTGGAGTTGCATCAGGTAAGTTTTTGGGTTTTCTTGTTTCTAATCGTGGTATTGAAGTGAATCCTTCTCAGATCAAAGCAATAGAAGAAATCCCTGATATCCTTACTAATAAAAAGGAAGTACAAAGATTAACGGGAAGAATTGCAGCTTTGGGGAGATTTATTTCCAAATCCTCAGAAAGGTGTTTTAAGTTTTTCTCTGCACTTAAAAAGCAAGATCATTTTGAATGGAATGAAGATTGTCAACAAGCCCTTAGAAATTTGAAAGCTTATTTGTCAAAACCACCGTTGTTGGCAAAACCAAAGGTGGGGGAAAAACTTCTCATCTATCTGGCCGTATCTGAAGTCGCGGTGAGTGCTGTTTTAGTCCGCGAGGACCAAGGTAAACAATCTCCTATTTATTATGTAAGTAAGTCCTTATTGGAAGCTGAGACACGATACCCACAGCTAGAAAAATTAGCATTAGCTTTGATCATGGCATCTAGAAAATTAAGACCTTATTTTCAATGTCATCCCATTGTTGTAGTTACTGCTTTTCCGCTTCGATATATTTTGCATAAACACGAACTTTCAGGAAGATTAGCAAAATGGGCTATAGAACTAAGTGAGTATGAAGTTATTTATCAACCCAGGACCGCTATAAAGTCTCAAGTACTAGCTGATTTCGTGGCTGATTTTAGCCAGGGGATGCATTTAGAAGCAGAAAAAGAATTACTAGTTTTTAATGGTGCGAACCCGGGGACTTGGGTTTTATTCACTGACGGTTCATCTAATGTAAAAGGGGCAGGCCTAGGAATAGTCCTCGTACCACCTGCGGGTGAGAGACCATTAGACAGGCTATAAAATGTCATTCTATAACTAACAATGAAGCAGAGTATGAGGCTGTAATTGCAGGTTTAGAATTGGCACGAGAACTCGGCATAACACAGATTATAATCAAGAGTGATTCTCAACTCGTGGTTAATCAGATGCTGGGGACTTATACAGCCAGAGAGTCACGAATGCAAGAATACCTCGCAAAGGTACGGGAGTTAATAAAGCAATTCCAAACTTGGAAAGTAGTGCAGATCCCAAGAGATGAGAATGTAGAGGCAGATGCTTTAGCAAATCTCGCATCCGCAGCAGACGTGGCAAACAATACAGATGCTTCAGTCATACATCTATTTCATTCCGTTCTTGAATCTGATAAAAACGAGGTAAATTTTAATCATCTAACATGGGATTGGAGAAACGAAATTGTTGCCTTTTTACAGCACGGTACCGTGCCTAATGACAAAGGAAAGGCTCACGCGCTTCGCAAAAAAGCTGCACGATATTGTTTATATCAAGGAAATCTTTATCGAAAGATGTTCGGCGGACCACTAGCAAGGTGTCTCGGACCCTCTCAAACTGAATATGTCATGAGAGAAGTACATGAAGGACATTGTGGGAATCCTGCAGGAGGACGGTCACTGGTAAGAACGTTAATTCGCACAGGATATTATTGGCCTAAGATGGAAGAAGAGGCAACCAGGTTCGTGTCCAAATGTGATAAATGTCAAAGGTACGGCAATAATATGCACATACCAGCTGAGTTACTACATCCTGTTATAGCCCCATGGCCCTTTATGAAATGGGGAATGGATATCGTAGGTCCACTTCCACAAGCAAAAGGTCAGGTAAAATTTCTACTTGTACTTACAGATTATTTCACTAAATGGGTAGAAGCAGGGGCATTTAAACAGGTACGAGAAAAAGAAGTTAAAGACTTCATATGGCGAAATATAATATGCCGCTTTGGAGTACCAAAGGAGATCGTGTGTGACAATGGACCACAATTTATTGGAGCACAAGTTACAGAATTTCTTCGAAGTTGGCAGATCAAAAGAATAACGTCTACGCCATATCATCCAGTGGGGAATGGACAAGCAGAATCAACTAACAAAGTTATTATCAATAACTTGAAAAAGAGGTTACAAGATTCAAAAGGTAATTGGCCTGAGGTGTTACCTGGAGTATTATGGGCTTATCGTACAACGACCAAAACAGGCACTGGAGAAACACCATTTTCAATGGTTTATGGTACGGAAGCCTTAATTCCAGTTGAAATAGGTGAGCCAAGCACACGATACGATCAGGCAACAGAGGAATCTAATAATGAAGAGATGCGGGTTAGCCTAGATTTACTTGAAGGGAGAAGAGAAGCTGCTTTGATAAGGATGACAGCACAAAAGCAAGTAATAGAACGATATTACAATAGGAAATCACGCCTCAAATTTTTCAAAATTGGGGACTTCGTGCTTAAAAAGGTGTTCCAATCTGCAAAGGCTGCTAACTCAGGAAAGTTAAGTCCAATATGGGAAGGACCGTACAAAGTCCGTGGCATTGCGGGAAAAAGAGCATACCAGTTGGAGACAATGGATGGTAAAGTGTTACCCTCACATTGGAATGTTGTCCACTTAAAAAGATATTACTTTTGAGAAAGTACCTACGGTCAGGTATCATCATGTTAAAATTTCTCTCTTGGTTTATTAATATTTTACTAACGATTTTAGATGCTAGGCAAAATATCCTAACTCGTGCCAAATGATGAGTCACAACCTGCAAGGCAAAATGGAGTATTCTTAAATTCCTAGCCCAGGGTTACAATTAATCTGATGGAAATACACACGAGTTAGGCAGTCTTCATCTATAATCGCACCGTCGAGTCCCGTATATCTTTCTGTTTCAGGAAAAGGGCCAAAGTAAAAGAAATAAACAAGTGCTCGAGGCTTCATACTTCACCGCTCAAACACTTGGGGGACTACAATACTGTACACAGATACGTGTAGAAATACAGATACGCAGATACGAATATCGAACGATAGAAGTCAAGTGTTGAAAAAAAATTATGAAGTATTCAATATTCATGAGAACAACAAAGTCATCTCTCAAACTCATAAACAAAGTCACCTTTCAAACCCTTCTTAATATGTAAAGATAGGGTCATGACTATGTACTGAAACAGGTTATGAAGAAAAACCTTGTTTATTTTATGTTATGTACAAATCTGTTACAAGAAAAACAGTTACGAGAAAGTTGTAGATGTATTGTAATACATGTAACAGTCAAACACTTGTTAAAAGTTTATGAATAAAAACTTGCCAAAGTTGTTTCATACAAAACGTGTGTTTTCCTATTTCTTTCATCGTATTATAACACCATTATGAAGTTGAGACGTCTTCTTCATTAAGTGTCGATAAAATAAAAGGGCCCTCTTTTATAAGCCTCAGGTTGATATTCCATGAGAAGAATCGTAAAGCATTTTAAAAGGATAAAAATGCTAAGCTATTCCATGAGTCCTAGATAAATAGGCAAGAATAGAATATGCAGAAGTACCGATAAAACTTCTTTTTTAAACAAAAAACTAAGTACAAACTTAGTCAACTAAGTATTTGTTTTTTTTTACAAATGCCCCATTATGTTAACTGGGGACTTCATCAAAAGATCCTTTACAGCAATTTCATTTTTAGCTAGTCACTGAAGGGTTTGGAGCATCAGAAGTTTCACCCTCGGAAGGAGGAATTGTAATCCCAATTGCTGCAGTAGTCACTTCTTCATTTAAAAGTTCTTCTGTTCCAGGAACTTCAAGTGCAGGAGAAGGAGTATCAGTAGACTGTTGGCTTTTCTCGATGGTATCTACGACTTTGGCCAGTTCAGACTGCAAGTCAAAACCTTCTTGAGCAGCTTCCGTCAAAGCATCACGACGAGATTTCAGGAAAGCCCAACTCACCTCTATGTTGAAAGTTTTCCTCCAGAAGTCCATATTCCTTTTCCCACATAGCAAGATCGTTTTTTAAGATTTGGTGCTCAGCTAAATGGGAATCAAGGGAAGCTTCAAGAGAGGCATGAGAACTCTTCAAGGCATGAATCTCGTCAGAAGAGGTCTGTAAGTCAGCCTGAGCTTGAGTCAAGCTTTGCACTAACTCTCCTGCATACTCTTCCTTCTTAGCCAAAAAGTGCCTTCAGCTCCCTAATTTCTTCACTAGCCTTGGATAATTGTTCTGACAAAGAGCATTCCAAAAGCTCTTTGTCTCTTTTCAATTGGCTTGAAGAAGCTTTGGCAGTTGCCAGTTCAGAAGTTAAACCACAGTTTTGCTGCTCCAGGAGATTTTTATTTTCTTGCAACTCCTCTATGGTCCCTTGAGCATTCTCAAACTGTTCCTTCCAATTGGTTGCTTCAAGTTAGGCTCCCCTAGCTATTTCTTCGGCCTCGTGGATAGTCTTTTTAGACTCACGGGATTTTCTTTCCAGAAGGAAGATTCTTCCCATTAATTCCGTGCCAATAAGGTTAGCCTACAGAGACGACTCATAGAAATGAGAGATTGAAGATAATTAAAAAAAACTTGTTGGTAAGAAGAGAAAATACCTTCAAAGTAGAATGAACTATGTCATTCATCAGAGTTAAGCAACTATGGCTCTCCATCTTCTTCTTCTCGATATCTCCAATTAGGGGCTCGAGCCAAACATCGGCTCTACCAGTCTTCCTCAAGAGGCTATGATTGGCAGGAACTTCCAGAGTAACACTTCTCATAGTCATACTTCCACTGCTAGAACCCGTCTCTGTACGATGAACAGAGGGAAGATGAGCAATGGAAGGAATGGAAGGAGAAGATGAAGAAATAGGAATGGAAGGAGAAGATGTAGAAACCAACGCAGGAGCAGAAGCAGGTGCAGTAGAAACAGCCAAGGGAACGGACATAGGAGCGGTAGAAATTGGCAAAAGAACGGAAGTCGTCAAAGCTGGTAAATAAATACTTACGGTTGGCAGAGGAATGGAGAAAATAAGAACAAATGTGGAAAGAGGAGCTTCATCAAAAACAGGGCCGAGCTCGCCACTCCCGAAACCACTGTCAAAAAGATGCTGAATTGACTCATTATTATCTCTTGGTTCGGTGTCCTCGTCAGAATGAATCAAAACAGGCTCGGTGGTGGAGGTTCGAGCAGGAGTGTTTTCAATTTCATCATCAATGATTATTCGCCTCTTGACCCTTGGCCTGGTAATTAGGGAGGTACCCTCCTCTTCTTCTTCAGAACTTTCCTTTATAGCTTTCCTTTTTGGCAGCAAGGCTCGAGCCTTGTCCAAATCAAGAGCAGCATTCGCAGACATGCGAATGCCCATAGCTACTTCAGTCGTCATTCCTCTAATGCCAAATCTTGATTAAAGGATGGATATACATAATCAAAGTTGAGGAAAAAATGCTTAACATGTAAAAAAAAATACATATAAAAAGGGGGATACCATGTGTTTTGACCTTCCAGCCATGTAAGGAAGAAATTGATTTTCAAGTTCTTTGCTCCCTAGAAGCAATCTTCAAAAGTGAGTCTACCCAACCACGGAAGTTGGGAATAGGTTCCACATCTCCCATGGTTGCTACAAAAAACCAAGAAGAGACGAGGTTAAAAACAAAATTTCTTTTGAAATTCTCATAAGTAGGTACGGTAAATAAAAGAAACCTACGTTCAAAATTCCACTTCTCAGGGAAGGGAATATTTGTTTCTCCAATCAAGTCCACCGTATGAACAGCAACGTAACGGATATACCATCCATGATCTTTGTCATCTTCAGGATTTACCAAAAAAAATTTTTGCTCCTTGCAGTTAAGGTAAAAACCCCATGGCGTATTAAGTTAGGATGGTACAGATGAATGGGGTGAGAAAAGGTGAAATTGACATTGGCTTTGGAGGATAAATATCTCAAACAAGCCACTGTTCTCCACACTAATGGACCGATTTGGGCCAAACAAATTGTAAAGAAACGACAAAAATCGAGAATAACTGGGTCAATCGGAGGATTAAAACCTAAAGTGAAGGGGTAAGTATAAACAGAAGAATACCCACTTCTAAAAGAGGAAATTCTTTGATTTGGGGAAGGAATTGACATTCGGAGACTATCCTTCCAGTTACAATCTTTTCTTATGGTGGGGATTGTAAGCTCGGTTACTATTGTGGGGTAAGTATCGGCTTTTTCTAAATTTGCAACTTGTTTTTGAAGAGACGTTTTGTCACTTTCAAAAGACAAATCGCTGGGAACTATTTCATCAACTGAGGGTTCTTGAGAAGAATCAAGAATTTCCCTACTTTTAGAAGAAGGGGCCTTTGGGATAGAACTCCTTGAAGAAGAACCAGAGGAGCTGCCTCGAGTAGATTCTAACCCTGTTCGAAGCCTACCTCCTCCGCCTCTTCTGTGTCTAACAGGGGCGTTGGGGAATTGATCTAGAATTGGAACTTTTTTACGGTTAGGGTTTGAAGAAGACATTGTTAAGAAGGAAGTATGTGCTGAAGATTTGTGAAGAAGACAAAGGAAGAAAAAGTTATGTGTAAAATGGGAACCGTCAACCTTAGAAGTGTAATGATGGAAAGCCTATAATAAAGGCAGCTATCACTTCGTAAATAGTGAGAATGAAGAAGTCTCGAAAAAGGGTGTGAATAGCGGAATCAATTAGAAAATGACACATGGGCATAACATTAAATGGAAAAGACTACTGAGGCGTTAATACTGTCATGAGCATTAATTGTGGCAAAAAATCCTTTTTCATGAAGATCCACTTCCCAATTATTTAATTGATAAATAAATGGAAAGTGGGGGGACTATCTGTATTGGGAAAAAACTGAGTTTATATTAAAGATGATGTGGCATGACACGTGGATTAATTGAATGGTCAAAGCGCAACAATTGACTAGGAGGCACGGATGGAGGCAGCCACGGGAAGAAGAATTTAAATAGGCACGAGACAACCTATAGATACGAGTCTCGTACCAATTTAAATTATTTATAGCCAACGGATTAGAAGGCATTGAAGACAAAGATCTAATGACAGAAAGGAGTCCAAATTCATTATTAAATACTTGATACGTTACAAAATAGGTATTTAATAGGAATGATTGTACAACGGCTTATTTAATGTCATTTTACTCATAATTATATCATTAAAGCTGAGGCTTCATTCCTTTACCTAGAATTATCTATATAAGAAAGAAGTATCATCATTTGTAAGGACACGGAATACTATTGAAAATTCATTGAAATACACGACAATTTGCTTTTTACCATCATTCTCAAAAGTATTTTATTTTGTCTCCTGATTATCAGTAACCCGAATTTCTTTTTAGCTTTGACCAAAGACTCAGATTTTTGGTTAAACACATAGTCCGCCTACACTATATAGAAAGAGAATTAATAGCAGCTCCATCGAGCAGCTTCAACGGCTCAATCCCTAGCTTTTGTGCCCCCATCAAAAGCTCAACAATGCTCCTTAGTTGTTATATTCCAATATTGAAGAAACTATAACAAGGGGGTGCAATAACATCAACTAATTCATTTGCTAGTAAACCGAAATAAGGAACATGCTCTTCAATATGGCCATCTAAAAACTTCAGATGGACCTTTCCTAATGGAAAACCTCTTTCAATATATTAACAAACTTCAAGAAAAGTTTTGTACAATAGCCATAACTATTGAGATAAGAAAAACTGAAATCAAATAACAGCCTCGGGACTGGAATCGCATACAGAACCTCGACCGAAAAACTTTTAAACTCAAACGGACTTTCAGCGCCCAAAACATCGACTGCATTTTTTGGGTAGAGTTTTCGAGCTTATTTGCACAATGGTATGGTGTAGTTTCAGGGAGTATGGAGCTGGACTTACTGTTGGGTTCGAACTCTACTTCGCCGGATTGAATGGAGGGTCACTGAAGCTACACATTTTCTGGCGAGCTGGGTTTGGGCGTGCTGCTGGAGATGGCTGCTGTGAGGGAGCGCAGGAGATGGAAAATGAGTAGAGAGTGAGGGTGGTGTGCTGATGGGTGGTGTTCTCTTAAGGGTGAAGAAGAAGAAGGTAGCGGTTGGTCTGGTGGTGTTCTGGCGGCGGAGAGTTTCAGTCGCTGGTGTTGTGTTTAAGGGTCCTCTAGGGTTTTTTTAGTGAGGAAGACGATGGGTGTCATAGTGGGGGGGGGGGTCTGTCCATGTGTAAAAGGGATGATTAGTATATTAGGGGTCTAGGGCCTTGTTTCTTTTATAGGGTTTTTTAGGTTAGGAGTATGGGCCTAGGAATTATAGGCTTCAGAATTATGGGCTAGGTCCGAAAATTAGGCTTAAAAATGGGTTGTTTGAACCCAAATTTTATTCTTTCTCCGCGAACGAGACTAAAAATATGACCTTATTTACCAATTAATCCTGCTTATGTAAAATAACTATTAAAATAAGACTAACCATTAAAACAAACCTATTTTTGGTATTTTTAAATATCATATTAAAATAAAAATAAGGTATTATTTTTGTATTTTTTTTTAGTTTTACGAAAAGTAATAAACTAAAAGCAACTAAACAAGAAGAAATATTTTTGTAATTTTTATTTTTTGATAAAATAAGGTAAAAGAGCCAACTAACTGAAATAGCGATATTAGGCCTAAACTAAATATTTACATGCTAAAATGTGAAAAATCTTGGGGAGGGTCAAAAATCACATGTCTACAGCTGCCCCTCTTTGACCAAAAATACGAAGTATCTTCAGACAAAGAATGACTAGACATGTTTTTTGACCCGACCCTTATTCAGGGAGACCAAAAACTAAAAGGAAGGAGAATGTGACCGAGCCCTGGTATTTGAGCTGCCTACAGATCCTTGGCTATAAAGGAATCAGGCCAAGTGTAGTTCAGAAATGAATGAGGTGATGGAGTATACTGAGGTGGAGAGCCGATCGAGGTGCCATTCCGTCAAGGTTCCGGTCTGTGGTCCTGTTATTACATCAAAAATCAAAAATGAAAAAGACCAGCTAAGCCTGTCAACTGCGAGCAACAAGATTCCTATCTATAAGTCTTCTGAAGCTTGATCTTGAGTCTTGAATGGTTCTCCATGCAGACTTTAGATTTGAACCTTGGCGCTTGTTAGCTACAAGTGCTAGCTTGTTCTTCTTTAGCTTTTCGGATCAAGACCGGGCATGTAGTGCTTGTGAATTCAACCACATCTTGAGCAGTTCACATCTTTCTCTGCTTCTGCATTTTGGATTCACTTCCCTTTTCTTTTTTCTTTCTTGTTTTTTTAATTCTAGATTGAGATTACTTCTGTTGATCATCTCGGATTGTTGACTTGCATTCTTGCAGCGAGCTTCTGCTACTTCGAACTTGAATGGAATTCTGAAATGACTCCCCTTGTTTTCCAGGTGGGCGCCTGATTGCTGAACTCGAACTGTCCTCCGTCGCGAAACTTGGACTGACTTCCTTGTTCTCCAGGTGGGTGCCTGATTGCCAAAACTTGAATTATATTCCCTTGCTCTCCAGGTGGGCGCCTGATTGCCAAAACTTTAACTGTATTCCCTTGCTCTCCAGGTGGGCGCCTGATTGCTAAAACTTTAACTGTATTCCCTTGCTCTCCAGGTGGGCGCCTGATTGCCAAAACTTTAACTGTATTCCCTTGCTCTCCAGATTGGTGCCCGATTGCCAAAACTTTAATTGTATTCCCTTGCTCTCCAGGTGAGCGCCTGATTGACAAAACTTTAACTGTACTCCCTTGCTCTCCAGGTGGGCGCCTGATTGCCAATACTTTTAACTGTTTTTCCTTGAAACTTGAACTAATTTCCCTTGTTCTTCTAGGTGGGTGCCTGATTTCCATCACCTGCACTGCTTTTTCCCCGAAACTTGCACTGATTTTCCTCTAAACTTGAACTGTTTCTCCTTGTTCTCCAGGTGGGTGCCTGATTTCCAACACTTGCACTACTTTTCCCTCGAAACTTGACTTGTTTTCCCTTGTTCTCCAGGTGGGCTCCTGATTGCTGAACTTGAACCATCTTCCTTTGAACATTGCTTC
This sequence comes from Nicotiana sylvestris, assembly GCF_000393655.2. NCBI lineage: Eukaryota > Viridiplantae > Streptophyta > Magnoliopsida > Solanales > Solanaceae > Nicotiana > Nicotiana sylvestris. The sequence goes on along the minus strand of NC_091058.1, from coordinate 192,119,623 downwards.
TTTCACTTTGTTCTCTAGGTGGGCGCCTGATTACCAACATTTGCACTGTTTTTCCTCGAAACTTGCACTGGTTTCCCTTGTTCTCCAGGTGGATGCCTGATTGCTGAACTTGAACTGCTTTCCTTTCCCCTGAAACTTGAATTGTTTTCCCTTGTTCTCCAAGTGGACGCCTGATTGCTAAACTCGAACTGCTTTTCCTTGAAACTCGAATCATTTTCCCTTGTTTTCCAGGTGGGTGCGTGATTGCTGGACTTGACTCATCTCCTCTTGTTACTTGAAACTGTTTTCCCCTGAAGCTTGAACCATTTTTCCTTTTTCTCCATGTAGGCGCCTGATTGCTGAGCTCGACCCGCTTTCCTTTGAACTTGTGCTGTTTTCCCTTTGTTCTCCAGGTGGTCGCCTGATTGCAACAAAACAAACAAAACAAGAGAATTTTTTCTGCCCCAGTTTGATATTGGGAACATCTGTGAGTGTTAACCAATTCTTGTTATCAAAATAAGTTCTGAGATAAATTCCTTTATCCAGAAAAATTTCAAACCAAGTCTCATCTCAAAAGTGAAAAACTTAAATGCTAAATTATACTTCCCAAAAGTAAAACTCTTGTCAGACCTCTTGCGAGGGTCTCAGAACTTACTAAATCCCGTTATCCAGGAGGGTACTAGAAACTTACTGCCGAGCCTGCCTGGCACCTGCTTTCCTCACGGAGGGTTTCTCCAGAACAAACAAAATTTCCTGCCCCTGTTTCAATCAAAGAAAACTTGTGAGTTTTAACATGGTGGTTGGTTTGCGACCTTGACTTTGAGGGCGATTGCTCCTTCACTTCCCATGATAACTTTGAATTCAACTTGAAAGACCTTGCCTGTTTATTGACTGGCTATTTTCTCTATCACCCTTATTATGGAAAATAACTCTGGTCTGTTCAAACCAAATACTATTCATCTGTTGCATTGTGCTCATGCATTGACATATACTGAACCTTTGTGTTTCACATGAATCCCAAAGCACATCACTTGCCACCCACTCAGTGCGCATGTTGTTCCTTCCTGAGTTAAACCACTGGCCTTGGCCTTAAGGTCTATTTCTCCTCCACTTGCCATGATAACTTTGATTTCTGCTTGGAAGACCTTGCTTGTCATTGGTTAACCACTTTCCCTGTCAACCTTATCACGGAAAATACCTCTGATCCGTTCAAACCCAATACCATTCATCTGATGCATTGTGCTCATGCATTGACATATACTGAACCTTTGTGTTTCACATGAATCCCAAAACACGTCAATTGTCACCCACTCAGTGCGCATGTTGTTCTTTCCTGACTTATGCCACTTTGATGTGCTAGCCAGATCCCATTTTGTGCAATTGGAAAGCTAGTGGCAAATTTTGAAGTCATTTTTCACTTGTTCTGACCAAACAAACTCAGAAAGAGGAAGTAAACAAGACAAAAGGAACATAGTAAAGGACAATGGAAAGAGATGATTCCTAACAAGAATAACTACAAAGTAGAAACTTATTAGATGTGGATACCAACTCTAATGACAATGACATGCACCTTTGGATTAAGTGGCCTAATCTGCCAAGCAAGTCTGATGTTCAACTCTTGTTACACCCCTAAACCATGAAACTGGGCTTCAATGCTCTGATTATCCAATCTGATTCACAATTCTTATTTGACTTGTAGTGCCCAAAGGGTTTTCACCATCTAGCCTCTCTAATTTTGTTCTTTCTCTCAACTCACCATCGCCTTATGGTGCCTGTGAAGGTTTTCACCAATAAGACTCTCTCAATTTTTCTTTTCTTTTTCTTTCCTCTGATTCTACAAATGACAAGGCATTGACCATAGTAAAAACATCATATGCTCCTGGCATGTCTAGATCAGCACTCTCAAAGATTATCCGGGAGGTCTTTTTTTTGGACAGTAATGTGGCTTTTGGATAGGGGTAAAAATAAAAGATATCATAAAGTCTCAAAATAACTAATACAACTGGGTTAATTTATTTACAACTTTTGGAATCCATTCTAAAAACTTTGCCCCAGTTTCTAAAACAAGGGAATTTGATTCTTTTTTTTCTTTTGATGGAGTTACTAAGAAAGACTGCCTCACTTTCGACTTCGTGGGATTATGAAATATTTTATTAGGTGCAACCGAACAGTAAGGCTGCCTACGTATCTTGTGGTGACAATAATCAGGTTGAACGTAGTTCACACGACTACTTTTTGTTGCTATTTTCCTTTTTTTTTCTTTTTCCTTTTTTTTTTCTTTTTCCCCTTTTTTTATCTCTATTTTCCTCTTCTTCTTTTTTGTTTTTTCCTTTTGGAATGAACTTTCGAAAATAAACTTATGGGGACATGAATTGTTTATTTCGTATGACTCTAACTTGATTCCAAAAGAGGGGAGGTCAAAGAAATCAGTACAGGTTCAAAAGGGTATCAAATGGTATAAGTGTTTGGCTAGCTAAAAGAGGGCCTCCTAATCCCTGAAAATGTCAACACATGCAACATGAAATGAAAATTGAAGATCATGCACAATATTTGTTTTGTGCCTTCGGCATTGATGTTACTGATATGCCTTCCACTTTTTTTTAGCGCCTTGTCAAGTACAAAACTCTTATTGGGTAATTCCCTCTTCATAATGGATATCCTCTGTCAATTCGGAGAAAACTTTCTTGACTTTATCTTGTAACTTGAGATGCTCTTGAACCCAAAGTTTCTTGCTTCAAATTGTCCGAGCTGCACTCTCCTTTAATGAATTCTTTTCACCCTATTAACTTCCCAAATTATCTGCCCCAGTTTCACATGGTTCGGGCTTCAAATGATCTCAAAATGTCCAAATATATACTTATTTCCCTCAAGTGCCCCTATCATCTTCAAAATTATTTCATTTCTTCATGATTAAACTAACTTAAACCAGGCCTAGAATTATGCGTTCATGTCATGTCACTAACCAGCATGAAAAGAACTATAAAAGGAGAAGAGAACTAAACAAAAATGACTAGGAATAACAGAAAATAGAAAATTGCATTAGACAGACGGTGAAAGGTTTTGAACAACAAACCAAGCAAAATAAACTGGGGTATAACCCTGGAACAAACCTAGATAACACTAAATGACTTACTACGAATAAAGGAACTAGGAAAAATAAAAGGATAGAAGGGTTTGAGCCACAAGACGATATCCGAATTACAACCCTGAAATAACCCGGACAACAGAAATGACAACAAAATGAACTACCAAAACTCCTCCCTGGATAGTCAAGAAAGGAGTGTCTTTCCAATTACCAATCTCGGCATCTTAGCCATTGAGTTCCACATCGATATTACCAAGACAATTTCCAATTTCAATATCATTAACTTCACCAATTGGCTCATTGACTCCTTTGACCGACCCTTCGCCATTGCAAACCATCCCAATAATCTGTGCGATGTCATGTACTTGTAGAGGATTATGTGTGACACTTGGGGTATTACTGCCTTGGACCACAATTATTCCTTCTTGAATAATTCTTTCTATTTCCCTTTTCAAAGCCCGACAATCTTCAATGTTATGTCCTTGGATAGTAGAGTGGTATATGTATCGTATAGTAGGATCAAATCCTTTTGCATATGGGTCTGGCGTATAGCCGAGGGGCGGCTTAATCAGGCCAGAATGTTTTCACTTTTCAAACAAGTTGGTGTAGGATTCTCCGATGGGCGTGAAATTATCTTTTTGCCTTTGTTTCCCTCCATGCCCCAGTTTCCTAGGGTTGTTGTATGCTCGAAAATGTTGTGAAGGCCCGAGTGCATTATGCGGTGCTAGCGCTCGCCATAAGGAGTGACCCGGTGGTTGGACATATGACCAGACATTGTTCGGAGGATAATACTAAGGTGGATTATGTGGAGATCTGGGATAGTTTTGGTGTTGGGGTTGAGGCTGAGTATATTGGTGAGGCGGACCCATTGAACCATGTCCAGATCCTGAGACAACCATGGCAACATCATCATGTTCCTTCTGACTCAACAAGCTTCATGTGTCATTCTGAATTGCTTGTGTTGTGGCTTTTAAAGAAGAATAACTCATGATCTTGCTCGACTTCAGCCCATCTTCTACCATTTCTCCCATTTTTACCAAATCATTAAAAGGCTTACCCACATCCGAGATCAAATGCCCAAAGTAAGTTGCCTCTTAATCTTGAAGTAAGTACTCGACCATCTCGTTTTCTCCCATCGGGGGATTGACTCTGGCAGCTTGCTCTCTCCATCTGAGCCTAAGTTTTTATTATGCTTCTTTTCCATCTTCGCGAAGGACATGCGATCCGGGACAATTTCTATATTGTACTAAAAGTGTCTGGCAAAGGCCTGAGCCATATCGTCCCACGTGTACCACCTGCTAGCATCTTGGCGGGTGTACCACTCCAGGGTTGCCCCACTCAAACTCTGACTGAAATACGCCATCAATAATTTGTCTTTCCCACCGGCGCCTCTCATCTTACTGCAGTAACCTCTCAAATGGGCCACGGGATCTCCGTGCCCGTCATACAAATCAAACTTGTGAATCTTAAACCTAGTAGGCAGCTGGATGTCAGGAAACAAGCATAGGTCTTTGTAAGACACGCTCATCTGGATCCCTATCCCTTGCATGTTTCTTAAAGACCTCTCTAAGATTTTCACCTTTCTGGATATCTCGTCTTGCTCCACTGTCTTAGAAGGCTTCTCAATTTCATCGGGAGGCTCAAAATGAGGAGCGTGAGAGTATGAATCCGAGACTTTGAAAGTTGGTTCTGGAGCATAGTGTTGGGCATCGGGGACTTTGAGCATAGTCTCGTTAGAGGATTGAGGAAAAGTAGCTGGTGGACGATTTACAAAAGCATGAGTGGCCAAAGGAGCGGGATATGAGGTGGTTCTGGGGGGTAGAGCGTGAAGGGGTTTTGGGGAGATATCCTACACTTGTGACAGTGGTGGAATGGTGATAAGGCTTTCAGTGTAGTTAGTGGGAACTGATGGCGGAGGACGCCCACAAATTCAGGCTTGGTATATTTCGGCCATTTGTCCTTTCAACCATAAGACCTCTTCTTTCAACTCAGATTCTGATTCAACTATTCCCTTAGATGGATCAATAACCCCTGTGTCCAAGTCTTTGCTAGCCATGGCTACCTTGCTCTTTGACCTTATGTTGTATGGATGAGTTACTTAAGAACCACAAACCAACCACCATCCTTTTAATGAAGATAACAAAATGAACAAAATGGGGTCATCCTATTAGCATTAGGGAATTTAAACAGCTAAAAATATCACATTGCGTGCAATGCACCAGGCAACAATTAACGGTTCTAGAATGACTTCGAGGGTCACAAGGTCACTTGGCATCATCCCAATTTGTTCCCTTCAATCTTCTCTTTTCGTTTCTTTTCTAGAACTTGCTAGCTCATTTTCCTTCCTCTCTTTTTTTAATTATCACTCTTTTTTTTCCTCTCATTTCTCACATCCCATAAGTTCATCCTCTTTTTTTCTTTTCTCTTTTTTTTTTTAATAAAAAAAATGATTCGATCGAACCTTATGTAAGTTGCCTATGTATTATGACTCCACATGAATCAGATCTTTGCGTAGTTCGGGAAGATCGGGAATAAAGTAAACAAATTAATGTTCTCTTTTTCTTTTTCTTTTCTTTTTTACCTTAATGACTACTCTGATGAGAAAAGAGAAATAAAAGAAGCAAATCCTTTTTTTTGAATTTTCTAGACTTAATGTTCGATAACCTATTCTATACTCCAGCTTAACGAGCATATATTTTCTTTTTCTTTTTTCGAAATAGATACTCTATGAGAAATTATTAAGGAAAAAAGCCCTACAAGAGAAAAATATTTTCTTGATTCTTTTTTTTTAGGAAGACAATCTAAAGAATGAACCAAAGAAAAATATTTTGAATTTTCATTTGATATCCTTAAAAAATCGAACCAAGAAATGAAAAAGATAAAAAATATTTTTGGATTTTAGTTTGATTATCTAAGGAAGAAACTCTGAAGATAAACCAAAGATAAAGTATATTTTTTTTCCTTCTATGTACAATATCCTAAAGTTCTAATGAAAATAAAAAGAATTTTTTTTCATTTTTCATTAATTTCCCAAAGAAGAACCTCAAAAGAAAATCTTTTTTGATTTTTGGAATTAATACCTTAAAGAAAACTTTTTAAAGAGGTACTAAAAGAAAATCCTCTTTCTTTTTTTTTTTTTTAAATTTTTAGTCTTAATATACTAAAGGAAACATAAAAGCAATTTTTTATTTTGAGTTCTAAATATTAATTTCCTAAAGGAAAACCACCTCAAAAGAATTTTTTTATTTCTAGAATTAGTATTCTAAAGAAAACTTCTAACAAAAATATAAAATGCAAAACCTCTTTTTTTGGATTTTTGAGTTACAACATACTTTTTCAAATACAAAGTAAAAAGTACAATAACAAAAGACTCGATATTACTGTACAAAACTAGAAAGTAAAAGACGACATAAAATGAAGAACAGACTCAAAACATAAAAAGAAAATCTCTTTAAGCAGCTCCTTAAAGAGCGATCCTGACTGGATGATCCGGGGTGTCTGTCATGCTCAAACTCTGGTAAATAGACTCACACATGTATGAGAAAATTAAGACCAAATAAAGTTAAAGACCTAGAACGCTATGTGAGACCATAACCCTTCATGTTGGACACATGCAAAACATGATTGTGACTATTTTTGCAAAATGGCTTATGTGGCCAAAAGGTGACTAGAAGTGCAAAATTTGGCTAAGACCCCGCAAAGCTAAGAAACTAAGTCTCACTAGGAAGAACGGACCCTATGTGGGTTGCCTACGTATCCCGCCCCGAGAGACGAAAATCAAGTATGTGTAGTTCGGACAGATTGGATACGGGCAAGAATTAAAAAAATAACTAATCTAGAAAAAATATTTTTTTTTGAATAATGATGACACATTAAAATCTTTTTGGATTTTCTTTTTTTTGATTGATTTTTGAAAAAATAATGGTGAAAGTGCAGAATCTTTTTGGATTTTTTCATTTTCGTTTTATTTTTTGTTTTTTTCTTGAAAAAGTGTCGAAGAAAATTATAACTGGGCCCTACTTGCCTCATTTTTATACTTCAACCTCTTTTCTTTCTCATTTCCCCTCAAACCTCATTGGTCCGCTAAATAACCCCTTTTACCCTTGAAGATTGCAACATGTAGTACATTAGGATGCATCAAGATGGTCTTTTATTTTTGGGTACACTTATCCTAGACGGACCCAACCTCTGTGTTGAGTCCCCTAAGTCAAATGCACGTGATGCAAACAAACTTTCCTACTAGGGATCCGGTATGAGGTTATGTTATTCTAGGTTTAAAACCTGGGGTGGTGTTCTTGACCTAGCTTACCCGAGCGGACAACTCGAGTCGAAGAGGGGGCAACGTACCGGGATCACTGAAGTCTACCGGCCTTGTTGTTGGCCCGACCTCGTTCTATTTGGTATAACTTCTACAGAAAAAGCGAGTCACGTGAATGTGTGCACCATTTTTGGAAGACTCAGAGGGATGGCGTAAGAAGACAGTTATATAATATTCAAATAATATCAAAGCGGTAAATAGGTAGCAGTTAGCACAAACGGTTCACAGAATACAGTAATATTAACAATAAATGAAGCCAAGTAAAAATCATATTAACAAGTTTGAATTCTTGAACCCTGAACTAGAAGTTCGGGGTTCTTTTCCCCAGCAGAGTCGCCAGAGCTGTCACACCTCCTTTTTCCAACCCCCAAGAGGGTATAAGGGAGTTTTTTCCAATTAAAGTGACAATTGAAACGGGATTATTTATATTAAATCAGAATCGCCACTTGGGATAATTTATGGTGTCCCAAGTCACCGGTTTAAAATCCCGAATCGAGAAGATTTGACTCTGTATTAATGTATGCGAATACAAAAATTCGGGTAAGGAATTCTCTTAATCCGGGAGAAGGTGTTAGGCACTCCCGAGTTCCGTGATTCTAGCACGGTCACTTTTATCATACTTGGCTTGTTAAAATTATATAATTACTAATTTTAAAACCTATGTGCATTTGTTTTTTTTAATTAAGAAATTATCTTTAAACAGGTCACGCGTACATGTACCCGTTTATTTGGCGCATCAAAAATCGTGTCACGCGAACGTGTCCACACTTAATAACGCTTTATTAATATTAAGAACATTTGGTCGAAGTTGCGCGAACTCATACCTCAATTTGTTTTTAGAATCATAATTATATCACGCGAACGTGTACACAATCATGATGATAGATTAAGTCGCGCCTAAAGCAAGCTACGAATATTCATTTTAAAAAACGTAATCATGTCACGTGAACATGTACATAATCATGATAATAAATTCAAAACGTGCCTAAAGTTTCACCTACCCGAGTGATCGGCCTAAGCATGTTCCTAGTGATGAAGTAATATAACAAAAGTAATGAAGCATTAAAAGCTAAAATTTCATAACCAACTTTGCACCCCGCATCAAACAATTCCATACACACACACCTTATCAGATAATTAAAGCAAAATAATAGAAAAACATGGACATCCATAAGCAATTTATATCAAAATAATGAAACAAGCAACTCAAACACGATGTTGGCCCATCATGAATTTCATACTCTAAGATGGTTCCTACGGATCTGGGACGACGAGAAAGAATTCAAAAGAAGGAAAAATGATAAAAGGAAATAGGATAAAACTAACTATGGGATTTTCATATCAACTACACCAAAAGGGAACTTATCACTAACATTACTGGACTTGCTATTGCTAGACATTAATTCATATGAATATCTAACCTCAAGACCATTTTTAATAAAAGGTTCTATTTATGTGAGGATACCTTTTTCATTTAACAGAGTGTTTTAAATTTGTTAATGCATTAATGAAAAGATAAAACAACTAAATATTCTAAATCCTAAATGGACCCTAGGTAAGTAAACAAAAAATCACGTCTCACTAGGAATAGATTGCAATACTAACAGATTCGGATAAACTCAAAGGGCCAATAACATGCTTAGGGACCATTTGGTAGGAGGTATTAGAAAAAATAATGCAAGCATTAGCTTTATGCATTACTAATACCCTGTTTGGTATATTTTTTCAACTTGTGTATAACTAATACTTGTATTAGTTATACATCATACTTGGCATTATCCTATGCATAAGTAATGCATAGAAAACCATGACATTAGTAATACCAAGGCTTTAATGCATGCATTAGCATGGTTAAAGACAAAATTATCCTTAAAGTCCCTTAAAGCTACAGAATATGGAGGGCATTTTTGTAAGCAACTATTTTTCTTAAAAATGATGCAATGCATTATAATTTTAATACACCACACCATACAGTAGATAAATAATAATATTTGCATAACTAACCCATGCATTACTAACCCATGCATTACTAATCCATGCATTACTAATACACCTTATTCCGCATTATTCTTATATACCCTACCAAACGACCCCTTAATATCACATAACAACACATGGAGATGAATTAACTCAAAATAAGAGAAAGATAAGAGTATGGACCTCAGGTGAGAGTCTTCTTTTAATAAACAAGAGAAAAATTCCAGAAGATACAATTGAATCTGACGCCACTAACTTGACTGAGAATGCTCAAAATCTGCGATAGAAACTGTGAACTTCCGATGGAATAGCAAATAGAACCAATAGATCACTCGAACTCAATCCTACGGCAGCAGGAATCCCTAATTTGGTCTCTAGTGTTATGCACAAGAATAATTCATGGCCATAGGATAGAATCAGATAAGTGGCCGAAATTGTTCCCTTTATTTCTATGTGTGCGTGCTGTGTGGTGCCGCCGATTTTTTGAGGGTGTGCCGCTGAGGTCTTGTTCTCTCATGTTCTAGTTCTAGGTTGTGCGCTGTGTGTGGTTTGTTGGGGTGTGGTCGGCGCCTGACTTAGATGTGAAAAAGAAGGTGACGGCTTGGTTCATTTTTATTTCTCCCTAGGGTTAGGTCTTGTGTCAACGAAGAAGATGAAGAGGCGTTTGGCTGGATCTGTTTTTTGTTAAGCCAAAGCCATGGAAATGGCTGCTTTGTTTTCCAGAAGAAGAATGATCGAAGAGGGGGGTCTTTCCTTTGTAAAAGCGGCGGATTCCCCGAGTCTAGGGTTTTAGAGTTTTCTTTTATTTTGTTCCCAAGAAGAGGTCTAGAAAGGCCCCTAGGGTTAGATTAATGGGTATTGGGTATTGGGTATTGGGCTTGATGGGCTAATCTAAATTGGGCCAAAAATTGGGCTCTAAGACTCCTAAAATTGTAGTCCAACACCTTAATTGACTCCTTTTAATATAAGATAAAAATACTACACAATGCAAAAACTAATCCTAATTAATTAAACTAAAATATATAAAAACATGAAACTATTTTAATTTTATTTTTTTGTATTTTCAAGATATTATAAAGATAAAAATAAGGTACTATCTTTGTATTTTTTTATAAAATATATGAAAGGTACATGAATTAGAAGTAACTCGGTAAAATATTTTGTAATTTTTATTTTTTGTGACGAAATAAAGTAAAAGAGTCAAAATTAGTTGAAAAAAAGATATTAGGCCTAAACTAAATATTTACATGTTAAAATATAAAAAAATTTGGGGAGGGTCAAAAATCACACCTACACCAACACTTTTGCTCTTAAGGTAACGAAGGACTCGATGCCAAGGCGGAAGGATAACTGTCTAAAATAATGGTATCTTCCAAAGAAGCAAGAGGCACCCCATGTATATGTGGGAAATAACAACGATTCGCCTACCCAGGATAAGCCCCGGGAGGCGAACGACCTCGTTACGGATCCCGAGGTGGTACCCGACCTCGAAGTTTTCCCTCAAGAAGAAAAATAAGCACTTTGAGCTCCATCCACGAGGGCTCGACCTCAGAAAGTCGCCTAAGTACGAATAGCACCTCCTCAGAAGCCTGCCTACAACACCTTAATAGGTTATCTACGTCAAGCTCAAAGTAAAAGCTCCAAGTGCCCGAAGTTGACTTTCACTTCGGTGCTCTATCTCCACGAGGCTCAAGGACCCCGATGATCCAAGTTTACAGGACCGCTTCAGGCTTGATCCCGGAAACAACGATGATCTTGGAAAGGGGCCATTTCTGTCGACCAAAGGCTGGAAAAAATATTGACAATCGTCAACAGAGGCATACATTCAAAATCTCCGCAAACGCACAAGAGTATACAAGAACATGGCAAAAATCAAAAGCAGAAGTAAAGAAGATGTCTTCATATTTCATAAATATTGGCTTACAACGACCCTCGGGAGGTCCTTATATACAATCACAAAAGCCCGCAAAGGGTCTTTATACCGAAACAAAAAGAAAAGGGATGCACACACGTGGTAAAAGCCTAGAGACTAGCCTATTCTCGAAGGTCCACCTCCTGCAACAAACACCTCCTGGCACGCATCCTCAGAAGCCTCATCCCGGCCTTTCGCACTGATATCCCCAAAGGATAGGTTGAGAAGCAGGGAGGGAGAAAAATGCCATAATCCGCCAAAGGTCGAGTACCCTCACTGGCCAAGAGAACCTCGGAGAGGCAGCAGACCTGGTGGGCATCGGCCTCGCTTGAACGACTGCTTAGAATCCACTTCTTGGAACATTGAGCTGTGCATGCTACCAGCTCGGGGCGAAGTGCCACATCGAGCTGGGGTATGGAGGTGAGCAACGATGTATAATTCGAGCCCCCTTATGAGCAGCGGTATATAACCCGAAGAACTTTTTACGAACAAAGAAAGTCGAACCCGTACATCATCATCTCGAGCCAATAGGGACAGCGAAAACAGACGTAACAGCAACCACAATAGCGACTGAACGACATAATCATGCACAACAAAGAGGAGCTTAGGCAAAGGGCCATGACATGACCTATTGGAATGCTACCAAAAAACTTTAAGGTTGTAGACTCCAAACATGGTGATCAACAATAGAGGAAGATGGTAAGGAGAAAAGGGTGAATGAGCAGATGAAGACACCTGGATAAGAAAACAATGCCAGAACATCCCCATTTATAGGAGATAACAATGTGATCATCGAGGCCTTTGGAAGACTGATTGGTGGACGCAATTATTGCATTCTTGAAGAATCGAATTGACGGCAGTACTTTCACCTTGGAGAACGGGATTCGACAATACATTGAATGATGCTGAAAACACAAGTCCATGGGATGTCTCGGTTATCGCAAAAACTCGTGCCATAGGTTCCATCATCGGAGACTATCTGTATGCGGCAAAATTAGAGGGCCTAATTTTTTGCTATCAAGTCACTTCAGAAGAATGTCTCGAGACCCCGAAGAGGTGGAGTTGCGACCGAGTTCCCTCCCTCGGCGCTCATCGAGGCCCGACTCACAGAAGATGAAGATCGAGGCTAGAGAAAAATAGGGCATTCCCAAGGCACACGGCTAAGTCTGATAGAGCCGGCCTACCCAGAGCCTGTATCAAGGCGTCGCGTCTAGACGTCTCATCTCCATGCTTTTACAATTAATATACGTTGCACCGTAACAGCATTACCCTCCTATATAAAGGGAATCCTGACCACCTTGTAAAGCGCTGATGTTGCTCCAATGATTCTACATAAGATCAATAACAACTCTCTCTCTCTCTCTCTTTTCTCTCTAACTTACTCGCTCAAGGCGTCTCTTTCCATTTACTGCTTTTATACTTGTTCTTCTTTTATTGCTTGATATTAGCCATAAAGAGCCTTGGTAATTATATTCTAACTGTTATTCCCTTCCCGGCTACCCCCGATAGCTCGAGGTTGAGCCCAGGCATCGAACTCGAGGCCTTTCATCGATCAGTTCAAAGCCTAGATATCAAGCCCCTCGGTTTGATTACTGCCCCGTTTTAGCTTGAACTTCGTCGTTAAACTTCATATGCCTATCATCAACTGCTCTAACAACTAGCATAAAAATAGATCACGTATTTTTAGAGTCCCATTTATAAATTTAGTTGTTATAACCATTTTCATGGTAAACAATATAAAACTTTTTGGTATGTTTAGACGGGGTCCCGGGGGGCTGAGGTAAGTTTTGGATAGGTTTGGGTTGTGTTGCGCTCATTTTTCTTATGTTTCGACATCGTTTCTTCAAGTATAAATGGTACCACATTGAACAAATGAGCTCCGATTTCTGTTTTTATTGAAGCATTAGATCCACATCGTAATTATGAAGCCATAGCAAAAAGAATCGTCAAATTTGGACATCGTATGAGGATTTTATGGTCATTTTACTAACAATTGGGTTGCCAGATTTTTCAGATTAAAAACAAAATTGTCACTGTTGCGTATTTAAAAATCTGTACTATTTTCAAATAATGAAACCAACATATCTCCTTCAATATAAGGTCAAATGGAGTGATTCAAGAGCCTAACATGACTAGAATTTCACAAGAAATCCATTTGAGATATCAAAAGTGAGTTTCGAGATTTTTGGCACACTAAACGAGGCAGAACTATATTAAAATGAAGGTTTTATGCATTTAACATATTTTGAGTTGGGGAGCTCAGAATTGGGCAATTTTTCGAGGCTATTTTCAGCATATGAATTGGGGTAAGTGTTCTCTACTCGATTTTGGTTATATTTCATGAATCTATCTTCGATTTTAGCTTTTGGTTGATGAATTTTAAGGAAAACAATTGGGGGTTTTGGCCTAAATTTTCATAATATGATTTTTTGAGTTTTGAATGCTGATTCGGAGTCGGATTTGAGTGAAACTAGTATGGTTGAACTCGTAATTGAATGGGTTGATAGATGTTTTGAGTTTTGTTGGGTTCCGAGGTGCAGGTCTGGGTTGGGCATTTTTGCCGATTTTGGGTTTTTGATTAAAGATTCGACCTTTTTCGATTGGGATTGGTTTTCATTAGTATTGTTTGATGTATTTGAGTTGTTTTTGATTAGTTTCAAGTCATTCGAAGGTCGGAAGCGCACGATGCGATTCTTGGAGCATCGCTTGGCTTGCTTGGTGTCGAAATTGGCTTGTTTAAGATAATTAACTATTCTAAACTTAGTGCTGAGGGTATGAAACCACGAATTACGTGTTATGTAATTGGTATTGAGGTGACGCACATACTAGGTGACGGGCGTATGGATGTGCACCCTGTGAAATGGGACTCTGTTGTTAACATGGCCCTATATAGTGGCTCTATTTTGTTTATATTTGTGTTTTCGTCATGTGATAAAGTAATTGAGGTGTCAAACATGCTAAATATCATGTTTAGGATTTATGCTGATATTGTTTGTACCTATAGTGGTTATTTCTTCCAATCATCTCACTGATTTCCATTGATATTTTGTATTTAGTCACATTAATGCATTCATAGTATCTCATTCTCAGCTATTGTTGTTGATGCATCATATCATTGTTGCCGATTGTTGTCGGGCTAGTTTCATGTTATTTTGAGCCTATGAGCGAGACTCGATAGAGTGATGACTGAGTGAGGTGAAGGGCCTTATTGTGAGGATATAAATATATATATGGATCGGGTTGCATGCCGCAATAATATATAAATATATATATGGATCGGGTTGTACGCCACAACAATATATAGATATACGGATCAGGCTGCACGCCACATCGATATATGGATCGGGATGCACGCTGCAGCGATATATGGATCGGGTTGCATGCCACAACGATATTTGGTCGGGCTGCACATCGTAGAGATATAGCGCTTGGGCTGTAGGAGCCTTTCCGGAGTCTATACAACCCCAGTGAGCACAGTTGACTATATATATATGGATCGGGCTGCACGCCGCAACAGTTATTACACAATGTTGAGTGATTTAGTATGCTGAGTATTGAGCTTAGTAAGAGAGGATGCAAGGTAATGAAATTGAGTATTCTGAACGTGTGAGTAAATGTTTAATCTCTGAGATATATGGCATTCACATGCATACATGACATACAAGCATAGAAGTGCATTTGTATGCGGCAAAATCAAGGGGCCCGATTTCTTGCTATTAGTTCATTTCAGAAGAATACCTCGAGGCCTCGAGGACGTGAAGCTGTGACCGAGTTCCCTTCGTTGAAGCTCGTCGAGGCCCGACCTAAAGGGGATGCCGATCGAGGTTAGAGTAAAAATGGAGAAGTCCCAAAGCACGCGGTTAAGTCTGACAAAGCCGGCCTACCCAAAGCCTGTATCAAGGTGTCACGTCGAGCCGTCCCATCTCCATACCTTTACAATTAATGTATTTCGTACTATGTTGGGATTCCCCTCCTATATAAAGGGGATCTTTACCACTTTATAAGGGGATGTTATTGCTCCAATTATTCTACACAAGATAAATAACAACTCTCTCTCTCTCTTTTCTCTCTAACTTACTCTCTCGATATTATTGCTCATATTTACTCCCTTCATACTTGTTCTTCACTTATTGCTCGTTATTGGCCATAAAGAACCTCCTTTAGTTATATCCTAACTATTAGCCCTTTCCCGATTATCCCCAATAGCTCGAGCCAGAGCCCAGGCATCGACCTCGAGGCCTCTCATCGGCCAGTCCGAGGCCAGAATAGCTAACCCTCCCATTCGCTCACAATCTCATTTTAGCTCGCATTTCATCTTTTATCTTCACATATCTAGCATCAACTGCTTTAATAACTAGCATAAAAATAGATCACGTATTTTTAGAGTCTCATCAACAAATTTAATTGTTATTACCATTTTTGCGGTAAACAGTTTGGTGTCCACCGTGGGGATAAAAATAATAGTGATTATTTTCTTGTTGGTTTCGTTACATAACGCAAGTTATCTTTATCACTTTTTCTTGTCCAAGATATTCGATTTCAGATCAAAATGTCTGGCTCAGTGAACAGAGTTGAGAACGACAACCTTGATAACTACGGAGAAAATTGTCTGGCTATTCCAATAATTGGCGTGACACCACAGAACACCGACAACGCACCTAGACCGATTCCAGCAGATGCGGGTTCGCAAGACGCACAGAAGGTCAACAAAACTGCACACACAGACAAGTGCATACAAAACGACGACCAACAGGAATCCCAAAAAACTCCAGCTCGGGGAGAATAAGAAGTTAGCCTTCATGTTATTTTTGAAATGTTGCAGGCACAACAGTTGGCTATCGCTCAGCTACAAAGCCACCCAAAGACTCCCAGCATGGTAGCACCGGGGATAGCTCCCCCCTGCCAAATAGATACCTAAGAGATCGAGCAATAACGGATTGATAGCTGACCCTGCCATCGTAAAAACGCTCAAAGACCTCACCAAAAGGATTGAATTGGGCGAGAAATTGATAGCAGCCAACGATAAGAAGGTTGAGACCTACAACTCCAGGGTCAACCAGATCTCGGGTGCACCCCTGGCCCTGAAGGGTGTGGATTCGAAGAAGTTCATACAAAGGTCGTTCCCCGAAGAAGCAGCCCTAAAACCCATTCCAAAGAAGTTCAGAATGTCGGAGCTCCAAAAGTACAACGGGACCACAGACCCCAATGAACACGTTACTTCCTACACTTATGCGGTAAAGGGCAACGATATAAAGCACTATGAGATCGAGTCCGTATTGCTGAAGAAGTTCAGGGAAACACTCTCAAAGGGGGAAATGATGTGGTATCACAACTTGGATCCAAACTCCATACATTCATTCGCCATGCTAGCAGACTCCTTTGTCAAGGCACATGCCAGTGCCATCAAAGTAGCGACGAGGAAGTCTGACATTTTCAAAATTAAACAAAGGGAGAACGAGATGCTGCGGGAATTCTTGTCTCGCTTTCAAATGGAACGGATGGAGCTACCACCAGTCTTCGATGACTGGGCAGTGTAGGCTTTCACTCAAGGTCTGAATGAACGAAGCTCGGTTGCTTCAAAATAGTTGAAACAGAATTTGATCGAGTATCCAGCTGTGACCTGGTCGGACGTCCACAACCGGTATCAGTCAAAGATCAAGGTCGAGGATGACCAACTGTGAGCCCCCTCAAGCTCAGTATATCCAAGAAGACTCCTGGCGAAGGAGTCAAAATCGAACAAAGAGAGGTATCAGCCGTACCCCGATGATAGGAGGAATGCCCCAAGACGCAATCCACCTCGCAATGACCGGTTGGTGAACCGAGGATAGAACCCCAGGGGACTCATCAATAGAGGTGGATTCGATGGGGAAACGGGGCCAATGGGGGCACCTCGCCTATCAGAATGCAAGTTCAACATCGATGTATAGGACATCATGTTCGCCATTAGTAAAATCAGAGACGCCAAGTGGCCCAGGCTTATACAATCGGATCCCTCACAAAGGAATCACAACTTAGTGTGCGAGTTTCACAACACACACGGCCATAGGACCGAGGATTGCGACCAACTCCGAGAAGAAGTAGCCCAACTACTAAGCAAAGGGGATCTCAGGGAATTACTCAGCGATCGAGCCAAAAATCAGTTCCGGGAAAGAGAGGCGACTAAGAAGAACGAGGCAAACAATCCATAACATGTCATCCACATTATCATGGGAGGCATCGATGCCCTGCAGGAACCCATAATGAGAAGGACAAAAATATCCATCACCAGAGAAAAGCGAACTCGGGGATATATTCCCGAGGACGCCCTCTCATTCAATGAAGAGGACACTGCGACCTTGTCTTAACCTCATAATGATGCACTGGTAATCTCCTTCCTTGTAAATTCTTTTCAAATATAATGTGTACTCGTAGATCCAGGTAGCTCGGCCAACATTATTAGGTAGAGGGTGATAGAGCAGTTGGGACTGCTCAACAAAATCGTGCCCGCCACTCGAGTCCTCAACGGATTCAACATGGCAAGTGAAACTACGAAAGGAGAAATCGTCCTCCTGGTCACCGTGGTCGGCACGTCCCAAAACATCAAATTCCATGTCATTGAAGGAGACATGAGGTATAACACCTTATTCGGACGGGCATGGATACAGTGCATGAGAGTGGTACCATCCACTCTCACCAAATGATGAAATTCCCAGCGAAGGACGAAATTAAAACCGTCTACAAAGAACAACACGTGGCAAGGGAAGTGTTTGCGGTATGTAACATAGCGCCGACACCAATATCTCAACTCTCGAAAGAGCCGAAGGATAATCGAACTACATCTTCGACTAAGGCCGATTAAACACAGTGGAGGACCGTATTGAATCCTCGCTCCAAATAATAGGCACACATCAGACCTCGGAACATTATCGGCGCATCCCACGATAAGGTAAGACCACCCCCCTTTTTCATTATTTTATACTGACCCATATGTAGGCGCACGATCAAGGCAGTTAAAAGTACTAATCCAACCCAAAGATCTCAAGGCCTTAACGGCATCCGTTGCACTCTTTTCCTTTTACCGAGCTTTTGGCCCGACGAGTGCTTTACCGGCAACGTTTTTTAACGAGGAAACGTCCACGCGCTACCTATGGAGGATCCGACAAGCGTACAAGGCTTCTTTTGCAAATCAATCCCGAACACTGGAGGGCACCCCCTTGAGATGTCATCCACTCGGAAATACCAGGGAACGATAAACAAGGTTCCTATAGGAAATGATGTACCGAGCCAAACAATCAAATGAACCGTGTCCCCATAAGCTGGACCCATGACAACAAAATGACATGTACTTATGCCAAGCAATCAAAGAATATTTTTCGCCAACGCATCTCGTGCTCCAAAGGATACTCAGCATTTTTCATGATAAAGATCCTTCCACTGAGAATGCCTCGAAATACTCGGAGACTAGCATCAATGACTCAGCACCCTCATGGCCTCAGGGCCGGAACTCCAAACTCATAAGCCCTCAACGAGGCAGTATGGAAATCACGAAACATCTCCAAAAAGAAAAAATGTCCCGAACACATGGAGAATGGAATCGCAAACTCAAAAAATGCATAACCTTAGGGTCGAAATCTCCAAAATCATAAGCCCTCAATGAGGCAATTCCGAGATCACGAGAAATGCCCCCCGAGCCTAAGCAAACTCGATGACTCGGAGACTGTCGCTAATCGCCATTCATTTAAAAACCCGAGGCCATAAGACCCCAAGCGGGCAGACTCAGTCTAGTAAGACCTATTTAAGGCAGCAACAAAAACTGTAAGACCTCAAGCAAGGCATAAATCATACTTGTACCAAGTATCAACAAAACTGTAAGACCTCAAAAGGCATGAAAATTTTGTAAGACCTTACTACATGAGTAAACTCAATCCCGAAGTTTAGGCTATATGTCGCATTTGTAAGACTCTTGAAAGGGCATACCCTCGATATAGACGCCCAAACTACTGGCTCCAGCCAAACACAAATGACCACGGTCATATTGTTGTACCAGCTGAATTAACGCGACTCGGGGACGCCCGACCATCGCTACAAAATCATAGGCCATTACTTCGAATATACTTCGAAAAGAACCGGTTAAATAGGCTACCCTCGATAGGCAAAATAGCTTCGACCATGTCAGCCCCAAATCACAAGGCTTTGAGCTATTCAACCTATGAGCTAAACCTTTCAAGATGCTCGAACATCACCGCAAACGACTTGAAATCGAGGTTCTTCCCGAACCGACAACGGGTCAGGCAAAATCATTTCAAAAAGTCCTTAACGAGAGGAAAACAAAGCCTACATATGCCTAAGGGCATAGTGTAATAGCCATTGTCGCCAGCATAATGAGCCCCAGGGCCACACGACCCAAATGCGTAAGATCCATTGTCGCCAACTTAAAATTTGAAAGCTTGAGGGTCATAATGAGCTCGAATCGTAAACCAATTCGGAGACTGGACCCAAAATAGTTAACTATATATGCCTAAGGGCAGAGCGTAAGAGCCATTGTCGCCAGCCTAACGAGCCTCAGGGCCACACATATAAAAGGTCGCTTCGACCCAAGGCGTATGAGCCATTGTCGCCAGCCCGCACATATACAAAATTTGAGGGTTAATTGTGCTCGAGTCAAAACCCGTCTCGGAGATTGAACCCAAAATAGTTAAAACACAAATGGCCAAAGGCAAGGCGTAAGAGCCATTATCACCCGTACATGAAAACACAAAAGCTTGAGGGTCAAATGAGCTTGAGTCCAAGCCCGACTCGGAGACTAAATCCAAACCAGCTAAGCAAAAGCGTAAGATCTCTAATGCTAGCTTATACTAAAGGTCGCATTGACCGAACACGTAAGAGACTCGGGCCTGCCTAATGAGCCCCAAAAGCCATGACACGATTCTAAGGATTCTCACCAACTCTAAAACTAGCCCACCTGTTCAGAAGCAAATCAGAAAGGGGTACATAAGAAATAAATCCCCATGTTTTCTTTTATTTACATACGTGAAAAAGTGCACTCTCCATCTACAAACACACTCTGAAGGTATCTCGTACAAAATGGCAGAGTTTATGCTCCGCTCCTGAGGGCTACGACCTACCAGCCTCATCTTCACTCTCCTCAGTGTCGGACAGGAATTACTGAGCATCACATTCATCTGCCCTTGCTCGGGCCAGCTCTTCCGGGAGAACAAAACCCCTGGCACCGATCTCCTCGAGAACCCTTTTCGGGATCTGCAACGAGCATATTCTTTCATCCTCTCTTCACGATCGAGGACTCTCTTCAACTCAGCTTGGGCATCGGTAGCATCCTTCAAATAAATTGTCATCTCCTGCTCAGCCTTAGTCCAGCTCAGTGCTGCTTCAGTACGAGCATCAACAATCTCAACCCTGAGATTCAAAAGTTCGGATTCGATCTTCGTGATCATATCCGCTTGAACTGAAGCATTATCACGAGCTAAGCGGAGTTGGACCTTGAAGGCAGGAACTTTAGCCAATGCACCTTTATCCTCTGAAGCTTGAGCCTGCACTTGAGCTCTTAGCTCGCCATAGTCATTCCTGCCTCGGTAGGCTTCACACTTAAGGTGCTCCAGGGCCTTCGTCTTTTTTTGTAGCTGGGATAGACGAAGAGTTAACCTGAGAAGTTAAAAAGCGAAATGCATACCCGCCCAAGATGGGATATTACCTACTCCATCGAATAACTCTCGTAATTTGAGCTCAGGTACGCCTCATAATGCTAGTGTGCCAACTCAACTTCCTTCTCCTCGAAAAGGAGCCCAAGGGACCTACCCTCATCTAGATTTTTTCAGAGCCTAGCCCCATGGTGGATTAGCTCAGACCTGAGCCTGTCAAAGGCCTACAAAAGAAAAACTCGATAAGGAAGGGAAGATGCAAAATTCAGAAGGCCTGTGCCAAAGCTCATTGCAAAGTGAAATCGGCAGACTTCCTCGAACGCCGAGCACACCTCTATTAATCTAGTTCCCTCGAACCTAGAAGAATCAACCCCGGTCGAAGCACGATCGCTCGGAGGAACAACCTCTCCAGAACCAGATATTTTGGGCATGGTAGGCTCGGGCGATGTTTCCTCCTCAAAGACTCCGCTCCGTTTTGCCTTACTGTGAACGCCATCACAATGCAAATGCATATCCCAATTATCATTGTCGTCCTTTAGCTCGGAAGTTGGAAACCTCTCCCCCTCTCCGGAGGAGCACATTCCCCCTTGGAGATCCTCCGATGCCTACGACGGTAGGATTAATACATGAAAAGGGGAAAATGTCTTCCCAGATGAACGAGGGATAAGAAAAATGCAGTACACACACATACCATGATGTTTTGCTTCCCATCTGCTCGGGGATACAGCTCACCACCTACGCTCGTCACAAGTCGAATGGGTCGCCAGCTTCCGGACCTAACCAGGCAGATCAGGAACTTCACCTGGCACCCATGAAATTGCTGGAAAGAAGGGAGAAACAAGATTAATAAACTAGTTTCCACCATGAGCAAATATGAGAAACAATGAGACGCTCCACTCACGCGTATAATTCCATTCCTCGAGGAATGTCATAAGTTCCACGGGGATAACATCAACCGTTCGGACCCAGACGAATCGACTAATCCACTCTCGATCTCCATCTTCCTCATCATCAACAACAAAGGGCATGGACGAACGGCACCACAAGGTTAGCAGACCTTGATGATGAAAGGGCTGGCACAGCCTACCAAGATGATTGAACGTGAATTCAAGCCCTACCTTCTCCGTAAAGATACTCATCATCAATACTATTTGCCAAAACGACGGATGTATCTGCGTCAAAGTAACCTGATACTTTAAACAGACATCGAGCACGACCCTATCAAGGGAGCCTAGTATGAAAGGGTACAAGTACAAATTCAGGAATCCACCGGCAAGGTCCGTGATACCCTCGTCCGCAGAAAGCACCTGCAACGCTACCCCATTGCCCCATCCGCAATCTCTCCTCACTAACTTAAGGTACTCCTCTCGTATCGAAGACATAGTTGTCAAGGTAAACTCCCGTGGAGCCTGAGCACTGGGAGTGGAACTCTCCCCTTTATGTCGAGTAGACCCTAAAGTAGCAGTCATGGATATGGCGGAACTAGCAAACTGAAGCGGGAACCTACACAAACTATTTGGTGCTAAGGTAACGAAAGACTCGATGCCGAAACAGAAGGATAACTATCTAAAATAATGGGATCTCCCAAGAAGCGGAAGCAACCCCAATTATGTGTGGGGAAACAATAATGGTCTGCCTACCCAAGTTGGGCCCCGAGAGGCCAATGACTTCAATATGAGTTGCGAGGTGGTACCCGACCTCGAGGACCTCCATCGAGAAGAAAAATAAGCGCTTCAAGCTCCATCCATGAAGGCTCGACCCCAAGACGTCGCCTAAATATGGGCAACCCCTTATTAGGGACATATACATAATGTCTTAAGATATTATCTACGCCAAGTTCAAAGCAAATCTCTGTGCCCGAAAACGGTCCTCACTCAGATATCGCTTTCAAAAATTCCAAGGATTGAGGTACTATTCCCATGTAACTCGAGGGACTCGACGGCCCGAGTCTATCAGGCCAATTTAGGCTTGGTCCGAGGAACAACGGTGGGCTCGGGGAGGATCCTTGATTATCAGCCAAAGATCGGAAAGAATGCTCGCACCCGAGTTAGATATTGATGATAGTCAACAGAGGCATACATTCAGAATCCCCACAAGTGCACAAGAATATACAAGAATATGGCAAGTATCGAAGGCGCAATTCAAGAAAATATCTTTATATTCATAGACATTCTTTTACAACGACCCTCGAGGGGTCCTTACATATGATTACAAAAGCCTGCAAGGGGTCCTTACACAGAAACAAAGAAACAAAGGGGTGCACACACGTAGTAAAAGCCTAGAGCCTAGTCTACTCTCGAAGGTCCACCTCCTGCAACAATGCCTTCGGACATCCTCTCTTCGGGAATGCGTCCTTAAAGACAATATCTTCCGAAGTGTTGTCTCCTCAAAAACCTTATCCCAACCTTCCACACTGATATCCACAAAGGATAAGTCGAGAAGCAGGGAGGGATGAAAAATGGCATAGCCCGCCAAAGCTCGAGGACCCTTACTGGCCAAGAGAACCTTGGAGAGACAACAGACCTAGCGAACATCGGCCTCGCTTGCACGGCCACTTTGAATCCACTTCTTGGAACATTGAGATGTGTAAGCTACCAGCCCAGGGCAAAGTGCCACTCTGAGCCGGGGTATAAAGGTGAGCAGCAGTGTATAATTCGAGCCCTCCCGTGAGCCGCGGTGTACAGTCTGAATAATTTTCTAAAAATGGGGAATGTTGATCCCCTGTATAGCATCATCCCGAGCCAATAGCGACAGCAGTAGCAGGCGTAACAATAACAACGACGACAAGATGGCATAATCTTGCTCAACAAAGGGAAGCCCAAGAAAAAGGCCATCGCACGGCCCTTGGGAATGCTGCCAAACAACCTTAAGGACGTTAACTCCAAGCATGGTGATTAACAATAGAGAAAGATGGAGAGAAGAAAGGGGTGAATGAACAGAGGAAGGCACTTGGATAGAAAAATAATGCCAGAATACCCCATTTATAGGAGGTAATGACACTGTCATCAATGACTTTGGAAGACTGACCGGTAGGTGTAATTACTGCGTTCTTGAAGAACTGAATCGATGGCGGTACTGTCACTTTGAAGAACAGGAATCGACAGCGCATTGAATAGTGTCAAAAAGACAAGTCCATGGGATGTCCCGCTTATCGTGAAAACTCACGCCATAGATTGCATCATCGGTATGATGTCGTCGCAGGAAGCCCGAGGAGTCGGGCATCAGAATCATTTCTCATCACTTCGTTCTAGGAAATGCGGAGACTATCTGTATGCGGCAAAATCAGAGGAGCTAATTTCTTGCTATTAGTTCATTTTAGAAGAATACCTCGAGGCCTCGAGGACGCGAAGCTACGACCGAGTTCCCTCCCTTGAAGATCGTCGAAGCCCGACCTAAAAGGGATGTCGATCGAGATTAGAGTAAAAATGGGGAATTCCCAAAGCACCCAGCTAAGTCTGACAAAGTCGGCCTACCTAGAGCCTGTATCAAGGTGTCACGTCCAGCCGTCCCATCTCCACACCTTTATAGTTAATGTATTTCGTACTATGTTGGGATTCCCCTCCTATATAAAGGGGATCCTTACTACTTTGTAAGGGGCTGATGTTGCTCCAATTATTCTACACAAGATAAATAACAACTCTCTCTTTTCTCTGTAACCTACTATCTCGATATTATTGCTCATATTTACTGCCTTCATACTTGTTCTTCACTTATTACTCGTTATTGGCCATAAAGAGCCTCCTTTAATTATATCCTAACTATTAGCCCTTTTCCGATTATCCCCGATAGCTCAAGCCAGAGCCCAGGCATTGACCTCGAGGCCTCTCATCGTCCAGTTCGAGGCCAGAATAGCTAACCCCCCGGTTCGCTCACAATCTCATTTTAGCTCGCGTTTCATCATTTATCTTCACATATATAGCATCAACTGCTTTAACAACTACCATAAAAATAGATCACGTATTTTTAGAGTCCCATCAACAAATTTAATTGTTATTACCATTTTTGTGGTAAATAGCATTCTTCCTCATGTTATATAGTATCATGTCATTCATGACTTATTATATACATTGATATGTGGGTATGGAGAGGCACTTTATACTTGTTCATTGAAAAGAAAATGAAACATTTTATTTATTGTGGAAAAGATATTTCGAAAATTACAAATTTTAAACTTACTCGTACTTTTGGCATTTTCGGTAAGAGATCTGGGATTTTCTTTCACTGAGATATTTAAAAGGCATGACCATTTTCTGGAATAGTGAACGAGCCGAGTATTTTACTTTTGAGATATCTCTTTTATACTTGTGTTTATATTGTTATGAACTATTGGCTTTGGACCCGATCCGGTAATAGCTCATCACTACTTTCAACCTGAGGTTAGGTTTGTTATTTTTTGAGTATATGGGATCGGTTGTACTCATACTACACTTCCTACACAGTGCGTGCAGATCCAGGATGTTAATATTGCCACGTTTGATGGTTGCTGGATTTGAAGGCATACTCGCGTTCCTGTTGTAGCTGCTTCTTGTTCACGGTAGCCTTAGACTATAAAATTCGGTTTATGTACTTTTCAAACAAACTATGTAATTGTTCCATTATTGCTTTGTAAACTCCATTTGTAGAAGCTCATGATTTGTACTACTAGTCCTTGGGAAATATACAAGAATTAGATAATTCTATTGTTTAATTATTTTATTCAGTTAAATAAATCTAGATAATTGTTAATTGGCTTACCTAGTGGGTTGAGTTAGGTGCCATCATGACTGGTGGATTTTGGGTCGTGACAAGTTGGTATTAGATCACTAGGTTCATAGGTTCTACAAGTCATGAACAAGTGTCTAGTAGAGTCTTGCGGATCGGAATGATGACGTCCATATCTATCTCTGAGAGGCTATAGGACATTTAGGATATATTTCCCATCTTTCTTTCCTTATTATGCGGCATTGATTCAGCTTGAAGCATGACTCTTTGAATTTATTCCATGCATTCATATGCACATGTGAGCGCTCGGTATCAGCTGTACATTGACGGCTTGTGATTTTATGGAAGAGGTGTGAGATGTAATTTCAGTATGCTGATGATGGGCCAGTCTGGACGACTTGCGTAGGTTTTGACTATGGTTTGAGCATAGAGGTGTTGATTGTGTGAGCACGTGCTTTTGGATTTATATGTCCGGTAGTGTCCCTATTCGTGGAATTTATGGCTAGATGGCTACGTGATGAGTATGATGCGACTGCTAGATGTGTTCATATGGTTGAATGTGATGAGAAGGGTCTTCTTAGAGTGTAGAAAGAACTATTTAGTGCTTGATTTCCATCTTTATTTAATGTATAGTCCCTAGTTATGGGTACGTTGAAGGGTATTTTCATGTTGATTAGTTGAAGAGTAAAGTAGATTTCATGTCGCTATATGAGTCCAGACTCAGGAAGATTAAGTGATTACATCATGTTTATGACCGTGGAAATGTATAGAGATAGGTCAGTTTGAGGCAAAACATATGGGCTATCTCTTGCAGGGTATCCAAAGGTTTGTGTGATCCCTATGATTATTTGTTCGGAGTTCTCTTTTACTAGTGAAATACATGTTGTAATTTGAGTTTTGATCGCTTATGAGAGCGGGTTTAGCTGTTACGAGGATGAATACGAGATTTGCAAAAGATTTGAGGTATTATATGGTTTGTGTTGCATGAACTTATAGAGGATTTCATTGAACCCCACTGCGATATTATGGCTGTAATAAAGTACGGGCATTGGGGAGTCTGCTAATGATAAGTGGGGGAGTCCGCTAATAATAAGTTGATTTTACGGTTATGTGTTGTATTGGTTTCGGTTTGAGGTATACTTGTGAATGAGTTATGTTCTGCAGAGGGTGAGATCAAGGATGACTTGAGTAAAGGAAATTTTGGGTAAAATTTATCAGTATATGAGAATCACAGAACGATTTGAGTTGTTATTGGTGAAGGATGTAATGTGTATGGAGAAGGAATATATTTGGTTGCATTAAGGTGGAGTTACTTCCTTGTGTGTTGGAGTGCTAATAGGGCACTGGTCCTTCGGTCCGTTTGGTTAGTCTAATTGAGATTTGAGCAGAGTGGAAGACTCTTGAGAATTGTTCAAATGAATTCAAGATTAGAGCATGGCAATTGGGAATCTTCAGGATGTGTATTTGGCTAGAAACTGAGATTCATATTGGAGGATGTCAGGACTTGTGGCATTTCTATGTCTTTATAGATTCTATATATCAGTATCAGGAAGGCGAAGGTAATGGCTTTAGATTCGTAAAAGGTCTCTTCAGAGTAGGCATCTCGGTTGTGAAACTTTTGGGGTGATTAAGAGAGCATTCAATGGCTTATGAGCCTTTGGGCGGTATGGTTTTTGCTAGAGTCTCGTGTGGTGAGTCTTGGTTGAGGATTTTGGTATTATAGCAAGGAGAAGTATCAATTTGAAGGTAATTCAGAAGGAACTATGATAAATAGGACAGTTTGGTAGTAGGTTGGATCGGCATGGTAATGGATGCGATTGGCTCTTTTGGTACTTATGAGATAGTGAGTGTCGCGCCCCATTTTTCTAGAGCGAAATCGGATTTATGACATTTGGAGGGACAATTCATTCCTTTTGGGAATTGGGTTTGCGTTCGAAGAGTCGCCACCTAATGATTAGGGTGCATTAGGACACCAAAAGAGTTTGATTTTGAATAACCAGAGATTAGGATAAGGGCTTGAAATTATTCCAAGGGGAAGTTGTTAGGCACCCCTCAGAATCCACTAGTATGGTTCCCGGCCAGACAACTATTGTGAATTTGGGGTGCAATTAACATATAGACAAATAGGGCTCAAATAAGGGGGGGTTTCATATAATGGTTTGCAAATAAACAAAGTTTAGAAGAACAAAGAAAGCTGATTTTTAACGAAGGAGCTTAAATGATAAAAGGAATAAAGAAATAAGGGAAAGGGGTCCTAGGTTTATTAACAATATAGATCACCCCACACAATGTCCGGTAATCACTCCTCAATGAGGGGCTACAAGTGATATTATCGCGTGGTCATCATATCCATATCTACCCTTCCCACCCCGTTAAGGTATTTACAGGTGGATTGTTGAGACAGTTTCAGCTTATCACATAACTCGGATAAGAAGTTCAAATCAGGCCTGCCTACTGGTTGTAATTATTCACAGAAGTAGATTCAGTTTATATTTATTACCCTAGGGCTTGCCAAAGTGTTTCGACGGGGTCCTATAGGTATGATATCTATTGAACTCTAAAGGTGATGAGCTAGTAAAACTTGGAATGAATTATTTAATGTTCTATATGCATACTTGTTAAACTAGTTAAGTGAGGGACTCAAATTATTAAAGAGAGACAGAATTTAAACGAATTGATTACAAGTTCTGCAAATGATGATATCCATTATTACTAATTTTAGATCTAACACTGAGTAAGGCGAATCAGATTTTTTATTAGAAACTCCTATAGGCATGCTTTCTAGGCATTACTGATTTTAAACCTTTATATACGGGGTACCTAAGTGCAGAACTGTTTGAAACCTATAGACATGGTATCTAAATGCAGAAGCTGTTTAAAACCTATAGACATGGTATCTAAATGCAGAAGTTGTTTAAAACCTACAGACATGGTATCTAATACAGTTGAATATGCAGAATTCAGAATGATTCTGTAGGCATGGTTTCTATATGTGATTGAATATACAGAATTAGAACAACCTATAGGCATGGTTTCTATATGTAATTGAATATGCAGAATTAGAACAACCTATAGGCATGGTTTCTATATGTAATTGAATATGAAGAATTTAGAATAACTCTATAGGCATGATTTCTACCCTTTGCATGCATAGTTACCCACCCCTTTTCACTAGCCAACCCCAAGTATTTATTACAACTTATTAAAAACTGGAATAGCAAATTATATAAGAAAATACAAATAAGAGTACAACTAGAGGTATCCTGATTCTGACTTACTCACTGAGTTATGAGATAAGCCAACTCAAAGACTATTGATCCAAAGCCTTTCTCAACTTGAGTGTGTCAGAGTTCCCCAAGAGCCTCAATGGGACTCCGGGCAGTGCTCACACCCAAATTATATTATCAGAATTAGGATAAGTGCAGTGTGGAAGGGCCAGCCCTCAAGTGTCCAAGTTCAAAGGGAGCTCAAGGGGTCCCAAGGCAAGATTCACAAGAGGGGGGCAGAACTTAAAATCTAAGAGAGAGTGCAAGTGCATAAACAAAATTTTAAGAACTAGGAAAGTAAAGAAAAGGGAAAAGGGTACTGGGAAATAGCTACAGAATTGATAACATTGCACAAAAAGGGGTCGGGGATTGGGAACTGATTGCAGAGAGCCCGTGCTTGGCAAGGATAAGCTTTGGGCATACACAGCAATGGAGATGCTGGCATGCCTATAAGCCTACTAGAACATACAACAGCAAAGAATCATAGGGGTTAGGATCCCATGTGAATCAAGCTTGAGTCATGGATAGTAATATTCAGTACTGTCATGCCTCAGGCAAACTATAGTATCAAACATATTGGGCAGGGGTTTGAGGTTCATAACAGGACAGGCAGAAGGAAATTACAGCATGCTAAAGTAAGTATTGAACCATACATAAGAAGTAGACAGACAAGAAGGTAAAAGTATTAAGTAAACACATTGTTGTGATTGCTGAAAATCTTAATCAGAACATACCTGTTTCAAAGAGGCAAAGTACAATAAAAGCAAGTAGCAGGACTTGAAATCAGGCCACAATACAAGTAACAAGAGAGAATGTTTTTTGAAGGTGAGTGTGAGTTCATAAAACTAAGAGTGTCTGTGTGTGTCTGTGTTAATGAGAAAGCCAGGTATTTATAGTTTGAAAATACGCAGAAAACAAGGCAAGAAAATAATTATGGAACCGTGTGCCAATTAAAATCAATCAGTATAAGACTTCCTTTAATTAAGGAGTTAAAGTCAAACGGTAACATGCAAGTGCTAAATAAGGAAAGAAATCACATAGGGCTGAATATGACCAATAAGGAAGTATTTCCAGCATAGTACAAGTACACAGTAGGTAATAGAGGCTAGGTTCATCAGACTCTAATCAAGGAAAGGTCTGTAAGAATCCAATACCAATGTAATCAAGGTAAGTGGATTAATCAAATTGAGTAGAAAAGATAGGGGTCGAAAGTTTAAAGGAAAGTATTCAAATAGGTCCAAGAAACAGGGAAAACAGTATAACAAGGAAAGAATCAATTACAAGAGTGCAATCAGAATTACACAAAGAGGTTTGAAATGAGTCCACAATTAAGGGTTATTTTGAGAGGGAAATTTAGCATATAAAAGAGTACATAACATTAGGCATGCGAGGCTGAACTCATGACAAAGAGAATAATCACATGACAGTCACATAGGTTAATAGAGAAAAGGGAGAGTATCAGGAATATGCAAAAGGGTCCAGTAGAAAGACCTTTCTGAAAATACAGTCAAGTTTCAATGATAGCAGGAGATCAAAATCACATGAAGCAACAGAAGTTGAATCAAAGATTTCGAAACTCAGTCGAGCAGTAGATGAAACAACTTCAGAAACTCAAATAGGTCCAAAGAGATTAGGGTTTTAAAACCAAACAAGTTCAGAGATGAGGAACAAGCAAATCACATAGCAAACAGTCTCAAAACTCGAATGAAACCCCAAATTTTAGGGTTTTCACCATCAATCGAGTATAGAGATGAAAGACAAGAGAATCAGGCAAAAAGAATATCAACAAAGAAAATAAAATCAGAAACCTTAATAAAGAACTAAGACTTTTAACATAAAGAAACACAGTAGAAGAACAACATAAAAAACACAGTAGAAGAATCAACATAAGAAACACAGTAGAAGAACAACATAAGAAACACGGTGGAAGAATCAACATAAGAAACATAGTAGAAGGTCAACATAAGAAACACAGTAGAACATGTTAAAAATCTGAAAAGTTTTGAAATGACTTAACAGAACCCTAAATCGAAAAAGGTAAAGGTTTTGAAGGTAAAGGTTTGAAAGAAACTTTGAGAAAACATTTAAAAGCTCAGAGAAAACACAGATCTACAATGGATCTAAAAGAATCAGAGGAACCTCGAAGGTTAGGGTTTCGGAAGAACCCAGATGGTAAGAAAGGCTTGGAAAGTCATTGATCAAAGTAGGAGAAGTCAAGATCAGGCTTGAATAGCCATGGCTGGCCGGAGCGAGGTTGGAGACAGCCATAGAACTCGAATGAAACAAAGTCTGAGCCAAGCTTCTTCAAGGTCTGACCTTGAAACCATAGTAATCAGGCGTGTAGGAGTCATAGGAGGCTGGTACAGGCCTTTAATGGCTTTGGAAGCCATGGATTCAGGCGATTTTAGGGTAGAAACGGAGGGAGGCGGCTAGGGTTCGAGAGGAGCTTGAGAGAGAATTAGGAGAAGGGGGAATTCAAGGGCGGCTACAGATGGGAAATGATTAGGGTTAGGGGGTAATTGAGAATTAAAAAGGAAAGAGTTAACGGTGGTCATTGATCATTTTGATCAACGACCTAGATTGAATGGGAATCCGGGCGGCTTATTTTAAAGGGTCGTGGGTCGGGTAGATTAGGATTTGGGCTGGGTAATTGGATTCTAGAATTGGGTCTAATTAGTGGTTCAAATCCGGCTAAAATTAAAATGCAAATAGGCTATCATTTAAACAGCCATTTTTCCCTCATTTATTTTATAAATAAATAGTAAAATAATTTTTAGAAATAAATTAAAGGTACTAAATGATTAATAATACATAATTATTAGATTAAAAATATTGGAGTTAATTTTATAACTATAAATACAATTAAATCTTAAAAGAGGTCAATATTGCAATTATATGCAATTTAGTTTTAAAAATACCAAATAAATTTATAAAACATATGAAAAAATTATTCTAGCTATATTTTAATATAAATATGAGAATCCAATAAGTGAATCACACAAAATTATAATTTTGGGGATAATTACTGGGTTTTTCTTGATAAAATAAGGCAATAAATTAATTTAAAAATCTTTAAAAATTAAGAGAAAAATAATAAAACCTTGGGACATACTTATATATACACATACATGCTATTTTGAGAGTATTTTGCATATTAAAAATATACAGGGAAAAAATAGGTATCAACAGTGAGTTTCTACAGGTGTTTTGTGTCGGTACTCTTTGGTTTTGGTGGCCTCCGTGGCTTGGCTGAGTTAGAGAGATTTAGTTCTGATGATTTAGTTATGTGAAAATGGGTTTCTGAGAGTTTTCGATGGTTTCTACCACGGTTTGAGATGTATATTTTCTATTGGCGTGAGGAGCTTGTGATATATATAGTGATTTTCTCTAGATGAAATCAAATGGAAAGTTCTTGGATAATTGAGTGAGTAATTTCTTGTGACTCGGAGTGGATTACGATGTTCTCATATTTTTCATATAATGGCATAGTATATGCGGTGTGTTGTGTAGGATTGAGATTTGCATGTGTAAGATCACGGTTAAGTTTTGAAGGGGAGGTCAGGAGTCCTTAGGCAACATGGACAATTTCAGATGACTAAGTAAATAACATTACTATTTGGTATGGCTTGATGAGAGTATACATTTCAGAAGGGGGAATGTGTTTTGATTGATGGATACTTCATTGGTATTGCGGCACTCTCCTAGTTGATCGATTTAGTTTATATGAGTCCACCAAACTATAGAGTACCTGGTCCTCTATGAGTTTCCACTGAGAAAACTAATGAAACAGTAAGTAAATGAGACACGAGATTTTTACGTGGAAAAATCCCACTCAAGGAGACAAAAACCACGACCTACACTTGTAGACTTTCAACTTCACTAACTTGTAAACACTCTATTAAAGCCACTGTGTAATGACTCTATTACGAAGACTTCAACTCAACTAACTTGTGATACTCTTACCACAAGCCACTTTGTCACTCACTAGTTACAAAGACTTTAACTTATGACTAACTCTAGTCACAATACAAACTCAGAAAGTTTATGGCTTTACAAGGGGGTTCATAAGCAACGGCTCTAGCTAAGCAATTTAGGAATTACAACAAGAACAATCACAAAGTTACAACTCAATTAAGGACAATAAAATACTAGATTTAAGAACTGGTCCGTAGTAGCGTTTAACTTTGTTCTTCAAGCTCTTGAGAATTGAGTTCACTGTTTGCAGAAGACTTGAATGCTTGAAGTGAATTCTCAAGTGTTCAAGTGATGCTTTGTTATAATGCTCTTGTTAATACACCCTTGATGACATCACTTGAATGATGTAAGCACTTGGTAGGTCAAAGGCAAGTGACTGCAAAACTGCTGCAATGTGTGCACTGTTTCTGTGGCAGTCACTTTTCAACTGTCCACAGTTGACTTTCGTACTGCTGTCAGGGAAACACAAGGGATTAGGTCCTTGTCTTATTTCTCAATTTTCTACACTTACAGCAGTTCACATTAGCTGGAGTCCAGGCTGGAATCCGTTCATTTTTGTAATGTGTACAAGTGTGTGATAGGTTCCCTATCTGGTTCTTGACAGTAAGTCTGTCAGATCATCAAAACATAAGACAAAGACATTGAAAACACATCAACTTCCATCTCCCCCATTCCCCTCCTCCAGCAATGTATTCAAAAAAAAAATCCCAAATAAATAACATGTGCAGTATTTCACTGCAATATTTTTCATGGCTGTATGTCTCGATCGTCGACCAGTATCAAGTACTTCCCTGACAGTTTTTGATTCCAAAAAAAAAAAACTGCACTCTTGATCGCTGGATAAACAATTAAGTCGGTCACATGTACACCGCGCCATTGCAATTTTACAAGCTTAACACTTTTGGACTACGTATCTTTAAATAATCAAAAGTTACAAATGATGATCGATAAGTAATGACATTTTTCATTCGTTGACAGGTTAGAAACTTTGCAAAATTACAATAGTGAAACGTTAGACCAATGGTAATGTCTCGATGTAAAACCCTTGATTAAGAAAAGAACTAGCTATCCATAGCTTCAAATTGGCCAAGTTCATGTCCACCTCACATTCTTTTACCTGTTTTTTCATTTTCACAAAAAAATAAAAATAATAATAATAATAATAATGCCCATATGCGAGAAAATGAATTGATATTAATTCTGAAGTCTGTAGGGAATTAATTAATTAATTAATTATATTTAAACTTACATTAAGAGTGAAGGTCAAAATATAATCATCGGCAGAAATAGCCAAGTTGGAGCTTTGAACATTGAATCCAGAAAGAGACTCAAGAGCTTTGAAAAGAGAAGCAGCAACTAGTCGCCCTTTGTTGCATACTAATCTCACGTAAATGCTTCTTTCTTCTACTTGAAAAACGTCCATCTGCATTAGTTTAGCATGTTAATTACTATCATTTTGCTTTTGATTTAAATGCTATATATTTTGGGTAGCATTTGGTTCTTTTAAAAACAGACCTTTGATATCCTCTTGAATGCTGGATAATGGGTCATCAATTTCATTTGCTTGGTATTCTGAAATGGATTATTGTTCGTTTCATTGAAGGAAGACTCAAGACCTTCTATTTCTGCCTTTAGTAACTTTGCTTGCGTTTGCAATCCTTGTACATATAGTATTGCATCTCCTATTATGGAGGCTTTATCCATCTGCACAGAGAAACATTCTCTTCACTCAGAACTAGGTTTAACCAAAAAAAAAATTCATATTGTCAGTATATATGTTAAATTCTTCAAGCATACAGCGTTCCAGTTTCTTACCTTTGTTATATTAGGAACTAAGGAACGCAAGGCATAAAGCTTCTCCTTCATTCTTCCTCTTCTTTTTCGCTCGGAAATTAAAGTTCTTGATCGGTCAGTCCTCGTGCTCTTCTTTGTTGGAGTTGCCGGCAACATAGTCGTGGTGGTGGTAGTTGTTGTCCCAGTAGATTCCTCGTAATCATTGTCGTCCTCGTCCTCGTCCTCTTCTTCTTCCCCGAGCTTCATTTCTCCGGGGAGGGAAGAAAAAAGTGAAATAGGATTATTAGATATGTTTGTGGCATTCCAATCAAATATATCCATTGGTGTTGGCTCAAATTGGACATCAGTCGAAGCAAAACAACCTGTAATGTGTTCACAGTCATAGTTGGGGCAAAACTTCACTATAGGGTCAGCAGTTTCACCCCTAATGAGCTCAATAAATTGTTCAAAGTTAGCCTCGTCCATGAAATTAATAAGCCCGACATCGTTAACATTTTCCATTGGCAATGTTGAACATGCATTAGTACTCTCCATTTTTCTTTTGCTATTTAGTGTTTCCTCTCTTTTACTGTTTCAGCAAGATGGGTTGATGGTGAGAGGTTTGCAGAGAATTTATAGATAACGGAAAGAAGTATCTTATTTATTAATATATTTATTAGAACGCGTGAAAGGAATCGAGATAGTTACTGGTGAAGTTAGAACTAATATTAAAACCGTAAAGTAGTTGACAAATAGTGGAGATGGTGTTTTCATGTTCACCGTGACCTAGTTTTATATCATTATTCGTTAGTGAAGTGATGACATTAGATTCTTCTTAAGAAATATTTAATTGGAATATCAGATGAAGCTGCACCAGGTACTTACTACTGCTATTTTTGGTTTAGCAATGGTGATGAAAGGAAGGACGTCATGACATTATTTTACTTATATTTAAGTAAAGATGCTTTCGGAATTTTTATTTGTGCCCTCATAAAATAGCTAGTAATTATAGGGCATGATTTAATATACTCGTCGCTCTCACTTCGCAACTGTATCACAAAGTATTTTACGATACTAAGCTTCATTGAAATTGACATGACATATTAGGAAGGAGACATGCTTTACGCATACAAATGAAGTGGAGCCACGTACACATTGTTTTTAATTTTGGTATCAGTGATGAAAGAGAGGACATCATGATCGAACTTTAGTTGAACTGTAATCTTCCGTCTCAGTTTGTAAACCTATTTGACTAGGTACATAGTAAGAAAAAATAAAGATTTTTGAAATTTGTGGTTCTAAACAAGTTAGAAATGAGTGCAGAGTATTTGTGTGGCTTGGAAATGCGTCATTCTTTTTGGAACGGACCAAAAAGGAAATATGTTTACATAAACTGGAGAATTTAAGAGAAGATTCCGCTGTTATTTTTGGTTTAATTTTAATATGTGGTTTAATGTACTCACTGGTCACTACTCACTTTGCAAATCCACCCAAAAGACGTTTAAACTATACATAGACTACATTTACGCTAAGATCACAATCACTAACTTTCTCTTTGAAATTGACATGATAATAAATTTAACATAAGGAAGAGGTCAGGAATCACTTAACATGCCTTTTCTCAAATTGATATGTATGTATGTCTCAAATTAGTTTACGTATATTCATGATCGTTTAAGTTTTATGCTTTAATGTTTTATACAATGTTACTCCATCCGTCTCATGAATTGATGTGACAATACTTGATCCGGCATAGAATTTATGAAATATATAATAACAAAATTATAAAATAAGCTTTAAAGATTTATAGTTAATTATTTTTAAATATAAAAACGTGACATTCTTCTTGAAACATACTAAAGAGGAAAGTGAGGGCCATGAATTGGACAGAGGGAGTATTTTTGTATTTTATGCACGAACATGAAATCCAAATTTCTAGACATATCTGTATTGATTATTTATTTTATGAAAAGGGGATAAATATTCCCCTTAAATATGAGAAATAGAGCAAATTCTTTATTTTAAATTTGTTCTTGAATATATACGCTTGTCACTAGTGGATTGGTTTTGATTTTTCCTTCAAATATGGGAAATAGAAAAATTTACCCTTCATTTGAATTTAATTTCAAATATGCCCTTATTATGAGTGGGTTAGCTCATATTTGCTCTACAAATCTAACAGACTGCCAAATTCTTATTTTTACTCCTTTAGATAGTAATATTTATTATTAAGATGGAGTGCCGCCATGCAAGACAATTATTTTAACTCCAAAAATTCCTTATAAATAATTGTAACCAAAAAAAATTAGACTAATCCAAAATTATAAAAGAGCCAAAATATCTAGTTGCTCATCAGATTTATGTCTTTTCCCTATTTAAATTTTTTTTACTCTCCTAAAATCTAACAACTATTAAATAGAACATCAATTCTAGAAAATCAATCAGTTTTCATGAAAAAAAAAATCTTCAACAACACAAATAAAAATTAAAATTCTTCAATTAGTGAAAAATAATTACACTTAGCAAAAATTCTAATCTTATTGAAGAAACTATGATTGCGGCCATGCTAGAAAGAACGAAATCCACAAAATATTAATTTTATTTCTTTTGAGCTAAATTTATGTGTATGGTTGTAATGCCTAGACAAGATAGTTTTGATCTTCACAAACAAAAACTGAAATAGAGAAGTGTCCTTTTAGTAAAATTAAATATTTTTTTGTGAATCTCAGCTTTTGATGCATATATTTTGAAAAAGTCTACATATTCTTTTTCTTCTTTTTGCTCTCTCGTAGTTTAAGAAATAGAAGTTAAATTCTTGACCCTAAAATAAAAGGGTTGATCAAACCTACCTAGTAGGGGTGCATAGAGGAAAGCTAAATAGAATAGCTTGTGGTTATAGTATGGTTACAAATTTGTAAATATTCTTGTTAGGTGGAGATCAATAAAAAATTTCTTTCACCCAAAAAAAAAAAATTAGAGCATATTTGGAATCAAATTCAAAGGAAGAGCAAATTTATTCTATTTTCTATAGTTGAGGGGCAAATCTAAACTACTCCGGTAACGATAAAGGTACATTTGGGATCAAATTTAAAATAAGGATACTTTTGCTCTATTTCCTATAGTTTAGTGAAGCTGTCTGAAACACCAAAGTCAACTCCCCGTCAAATGTTACATCTCGCATTTTTTCGTATGTTAAAGTTTCGTCTTCAGTAAATTGACGTGAACTCGGAGATGATATTATCTGGAGGTTAGCATATTTATGCTATTTATAACAAGCGATAAATAAGTATCATGAAGGATAAAGGATGCACGAATGAGAGAAAATGAGTTTCGTTGACAATGGCAAATTTGGAATAAAATACGGATCAAGTAATAATACTCGCTAATTATAAACTAGTATAATGTAAGATACCATATGACCATGGTAGTATAATGTATAAAGTATATATAAAGTATATTAAAAATAAGTAGAATTTTAAGTAATTTGGGCCAATTTTTAAATTATGAGGGTAATTGATTAATTATCGGGTAACAGAACATTACCGAGTTTACTAATAAGTGGATAAAGATTAATTATCCACCCAACTCCACATGGCAGTCTGCCATGATATAAGGAATGACTAAGTAATTCCTTTCTAGGTGTCACGAAGACACCATGTATTTCATTTTCAAGACTTAGACTAATCAAGTCTTTCACTTAAAAGACAAAACAAACTATACTAAACTTCATTTTGAAATATTCCAAACCAAGAACAGAACGTAAGACCTCACATTATTTCCTGGAAGTTAACCATTTTCTTGTCAATCGATCCCGACAAAAAAACCCCAACAAGAATTATTAAGGTCTTAGTAACATAATTACGTTTTGCGATTCTAGTGGAGTACGGTGTAACCTGTTCCAAGAGTATCATACGAATTTTTACCTACTCCAGGTATGTTAAGGCTTAGCTTTTCCTTCATTTTAGCATGATATCGTAATTACACAAATTTGATAACGAGGCATAAAGGAAAATTCATATTCCGGAATTTACGTATATTTTGCTAGTCTCGCAAATTATATATATTTTCCTAGTTTTGTAAGTTACCATATTCTTCTTATCGGAACTGCATATTCAGTTGAGTATTTCCTTCTTACGGTCAAAAGAGCAAAGAGTTTACATATATATAGTATTAAAAGTATTTTCATTACCATCGAGCTATAATCGATGGGCAGACCTCAATTGGGCAACCTCTGATCAGATGGTAAGTTATATACCGTGCCTACTATGGCCGAGCGCTTTTGATCGAGCCTAGTTGGTCGAGATACAGGGCCTACTACGGTAGAGCAGTTATATATATATATATATATATATATACCGAGCCTTATAGGGCCGGACAACTATTTTACTCACTATATTGAGAGAGTTGAGTCAGTATCAGCAAATAAGCATATCTTCAGATTTTCTTTGACTCCCAGTTGTTTTCAGTTATTATATTATCATTTCAGTTTCAGCTTCAGTATATTGCCTTACATACTCGGTACATTATTTCGTACTGACATCCCTTTCTGGGGGCATTGTATTTCATGTGTGCAGGTTCACACAGACATGTGGGTAGACCTCCTTAGTAGGTTTTGTCCGAGTTCAGCTTTATCGGTAAACTCCCCTTCTTTCGGAGTTGCCGAGTCTAGCAGTGTGGTATATATCTTGTGTATATATGTAGATAGGTTATGGGTAGGTCGGGGCCCTATTCCCATCATAGTACATCTATCAGTAGAGGCTTGTAGATATATCATGTCGGTTAGTGCAGTATGTTGGGCTTGTAGGCCCTGTACGTATATTTTATTAGCTTGTCAATTGTAGTAATTATAACGGCCTTGCCAGCCCAGCTTTATGTTGACACTAGTCCGTTAGTCTCCATTTAGTTTTATATTTAGTATCGCACATTATCTCGTAATATGGCCCGTAGCCAAAGTATGATATTACATGTTCAGAGTCTCTTAGTCGCAAGTGGTATGCAAGGATAGATGAGGCACTAGGTGCCGGTCTCGCCCCCGGACTCGGGGCGTGAAAAAATTGGTATCAGAGCAGTTCTATCCTAGAAAATCTACAAGCCGTGTCTAGTAGGGTCTTGTTTATAGATGTGTGGTGCACCATATTATATAAGCAGGGGACTACAGGGCATTTAGGAATTGGTTACCCTTCTTTCAAATCTAAATCGTACTGTAGTAGCACTGAGTTATAGGAAATTTGAGTTAAACTTACATGTTGATGTTTGCATGCATAGATGAAGGTAACTAGGAAGACTACGGCTAGCCAGAGGAGAGAAACAACAGTAGGTGAGGGGACTAGCAGGGTACCCCCAGTAGATGGGGCCCAATCGGAGTCGCAGGGAGAGATCCCTACCCAGTGATTACCAGCTCCTCCGCCACCTGAGGAGATTCCTAGGGAGACTGCACATCCAGCTCCCCCTTCGCTTCTATCAGATCAGGACTTGAGGAGTGCGGTACATTTGTTGGCACAGTTGGTAGCTACCCAGCAATAAGCTAGGGCATCTGCTAGTGCAGGATCTTCTGAGGGATCTAGGAGTTCGAGGGTCCGAGAGTTTATTACTTTGAATCCCCCAGAATTCACGGGAATATATCAGAGGGAGGACCCGCAGGATTTCATAGATCAGCTTTATAGGATCTTTCGGGTTATGCATGCCATAAAGAAAGAAGCAGTTGAGTTAGTAGCTTTTCGACTCCGATATATAGCCATCCTTTGGTATGAGGGATGGGAATGGTCTAGGGGACGTGATGCACCTCCTGCTATTTGGGATAATTTTTCAGATGCCTTCCTTGATCAGTACTTACCACGAGATATCCGACAGGCCCGACTTGATCAGTTTCTAGCCCTCAAGCAGGGCAATATGAGTGTTCGAGAATATAGTCTCCATTTTGACTCATTGGCCAGATATGCACAATCTATAGTTGCTACTATGCGAGATAGAATCCATAGGTTTATAGCAGGATTGGCCCCAGAGTTGACCGAGGCGTGTGCCACCGCTGCATTGCAGGATAGTATGGATATCTCCCGGATTCAGGAATTTGCCTAGAATATTGGAGGGGTAGGCATCGGCAGCAGAGTACGGAGAGGACTGAGTCAGGGCAGCATAAAAGGATGAGATTTTTCAGGTCTCAGGAGCAGTCTCAGGGTAGTTACAGGCCCCAGTACTTCGAACGACCACCTAAACCTCCGCCACCTCAGCTACAGGGTTACAAGTATGACCGTTATACTCAGTCAGGACTAGGTGAGAGCTCCCAAGCATCAGGTTTGCAGTGACAACGAGGTTCAGGGCAGACATGGCTAGTTCCACCGTGGTGTGCCATCTGCAGTAGAGGACATTTGGGCCAATGTCGAGCCGGTTTCGATGCTTGCTATACATGTGGACGTACGGGGCATATGATGCAAGATTGCCCAAATAGAGATTTTGGGGGAATGGCGCAACCAGCCAATTCAACAACAGGATCAGCTATGTCCGTGCATCCTTCAAGGCGCGAGTCTCAGTCTTTGGCTGGTAGAGGTCGATGTAGAGGTAGAGGATCCAGTTCAGGTGGTAGCCAGAATTGTATCTATGCGCTAGCAGGTCGATAAGACCAAGAGTACTCACCAGACATTGTGACAGGTATGTTGACCATTTGTTCTCACAATGTTTATGCCTTGATAGACCCGGGATCTAATTTACCATGCATTACCCTATTTGTCACGAAAAAATTTGGTATAGTGCCTGAAATACTAAGTGATCCTTTTGCGGTATCTACACCGATCGGAGAATCGATTATCGCTAGATGCATTTACCGTGGTTGTACGATATCAGTTTGTGGTCGTCGGACCTCAGCTGACCTAATTGAGCTAGAGATGTTGGATTTTGATGCTATCATGGGCATGGACTGGTTGGCAGCTTGTTATGCCACAGTTGATTGTCGAGAAAAGACCGCTAGATTTCATTTTTTGAGTGAGCCAGTCCTTGAATGGGTAGGTAATACAGCGACACCCAGAGGTAGGTTTATTTCCTATCTGAAGGTGAGGACAATGATCGCAAAAGGGTGCATTTATCATATTGTGCGAGTTAAAGATGCGAATGCTGAGATACCTACACTTCAATCTATTCCAGTAGTTAAAGAATACGTGGATGTATTTCCAGATGAACTTCCAGGTATTCCTCCAGAGCGAGAGTTTGATTTTGGCATCGATTTGCTTCTGGGAACGCAACCAATATCCATCCCTCCGTATAGAATGGCACATGCTGAATTGTAGGAGTTGAAGGAGCAGTTAAAAGATTTGGTGGAGAAAGGTTTCATCAGGCCCAGTACTTCACCTTGGGGTGCATCAGTACTATTTATGCCGAAGAAAGATGGCTCGCTAAGGATATGTATCAATTATAGGCAACTGAACAAGGTAACTATTAAGAATAATTATCCCATTCCAAGGATAGACGACTTGTTTGATCAGTTGCAGGGAGCTAGATGCTTTTCAAAGATAGATTTGAGGTCGGGGTACCACCAGGTCAGAGTTCGGGAGAAAGATATTCCCAAGACAGCCTTTAGGACCCAATATGGCCACTTTGAGTTCCTTGTTATGTCCTTTGGGTTGAAGAATACACCTGCCATATTTATGGACTTGATGAATAGCCTATTTCAGCCATATTTGGATCTATTCGTGATAGTCTTTATTAATGATATTCTAGTTTATTCACGTTCAGAGGATGAGCATGTGGATCACCTGCGAGCAGTACTCTAAACCCTCCATGATAATAAATTATATGTTAAGTTTTCTAAGTGTGAGTTCTGGTTAAAGTCTGTAGCATTCTTGGGGCATATTGTATCCGACAGAGGTATAAAGATAGACCCTCAGAAGGTTGAGGCTGTAAATTCCTAGCCTAGACCTACCACTCCGACAGAGATTCATAGCTTTCTAGGCTTAGCAGGATATTACCGGAGGTTCAAAAGGATTTTCTTCTCTTTCAGCACCATTAATAAAGCTGACACAGAAAGAAACTAAATTTCAGTGGACAGAGGCCTGTGAGCATAGTTTCCAAGAGCTTAAGAATAGGTTGATCTCAGCGCCAGTTCTGGCACTTCCAGAAGGTCCAGATGGTTATGCCATGTATTGTGATGCCTCAGGTGTCGGGTTAGGATATGTTCTAATGCAACATGGGAAAGTAATTGCGCATGCTTCACGGCAGTTAAAAAAACATGAGCGGAATTATCCGACCCACAACCTCAAATTAGTTGCGGTTGTCCATGCACCTAAGATATGGCGGCATTATTTATATGGTGTTCATATTGATGTGTTCACAGATCATAAAAGCCTACAATATATCTTCAAGCAAAAAGAGTTAAATTTACGACAGAGGCGATGGCTTGAGTTATTAAAAGACTACGATGTTAACATTCTCTACCATCCAGGGAAAGCTAATGTTGTAGCAGATGCCTTAAGTCGTCGATCTATGGGTAGCTTAGCACATGTAGAGGCTGGAAAAAGACAATTAACTAGAGAGATTCATCAATTGGCTTGTTTGGGGGTTCAGTTAGTTGACTCTGGTAATGGAGGAATTGTACTCCAAAATACTGCAAAATCATCTCTCATAGTTGAAGTAAAGGAGATGCAGTACAAGGATCCAGAGTTAGTCAAATTGAGAGAGCGGGTTCCCCAACAAAAAAAGACGTTGTTAGAACTCAAAAGAGATGGGGTTCTCAGATATAGGGGTCGTTTGTGTGTTCCAGATATAGCAGGGCTACGAGACAAGATTATGTTAGAGGCGCATTATTTATGGTACTCCATTCACCCTGGGTCGACGAAGATGTATCATGACATTAAGGAGGTGTATTGGTGGAACGATATGAAGAAGAACATTGCTGAGTATGTCGCTCAATGCCCTAGTTGCCAGTAGGTGAAAATAGAGCACAGAAGCCCGGAGGGCTAATGCAGACTATAAAGATCCCGACATGGAAATGGGAGGCGATAAACATAGACTTTTCACGGGTTTACCTCATTCCCATCGTAAGTTTGATTCCATATGGGTGATAGTCGACATGCTCACGAAATCAGCTCATTTCCTACCGGTCAGATCTACATATACAACAGAGGATTATGTAGAATTATATATTAAGGAGATAGTGTGACTACACGGAGTACCCGTATCTATTATATCTGATCGTGAGGCCCAGTTTACAGCACATTTTTGGAGGTCATTTCAGAAAGGTCTAGGAACTCAGGTGAATCTCAGCACAACCTTTCATCCACAAATGGATGGACAAGCCGAGCGCATGATTCAGACGCTCGAGGATATATTACGAGCATGTGTGATGGATTTTAAAAGAAGTTAGGATGAACATCTACCTGTTATCGAGTTTTCATATAATAACAGTTACCACTCCAGTATCTAGATAGCTCCATACGAGGTTTTGTATGGGCGCAAGTGCAGGTCTCCCATAGGGTGGTTTGATGTTGGAGAATCTGGGTTACATGGGCCAGGCCTGGATCAATAGGCCATAGAAAAAGTAAAGCTTATCCTAGAGCGACTGTTGACAGCTTAGAGTCGTCAGAAGACATATTCTGACGTGCGGCGACAAGATTTAGAGTTCGGGATCAATAACTGGGTATTCTTAAAGGTGTTACCTATGAAAGGTGTGATGAGGTTTGGCTAGAAAGACAAGCTTAGCCCACGGTATATTGGGCCTTATAGGATCATTCGGAGAGTGGGCCAAGTAGCTTATGAGTTAGAATTGCCTCGGAATTGGAGTCTGTTCATCCGGTTGTTCATGTATCTATGTTACGAAAGTGCATTGGCGATCCTACCCAAGTGGTGCCCACAGATGATGTACAGATTACAGAGGACTTGTCATACGAGGAAATT
This sequence comes from Nicotiana sylvestris, assembly GCF_000393655.2. Taxonomy (NCBI): domain Eukaryota; kingdom Viridiplantae; phylum Streptophyta; class Magnoliopsida; order Solanales; family Solanaceae; genus Nicotiana; species Nicotiana sylvestris. Next base: position 192,075,123 of record NC_091058.1, on the reverse strand, counting down.
CTGGTTGCCATCCTAGACCGACAAATCTGCAAGCTGCGAAATAAGGAGATAGCATCCATGAAGGTTTTATGGAGAAGTAAGAAGATGGAAGATATGACGTGGGAAGCATAGGAAGAAATGAAGTCTAAATACCCCCACATATTTCAAACTGAAGATATGACTCGAGGGTATAAACTCTCAGGCCAGTAGGTCATCAAGTAAACTCTCATTTTTAACTCTCTGAATTTATAATGAACAGTTGTGTTGAGCCAAGTGTTGTTATTTATAGACAATGGTCATATGTGGCATGTATAGTAAGTTTTCTGGCCGCGTATAGGTTGGTTTCGGTTAGATGTACGGAAGGACTCCGGCAAAAATATTCCCAAAGTATCTAAGAATAGACATTCGAGGACGAATATCTCTAAGGGGGGAAGGATGTTACATCTCGCATTTTTTCGTACGTTAAAGTTTCGTCTTCAGTAAATTGACGTAAACTCGAGGATGATATTATCTGGAGGTTAGCATATTTATGCTATTTATAACAAGCGATAAATAAGTATCATGAAAGATAAAGGATGCACGAATGAGAGAAAACGAGTTTCGTTGAAAATGGCCAATTTGGAATAAATTACGGATCAAGTAATAATACCCGCTAATTATAAACTAGTATCATGTGAGGTACCAGCAGATGAGTCAGTATCAACAGATGAGCATATCTTCAAATTTTCTTTGACTCCCAGTTGTTTTCAGTTATTATATTATCAGTTCAGTTTCAGCTTCAGTATATTGCCTTACATACTCGGTACATTATTTCGTACTGACGTCCCTTTCTGGGGCACTACATTTCATGCGTGCATGTTCAGACAGATAGACGGGTAGACCTCCTCAGTAGGTATTTTCCGAGTTCAGCTTTATCGGTAAGCTCCCCTTCTTTCAGAGTTGCTGAGTCTAGCAGTGTGGTGTATATCTTGTGTATATATGTAGATAGGTTATGGGTAGGTCGGGGCCTTGTTCCGATCATAGTACATCTATCGGTAGAGGCATGTAAACATATCCTATCAGTTAGTGCAGTATTTTGGGTTTGTAGGCCCTGTACGTATATTTTGTTGGCTTGTTAGTTATAGTAATTATAACGGCCTTGTCGGCCCAGCTTTATGTTGACATTAGTCAGCATTAGTCTCCATTTAGTTTTATATTTTGTATCACACATTATCTCGTAATATGTCCCATAGCCAAAGTATGACATTACATGTTCAGAGTCTCTTAGTCGCAATTGGTACGCAAGGATAGATGAGGCACTAGGTGTCGGTCTCGCCCCCGGGCTCGGGAAATGACATCAAGCCTATGAACTCTCCAATATTTCAAATTGTCAACTTTCAATACATAAAGCCAAAATCTTCTAGGAACATGTAAATCCAAATATGAACATATGCTCATGTCCAAAATCATCATACAAATCTATAGAATCTATCAAATCACTAATCCAAGGTTGTTTACTCAAAAGTTGAATCTTGGTCAACTCTTCTAACTTAAAGCTTCTAAATTGAGGATCAATCTATCAAATTCGTCTTGAACTACTCCAAAATCAAAACCGACCATGCAGGAAAGTCATAATACACCATATGAAGCCACTCAAAGTCTCAAGTTACATAACAAAATGCTAGAACTCAAAATAATCAATTGAGTCGTTACATATCTCATCTCCAAGGTAGAGTTACCGTTATAATAACTTGTCCTCGGCCATGTTCTCATTCCTATCGATGATTTTTCAACTGTCTTTCTATTATAGCCTTTTATAAGTAGATCCAAAACATTATATTTAAGCTTTACATAGTCAATTGTGATAATTCTAATAAAGAGTAGTTAGCTAACAGTATGTTTTTGTCACGACCCAAGAACTACAAATCGCGGTGGCACCTAACTCAACCCGCTAGGTAAGCCAACTAACAGAAAATACAACTCAACTAAGATTATAAGAAAATAGAGAATAGATGACTAGACATTGACAAATTTACCCAAGAGCTGGTAGTACAATTCATGAGCTTCTAAGACTTGGAATTTACAATGCTTGTACGAATAAATACACGTTCTATCTGAAAGATACATAAATAGAATAGTAAAACCTAAGCTACCAAGAACAAGAGGCAGCTATATCCAGAATGCATGAACATCTTCAGAATCAGCACCTGACATCACCAGCAACGCTACTCTAGAAACATCATACAAAAGTGTAGTACTAGTACAACCGACCCCATGTACAGGTAAGTATTTTGTCTAACCTCGTCGAAGTTGTGATGACCCGGCCAGTCGTCTCATGAGTTACCGCTTTGTTTTCCCCATTTTAGCTTCTTTATGCTTTGTTATCCATGTTTTTATGGTATCGGGTTCGTCGGATTGAGTCCGGAATGAGTTTGGTGAAGTTTGAGACACTTAGTCTCTTTTAAGAAGGCTTAAGTTGGAAAAGTCAACCAGATAATGACTTATGTGTTAGAAGGCTTGGAAGTGAGTTCCGATGATTCGGTTAGCTTTGAGAGGTGATTTGTGACTTAGGAACATGATCGGAATGGGTTTTGGAGGTTCGGAGTAGAATTAGGCTTGAATTGGCGAAGTTGATATTTTGGCGATTTCCGGTTGTTAGGCAAGATTTTGATATAGGGGTCAAAATGGAATTCCGAGAGTTGCAGCAGCTTCGTCGTGTCATTTGGGATGTGTGTGTAAAATTTTAGGTCATTCGGACGTGGTTCGGTTGGGTTTTTGATCAAAAGCATATTTCGGAAGAGTTTTGAAACTTAGGCTTGAATTCGATGTAATTTGGTAGAATTGATGTTGTTTGAGGTGTTTTGATGATTGGAGCAAGTTTGAATAAGGTATTGGGTTATGTTTGTGCTTTTGGTTGAGGTCCCGGGAGCCTCGGGGTGATTTCAGGTGGTTAACGGGGAAGTTGAAGTGTAATTGCAGCTGCTGAAGTTTTGCTGCTTCTGGTGTTTTCACACCTGCGGTTTGGAGACCGCAGGTGCGGTGCCACACGTGCAGAAGGGGAGTCACAGAAGTGGATTTGAGAGGAAGATCCAGGAGCCGCAGATGCGGTAGTTGGACCCGTAGGTGCGGAAATGGGATCGTAGGTGCGGAAGGGGCCCGTTAAGTGAGTTCTGCAGTAGCGGAAGAGAGACCGCATATGCGGTACCGCAGAAGCGGCAATGGTGTCGTAGATGCGAATTAACTGGGCAGAAAGTATAAAAAGGGTTCTTCGCGAATTTTTGGGATATTTCACCATTTTGACTTAGGCTTGAGAACTTTTTGGGCGATTTGAGAAAGGGATTTCAAGAGAACTTCTTTGAGGTAAGGAATTTGGACCTAAAACTCATTCCTATGCTATTATTTCATGGATTAGGGCTAGAAATTATGGAAATCAAAGGTTAAAATTGGAGAAACTAGGGCTTGAGAACTTTGGCCTTTAAATGGGGATTTGAGGGGCCATTTGGACTTCGATTTTGATGTTGTTGATATGTATGAACTTGTGGGGAGATATGGAACCTGTTGTTGTAAAAATTTCTGAATTTTGAGAAGTGGGCTCGGGTTTTGGCCAATTTCGGGATTTTGGTATTTTTCGATTGTTTTCGCTTGGGCTTTGTTCTCTTAGCATATTGTGACGTATTCGTTCTGATTTTGGATAGATTCGACGTGCGTGAAGGCTGATTCAAGGGGCAAAGGCGTCGCAAGTTAGAGATTTAGCCGGTTCGAGGTGAGTAATGAGTGTAAATGATGCTCTGAGGGTTTGAAACCCCGGATTGCACATCGTAGTGCTTTTTGAGGTGAGAAACACGCTTGATGACGAGCGTGGAGTCATGCACTATTGGGGATTGTGACTTGGACCGTCCCAATTATTGATTTTACCGCGTATTTGACTGAAACCTATTTGCTATCATCATGATTTGGGCTGATTGCCATATTTGGGCTTCGTGAAAACTATTTGAACCCTTCAGGGAATTTTTATTACTATTTCCTCACTGTTTTGACTTATTACTTGAACTCAGTCATGTTATTTTCCACTGTTTTACTACTCAACCATTTTTACTCAGTTTTGAGACTTAAATGATATTTTTTAAATGATGTTTTGGGCTTAGAAATACAGTTTTACTATTGTCCGAGAGGCTTGTGATGATTTTTGGACTGAGTAAGGCCGAGGGACTGAGATGCATATATATGCCACGAGGTGGCTTGATTGATATGAGGCCGAGGGCCTATATTTGATGCCACGAGATGGCTTGATATTGCGTTTGGGCCGTAAGGGGCCCCTTCCGGAGTCTGTACACACCAGTGAGCGCGGGTACCCATTGTGATGTGAGATTGAGCCCGATGGGCTATTATTGTTCTGAGATGTTTCCCGAGGGGTGTTGATACCCAATTTTTCCCTAGGTATTTTTGTACCCAAAATACTTCCAAAATAGCATGTATGTGCATATATAAGCACACCCAAGAGTTTTAGTATTTTTTAACGATTTTTAAACCGATTTACTACCTATTTTAATACCACAAAATCCAATAATTATTCTCAAAATTATCATTTTTGGTGAATAACTTATTTCATTCCCATATTTACACCAAAATATAATTAAGGTGATTTTTGCATATTTTTTACAAATTTATTTGGCATTTTAAAGCTAATTGCATGTAATTGCAATTGTGGCCTATTTTATGATTAATAGCATTTTATAATTATAAAATTGGTTCCAATATTTTTAAATTGATATTTATATAGTATTTGTTTGCTCAGTATTTTTAATTTACTTTTAAAATCATTATTACTATTTTTATAAAATAAAAGGGGAAAATTGGCTATTTAACACTTAGTCTATTTCTATTTCAATAACAGCCTTTCTCCCTTTCAATTGTAACCTCAATTGGCCCAATTTCCAGCCCCATTTCGATTGGAACCCGACCCATACCCAATTCAATTACCCGGTCCAGCTCCGATCTAATCTGAGTCGTTGATCAAATGAGATCAACGGCCCAGATTTTATTTCCTAAAATTAAATCCCAACAACCCCCCCCCCCCAAAGCCCTCATTTCCAAGACGGTCTCTCTCTCTCTCTATACTGACTTTTTCTCTCCCTTCCCTCTAGAACCTTCTGGTTCTCTCCGATGAATCCACCGCCTCCCTGGCCATCTCCGGCCACCTCCCTTCAACCCCAAGGCTCCGATGGACCTCTCATCGTCCTGTTCAACACCTCGAGGACCTTCGAGGCTTATGGACCATGGCGATTTGAGACCTAGGGTTCCTGGTTCTTCTATATGCCAGTTCTCCGGTGTGATTTCAGACGAAATCACACCATATATGTCACGATCTATGAGGTTACGACAGGTTTTTCCCACTTCTATTAGGTTTCTTTTTTTAAACCCTAACTCTCTCCTGAATCTCTCAAAAACGGTGTCATTTCATGCTATTCTCATGTTTTCCTCTGTGCTCTGTTTATTCTCGAGTTTATTCTGAAAGATCCTTTGCTTTGAACCATTTTTTTACTTTCTTCGAAATTAGGATTTCTGGGATTTCTTTTTATGCATGCTTAGATTGATTTTCTTTATGATTAAAACCTTTTCGTTGTTTATTCTGACCGATTTCTATGCTTTTACTGTTTTTTAGTATGACTCTGCTAAAAACCCTAATTTCTAGAAAATGTTTCTTCATTCGATTATGTGTGTTAGCATGTTTCTTTGCTTCGATTACCTGTGTTAGCCTAATTTCCTTTGTCTTGTCTCTATGTGTTAGCATGTTTCCTCGTTTGATTGTGTGTATTAGCCTGATCTTCCTTACTTTGGTTCTGCCTACTGGCCTATTTGCTTGATTCTTGTTGATGTTTCATAGTCACCATGCTTCGAATATGTCTTGCTGAATCTTAACTTGTTTTCACTATCTCCGAGTGGTTATGTTTGTTCATCCCTTGCTCCTTCCTAGTTAACTTTGCTCGCTACTTTTGTTCATTTACCTCTATTTATATGTTAAAAATGGAGAATCATGACTTCACATGATTGATTCTGATTTTCCTTGATTGATTGGTAATTCAAAAACTTTCTTAAAAAAAAAACCTAACATTCTACCCGCCTGTTTGAATTAATTGGTTTTGTTACCTCATTTGTTATAGTACTCTATTCTTTTAAGCCTTTCCTTAATTGGAATTTTTCTGAATTTGGTCTTACTTGACTACTATATGCAATACAGAACCTTGACTCTTTCCTTATTTAATCTTACGCTGATTTTTCCTATTTGCCTTATATGGTGTTGAATCTTTTCGTTTGATTTTGATTCCCTTAATTAATGGGAGTACTTCCTTGATTCGTTTATTAATTGATTCCGAGTTCTTCAATTAACATATTTCCATGATTTTTAACTTATTTTACCACCTACTTTTGACTATAAATACCATAAGTCTTTACAAAAAACAGACAACAGTCTTCTGATTTACACACACCACTGAATACTTTCAAAATCTGCATTCTCTTTTGCTCTACTGTTGTTCTCTGCTCTTTCTTATTAGCCGGCTAAAAGCCAAGGCTAATATACTATTACTGCTTTGTCTTTGCATCCTACTCTTGCTCTTTTACTGGTATGTCTTAACTCAGTTCCCAACAATCATCCTAATGTGTTTACTTATAGTCTTTATATCTATGCCTATTACCTGCAGAGTTTGACATGTTCATATGCTACTGTACGCTTTACTTTCCTGCAAATGCTTGATCCCTACTCCCTTACCCTCTATGTGTTTATAAATGGGGATTCAGGGCATGGCAACATGAATTGTTGTCCATGAACTAAATTTTGACCCCAAGTAAAGAGTGTCAGTATGTTTCATTGTTGATCATGCCCTTTGCCCCCCTCTTCCTTTGTTTACTGTTTCTGGTATGAATTCCCTATCATTACCCCTATGTATGTTGAGTTAAAGTTTATGGTCTGGTAGCCTTTAAATGGCTATCCAGGCCTGAACCTGGCTTTCAATAAGTCATAACTCCTCAATTTGAAAATGACAAATTGGTCAGGGGTATGCCAGCACTTCAAATTGCTTGGCATGACCACCATCTTATCATTTCCCCTCCCCTGCACTTGCACTTACTCTTAGACTTTAAGTTCTGCCCCTCTCATATGAGCCTTGCCTTGGGACCTTGAGTTCCCTTTGAACTTGGACATTTGAGGGCTGGCTTTTTCGCACTGCACTTTACTATAATTCTGGAATAATATTTGGGGTGTAAGCACTGCCTGGAGCTCTTGAAGCTCCTTGGAACTTTGACATATCCCAAATAAGAGAAGGCTTCGGAACCTGGATCCTTGGAAGTTGGTTTACTACATATGTCAGACTGGGAGTCTGAATTAGGCCCTCCTAAGTTGGAATTCTGATTTCGGATGTATTTTATTTATTTTTTGATTAATTCTGGTCTGTAATAATCTTGTAATAAACATTTGGGGTTGGCTAGTGGAAAAGGGCAGGGAACTATGCATGCAAGGGGTAGATATCATGCCTATAGGGGTTATCATTTCTGAAATTCTGTATCCCATCTAGAGATCATGCTTGTAGGAATTACTATCTCTAAAAGTTTTGCATTTTACAAATCACTGAAACTCTGCATTTTTATATAGATGCCATGTCCATAGGAACTCTGCATTCTCATACTATGCCTATAGGGTTTTCTGCACTTTCATATAGATACCATGTCTATAGGATTTTCTGCAATTTTGCATGTGCATCCGTCATTAGGCAAACTTGCTATAAGATTTAAACAACTAACCAATTGCATATAGATGACCTGCCTATAGGATTTCTGTATAATAATAACAGTGTTTAAAAAATAGTGTTTAAAAACAGTGACACTTAGAAAGCATGCCTATAGGAGCTATTAACTAACTTGAATCGCCAATTCGTCTAAATTCAGTGGCAATAACGCGTAAGCACCTGCAGAACTTATGTTTTTGTAACTGACAATTCTTTTCTGCAATCAGTCTACTTCTTTATTTTTGAAACTTATAGATATCATGCCTATAGGTTCTGTTTAACGCCTAGGCAAGCCTTATGGTAAAATTTTATCATTGCATCAGTTTTGATAATTACAACCAGCAGGCAGGCCTAATTTGGACCTCTTATCTGAAAATATGTGATAAGTTAGCCACCCTTCCTACGTTAAGTTTAATACAGACAAAACCAGTATTTGTAAGTCATGCTAAATAATCTGCTGCTTTGAATAAGGAGGCCGACTTGAGCCTTAACTGCTATTTGTATCCCTTTTAACTTCTATCTGTTATATCTTGTCGCCTAGATTTTTATCCTTTTGAAACTTTGCAAAAGCCCCAACTCCCTCCCCTTTAGGATTAGTAGTCCCACATGCCTCCGGGACTGGTAGGATTGGGACGGATAATAGCATGCAATAAGTAATGATACCATTTCGCGCTTTAACACCTTAACGGGGTGGGAAGGGTAGATATGGATATGATGACTGATGCGCTAATATCACGTGCGACCCCTCTTCCGAGGAGTGATCGTTGGGTATTGCATTGAAGTGATCCATATTAATTATAAACTTAGGACCCTCCTCCCTTTATTTGCTTTCATCTCTTCTTGTAAGACTGTTCAAATCTCTTTCTTGAATTTCTGCCCTCTCTACTTACCTTCGAAAGTTTTTAACCTAATTGCAATGTTATATGCGAGTCCTTATTTGAGCTTTGATTGTTTACTTGTAAAGTCACAATTGTAACATGGTCGGGAACCACACTAGTGGATCTTGAGGGGTGCCTAACACCTTCCCCTTGGGATAATTCTAGCCCTTACCCTAATCTCTGGTCTCTTCATCTCAAGCCCTTCTTAAAGTGTCTTAATGCACTATAATCATTAGGTGGAGACTCTTCAACTTCTAAACCCAATTCTCGAAAGGGAATAGAGTTGTCCTCCCAATGTCGTATACCCAATTTCTAACCCCACGGTTAGAGAAAAACGGGGTGCCGACAGCATGGCGACTCTGCTAGGGATTTTCTTTAGGCTTTTACCATTGCATGTTGCTTGTGACTTTATTATCTCATTAATTGCTTTATTTACTGTCTTTTATTCTTTCATTATGAAACTGACTTGGCTCTTCATGTCTTTTCTTTCCTTTAGCTGCTTTCCTTTACTACTTTATTTCAATGCTTTTGTAATTACTGCAATTATTGTAGTCATTTATCTTATGAACGTGAAAATACACGTCAATTTGTTTCATTCTTGTAAACTGCATCTTCAACATCATATTCCACTCGTGCCAAACAAACACCATAGCAACGCTTATAATGAGTGGTTGTGCTCTTCCATTATTATCACCCTTTAAATTCGGCAAAGGCGTATTTGCGGTAAAACCAGTCGATCAGCGGTGCAGTCGACGGTTACGTGCCTTTCCCTCTTGAGTTGTCCGCTCAAGGGTACCTGTCTAATACCCCAAGAGAAACCTTACTCTGTCTAACTATGCATGCATCATGGTCAAACCTAGCCGAGTCAGTTATGTTGTCCACATAATGACTCATTAAGATAGCCTTGTCCAAAGTCCATCGGGTTTCCCTGAAACCCAAACGGACACCTATATGTTCTGTGCATTTATTTGGAGAACTAAATGCTTTTTATGCTAATTATTGGTTTAAATAGTCGAGTCTGGCGGGGTAAGGGTCTAACACTCTGTTTTGCAGAAAATGAGGCACGAAGTCCCCAGATTTGGCATGGTAACCAACATTCATCCAAGGCTGCTGAATTGGTGGGAAGATCTCCACTCCAGTGATCAGACACTCGTCCGCAAATACTTAGGGAATCTTCCTTCTCTTCTAGAAATCCAGCCTGACAACAAACTCATAGAGGTTGCAACTCTATTCTGGGATAGTGACAGGTCCGTATTCAACTTCGGGAACCTTGAAATGACTCCTTTGCTCGAAGAAATAGGAGGCTTAGCTGGTATTCTTTGGGAGACTCCGGGTTTGCTTATGCCAGAGAATTGCAAGGGTAGGGGTTTCCTTAAGATGATGGGACTGAATAAGAACCCAGACTTGACCTGTTTGAAAGACTCCTACATCCCATTCGACTATCTATACGAGAGGTACTGCCATAGCAAGTCATACCGCACCTACTCAGATGAATTTGCCCTCACCTCACTGGGGCATATTCACAGAAGGGTCTTCGTATTCATGTTTTGTTTCCTGGGGATGATAGTGTTCCCTATGAAGAAGGCTAGGATCCACACCAGACTGGCCATGGTAACCAAGACTCTGATGGAAGGAATTGGCGGACAGCCTTTCAGTATAGTGCCCGTTATTGTTGCTGAGATATACCAGGCTCTGGACAACTGCCAGCGAAAGGCCAGTCATTTTGAGGGATGCAATTTGTTACTTCAGCTCTGGCTCATGGAGCACCTCCAGAAAGGAGAATACCGACAAGAGATCTTACGCAGAGACTGGGATGATCACATTGCCTTTCACCAGCCAAGGCGTATGAATTATATGCCTAACATGTTCGCTCAGCCAGAGGACGCTGGAAGATGGATGGAGCTATTTGAGAATCTAAAAGAAGACCAGGTACAGTGGATGGTCAAATGGTTCCCTACGGAAGAATTCATTGTTCGATCCCGAGACGCACCATTTCTCATACTCATTGGTCTAATAGGAACTTATCCCTACGTTCCCCTTCGAGCCATGAGGCAGGTTGGAAGAAAGCAAATCATACCAAGGGTCGACAAAATGAGTCAATTTAGGGCCGATTTCTAGGACGATGATAGCCCTCACAAATTCCAAGCTCAACACATGTGGCATTGCAATCTCGTTTTGGGGAAAGAATCTATTGAGCCAAACAGGTATCATGCTGGTTGCGTGCCGCACTATTCGGGTTGGTTGGAAGATAATCACAATGGTATGGGTCAGCCCGGGTTCATTCACGGACACAGAATCATCGACGAGAAAGCTGAAGCACGGGTTAAGTACAATCAACTACGCAAGAGGATTCGAGAGTGTGAAAGTGAGCATCGGGAAATACAAGAAGCCCATCAGAAGTTGATCGAGGAATGGAAGGATATGACTGTCAGCGCCAACAAGCGACTAGGGTACTTGGAGCGAGGTTTAGTGGAGCTAGAAGGAAAGTTCCTCAAGAGGATTGAAGATTGTCAAAACGCTGAAGGGAATGCAGGCGGACATTTGGCCCAAGCTTATCTGCTGCTAGGACTGCGCGAGCTGGTAAAGCTGTTCGAGGGGGATAAAGATACCAAATATGGGGAAGGTCCGTCTGCGACCAAGTAGTTAGGAGTCTTTTATTTTGCTTTTAATGATATAATAAGGCCAATGGCCACTAGTGACACTTTATTTTCTGTTATTTGGCATCGTTGTGAATTCGTCTTATTTTTATCAATAAAATGAGGCATTTAGCATTATAAGTTCTCTAAATTAATTTGTCGCTAGGCCTACCTCGGGCACAACAAGGCACCCAAATTAGGACGTGATTTATATTCTTGTACAATGTGTTTAAATGTTGCAACATTTTCTTCTCGTAACCCGCACTAACTTGTTACCTTTTTTGTTTTTCTTTATTTTTATTCCCCTCCCCAAAGGTTAGTTCGTGCATTCTGGCACCATCATCATACAGTACGAGATCCAAGGGCCCTCCACCTCCTCCTCCTCCAAGTCCTATCCGGAACAAGAGCAAAGGTAGAATGGGAGATTCAAGCACCAGAAAGGAAATTGAAAGAATTGAGATTCCTCAGGGTACCCCGGTTGTTAAGGAAACTGCTGCCCAACTTGAGCAGAAACTGTTGAAGTTCCAAGAAGAACTGGATCAAGTTCGGAACATGGAAAATTTATCATTCACTCTCATCGCTCTTGATGTTAACATTCCAAATGCTCAAAATCCCACACCTCCACAGAACACCCCACAACCACAGATGCAACCCACTCATGCTCAACACTGCAACACATGCCACACCCCACTACCCATTCCTGAACCACTGAACACCACAAACGACCACCCCCACAACACTCCCATCTACGTAGATACCATACCCCACTACACTTAACCAATCTCAAGTGCACCTGAGTCTGATGACAAGGACTCTTTTATCAGAAACTTGGCAGCAGAACTCAAGAAGTTGACCAGCCGGGTCCAGGGCATGGAAGGAAACAAAGGCATAGAGGGGCTGAATTATGAGGACCTCTGCATTCAGCCAGATGTTGAACTTCCGGAGGGATACAAACCTCCCAAGTTCGAAATGTTCGATGGCACGGGAGATCCCAGAGTCCATTTGAGGACATATTGTGATAAACTGGTTGGAGTCGGAAGGAATGAGAAAATCCGTATGAAACTCTTCATGAGAAGCCTGAAGGGGGATGCTTTATCCTGGTACATCAGTCAAGACCCCAATAAATGGATAAGCTGGGTAGGTATGACATCGGATTTCATGGATAGGTTCCGATTCATTACAAAGAATGCACCGGATGTATTCTATATCCAGAATCTGAAGAAGAAGCCTACCGAGACATTCCGTGAGTATGCTACTCGTTGGAGATCAGAGGCTGCTAAGGTCAAGCCGGCCTTAAAAGAGGAACAGATGAACAGATTCTTCGTCCGGGATCAGGACCCATAATATTATGAGAGGTTGATGCTGATCGAGGGCCAGAAATTCTCCGATATCACCAAGCTGGGAGAAAGAATTGAGGAAGGCATTAAAATGGTATGGTTACTAATCTTGAAGCATTGCAGGCCACCAACAAGGCTTTACAGTCTGGTGGCACGTCCAAGAAGAAGGACATCAATGCCGTGAGGGTTGCACAGGGAGCCAAATCAGCACTAAAATACCACACTTACCCGTCACCTCCACTTACATATCAGCCTGTCCCAAATTACCAAGCACTCGCACCCTCTTACCAAAATCCATCACCCGTTTACCAATCATCTCCACCTCCCGCATATCAACCCACTTCACCCATATACTCTCAACCTGCACCTATTTACCAAGCCTATAATGCCCAACCCTCTCACTACCAAGCACCTCCCACTCGCCAAAATCTCCCCAGACCCAGACCAAATTTTGACCGCAGACCTCCCAGACAATATACAGCCTCGCTGAGCCAATTGACCAGCTGTATGAGAAACTTAAAGCTGCTGGTTATGTCTCCCCTATCCCTGCCATAACTCCAGAAAATCCTTCCCAGTGGGTCAACCCTAATAAGACCTGTACGTACCACTCCGGCATGAAGGGACATACCATTGATGAGTGCCGCTCGTTGAAGGACAAGATTCAAACTCTGATCGACAATAAGGTTATCATAGCAAAGGAGCCTGCTCCTAATGTCCGTAACAACCCTCTGCCTGATCACAGAGGTAGGGACATTCACATGATCGAGATCGAAGATGACTGGGACCCCAAGGGATCGATAGGATTGATTGCTGAGGATGATGAGCCAAAGAAACCGACAGTCACACTTAACCCGATTGTTGTACAGAACCAGCCCTCCAGGGGCGATGAAGTAAACATGTCTATACCTCTCGAATTTGAAGCACCTTCTTCTGCGAAGGTGGCCAGGCCAATTGAGGTTGAGTTTGGGGTTCCAAAGGCACCTATACCCTTTGAAGTTGTTGTGTTACCACCGAGGGTACCCATTCCTGTAGCAATGTCAGACGTAACACCGTTCCACTCAAATGCCATACCATGGGATTATACAGCTGAAGCAACAAGAAAAGGAAAGACTAATACAGGAGAAGCAATTGCTGCGCAGGGTATGACCAGAACAGGCAGAGTTTACACTCTAGAGCACCTAGCTGAGTCCAGTAAGCAAGCCTCGGGATGGACTACTGAAACTGGTCCCGATGATCTTTAGAGGAAAATACAAGCTAAAGAGTATTCGATCGTTGAGCAATTGAACAAAACACCAGCACAGATCTCCATCCTAGCTCTTCTACAGAGCTCTGACGCACACAAAAATGCCTTGATGAAAATATTGAGCGAAGCTTATGTGCCCAGCAACATAACTGGGGGCGAAATGGTAAATATGGTAGGACAAATACTGTAAAGTCACAAAATCACCTTCCACGAAGATGAACTGCCACCGGAAGGACCGAGTCACAACATGGCCCTACACATCACCGTGCAATGCGAGGATTACTTGATCACTAGAGTCTTGATCGATGGAGGCTCCAGCCTCAACATCTGTCCATTGATAACTCTCAGAACATTGGGAAAGAGCCTGCACGAGATCAAAGATGGGGTCATCAATGTCAAAGCCTTCGATGGGTCCCAAAGGTCTACTATCGGAGAGATCAGCCTATGCTTGCAAATGGGGCCAACCTGGTTTGACGTTGACTTTCAAGTGATAGATGTCCCAGCATCCTACAATTTTCTGTTGGGACGACCATGGATCTATACCGCTGGAGCTGTAGCATCGACCCTACATTAGGAAGTGAAGTTCGAATGGAATCACCAACAGGTGATCATTCATAGCGATGGTAGCAACCCCATATATAGTCGCCAGACCATCCCGATGATTGGAGGCAGAAGGAGAATAGGCGGAGAAACATACCACCACATTGAAAGAGTCAATGCTGTAGACAAAGATAAATGGTGGGATAATAAGATTGAAAGTATCCTGAATTGGTGTGGATGCGAACCTGGAAAGGGACTCGACAAAAACCTCCAGGGAATCGCCAAACCCATTAAGCTGAAGAAACATGGCACTACATTTGGTTTGGGGTATGAGTACACTTGGGAGGAGTTCAATCACTGGTCGCCACCATGGCGCGGTCCCTACTACCCACTGGAGCACCCGATACCTCACCTGGAGCAGACTTTCCAGCCGGCAGATACTATATATGGGTCGGAGGAAGATGAAGCATTGGCAGCCATGAAGAATCTGTTCCTGGAGGATGATGATATGGATTGCAGTGTTATTTTCGAGGAGGAAGGGGAGGAAGGCCTTTCTATACAAGTTGTGAACCGATGAGAGAGCCTCAGCAATTGGTCAATGAGAACCACCAGGGCCCGGAAAGCTTTGAGGTAGCAAGGCTAAACAAAAGCACCATGCATCACATTTTACCTTTTACTAGCTGATCTTATTTCCATATTGTCTTTTAATTTTGAAAAGAGCTCTGATACTCAAAACAATTATGAATCTAATCGAAGAATTTCAGTTTATATATATCTCGCTCTTATTATTTTCCTATTATTCACTTTATTTTACACAGCATTACTATTACTTGCCTTGATGATAAACCAACGATTGTGACTTGCAACGAGACAACGCAACAAACGGATACAGACTCAGAAGAGGATGATATACCAGAAGAGGTCGTTAGAGGAGTTGAGAATTTTAAAAATAGGCCTAAGTCTAACTTGGATGAAACTGAGGTGGTTAATCTGGCAGATGCAGAGAATGTCAAAGAAACGCGCATCAATGTTCACCTGTCACCATCAGAAAAGAAAGAGTACACGGAGTTCCGAAAGGAATATGAAGACATATTCGCCTGGTCATATGATGATATGACTGGTCTCAGCACATCCATTGTAGCTCACAAACTGTTAACAGATCCAACATGCCCGCCGGTAAAGCAAAAGCTCAGGAAATTCAAACCCGACATGAGTTTGAAAATCAAAGATAAGGTTACCAAGAAAGTCAAAGCCAAGGTTCTTCGGGTAGTAGAGTATCCGACATAGTTAGCCAACATCGTGCCAGTGCCAAAAAAGGATGGGAAAGTTAGAGTTTGTGTTGACTACCGGGATCTTAATCGGGCCAGCCCTAAAGACGACTTCCCCTTGCCTAACGTACACATTCTTATCGACAATTGCGCCAAGCATGAGTTGCAGTCTTTTGTTGATTGTTTCGCTGGGTATCATCAGATATGGATTGATGAGGAAGATGCAGAGAAAACGGCTTTCATCACGCTGTGGGGAATGTACTGTTACAAAATGATGTCATTCGGTTTGAAGAACGCTGGTGCCACCTACATGATAGCCATGACTACCATCTTTCATGACATGATACACAAGTAGATCGAGGTATATGTGGATGACATCATCATCAAATCCAAGAAAGCCAGGGATCACATGGCAGATCTAAGAAAGTTCTTCAACAGACTGAGGAGGTACAATCTGAAACTGAATCCTGCCAAGTGTGCATTCGGGGTTCCTGCTGGAAAATTATTGGGTTTCATCGTGAGTCGTCGAGGAATAGAATTGGATCCATCAAAGGTCAAAGCTATCCAAGAATTGTCGCCGCCAAAGAACAAGAAGGACGTGATGAGTTTCTTGGGAAGACTCAACTATATCAGCCGGTTCATAGCTCAATCAACGGTCATTTGTAAACCTATCTTCAAAATGTTGAAGAAGGACGCTGCTACCAAATGGACTGATGATTGTTAGAAAGCTTTTGACCGAATCAAGGAATACCTATCAACGCCGTCGGTCTTGGTTCCGCCTGAGCCAGGAAGACCCCTATTGCTTTACCTTGCGGTATTGGATAGAGCATTCGGTTGTGTTCTAGGACAACATGATGAAACAGGGAGGAAGGAGCAAGCCATCTACTATCTCAGTAAGAAGTTCACACCGTACGAGGCCCGGTATTCTCTTTTAGAACGCACTTGTTGTGCTCTGACTTGGGTCGCCCAGAAGTTGAGGCATTACTTCTGTGCTTATACTACTTATCTCATATCCAGAATGGACCCTCTGAAGTATATCTTCCAGAAGCCCATGCCAACTGGCAAGCTCGCCAAGTGGCAGATCCTGCTAAGTGAATTTAACATTGTTTACGTGACCCAGAAAGTAATCAAAGGGCAAGCTTTGGCGGACCATCTCGCCGAGAATCCCGTGGACGGAAAATACGAGCCCCTAAAAATATATTTTCCCGATGAAGAGGTATCTTTCATAGGAGAAGATATTGCAGAATCCTATGATGGTTGGAGGTTGTTTTTTGACAGATCTGCAAATTTTAAAAGAGTTGGCATAGGAGCAGTCTTAGTATCAGAAACTAGCCAGCACTATCCGGTATCCGCCAAGTTCAGGTTCCCTTGCACCAATAATATGGCTGAATATGAAGCCTGCATCTTGGGGCTCAAAATGGCCATTGACATAAACATTCAGGAGTTTCTAGTGATTGGAGATTTAGACTTGCTCATACATCAGGTTCGAGGAGAGTGGGAAACCAAGAACTCTAAGATACTTCCCTACTTGCATCATATACAGGAATTGAGGAAAAGGTTCACAAAGACAGAATTTCAGCACGTCCCCAGAGTCCAGAACGAGTTTGCTGATGTATTAGCTACTTTGTCGTCCATGATCCAGCATCCAGATACGAATTTCATTGATCACATCCCAGTAAAGATTCATGATCAGCCAGCTAATTGTGCCCACGTTGAGGAAGAAGCGGATGGAAAACCATGGTTCCATGACATCAAGGAGTACTTGACAATAGGGGAATATCCAGGACTTGTCAACACTACTCAGAAGCGTACACTTCGTAGGCTATCCAGCAACTTTTTTTCACAGTGGAGGAATCCTGTACAGGAGGACTCCCGATTTGGGTCTACTAAGGTGTGTCGACTTGCTCATACATCAGATTTGAGGAGAGTGGGCAACCAAGAACTCTAATATACTTCCCTACTTTCATCATATACAGGAATTAAGGAAAAGGTTCACAAAGACAGAATTTCAGCACGTCCCCAGAGTCCAGAACGAGTTTGCTGATGCATTAGCTACTTTGTCGTCTATGATCCAGCATCCAGATACGAATTTCATTGATCCCATCCCAGTAAAGATTCATGATCAGCCAGCTTATTGTGCCCACGTTGAGGAAGAAGCAGATGGAAAACCATGGTTCCATGACATTAAGGAGCACTTGACAACAGGGGAATATCCAGGACTTGTAAACACTACTCAAAAGCGTACACTTCGTAGGCTATCCAGCAACGATTTTTCACAGTGGAGGACTCCTGTACAGGAGGACTCCCGATTTGGGTCTACTAATGTGTGTCGAACCAAAAGAAGCATCTAGGCTATTGGACGAGGTGCATGCAGGGACCTGCGGGCCGCACATGAATGGTTTTGTCTTAGCAAAGAAGATACTCCGAGCAGGGTATTTTTGGATGACTATGGAAACAGACTATATCCAGTATGTTTGCAAATACCATCGCTGTCAGATACATGAAGATATGATAAAGGCGCCTCCAAACGAGCTTACTGCGACAAGCTCACCATGGCCATTCGCCGCTTGGGGAATGGATGTTATCGTACCTATCGAGCCTGCCGCATCAAATGGGCACAGGTTCATCCTAATGGCAATCGATTATTTTACCAAATGGGTCGAAGCAGCATCATACAAGGCGGTCACTAAGAAGGTTGTGGCGGGTTTCGTCCGCGACCGCATTGTTTGTCGGTTCGGGGTTCCGGAATCAATTATCACCGATAATGGTTCCAATCTCAACAGCGACTTGATGAAAGCAATGTGTGAAACTTTCAAGATCAAACACAAAAACTCTACAGCCTACAGGCCTCAGATGAATGAAGTTGTGGAAGCAGCCAACAAGAATATCAAGAAGATACTAAGGAAGATGGTCGAAAGGCACAAACAATGACATGAGAAGTTATCATTCGCCTTATTGGGATACCGCACTACAGTCCGCATATCGACCGGAGCAACTCCTTACATGTTGGTTTATGGTACAGAGGCGGTCATCCCCGCTGAGGTAGAAATCCCCTCCTTAAGGATCATACAAGAAGTAGAATTGGATGATGCAGAATAGGTAAAAGGTCGCTACGAGCAGTTAGCCCTTATAGATGGGAAAAGGATGAATGCGGTTTTCCACGATTAGTTGTATCAGAACAGAATGTCCAGAGCCTTCAACAAAAGGGTTAAGCTAAGGAAGTTTACACCGGGGCAGCTGGTGTTGAAGAAAATATTCCCACATCAAGATGAAGCCAAGGGGAAGTTCTCTCCCAATTGGCAGGGTCCGTACATGGTCCACCGGGTTCTAACTGGAGGAGCCCTTATTCTTGCAGAGATGGACGGAGAAGTCTGGCCGAAGCCAATCAATTCAGATGCAGTGAAACGATATTATGTGTAACCACTTATGATTCCCTTAACGATGTAATTTGAACTACGCCTGACCTGATTCTCGTTTAAGAGGGGATACGTAGGCAGCCCTATGGGTTCGTTCATAATTTAATAAAAATTCCATTTTCCCCCGCTATTGGAACCGGGGCAGAATTTTGAGGAGGGCCCTCAAAATTCTGAAGTTAATTTTAGTTCATGCATCGCCAGAAGCGCCAGCCCAGCAAACTGAGGCAGAATTTTGAGGAGGACCCTCAAAATTCCAAAGATGTTTTTTAGTCATTTAGCACAGCTGTCAGAAATGTTCGCTCAGCAAACTGGAGCAGAATTTTGAGGAGGACCCTCAAAATTCCGGAGAAAAGAGGTTGCAATGTCCTGAACCACGTTGCAGTCGTTGGATCATCTAAAGAAAACTATTTTCGATTTTATACTTACGTTATATTTACTAAATCATGCATAACTATTATCCGGATTGCCGTTGTTTAGTGACGCTACCCCAATGATACACAACATCAAGAGCCTGGGGAAGACGAATTAACCTTCCCTCTCACAGAACTCACGATTTTCTTTGGATGCAGGCACTCGACTCGCAATATTGTCAGGTATATTTATGTACGCATACTTTCCCAAGAATGCTACTTCTCAGAATCATCACTTGCCAGCAATTGCTATCCATACACAATCTCCCCAGCAGTCATTTTGTATAAGGCTACCTTTCTGCCTTTTGAGACTAAGCTCTATCTCTATCTGCATTCCGCATAAGGCTACCTTTCTGCCTTCCGAGACTAAGCTCTGTCTCCATCTACATTTTGCATAAGGCTACTTTTCTGCCTTCCGAGGTTAAGCTCTACCTCCATCATCATCTGCATAAGGCTACTTATCTACCTTTCGAGACTAAGCTCTATCTCCATCTGCATTTCCTGCATTGCATAAGGCTACCTTTCTTCCTTCCGAGACTAAGCTCTGTCTCCATCTGCATTTCCTGCAATGCATAAGGCTACCTCTCTGCCTTCCGAGACTAAGCTCTGTCTCCATCCTGCATGGCTGAAAGATCGCCACCTTATCTCTCTCGCATGGCTGAAATATCGCCACCTTTTACATCTCGCATCGGCTGAAAGATCGCCACCTTCTACATTTCATGGGCTGAAATATCGCCAAATTGTCCAAAGGCGTCATTGTTCGGAGGTACCATTTGCATAACCCGAGAACGCCATGTCATGGCCTGAGGGCCCCTATTTTACCTTTTGCATATCATTATTCAAAGGCGTCATGGTTCGGAGGCATCATTCTCATAGCCCGAGAACATAATTTCTTAGCCTACAAATCCTTTATTATACGCTTCCTAGCCCAGGACGTCATGGTCTGAGGACGTCATCCTAACCGTCCAAAAACAACATTCATGGTCCGATGGGAACTTGCATCACGTTTAAATTTACGAACAATATGCGCTCATATTGCTTACTTGCAGGTACATCGGCTGGCAACGGCTGTCTCAACAGGAGCGATCTCGCTCCGGTTCCCGCAGCCTATCGATTTTCAGAAACCTCTCTCAATCTAAACATCGCGTTCGTCCGTTTCAAATCTCCATCGGCATATTCCGCCCAATGGATCCTGAACTATATATGGCCCGATTTCTGTAAGACCAGGGATATGTAGGCGGCTCAAAAACCAGATCTCGGTCAAAATTCTTTTCAATCGCCGCTTCCGGTCAAAATTGGCCTTCTTATCTTTACCCGACAACTCTTTCATCCTCCTCGGGTAAAGAGGGGTAGCTGTTGATACCCAATTTTTCCCTAGGTATTTTTGTACCCAAAATACTTCCAAAATAGCATGTATGTGCATATATAAGCACACCCAAGAGTTTTAGTATATTTTAACGATTTTTAAACCGATTTACTACCTATTTTAATACCACAAAATCCAATAATTATTCTCAAAATTATTATTTTTAGTGAAAAACTTATTTCATTCCCGTATTTACACCAAAATATAATTAAGGTGATTTTTGCATATTTTTTACAAATTTATTTGGCATTTTTAAGTTAATTGCATGTAATTGCAATTGTGGCCTATTTTATGATTAATAGCATTTTATAATTATAAAATTGGTTCCAATATTTTTAAATTGACATTTATATAGTATTTGTTTGCTCAGTATTTTTAATTTACTTTTAAAATCATTATTACTATTTTTATAAAATAAAAGGGGAAAATTGGATATTTAACACTTAGCCTATTTCTATTTCAATAACAGTCTTTCTCCCTTTCAATTGTAGCCTCAATTGGCCCAATTTCCAGCCCCATTTCGATTGGAACCCGACCTGTACCCAATTTAATTACCTGGTCCAGCTCCGATCTAATCTGAGTCGTTGATTAAATGAGATCAACGACCCAGATTTTATTTCCTAAAATTAAATCCCAACCCCAACCCCCCCAGACCCCTCATTTCCAAGACGGTCTCTCTCTCTCTCTCTATACTGACTCTTGCTCTCCCTTCCCTCTAGAACCTTCTGGTTCTCTCCGATGAATCCACCGCCTCCCTGGCCATCTCCGGCCACCTCCCTTCAACCCCAAGGCTCCGATGGACCTCTCATCGTCCTGTTCAACACCTTGAGGACCTTCGAGGCTTATGGACCGTGGCGATTTGAGACCTAGGGTTCTTGGTTCTTCTATATGCGAGTTCTCCGGTGTGATTTCAGACGAAATCACACCCTATATGTCACGATCTATGAGGTTACAACAGGTTTTTCCCACTTCTATTAGGTTTCTTTTTTGAAACCCTAACTCTCTCCTGAATCTCTCAAAAACGGTGTCATTTCATGCTATTCTCATGTTTTCCTCTGTGCTCTGTTTATTCTCGAGTTTATTCTGAAAGATCCTTTGCTTTGAACCATTTTTTTTACTTTCTTCGAAATTAGGATTTCTGGGACTTCTTTTTATGCATGCTTCGATTGATTTTCTTTATGATTAAAACCTTTTCATTGTTTATTCTGACTGATTTCTATGCTTTTACTGTTTTTTAGTTTGACTCTGCTAAAAACCCTAATTTCTAGAAAATATTTCTTCATTCGATTATGTGTGTTAGCATGTTTCTTTGCTTCGATTACCTGTGTTAGCCTAATTCCTTTGTCTTGTCTCTATGTGTTAGCATGTTTCCTCGTTTGATTGTGTGTATTAGCCTGATCTTCCTTGCTTTGGTTCTGCCTGCTGGCCTATTCGCTTGATTCTTGTTGATGTTTCATAGTCACCATGCTTCGAATATGTCTTGTTGAATCTTAACTTGTTTTCACTATCTCTGAGTGGTTATGTTTGTTCATCCCTTGCTCCTTCCTAGTTAACTTTGCTCGCTACTTTTGTTCATTTACCTCTATTTATATGTTAAAAATGCAGAATCATGACTTCACATGATTGATTCTGATTTTCCTTGATTGATTGATAATTCAAAAACTTTCTTAAAAAAAACCTAACATTCTACCCTCCCGTTTAAATTAATTGGTTTTGTTACCTCATTTGTTATAGTACTCTATTCTTTTAAGCCTTTCCTTAATTGGAATTTTCCTGAATTTGGTCTTACTCGACTACTATATGCAATACTGAACCTTGACTCTTTCCTTATTTAATCCTATGCTGATTTTTCCTATTTGCCTTATATGGTGCTGAATCTTTTCGTTTGATTTTGATTCCCTTAATTAATGGGAGTACTTCCTTGATTCGTTGATTAATTGATTCTGAGTTCTTCAATTAACATATTTCCATGATTTTTACCTTATTTTACCACCTACTTTTGACTATAAATACTCTAAGTCTTTAAAAAAAACAGACAACAGTCTTCTGACTTACACACACAACTGAATACTTTCAAAATCTACATTCTCTTTTGCTCTTTTGCTCTACTGTTGTTCTATGCTCCTTCTTATTAGCCGGCTAAAAGCCAAGGCTAATATACTATTACTGCTTTGTCTTTGCATCCTACTCTTGCTCTTTTACTGGTATGTCTTAACTCAGTTCCCAGCAATCATCCTAATGTGTTTACTTATAGTCTTTATATCTATGCATATTACCTGCAGAGTTTGACATGTTCATATGCTACTGTACGCTTTACTTTTTAGCAAATGTTTGATCCTTACTCACTTACCCTCTATGTGTTTATAAATGGGGATTCAGGGCATGGCAACATGAATTGTTGTCCATGAACTAAATTTTGACCCCAAGTAAAGAGTGTCAGTATGTTTCATTGCTGATCATGCCCTTTGCCCCCCTCTTCCTTTGTTTACTGTTTCTGGTATGAATTCCCTATCATTACCCCCTATGTATGCTTAGTTAAAGTTTATGGTCTGGTAGCCTTTAAATGGCTATCCAGGCCTGAACCTGGCTTTCAATAAGTCATAACTCCTCAATTTGAAAATGACAAATTGGTCAGGGGTGTGCCAGCACTTCAAATTGCTTGGTATGACCACCAGCTTATCATTTTCCCTCCCCTGCACTTGCACTTACTCTTAGACTTTAAGTTTTGCTCCTCTCATATGAGCCTTGCCTTGGGACCTTGAGTTCCCTATGAACTTGGACATTTGAGGGCTGGCTTTTCCGCACTGCACTTTACTGTAATTCTGGAATGATGTTTGGGGTGTAAGCACTGCCTGGAGCTCTTGAAGCTCCTTTGAACTTTGACACATCCCAAATAAGAGATGGCTTCGGAACCTGGATCCTTGGAAGTTGGTTTACTATATATGTCAGACTGGGAGTCTGAATTAGGCCCTCCTTGGTTGGAATTCTGATTTCGGATGTATTTTATTTATTTTTTGATTAATTTTGGTCTGTAATAATCTTGTAATAAACATTTGGGGTTGGCTAGTGGAAAAGGGCAGGGAACTATGCATGCAAGGGGTAGATATCATGCCTATAGGGGTTATCATTTCTAAAATTCTGTATCCCATCTAGAGAACATGTTTGTAGGAATTACTGTCTCTAAAAGTTCTGCATTTTACAAATCATTGAAACTCTGCATTTTTATATAGATGCCATGTCCATAGGAACTCTGCATTCTCATACTATGCCTATAGGGTTTTCTGCACTTTCATATAGATACCATGTCTATAGGATTTTCTGCAATTTTGCATGTGCATCCGTCATTAAGCAAACTTGCTATAGGATTTAAACAACTAACCAATTGCATATAGATGACCTGCCTATAGGATTTCTGTATAATAATAATGGTGTTTAAAAAACAGTGTTTAAAATCAGTGACACTTAGAAAGCATGCGTATAGGAGCTATTAACTAACTTGAATCGCCAATTAGTCTAAAATAAGTAGCAATAACGCGTAAGCACCTGCAGAACTTATGTTTTTGTAACTGACAATTCGTTTTTGCAATCAGTCTACTTCTTTATTTTTGAAACTTATAGATATCATGCCTATAGGTTCTGTTTAACGCCTAGGCAAGCCTTAGGGTAAAATTTTATAATTGCATCAGTTTTGATAATTACAACCAGCAGGCAGGCCTAATTTGGACCTCTTATTTAAAAATATGTGATAAGTTAGCCACCCTTCCTACGTTAAGTTTAATACATACCAAACCAGTATTTGTAAGTCATGCTAAATAATCTGCTGCTTTGAATAAGGAGGCCGACTTGAGCCTTACCTGCTATTTGTATCCCTTTTAACTACTATCTGTTATAGCTTGTCGCCTAGATTTTTATCCTTTTGAAACTCCGCAAAAGCCCCAACTCCCTCCCCTTTAGGATTAGTAGTCCCACATGCCTCCGGGACTGATAGGATTGGGACGGGTAATAGCATGCAATAAGTAACGATACCATTTCGCGCTTTAACACCTTAACAGGGTGGGAAGGGTAGATATGGATATGATGACCGATGCGCTAATATCACGTGCGACCACTATTCCGAGGAGTGATCACTGGGTATTGCATTGAAGTGATCCATATTAATTATAAACTTAGGACCCCCCTCCCTTTATTTGCTTTCATCTCTTCTTGTAAGACTGTTCAAATCTCTTTCATGAATTTCTGCCCTCTCTACTTACCTTCGAAAGTTTTTAACCTAATTGCAATATTATATTCAAGTCCTTAATTGAGCTTTGATTGTTTACTTGTAAATTCACAATTGTAACATGGCCGGGAACCACACTAGTGGATCTTGAGGGGTGCCTAACACCTTCCCCTCGGGATAATTTCTAGCCCTTACCCTAATCTCTGGTCTCTTCATCTCAAGCCCTTCTTAAAGTGTCCTAATGCACTATAATCATTAGGTGGCGACTCTTCAACTTCTAAACCCAATTCTCGAAAGGGAATAGAGTTGTCCTCCCAATATCGTATACCCGATTTCTGACCCCATGGTTAGAGAAAAATGGGGCGTCGACAAGGAGCAGATTTGGTGATACTGTGCCTGAGGGGCAAACCTTTATGTGTTTATTTTTCATAATTGACTGTCAAGTACTTGCTTACTTGTTGAAAGAGAATTTTACTTGCTTTTTACTGTTGTAATGCTTTTAAATGGTTTTACTGCTTCATTATAGAATGCCTTGTGGCTTGCGTGTTTTCTTACTTTCAGTCATTATTTAGCTTTGTTACTCACTGAGTTGGAGTACTCACTTTACTCCTTGCACCCCTCTGTGCAGATACAGGCGTTGCTGGTATCGCTCCTGAGTGTCAATTCCTTTAGTTCTAAGCGGTTTTCGGAGGCTACGAGGTAGTTGTTGACATCCGCAGCCCCGTGTCTCTACTTCTCTATCATTTCTGTTTCCTTTCAAACACTTGTAGTAGTTTATGACTTTAGCAGACTAGTATTATGGTTTAGAGATACTCGTGACTTGTGACACCCCGGTTAGGGCTGTGTTGGGTTGGACTTTCCGCATTATTATTGATATTTCCGCTATTCAGTATTGTTTAAATCATATTTTAGACTGCTTTTATATTGTTTGACTACATTAAAAGTTGAGTTGGGTTGAACTGGCTGGCCTTGTCTTCATGAGAGGCGCCATCACGACCGGATTCGGGGTTAGGGTCGTGACAGAAGTAGTGACGAGGCTTTTAGTTAAAAGATGCTTATTCTTATAACCTGTACATTAGATTAACATGAAGCAGTTCAAAACATAACATATAAAAGTACCGTATACAACTCGACGTGACAGTCAACAATTACTAAAAGGTCACCCTTCGTGCGTTCAACTCATCCTCCCAAATGTACGAGTAACAGAACCAACGAGATGACAGAAATATTGATACAGGAATTTTTTGCTTTTCCTTTAAAAATTCACCTCTGCTTAGCTCAATCTAGCCAAAGATGACTTGAATACATCACACAATACAAGAGGAAACAATTTTAATTAATAAAGCTGTGATATTTGTTCAATTTCTAAAAATTCAACAAAAGACAAACCTCGGGCTCGCTCGGTCAAAACCCGGGTCCAAAGGTAGGTCTTGACTACTCATAGCCTCACGAGTCCAAATATATATTTTGTTTTCAAATCTAAGTCCTATTCGAGTCCTAAATCCCAAATTTTCATTTTTCAAAACTTTGACTATCAAATCCAAATTAGCAATAACAACACCTCAACCTCTCTTCAGATGCCTCAATAAACGTAAATACCTGTTGGCAAACACACACACCTCATAGAAACACCACAACAAGAGTCTGGGCAGAAATGCCAGTTTTTTCTCTAACTCCGGTTTCTTTTTTGTAGGTCTCAATAACCCACTCCTTATCCAACCAATTAATAATCTCTCAGAAGGGGGTATTAGCATCTTTGATGCTCATTCCTATGAAATGTTATCATTTGGATGAAGAATCACACATCACCAAAGTCAGAAATAAGGCAGCAGTCTTTTCTGTGGCTCACAGCAATGCCATAAGTCCCTACAAGCTCACTGCTCTTTCCCTCTTTCCTCTGAAATGTTATTTTTTGGATGAAGAAGCACGCATCACCAAGGTTAGAAGTAGGGTAGCAGTCTCTTCTGTGGCTCACAACAATGCCATGGATGCCTACAAGCTCATTGTTCTTCCTCCTGGACACCTTTTCACATTCCATTCTTGCAACCAATCACCTCCAGCCAATTATCACCCCCACCCCAATAACACATGTCACACCTCCTCTATCTCTATTACCAACTACTTTGTCAACCTAATAATTTACCTTAACCATCAACAATTTCAACACAATTGGCAACATAAATGCATCACCTGTCAACCCCTCCCTTACTCCTTCTGCCAGCCATAATAACAACCAAAAAACCTTCTCCAGCACCCACAAGAACCTGGTAGTAGGTGCTCATGACAAGAGCTCAATCCACCAGCAATCCTTTATCCCAGAAACCACAAGAACCTGGGAAAAGAATTGTCCTTTTAAGATGACAAGTTTGTTCAAATGTGCAGGTACCTCCCTGAATATTAATCCTTTGTTTCAATTTTAGTTTGTGGTATTAGCATTCTTAATGCTCATTCTACTCAAGCTGAAACAATTTCAACTAATCCTTCAAGTTAAGCAATCATACACAACCAGTTTGTGGAGAGTTTACTGCATAAAAAGAATAACTCAGCACCATTTATCACAAAACATACAACAGATCCAATGGTATCCCCTCCAGTTCACAGATCACCACCAATAGGCAGCCACTCTATTGCCCTCTCAGCATAAATCACCTTCTTCATCAATAATATTTCAACTTCAGCAACAGGAAACATTTAGGGGTCCAGACCTAGTTCCCCTGGCATTCACAATTCAGCAGCAAAGGTTTAGCGAAGGCAGACCAGTACCAAGAATTCAGACAATAGCAGCATTCAAGTCTATCTGACAATTGGAAATAGGACACTGCTCACTTTCTTCTGTCAACTATATCATGCAGACACAGCAGATCAACCCAAATGTGTGGAACTTTTTGTTAACTATTTTCAATCTTGCCTTCGTTGACCTCAATGTCAAAGCAAGGTTGAAGATAGCACCTCCCTTGCTCACCTGTTTTTGGCCTCTTAATACAGGGATTGTCTACACTAGTGAGTGTAGAATTTATTGTATATGGAAGAACTTCCAACTTATGTATCCAGTAGATTTAGGACTCCTAGCACCTTTTTGTATAGTTGACCTAGATATACTTCACTCTATTTTTGTATACCCAAGTGCCTATCAAACTTGGATAGGAACTTGGTACATCATCATAGGTCTAACCCATCATAGAATTAAGGATTCATTAGATTACCACAAAAGGGTGGTCAAATGTATTCCTAATTGGAGGTCAGGTTTATGCCCCCCTCACTTGTTGTATTTTATTGTTCTATATATGAAAATATACCCTAGGCACAATGCCTAGTGGATTAATAAATAATAATAAAAAACTTTGATAAAATCTCCAAATTTTTCCATAGATTTCTCATGAATTTGATGGTAAATCTTATATAAAATTATGAAATATAGTTTAAAATTGATTAAAGATACTTACCCAATGATTTGGTATGAAAATCCCTTCACAAAATCGGCTCTCTCGAAGCTAGGGATCAAAATATATGAAAAATGAAGCTAAAACTCGAAATTCTCACCACTAAACAAGTTGCAGATGTCGCATTTGCGACAAAGGGTTCGCATTTGCGAACCCCGCAAATGCGAACAACATATTGCAAATGCGAACTGGAGGCTTCCCTTTTAAGGTCGCATTTGCCACCAAAACTTCGCAAATGCGAAGTCCATAGCCTCGCAAAAGCGGCAGGGTCATCGCAAAAGCGAGCAACCCCAACTCGCAAATGCGAATGGTTTCTTTGCAAATGCGAATCCATCTAGCAGCCCAATTTTTTGCAAATGTGATGGCTGCTTTGCATTTGCACTGTCGCATTTGCAACCAATACATCGCAAATGCAATAACACCAGCACCAGCACTCAAACATTATGAAAAATCATTCCGAAACCAATCCAAAACTCACCCTAGCCCTCGAGACTCCAAACCAAATATGCACACAAGTCTAAAAACACACCATGAACTCGCTCGCGCGCTCAAATCATCACGATAACTTCTAAAACCACGAATCGGACGCCAAAACGCATGAAAATCAAACTAAACTTCAAGAACTTCTAGAATCACAACTTAGCGTCCGAACCATATCAAATCAACTCCGAATGATATCAAATTTTGCAGACAAGTTTTATATGACAAAACGATCCTACTCAAAGCTTCAAATCATGTATAACCACCTCAAAATGACGAATCACACCTCAAGTCAAAATCACTGAACCTTGAAACTTCAACTTCTACAACCAATGCCAAAACCTATCAAATCACCTCCGATTTACCTCAAATTTTGCACAAAAGTCATATTTGCCATTACGGACCTATTTCAACTTTCTGAATCGGAATCCGACCCCGATATCAAAAAGTCCACTCCCAGTCAAACTTCTCAAAAATCCAACTTTCGCCAATTCAAGACTAATTCGACTATGGACCTCAAATTTACAATCCACACGCGCTCCTAAGTCCAAAATCACCCGACGGAGCTAACGGAATTGACGAAACTCCATTCCGAGGTTAAATTCTAAAAAGTCAAACTTGGTCAATTCTTCCAACTTAGAACTTTAATCTTGAAGTTCATTCTTTCAAATCGATTTTGGATAACTTGAAAACCAACACCGGTGATTTACGCAAGTCATAATATATCCTGCAGAGATATTCAAGCCCTCAAGATAGCGAGCAAAGTGCAAATTCCCAAAACGACCAGTCGGGTCGTCACAGTCTTCATTGTTATGTTATACAATTTTCCGTTATACATAATGTTCCTAGCTCTTCCTATTGTTGCTTGATTATCGTAATGTATGCATATGGGTGCCAATAATTTGGGCCAAATTGAATTTTTTTAAGGAATGTCAGAACTATTCACATTCTTCATTGACTTTGTCTAAACCTATAAACTTAAAATTCATTATAGAGCGGACAATACATGTCTGTTTGGACGATTTCTAAGACACTTCTCCTCTATCATCGGTAAAAACGTATTCACTTGTGAATTTAGTTTCAGTTGATCTGGTAATCCAATATGTATCATTATACCCCTCAATAACCAAGGGCTACTTATTACACTGCAAAACGAAGTTATAGGTGTGCGAGTTTGGTCAAAATCCATTTCATTGCCAGCCAATTACCGAAGGCTTTAAACATCAATTAGGAACAGAAAATCATTAGAATTTTGGTCTTCGTAAAACAGAAGAAAATATGAACACAAAAAAAAATATTAAATTTCTTAAGCTTATTACCGCTTATTTTTGAAATTGTAAAATCAGAAACGTACTAATTGAACAAAACATAAAGTTTAAATAATTATTTCGAGCTCACAAAATTCACTGTGTGTTCTTAAGAAATTTAATTTCCTCACAATACACGAGGTATTGGACTATTTCCTTATATAATAGAACTGATGAACCTTTAATTTGTTAGACTAGTGATACTTCAAACTCCAGCAATTCGCCGAATATAAAGGCATAACAGATCTAACAACGGTCTCTACTTTTGTTTGTGAGAAATAATGCAGAAGAAGAGAGTAAAACTTTCGAGAAAAAAAACTTAAGCAAAACCTCTATGTTTATAGCCATGGAATGGGTGACAAGAAAAGGTGGAACTGAAACTAGGTGCGTTCTTGGAAAAAAGAGGTATGTTTCCGGTGACTTTATGAAAAAGGCCGCAAATATTAAATAAAAATTTTGCGAAATAAAATAAAAACAAAAAGATTTATTAGTTTAGAAAATTATCAATCATCAAATCAATTAGATCATTTGACAGAACTAATTTCGAACCTGAGTTGAGCTATAACCCTTTAAGTTAGTATATAAATGCTTTTTAATATAAACCCATTAAATTTATTCTACTTTATTCCATATATGATAACATCCGTTTATTTTCCATTCACACCTTACAAAAAAAAACCAAAGGAAATTAGTTGATTGTAGGAGTATCAGTGTCACGACCCAACTTTCCCTCCTTTTAGGTATCGTGATGACACCTAATCTTAGGGACTCGCTAAGCCTAACTCATACTGAAATACCACAATAATAAATAAAATTTAACAGTCTTGAAGCAGAAATCTCTACAAAATTTATAATTCCCAAAATCCGGTAGTACAAGTCATAGGCTCTACAGAGTTTCGCTACAACTTCTAAATACAATCGTATGGAAATAAGTACAATAACGTGAATATAACATAGGAAGGTGACTCCGAAGCCTGCGAACGCAGCAGCAGCACTACCTTGAGTCTCCTCGGCAAGAATCCGCACAGCTACTAACGAACAATACCTGGATCTACACAAAAACAATGTGCAGAAGTGTAGTATGAGCACACCACAGTGGTGCCCAGTAAGTATCAAGAATAACCTCGGTGGAGTAGTGACGAGGAACAGTCAAGACACCTACTGGTCTAATAAACAGAACATAATATTTATATAGAGACTACGCGACACGGCTAACAATACAGTAATTTCAATAAGGAAAGAAACAACAAGTAATCAGCGGAACACCATAAAGAAACACAGAAAGGTAAGCAAGGATACAACCCAAATCCGAAATCACAAATACAGTAAAGATAAGTCATAACTCAATAACTCCGATAGTTTTCACCTTAAGTCTTCACCAGCAAGCGTCACTCGAATAGTCAAACCTTTCAAGTGATAAAAATATTTCAAAATATACTTCCTTCAAATAAATGTTCTTTTCAAAAGAGTTCTTTCAACATAAGTGCTTTTCGAATATAATCTTTTCAAACAGATATTAATCGAATATAAGTCACCCCGTGACATTTCAAAATAGTTAATTAAAAATAAGTACCTTCGAATATAATCTTTTCAAATAGATAACCTTCGAATATAAGTCACCCCGTGACACCTCATCTCATAATCATACAATACGAGTCTCAATATATGAACCCTAACACTTGGCATCCTTTGCCCTCATCAAACCTCCTAATCATACTGACAACTCATGTGCCCAAAAGAGTCATTCTCACATGGAAGGCAAATAATAAGGGTGTGCGTCTATACTCAGAAATCTCAAGGAGCCTCCTCTCCAATAAGGGTGCTTAGCCACGTGTATGCTTGTGAAAGTGTCCTATCATAGTTCATACCATCTAGTAAGCATAAGGACAAAAACGCACAACATATATACGGTTTACACAAGGATAAGGTCAATGAGACAACAACTCAGAACACGGAGCAATAGGGGATCCCCAGGATAACGTCCCATAGTTCTAAACATAAATGTGCAGAGGATCTCCCCGGATAACGTCCCATAGTTCAAATCGTAAATATGAAGGAAAATCTCCCGGAATACCGATCCGTAGTCCCAAAGTAAAATATCCAGTACAGGAGGATCTCCCGGGATATCGTCCTGTAGTCCTAAATATAAAGGTGCAGGGGGGTCTCCCGGAATACTGATCCGTAGTCCCAAACTAAACATATCGGGGGGATCTCCCGGAATACCGATTCGATGTCCCAAAGTGAATACACAATAGCAACAATGACAATAATACAAATTACGGCAAGTAAGTCAACTAAAGAATTGTAAATCACGAAGAAACTGTAGGACCAGCTCACAAGGAATAACCACAAAAAAGAATGCTGGCATAAAGGGAATAGTTCAACAAAAGAAAAATCTAACATGTAGCAATGATCCCACAATATACAAGTCAATAACAAGGAAATCAACACAAGTTAAGTAGTCCCAAATAAAGGCAAGTCAACAAGGATATAGGTTATCTAACTCCTTTTAAGGTTGGACAATTACGAGGATATTCGATAATTCAATCAAGGAAAGATGATCTTAGCTTCACTTAAGACTAAACAATTTCAGGAGGGATAAATGATAAATTCTCAATAAGACAAGCAACAACGAAAAGATAGCATGACAATAAGAGATGCAAAATTCTTCAGTTAAATCAAATAGGATGTCAATTATGCAATAAGGGTGAATCATGAAACAATTAATTCCAGTTAAGCATGTAGAGGCGAAACTAATAAGCAGGAACTCAGTCATACCAAGAATAACTTCATACATAGTGAATATAATGACGTAAGAACCCTAAAAGGGCCAATTTCCCCCAAATAAGTTCGAGTACGCACTCGTCACCTCGCGTACACGAACTACAATCAACATAGAAGACTCAAATCCTAAGGGGAAGTCCTCCACACAAGGTTAGGCAAGATACTTACCTCAAAGACGATAGACCGATATTCTAAAATGCACTCCTCAGGTGAAAAGACCTCGAGGCGGCTCAAATCTAACCAAATTAACTTCAAAGCACAAATAAAACACATAAGAAACCATTCTGGATCATAAAGTCTCAATCTTTTATAAAATTTGAAATTTGGTCCAAAAGTTGACCCCTGGGCCTGCATATCGGAACCCGATAAATTTTACAAAATCTGAATACCCATTCCAATATGAGCTCAACCATACAAAAATTATCAAATTCTGATACTATGTGGTCCCTCAAATCACAATTTTTTATTTTAGAACTTTTCTTTCAAAACCAATATTTTCCTGAACTCAAAACACAATTTATGATTCTGCCAGAACATCCGCACCTGCGACCAATTTAACCGCATCTGCGCAACTGCAGGTGCGCCTAACCAATCGCACCTGCGTTCCACTCCGCTTCTATGCCTAGGGATCCGCTCCTGCGGCACCGCACGTGCATTCCAATTCTCTGCATCTACAAAGACTGCCCAGACCAGCTCCTCTCGCACCTACACTTCCTCCTTCGCACCTGCGACCATCGCATCTGCGCCCAGGGTCCGCAGGTGCGGTTACACCAGAACTCAGCCTCCCCAAAATCATGGAAAATCATCTGCGACTCGTCCGAAACACACCCAGGGCCCTCGAGACCCCATCCAAGCATACCAACAAGTCATATAACCTATCACGGACTCGCTCGAGGTCTCAAATCACATCAAACAACGTCGAAACGACGAATCACACCATGAATCAAACTTAGGAAATTTCAAATCTTCCAACTTTGAAAACTTGTGCCGAAACCAATCAAATCAACCCGGAATGATGCCAAATTTTGCATACATGTCCAAATTGACATAACGGAGCCGTTCCAACTCTCGAAATTGCATTCTAACTCTGATATCACAAAATTCAACTATGGGTCAAACTTCTCCATTTTCCAAACTTCAACTTTTCCAACTTTCACCGAAACGCCTCAAATTACCCTACGGACCTTCAAATCTGAATCCAAACGTGCACCTAAGTCCAAAATTACCATACGAAGCTGTTGAGATCACCCAAAACCCATTCTGGGGCCATTTACTCAAAAGTCAAGTTCTAGTTAAATTATCACAGCTTAAATTTCCAAAACTAGATTTCTTCTTCCAATTTGACTCTAATCATCCGTTAACTGAGTTCAACCATGCACACAAGTCTATACTCATATTATGTAGCTATTCTAGACCTTAAGCCACCGAACAGAGCTTAATTTCTCAAAATAACCAGGCTGGTCATTACAATCTGAGTTGAATTCATATGCATTAGGTGATAAGTTTATCATCAAGGAATGTCACGACCTGGAATTCTCATCCTCGGGATCGTGATGGCGTATAACCTTTCACTTGCTAGGCAAGCCAATGTTATAATAGTTTTAAGTCATTTTCAATAAATCAAATTTACTGATGCTAATTAAACCGAACTAACTATAATAGAACTTAAATAAAGTGCGAAAAGTCTTAACAACCAAAATATCTAAATACAACCCAGAATTGGTGTCACAAGTGCACGAGTGACTAGAATAATATAGATAATGGTCTGAATGAAAGTAAAACTATCTGAAAAGAAATAAAATTTAAGATAGAGTAGAAGGTATTCCAGGGCTGCAAACACTGAGCAGTTATATCCGTCAGATGTCTGATCCAAGTGATCTACTGACCGCCATTGGGACTAACTCCAAAGTCTGCACAAGAAGTATAGAGTGTAGTATGATATAAACTAACCTATGTACTTTGTAAGTCCCGAGCCTAACCTCAATGAAATAGTGACTAGGCTAAGGAGGGTCACTTGTAATAACTTGTACGCAATATAATAGTAATGACAAGAAAGGAAATACAGGAAAAATAAGGCAGTTAACTCATAAAAATAAGTCAATTCTTAAAAACCAGTAAAACCAGAAATATAGATCCTTAGAATCTCGTACGAACACACCGAACCCAACATAATGCAGCAAGGAATACCAACACATAAATTGTTGCGGCGTGCAACCCGATCCCACCGTACAAACACAATCCTCCCTTATTCCTTCATGTAAATATCAATAATAACAAGTAAAATAATGTTGAGGCGCACAACTCGATCCCACCATAAAATTAGAATCAATATCATAATCCTCCCTTATTTCATCATATCAATCCTCCTTTATTCCATCTGTTGAGGCATGCAACCCGATCCCACCATATTAATATCAATCTTTCCTTATTCCACCTGTTGCGGCATGTAACCCAATCCATAAACACAAATCAATAAATGAAATCAATTCAACAACTCAAATCATAAGAATCTCTATCATTAACGAATATGAAAGTAGAGCCATAAGGGAAATCTGGTACCAAATCAAGAATTTGCTAAAATTATTACTAAGAAGCAAGATAAGTCAAATAAATGACAACTAAAGAATACAAGCAAGTTAATTAAACATGGAAGCATGGGAGAAACTAACATTTTAATACAAGAATAATAAATGATAAATAGCAAATTAAGGTATATGAGGCAATTAAGCATGTACTAGTTAAGACATGGAATGAAATACTTAATAAAATACGGGGGGAAAAGCATGGAAACAAGTATTTTGATGGCGCATATATATATAATCGTCACCTTGCATATACACTGCTACACATGAATTTTACATAGCACATAGCTCAAGGGTTCCTAATTCCCTCAAATCAAGGTTAGACCCAACACTTAACTTGCTATGCAAGCAAATCAAAGCTCTACCAGGGCCCTCTAAACCCGCCTTCGAACCAACCGAATCTAACCAAAATCGACTCAATGACATCAAATAATGCTAGGGAAATCAATTACAATACATAAATTTAAAATCTTTATACTTTCCTAAAAAATTCAACAAAAGTCAATACCAGGCCCGCTTGGTCAAAATCGGAGGTTCGGACTAAAATCCATTTACCCGTTAATTTCCGAGCCCGATTAATGTAATTATTTTCGAAATCTGACCTCAATTTGAGGTCTAAATCCCAAATTTGCAAATCCCCAACCCTCCCCCCCCCCTCAATTCTTTACTAATCCCTAATTTTCTACCACGAAAGAACAAAGATTAAGGCTAGAAATCAATGGGCGATGATGGAAACGGAAGAAATAAGTTAAAGTACACTAACATATGTAAGGGTAATGAAATTTCTTCTCCAAGTCGCCTCTAGGCCGAGCTCAAATAAAGATGGTGAAAAATGGGTGAATTCCGTGTTTGAAATGTTTTAAGGTCTGGGCATCAGGCCTTCTTCGCGTTCGCGAAGGGCCTGTCGTGTTCGCGATGCACATTGGCCCAAATGTACGCGTTCGCGAGAAGTGCTCCGCGTTAGTGATAGTTCCTCCCTCTGACCATCGCGTTCGCGTAACACAAGCCCAACTCCACCAAACCCACAATGCTTCGCGTTCGCGGAGGAACAGTCGCATTTGCGAAGAACAATCTCCTCCCCTGTCCCAAACGACTCTTCGCGATCGTGAAGAAGCGTGCACCAGAAACCAACAGAAGCTAAACCAGCATTTCCTAAAGTTCAAAAATATCCGCAACCTATCTGAAACTCACCCAAGCATTGGGGCTCCAAAGCAAACATGCACACAAGTCCAAAAATATCATAAGAACTCGCTCGTGTGGTCAAGACACCAAAATAATACCTAGAACTATGAATCGGACACCAAAACGAATGAATTTCTCAATGAAACTTAAGAATATGAAATTTCTCAGCCGAATCATGTCAAATCAACTCCGTTTTACACCAAATTTTGCAGACAAGTCATAAATAATGTAATAAACTCATACCAAGTTCCGAAATCGAAATTCAAACCCGGTAACAACAAAGTCAAACTGCGGTCAAACTTATGAGGTTTTTAAACCTTTAAGCTTCTAGTTTTCAACAAACTATGATAAATCAAGTTAGGGACTTCCGAATTCGATTCCTGTCATACTCCCAAGTCCCAAATTATGATATGGACCCACCGGGACCGTCAAAATACTAATTCGGGTCTGTGTACACAAAACGTTGACCATAGTCAACTCAAATGAGTTTTAAGGCACGATTTCATGACATTTTTTTCAACTTTCTCATAAAAACCTTCCGGAGTAAGGACACAGACTGCGCACACAAATTGAAGAAGGCTAACGGAGCTATTCAAGGTCTCGGAATACAGAAATTAAGGGTAATACTATAAATGAACTATCGGGTTATGACAAGGAAGCATAACGCAAAATTCCATCCACAACACCCAAAATTTCCTCGAAAATTATTAATCATGCTAACAGACATTATTCCTAGATGTCAATTCATTTTATGGATGACAATTCAGAAAAAGGCTAGCAAGAGTGGACATGTTAATACGACGAGGACTGAAATCTCTACTGCACAGGTGACCTTGAAGAAAACACATACCTACCTCTTATTCGAGTGTTCTTATTCTGCACTTGTCTGGCAGAAATTGTTAAGCTAATTTGGCATTAAGGGACATATTGATCAATGAGAAGAAGAAGTGGCATGCCTTTCTCTGAGGGTGAACAGGAAGAACTCCTATTTTTATTTGCAGCTGTTGTTGTACATCATATTTGGTTGGAAAGAGACGATAGAAGATTTAACATATGAGGAGATACAATTTTGGTGGAGTTAGAGAAATTGCATTGCAGTTGCATATTGTAGTACACATGCAATGTAAATGAAAACAAAATCTGGATGGTTTTAAATAGTTTTCCATGTTAGTGGTCTATGTCACTATAGGAAGCTGTTTAATTTATATCCTTCGTCGAAGAAGATAAATTAAGTAGTTGATAGTGTAGCACATGTGTTGCTTATATGCATTAGTTTTTGGTTATATTCGAGGATCATGACTCTAGAGTTCAATAAGCGCGCAGATGGTGTATATATTTACTTCAGGTTGAATAAAAATTTTCTTTTGACCAAAAAGAATTGTTTTTATTGTTCTTTTAAGACCTTCCTAAAAAAATTCATTCCTTCCTAACGTTACCCTTTAGTTTTTAAACGAAAAGATGGATTTACAAATAACTCCAAGTTAAAAGATTACAAATATTGATAAAATAATGGTAAATTTAACTATTTGAAAAAAAAAACAAATTTAACATAAGTTACAATATTATTCACATAATAAAATAATAGGAAAAAAAATAGAACAAACGAAAATATATGCGACCAAGCAATTGTTTTTGAAGTGCATATAACATAAGACCTCAAAATACTGATTAATTGCTTTGTGTAATGTATAGTTTGTTAGAATATTTTTTTAAGCCACTTGATAGACAATATAACTGTAACGTTGCATTCTTTTAACGGTGTGTTTGATACCAAGAAAGATATGTCCCATCTAAGAGGTTTACTTAGAAAATAAGTGATTTCTTTACTTATTTCTAATTTTTAGTTAGTTAAATTATTTTCAATGTTCGGTGACTAAAATATTTTTCACTCTTCCATTGTAAGGGAAAAAATAGTTTTCTAACAATATTACAAGAAAATTCCCTATTTAGTTTTTATTTTAAAATGTACATACAAAAATCAAAGACAAATTAATTAATTTTCTATTAAAAGTGACTAAATTCTGAAGGTTCCAGTTAATGGTACTATTTTTGGTAAATAAAATGGGAAAATGTCCAGAAAGGTAGAAAGGTAGAAAAAGATAAAAGAAGAAAAACGCACCAGTCTGTTGTATTTCATTAGCAAAAGGGACAAAATTATTCCTTCACCAAAGAGTAAGGTTTGTACCAAGGGGAGATTGGTAGGTGTCTACCGCCGGCGCCGGTGGTTTGAGCATGAAACTTGACTTTCCTGGGCATGCCAAGGAAGTTATTTTCAGCTTTTTAAGAAAAAGTAATCTTCAAAAAAATATGTTTTAAAATATTTTGGCCTACCTAATATGAAAGGAAGATATTATCGTAGGTAGAACTTTTAATAGTTAGCCCCTAGATTTTCCTCGTAGATCGTCCAAATTACTCATTAACTCTTTTTATTTTTGGTTCCCCGTTGTCTTACTTCATTAAACTATTATGATGAGGAAAAACAAAGATTAATGCAACAATGCTTTAGTGGATTACATTACCTTGAGGAATCAAACAAACAAAAGAAAGATTACATTACCTTAGATCCTTATTATGGCGCGCAGTGCACTTGTGTGATACAACTAGTAGAACAACGCAAGCGCGTGCATTTACATAATAGAAAATTCCTTCCACGGGTTTAGCATACGCTCTAGTTTTTTGGGATAGTTTTTTATCAATAAATTTAATAAATGGGAACCTTAATTAGTTAGATGTCTTGCGCGGAAGAGAATGATATTAGTAATGCGGAATATGAACACTTAATTTTGATCGATGATAAACTCTCCTAAAGGACTTAGTTTTGTTAGTTTTTAGTGAATTTTTAGATATTTTTGTTCATTTATCCCCATTTATGTTGGATTTAGTTGCATTATTTTAAATTGCATACAAAATAAAAATGTTTTTTTTCTGTTATTAGTTCATTTTGAGGATTATTTGTTTAATTGATTGACCAGTTTGACAATGGATTAATAACTAATTGGCTAAGTGTTAATTATTTGATCTGTGGCTATTTGCTTTATTTGGTATAAATAAGAAGTAATTTGAATTGAAATGAAAGCTACAGTGTAACGACCCGACTGGTCGTTCTGAGTATTTTAACCCTTTTTTCCCTATTTGCAGAGTCGGATCCAGAATTTTAAGTATATGAGTTCCTAAAAAAATCTCAAGTTAATATATAGTAATAACTGGATTAATGGACTAGGTTCCAAGCTAAATGTTCTTCTACATTTATAGATTTCTCAATACAAATACAGGATCTAGACAAAAGTTACTGGATTCACGGGAATCCGTAGTTATTATGCTGGATCCGCCCTGCCTATTTGATGCTTTACATATGTGTATTTGTGGTTGCATGACTTGCGGGGTTGATTGGTTTGTTTTGCAAGAGTTTTGGTTAATTTCGGACACTTAATCCCTTAGTTGGAGGCTTAAGCTGTGAGAGTTAACCAGAGTTTGACTTTTGTACAGACAACTCCGGAATGATATTTTGATAGTTCCAATAGATTCATATGGGTATTTTGCACTTAGGCGTATATCCGGATTTGTGTTTGGAGGTTCCTAGATTATTTTGGCTTGAATTGCCGAAAGTTAGAAAGTTTGAAGGTTTGGAAGGTTGATAGGTTTAACCGAGGGTTGACTTTGTTAATATCGGGTTTGGATTGCAATTTTGGGAGTTGGCATAGGTCCATTTTCTCATTTGGGACTTGCATGTAAAATTTAAGGTCATTCAGAGTTGATTTGATATGGTTCGGTATTAGTTTTGGAAGTTGAAAGTTCAGTAGTTCATTAGGATTGAATTGAGGTGTGATTCATAGTTTTGATGTTCTTTGGCATGATTTGAGACCTCGAGTAGGTTTGTCTTATCTTTGAGATTGGTTGGTGTGGTCGGCGGGGGTTCGGGGGCTTCAGATTGATTTCAGACCATTTCCTATGATTTGGACTACTGATGATTGATATCTTGTTTCCTTTATAGCGATCGCGACTAAGGAGTCGCATTCGCGTAGCTCATTTTAGTATCGGGCAGGTTATGTTCTTTGCATTTGCAAAGTGGGGGCCGCTTTTGCAGAGTTTGGGGAAGCAGTGCCTTTGTGATCGCAGGCAGGGCTCTCTATTCCCGTAGAAGGGGAGGCTGGAGGGTCATTCAGGCGTAAAGCTTTCATGGTCAGGGAGAAAGAGTACGTTCGCATAGGCATAGTTGAGGTGGGCATCACGTTCAGGACTGGGATGTCGCGTTCGCGAAGAAGGGGCAACAACTGGGTTACGTTTGGTCTTCACGATCGCGAAGGTTGTTCCGTGATCGCAATGTGTATACTTGGGCAAACCACTAAGTATTCTATTTTGAGGATTTTGGTTATTTTATTGCATTTTGAGTTATAGAGCTCGGATTTGGATGATCTTGGAGCGAATTTTTACAATTTAGATTGGGGTAAATATTTTTTTACTCGGATATGTTTATATTTCATGATTTTGAATTAGCGGTTGTTTGATGAATCAAACTGAAGAAATTAGGAATTTTAGTAAAAAAATATCTAAAGTAAAAATTGATGAGTTGAAGGCCTATTTGAGGTCAGAGTTGGATGAAACACATATATTGGACTTGTATTGGAATAAGTGTTCGTAAGTTGTGAGTTTTGTCAAATTTCACTGTGCGCGCCTGAAGTTGATTTTGCATAATTAAACCAAGATCGTAGCTTTATCATTTGGGCTTGTTTTTTATGGATTTTATTGATCTTATTGAGTTGTTTTGGCTAGATTCGAACCGCCTAAAGTTGATTTACGTGGGAATGGCTTCTTAGAGTATTGGCTTATCTTATTTGAGGTAAGTATCTTTCCTAACTTTGTGTGGGGGAACTTCCCCTAAGGATTTGATCTAATTTCATTATTTGTATTATGTGGAACGACGTGTACATGAGGTATAGAGTGTGTACACGAGCGTATAAATAATCATTGACCGGATTAGACCTTAGGCTATTAATATGCCTTGAATTGAAACTATTTGTGCTCTTATTATTGTTCATACCCTTGTGTTATTATTGTGATTCTTGTTCGTATTATTGTTGAGCCGTGATTATATATTGTTATGGTTTTGATATTGTTGTTTGGGTGATGTGGTGGCATATATGCACGTGTGGTGGTTGATTATTGTGTTGTGTGGGATGCGCATGCAACAACATAAAAGTGGTGTGTGAATTGGTGCGCATGCGGTGAGATAAGGGGTTTATTCACATGTTGCAAGTAAGGAAAAATACTTCCTTGTAATGCACACGCGGCGAGATAAGGGGACTTATGCGCGTGAAGCTATATAGGGAAAATATTTTTGAATGTGAAGCTCGCGCGACGTCATAAGGGTGATTTGTGATTATGTTATGTGGTACTTCGGGGTGATTCTTGATGCTATTCTTGTCTTGGAATGGTATGATGTTGTCAATATGTCAATGTTTTACTTAAATGATTTCACTTTGTGTTTCACATAATTTGGTTAATTTATCATGTTATCACATGCTTATTCTTTATTGCTATTTATTTATTATGTTTTCCATTGTTAGTTTTATATTGATATTCTGCACACGGGGATGGATCTAGAATTTAAATTTTATGGGTTCAACTTTTAGGTTTTTAGTATTGAACCAATTATAATCTTAAAGTTATGGGTTCATCTCTACTATTTATTAAAATTCTGATAAATTTTTACACATGAATTTATGTTCTACATTGAGAGTTATGGGTTTAATTGAACTCATACCTATAACCTTATATCCACCCCTGTCTGCACAAGTTATTTGACTAGTGAGTGTCTTGACTTAAACCTCGTTACTACTCTACCAAGGTAGTTTTTATACTTATTGGTACTGATTATGGTAATACTATATTTCTGCATATTTTTGTGCATATCCAGATACTTCAGAGTGTGCTGGTCGTTAGTGGATTGATCCGAGTTGTTGTGGAGACTTCAAGGTATACCTATTGTTCCACTTACAGGCCTCGGAGTCACCATCATTAGTTGTTTTATTAATGTTTATATCTTTCAAATAGTGATATATACATTGAGATTTAAAATATGTATTTTTTGTAGAGCTTATGATTCCGTATTACCGAGTTTTTGGATTTATGATTTTGGCATTCCGTTGATGGTTATATTATGGCACCCTTCAACTTTTCATTAATATTTAAGTTGGTATTTTCTGTTGATCTTGTTATGTATTAGATTTACCTAATCTTAGGAATTAGGTGTCATCACGATCCTCAAGGTGAAATTTTAGATCGTGACATAAATATAAAATATTGCACAAGAAATGAACACAAGAAAGAGAGGCAGAATAATTTTGTTATTTCTCTTTTTCAGTGTCTACTCAATAGGTCAAAATATTCCTATCTATATAAATACATTCAAAAGTTATAAGTACATATTCTATTGAATGAGTACATGTATACAATGTAAGTTAAATAGACAGATAAATACATTCATCTTATTTGTAACACTCCCCTTAGACGTTCATCTAAAAGATAATGTACCTCGCTAAATTTTTATTAGGAAAAGTGTTACGATCCGGATTTTCCACCCTCGGAAATCGTGATGGCGCCTACTCGTGGAAGCTAGGCAAGCCGAGTATTATAGAATTATTACCCTTTTTATTAAACATGTTCGATAATTTAAAATAATAAGTGATTAAACAGCAACATAAATTAAATAACCGAAAATGCGGAAGACGAAAATTTTATAATTCAACCAAACCCTACTACATAATTTGAAGTACAATACTACCCAGAATTTGGTGTCACAAGTCACAAACTGTCTAAGAATACTACAAATAAGGTCTGAATGAAATACATAAGTCTGTCTCTGAATAAGTAAAAACAGAAAGAGAAAAGATAGGAGAAGACGCCAAGGCCTGCGGACGCCTGCAGGACTATCTCAGGTCGCCTGAATGGACTGAAGACAGCACCCTTACTGTGATCCAAATGCTCCGGTATCAGCATCCACACACATTGTAGAGTGTAGTATCAGCACAACCGACCCCATGTGCTGGTAAGTGCCTAGCCTAACCTCGGCGAAGTAGTGATGAGGCTAGGACCAGACTGCCAAATAAACTTGTGCAGTTAAATCATATACATCGG
Source organism: Nicotiana sylvestris (assembly GCF_000393655.2). Lineage (NCBI taxonomy): Eukaryota > Viridiplantae > Streptophyta > Magnoliopsida > Solanales > Solanaceae > Nicotiana > Nicotiana sylvestris. Next base: position 192,031,162 of record NC_091058.1, on the reverse strand, counting down.
AAATAAAGACAGATAATTACAGCTAAAGTTGGGCGGGGAAAACATGTTGCATGGAGTAACAGATAACAACAGAATAACAGTAGAAAAATATAAGGAACGCCATGAATCAATTACCAGCAAAAGATAAGGAAATAAGGAAAACAAGTACACATGTAATACCGTTGCAGGCGTGCAACCCGATCCCATTTCATATAGTACCCTTGCAGGCGTGCAACCCGCTCTCATTTCTCATATTACCGTTGCAGGCGTGCAACCTGCTCCCATTTCACATATTACCGTTGTAGGCGTGCAACCCGCTCCCATTTTATTTATCAACACCAATCATAAAAGAATCCCGACAAGGAAATAGTAGTACAACAACAACATCCCAGCAAGGGAACAATAATGTAATAACGACATCCCGACAAGGAAACAATAATATAATAACAATATCCCGGCAAGGGAACAATAATATTACAACAACATCCAAGCAAGGGAACAATAATATAATTCTCATATGAAGCACGAATAAACCACAACTGAGTCATAAAAATTACAATACAAGACTCACGAGCATGTTTGACACCGACGTATAAATACTCGTCACCATGTATATACGTCGTACTTCACAGTTAACACGTAGTAATTAAGACTCGACTCCTAATCCTCAAGCTAAGGTTAGACCAAACACTTACCTCGAACTTCTACCGCCAACTCAAGCCTCAAACACCGCTTTTCCTTTAGAACTCACCTCCAAATTACTCGTATCCAGTCCAAATTGATTTAACAACATCAATAAATGCTAAAGAATTCATACCCAGTGCTTAATTATAGGTTTTCTATCATTTTTCCCAAAAAATCAAAAATCGACCCCGGGCCCGCTTGGTCAAAACTCGAGGTTCGAACCAAAACCCGATCACCCATTCACCCACGAGCCCGAATATGCAATTAGTTTCGAAATCCGACCCTAAAACGAGGTCTAAATCCCAATTATTCAAAAAGCCCTAACTCTACCCAAATTCCTAATTTCTACCATGAAAACTCTTGATTTTTGATTAGAAAGTGATGAAAAACATTGGGTAATTAAAAGAGTAAAGTATAGAATTGATTATCAACACTTTGGGGATGAATTTGTGGGAAGAAAATCGCCTCTAGGCCTTGGGAGTTCGAAAATATGGAGTAAAATAGGTTCTGCCCGGTTCTGGTTCTGTTTTAAAATAATTAGGCAGGCCTTCATCGCGTTCGCGATGGGTCAGGCCCAGATGACCATCACATTCGCATTCAAGGGCTCGTGTTCGCAGAGTTTCAACACCTCGAGCTTTCGCGTTCGCGGTCAGGTGGCCGCGTTCGCGTATAGTAAAATCCCTCTCCCCCTGCCCATGCCCAAAGACCTTCGCGTTCGCGATAACAGGTCCGCGTTCGCGAATGGAAGCACCCCCAAGGCTTCGCGTTCACGACCTGTTTCTCGCGTTCGCGTAGAAGGAAAATTCCTTCAGCCTGACTTACACTTCGCGTTCGCGAGAGTCCTTCCGCGAATGCGAAGAACAAAACTCCAGAATACTAGAAACTAAAAACCTGCAACTTTTTCTATGTTAAAAATCTTCCTAAAACTTTCTGAAACTCACCCGAGCCCTCGAGGCTCCAAACCAAATATGCATACTAACTCAAAAACATTATATGAACTTATCTGTGCGATCAAATCGCCAAAATAACATCTTAACAACAAATTTAGCATAGAAATCTAAGGAAAATCTCAAAACTTTCAAAGTTTCAAATTTCACAAATACGGGTCCGAATCACATCAAACGACCTACGTTTCTTACCAAATTTTATAGACACAACTCAAACATCATATTGAACCTGTACCGGGCTCCAGAACCAAAATACGGGTCAGATACCATAAAATTCAAATATAATCAAATTTCCAAAAACACTTATATTTTCAGTAAAACAATTTCTTTCAAAAATTCCTTTCTCGGGCTTGAGACCTTGGAATTCGATTCCGGGCACACGCCCAAGTCCCATATTTCCCTACGGACCCTCCGGGACCGTTAAATCATAGGTCCGGGTCCGTTTACCCAAAACGCTGACCGAAGTCAACTTAAATTAAATTTTAAGGGCCAAATTAATATTTTCATCACATTTCCACATAAAAGTGTTCCGGATGTACGCCCGGATTGCGCACGCAAATCGAAGTGAGGAAAAAGGAGGCTTCCAAGACTTCGAAATACAGAATTTACTCGTAAATCAAGTGATGACCCAAATAAGAAAAAGTTTAGTTAAAGGAAAATAGTATATATATCTTGTAACACGCATTAAGTGTTGCCTCATTAGAAACCTTACTAGGAAAAATCAATCAGGATAAAACCTTGGAAAAACCATGAATATCAAAACATTCTTTGGTCTAACTAATTTCAAGCTCTTTTTCCTGCTCTTCACCAACATTATATTTCAACTTGAATTACTGTGTAACAATTAGAGAGAAAAAAAGAGAAATATTGGTGAGGCATTGCTATTTTAGCATGCCATTAATAGTCATGAGTGATTCAGCAGCATAATACATGTCTAGAAAAGCAGTTGGTCTGAAAATAGATAGATCCGAATAGAAAGGAAAAACAAACCAAATTAATTATTAGTTCAACTTGTATTCACAGGTCGACCATTACACACCATGAGGTTGTTGAGTGTAACTGTGGGTACAATATTATACATGAAATGAGTTCACCTATTTCAAGAATAATGGATCGAATAATTAGCTACTGAAGTTGCGAATGATATCCGGGTATAGAAAGTAGTAAGACTCTCATGTTAGTACTGAATTCCTTATTATGTATGTAATTGGATTTCTTCATGGAAATCTTGTATAAATCTAATGCGTTAGCAATATTATAGCTCTTGATGCATGCAGATCACACGAACTACTTGCCAGTATAAACTACTATGTGTTATTGACATAACACTGATTTCAGTCTAGCCGCCATGAACAAAGTGAGGGATGTTGAATGTTTGTGTCTGGGTCGCGCTTCGCTACATGTGAGTTGACCCAATTCGTTTTGGAAGACATCATATTACAATAACCTCTTACGAGAAGTTATACTCCATACTATTTTGTGCCATCAGTTTTAATGCTTTCTTTTCTCTCCTAGAAAAGAGCTCAAACGTACTTCTTTGTGTGAGACATGAATTTTTTCTCTTGTTGTGCCAAATTAACACACATAATAGAAAAAATATTAGTTTGTAGGACTAAATTTTATTTCGAAGCAATTCAGAATGGACTTGGGGCAACTCTTTTAGTAGTAACTTTAACAATTTTCGCAGTGTTGAAAAGGGTACACCGTTCGTTGTTCGAATTGTTCTTACTCTATAATTTATTCTATCAGTACCCTCTTAATGGTGTCCATTATTTGTGGTCCTCTAATTTGTCTCGCAAAGAGCACATTTATTTTACAGAAAAGAAAAGGGTCAAAACTATCCCTATCGTTTGCTAAATGATTTATAAATACCCTCTGTCCTTCTATCCGTCCAAAGAAATACACTATATCCATCTATCCGTTAAAAAAAAACACGAAGTTAATTCTATTAATAAAAATACCCCCGCGACTAACGACAGAACTGGTGGATCTTTCATTTAATGACGTGACGATTTTTAATTGGGCCACGTGGCAATCTTTAACTAGAACAAAAAATGGATATTATTTCAACTCATTTACCTTATCCGACCCATTTACAAAAATGGGTAGTATCTATCACACCCATTCTCACTCATCTGATCTCCCCCTTTCTTCTTCTTCAATTGGGACACTGCATACACACAATAACAAATTAATTAAAGAATAGTTAAAACCCAAAATCAAATAACCCGAAATTCAAACCAGATTTTGAAATTTCTCCAATCAAACTCAGGATAAGTATTGAAACTCTTAAATGGAAAATCAACAGATACATTTGGGTGGTTAAGTAAGAAGACAGGGATCAAAACAAACCAAAAATCTGAAACAAAAAAATTGAGCCCAAATGCTAAAATTGTCCAAATATATCAATCAAATCTAGGAGAAATATTGAAACTTTGAAAGGGACAAGTAATGGAAATCTTTAAATTGTTAATAAGAAGACAAAAGAGCCACGAAATAACAGAGAAAAAATAACTACATATAACAGATACAAGCACACAAGAAAATTGAAACCAAGGTGCTAAAAAGCTTGAAATTATCACATTCTAGGATAAAGATTGAATCTATAAAAGGAAAAAAAAAAGTAAAGGGTTACCTTTGGGATGTTCATAAGAAGAAGAAGAGGAGGACAAACAGCCATGAATTGCAGATGAAGTGAAAGCCAAAGCCATATTTTCAAACACAAAGAAAGATTTGTTTCAACAAAGAAACGCCAAAAAATTCTTTGTGAGATGAGAGTGGGTGAGAGTGGGTGTGCTGCGTGATAAGGAAAAAGAGAGAAAAAAAAAAGCAAAGAAAAAGAAAGAAAATAGTTGGGCGGGTCAAATAAATAGGGTCGGACCAGGTAAATGGGTAAAAATAAGACCCATATTTGATTCTTCGTCAATAATGCCACATGACCCAATTAAAAATCGTCACGTCATTAAATGAAAAACCCACTAATTCTGCCGTTAGTCGTGGGGGTATTTTTGTTAATAAAATTTATTTCGTGTGCTTTTTTGAATGGATAGATGGACGGAATGTATTTTTTTGAACGGATAGATGGACGGAAGGTATTTATAAACCATTTAGCAAACGATACGGATAGTTTTGGTCCTTTTTCCGTTTATTTTATGGAGCATCATGAACGCATGGAGCCGAGGGCTTAGTTCGATTTGCCTAAATCAATAAATCATCATCATGTTATTTTGCCGACAGCGGGAAACAGAGTCAATGTACTATAAGATTTTTAATATCCGAGCACTATAAATAGCCAAAAGCTCAATTTTATATTTTAATGTACTTAAATATTATAAACAAAATTCCTTTTGAGCCCTTGATTTGTCAATTTACCGTACATTTATGTTGTTTTGGAAAGAAAAAAGTTCCTTTAATTTCGAATTTTGACATAATTTGGAACTACGTCTTTATTTTATACATATTGATTATATTGCTACAACTTATATTAGTATAACTTTGGACTTATAATTATACATAATATTCTTTGATATAAATGTACATATATCTTATTACTTTTTTCTTGAAGGTTTTTAAAAATAATTAATTTAATTAAGTGTGTCATATCTAACCAACTCGATCGGTTAAAAATTCCAATATAATCTATATAATAAAATTAAACACAAGAAAATAAGCAATCTATATAAAATATAAGAAAGTTCCAAATCCCTTTTACTTTCCTTTTTTCTTTTTCAAGAAAAAACAATCAGAAAGTTGTAATAATATCAACTACTTTAGTTGGTATTTGCAATTCAATTCTAATTATAACAACTAAAGAATAATTGGTCTAAACAATTGATAATAAGCTAAATTGTTTAGTATAGCCTATGTTTTAGCTCAACTTAAGGATGGTTTACTATTGTAAATGTTCAAATAATGCAAAAATTGGTTCTAATCATGACTTTAATGTCTCACAGGAGTTCAATAAACAAATGAGGATTTATGATGGTAATCAAGTGAAAAATGAAGTCAAATGACGAAAAGTTGAGCAGCAACATCTTAACAAGAGAAAACCCCACTAGCGCGGGTCATGCACTGGTCATGCGCTCCCGCGCTAGTTCAATTGTTTTGGACAGAAAGAAACCCCACTAGCGCGGGTCATGCGCTGGTCATGCGCTCCCGCGCTAGTCCTGTCCGGGAAATCAATTATTTGAGGGTAAAATTGGAATTCCTTCTTAATCCCACTCAATTTACATAAAGTGAAGCTCCATTATTGAAAAAGATCAGATTTTGAGGGAGAAAAAGCCATAGAAGAAGGGGAGCTTCATCTTGGAGCTAAGAAAGGAGAAGAAGAACAACATCTTGGAGCAAGGATTCAAAGAGTTCTTCTAAACTTTCTTCTATTTGTTTGTTTATATTATGTTTAAAACTTTTATTGTTGATTTTTGTATGATTATGAGTAGCTAAAAACTCTAGTATTCTTGGGTCATGGATGTTAGATAATTATGTTATTTGAAGCTTAGATTGAAGATCTTGAATTTATTGTTATGGGTTGTTTATTTGATTCTGCTTCTAATTATTTTACTGCGTAGCTAACAGTGAAATATTATTTACGAATCTTGAATTAAACTTGACAAAGGAAATTCTTGGTTGCATATAGAATCAAATAGAACAAGTTTTGAATCCTAGGCATCGGGTGAAAGATTCGCAATTAAGATAGACATATACTTAATTGCCTTGCTTGGTTGAAAAATAGGAGTTGTAAATGCATTTGAGTTAATATTAATACCATAGACATATAGGTATTAATTTAACTTGAATAGGTGCATAAGGACTCGACAGATTCTTATGAGTATTATTAACCATGTAATCAATAACCCGGATAATTCAATAAATCAATCTTAAGCTAAAATAGTAGCATGATCTCTAGCAAGTCCATGACCCTGGAATATCTTTACCCAAATTGTTATAAAAATATTGTGAAATTGGTGTAGTAATTTTGTGTTGAATTATTGTGCAATTGTTAAGTAAGTTGTAAATTGGTTCTTTATATATTTTGAGATAATTTAGCTTGAATTGATAATTGTTTGAGTCTACATCAGTCGAGAAGTTAATCACAATTTCTCGTGGGAACGATACTTTACTTACTACTATATTACTTGTCGATCGCGTACACTTGCGTGAGTGTTTTGGTCGCAACAAGTTTTTGGCGCCGTTGCCGGGGAATTGAAATTAGCTACTTGACTGTTTTAAGATTTTATTAGCTGTTAATAAAAATATAAATTTTTCATCTACTTTGTTTGTGTTGCGCAGGCTCTTCTCTTGAATGCGGAGGAGTAGAATCACAAACAACCTCTTCCCTTTTGATCCTGAAATTGAACGAACAATTCATAGAACAAGGAAGGAGTGGGAAGCTAGAAACAGAATAGAAAGAGAGTTGGACATTCAAGTTCAACCACAGCCAACAGTGATGGCAGGTAATCAAGAACGTGCGGTGATAGAAGCAGCAAGACCAAACCTTGCTAATATGACTCAGGCCATTGTGAAGCCTGAAATCACCGGTCACTTTGAGCTTAAACAGTACATGGTGCAGCTAATACAGTCCACTGGGCAATATGTTGGTCTATCTCATGAAGACCCACAAAGGCACATTCAAATTTTTTTGGAAATAACGGATACTTACAATTATCCAAATGTTTCCAAGAATTATGTCAGGCTGACCTTATTTCCCTTTTCATTATTGGGGGATGCTAGAGAATGGTTGCAAAAAGAGCCAGCTAATTCAATCCACAATTGGGATGATTTAGCAAAGGAATTCCTAATCAAGTTTTTCCCCACCAAAAAGACAAAGTTTTTGCGGAGTCAGATTCTTGGGTTTCAACAACGGGATGGTGAAACTCTTCGCCAAGCTTGGGAAAGATACAAGAAACTACTTCGGGATTGTCCTCATCATTGTCAAACTGATGAAGTATTGGGCCATACTTTTGTTGATGGATTAGACGAAACTTCCAAAATGAATCTTGATTCAGCTTGTGGAGGTAGTTGCATGGCAAAACCATACAGTGAAATACAACTTCTGCTGAATAACTTTACTGCTAATGATCATAATTGGCAAGGTGAAGGAGAACCAAGGAGAGCAATGAAACAGAAAGCAGGGTTACTTGAACTGGATGACATTTCCGCCATGAGAGCAGATTTAGCAAAATTGGCAAATCAAATGACCAGAATGACAATGGGACCATCACAACTAATGCAGCAGGTTCAACAAATGTCGATTTGTTGTGAAATGTGTGGCGATAATCACGCAAGTGACATGTGCCCAACGAATCCTGAATCTATTTACTATGTTGGGCAACAAAACAGAGGTCCGATGAATCAACAAGCCCAATATGGGAACACTTACAACCCAAATTGGAGGAATCATCCTAATTTCTCTTGGGGTGGGAATCAACCCAATCAGAATCAATATAGACCCCAAGGAAATTTTAATCAACCACAAAGGCCACCTCAGCAGGTAGAAGAAAATACAAATAATTTGTTGAAGAAATTGTTGCAAGACAACCAACAACTCAGAATAGACTTTAGAAATCTTGAAAGACAATTGGGACAACTAGCTGCAAATCAAAATACTAGGCCTACAGGTGCTCTTCCAAGTGATACAGAGAAAAATCCGCAAGTTAGTGCAATTACACTTAGAACTGGAAGGGAATTAGAAGAAGTTCCAAAGAAGAGAAAAGACAAGCTTGTACCTGAGGGTGAATTGATTCCCAAAGCAACACAGGAAGTAAGGAAAAATGATACAATTTCAGCACCTGTGAGTGTTCCAAGGCCACCACCACCTTTCCCACAAAGATTGCAGAAAAAGAATGACGATCGCATGTTCAACAAATTTCTCTATATGTTGAGTCAGATTCAATTGAATATTCCGTTGGTAGATGCGATTCGTGATATTCCAAAATATGCCAAATATATAAAAGACACTGTGGCTAACAAGAGGAGACTGACTGAATTTGAAACAGTTGCACTTACTGAAGAGTGCACTTCAAGGGTCCAAAATAAGCTTCCTCAAAAGCTTAAGGACCCTGGCAGCTTTACTATCCCTGTGAGAATAGGCAATGTTGATGTAGGCCATGCACTTTGTGATTTGGGAGCAAGCATAAATTTGATGCCATTGTCTTTGTACAAACAATTGGGTTTGGGGGCTCCAAAACCCACCACTGTGATGTTGCAACTAGCAGACAGGTCCATAGCTTACCCGGAAGGGGTGATAGAAGATGTGCTACTGAAAATTAGGAAATTTATTTTCCCGGCTGATTTCATTATCTTGGATTTTCAGGCCGATGAAAACGTTCTTATTATATTAGGAAGACCTCTCTTGGCTATAGGTGATGCTATAATTAAAGTAAGAGAAGGAAAAATGATCATGAGAGTTGACAACGAGGAAGCTGTTTTTAATGTATATAAAGCAATTCAACTTCCTCGGCAGTATAAAGAATTGTCTATGATATCCGTCATGGAGATTGATGAACAACTTATTACCTCAAGTGTATATTTGCAGGATTCTTTAGAAAAAGCAATTGTGTTGTTTGAAAGTTTGGAGATTAATGATGAGGTTGAGGAAATGAAACATACTTTGAATGCAACATGTGAATATATATAAAAGGTTTTAATCCCTTTGAACCTTTAAACAGGCCAGATGGTCCTCCTCAGAAGCCCTCAGTTGAAGAAGCTCCCAAATTGGAATTAAAGCCTTTACCTTCTCACCTTAATTATGCTTATTTGGGTAGTTCTGAAACGTTACCTGTTATTATTTCTGCTGACTTGTCTGAATTGCAGGAGGAGAAATTGTTAAGAGTACTACGTGAGCATAAAAGAGTAATTGGGTGGACAATGGCTGACATAAGAGGTATTAGTCAAGCTTTTTGCATGCATAAAATTCTCATGGAGGAAGGGCACAAGCCAAGCATAGAACAACAACGCCACCTAAATCCGAACATGAAAGAGGTGGTAAGAAAAGAAGTGATTAAATGGCTTGATGCAGGTATTGTATTTCTAATATATGATAGCAAATGGGTAAGTCCAGTCCAATGTGTTCCAAAGAAAGGAGGAATGACCGTAGTGACAAATGAAAATAATGATTTGATTCCCATTAGAACTGTTACTGGGTGGAGGATTTGCATAGATTATAGAAAATTGAATAATGCCACCCGAAAAAACCATTTTCCCCTTCCCTTTATTGACCAAATGCTTGATAGATTAGCCGGGCAGGAATACTACTATTTTTTGGATGGCTACTCAGGATATAATCAAATTTTTATAGCCCCAGAAGACCAAGAAAAGACCACATTTACATGTCCCTATGGGACATATGCATTTAAAAGAATGTCATTTGGTCTTTGCAATGCACCTGCGACTTTTCAAAGGTGCATGATGGCTATTTTCACTGATATGGTTGAAAGATTTGTGGAAGTATTTATGGATGATTTTTCTGTATTTGGATGTTCTTTTGATGAATGTTTAATGAATCTTGATAAGGTCCTTGCTAGGTGTGAAGAAACAAATTTGGTACTAAATTGGGAAAAATGTCATTTCATGGTACGTGAAGGCATAGTCTTAGGGCATAAAGTGTCCAAGAATGGATTGCAGGTGGATAAAGCGAAGGTGGAAGTAATTGAAAAATTACCTCCACCAACATCAGTTAGAGGCATTCGCAGTTTCTTAGGCCATGCGGGTTTTTACCGTCGTTTCATCAAGGATTTTTCAAAAATCTCATCTCCTTTGTGCAGGCTTCTTGAGAAAGATACATCTTTCAAGTTTGATGATGCTTGTCTGAAAGCATTTGATGAGCTGAAACGAAGATTAGTTACTGCACCGATTATCATTTCTCCAGATTGGAAACTTCCATTTGAATTGATGTGAGATGCAAGTGATATAGCCATTGGAGCTGTTTTGGGGCAACTGATCGTATTTATGGTTCCTTGCCTTACATACTCAGTACTTTATTCGTACTGACGTCCTTTTATTTGTGGACGCTGCATGTCGTGCTGCAGGTCCTGATAGACAGACAGGTGCAGCTCCCCCACCACAGTAGACTGTCCAGTTCAGCGGTGATTGGCGAGATCCCTTCTCCGGACTTGCCTTGGTCTTGGTATGCAATTTTTGTTATAGACATTATGGGTATGTCGGGGCCCTGTTCCGGCTATGTTGCAACACTTATGTTCTTTTAGAGGCTCATAGACAGGTGTCGGCTCATGTATAGTTTGGTATGCCTTGTCGGCTAGTTTTTGTTGTATAGTCTTTCATAGTAGCGTGGTAGCTCATACCTTATATGTAGTTTCTTGATTGTCTGGTCATCCCCTGCTATGTATGTTCATGCCGTCATATTTTATTGCTGGTTGTCCATGATCTAGGTCTACCATTTATATTGATCTCGTCAGCCCTAAAAGATAATAATGAAGGTTAGATGAAATGTACGTTGGTGCTCGGCAAGTGTGGTCGGGTGCTAGTCATGGCCTTTCAGTTTGGGTCGTGACAAACTTGAAGGAGAATCAATCAAAGAAACATTCCCTGACGAACATTTGCTAGCCATCACTTCGGATGAAACCCCGTGGTATGCTGATTATGTGAATTTCATTGCAAGTGGGGTGACTCCACCAGAATTCACAGCTGACCATAGAAGAAGGTTCTTACATGATGTGAGATTCTACATGTGGGACGAGCCTTTTCTATACAAGCAATGCGCAGATCAATTGGTAAGAAGGTGTGTCCCTGAGGAGGAGATGAATGCAATATTGCATGACTGTCATTCTTCTCTTTATGGAGGTCATCATGGGGGAGACAGAACTGCACAAAAGGTTTTGCAATCAGGTTTTTACTGGCCAAAATTATTTAAAGATGCACATGCTTTTGTTAAAAATTGTGACAGGTGCCAAAGAACCGGAACGATCACAAAGAAGCACGAGATGCCTTTACAAAATATTTTGGCAGTATAACTCTTTGATGTCTGGGGAATAGATTTCATGGGATCATTTTCGTATTCTAATGAGCACAGATATATTTTGGTTGCAGTGGGTTATGTGTCTAAGTGGGTTGAGGCCATTGCTCTTCCTACTAATGATGCGAAGGTAGTGGTAAGTTTTGTGAAGAAACACATTTTCACACGCTTTGGAACTCCAAGGGTGTTGATAAGTGATGGAGGAACACACTTTTGCAACAAATTGTTGAAAAATGTTCTAGCAAAATATGGTGTAAGACACAAGGTTGCTACTGCATATCACCCTCAAACGAGTGGTCAAGTTGAAGTGTCAAACAGGGAGGTAAAACAGATTTTGGAGAAAACTGTGAGCGCAAATAGGAAAGATTGGTCCGGTAAGTTAGAAGATGCATTGTGGGCTTACCGAACTGCATACAAGACTCCAATAGGTACTTCTCCATACAGGTTGGTTTATGGAAAAGCATGTCATTTGCCTGTTGAGATAGAACATAAAGCTTATTGGGCAATCAAAAAGCTAAATATGAATATGGACTTAGCTGGAGAAAAAAGACTGCTACAACTCAATGAACTTGATGAGTTTCGGTTGCATGCTTATGAAAATGCCAAGTTATATAAAGAAAAGACCAAGAAGTGGCACGACAAACACATCCAACATCGTGAGTTTGAGCCGGGTCAAGAAGTTCTCTTGTTCAACTCAAGGCTAAAGCTTTTTCCTGGAAAGCTTAAGTCCCGTTGGGCAGGCCCTTTTGTTGTAGTAAGTGTAACTCCTCATGGAACAGTTGAATTGCGAAACATTAATTCAACAGGCACGTTCTTGGTAAATGGGCAACGAATTAAACACTATTGGGGTGGTGACATTCAACGTCACAAAACCTCAGTAGATTTAATTGACATATAATGCAATATGGCATCGTGCCGTGACATTAAATCAGGCACTGTGTGGGAGGCAACCCACAAATGTATAGAATATAGTTTGTAAATGAGAATTTATAACTTGGCCTTCTTGAGATTGATGAAAAAAAGAAGAAGAGAGAAACGTTCAGTGATTAGCGCGGGTGCGCATGACTAGCGCATAGCCCGCGCTAATCAGGTTTCCATCTGCCTGACCTTTAGTGATTAGCGCGGGAGCGCATGATTAGCGCATAGCCCGCACTAATCAGGTTTCCATCTTCCTAGGGACAAAGTGACTAGCGCAGGAGCGCATGGCTAGCGCACGACCCACGCTAGTCACATGTAACTTCGTTTTAAAAAGTGTTTTTTACTTCTTTAACTTAATAATACCCCCCCCCCCACAACCGAAAAACCCTACTCTTTTTCTTCTTCTTCTTCTTCTTCTTCATCAACATCCCCACTTCTTCTTCTTCATCAAATCACCCCACCTCTTCATTCACCCTATACCCCATCTCCTCTAAGGTATGTCTTCTTCATCTTCTTCTTATTAGTTATTTTTTTTTTCACATTAATTTCGTTTTTTTTGTGAACATAGTTTTAATTTTCTATTTTTTTGTTTGATTTTCAATTTCTTTGCATATATTTAGTATAATGTCTTCAATTGTTTCCTTGTTTAGTTTTATTATGTAACATTATTATGTGGTTGTCAAGATTTTATATTTTTATTATAGTTTCTTAAATTTTTTCTTATTTAACATTAGAATGTAGCATTTATAGAAGATTTAAACATATGTTTGATGTTTGGTTGGGTTGAGGAAGTGAAAAATTAGGAATATGGTTGTGTAAAGTAGTAATTGGGTTGGTTGATGGTGAATACATTGTGACATAGGGTTGGAAAAAGCTTGAAACTCAACATGCTCACAATGTGTTTGAAAAAATGCCTCTTTGGAGGAAGTGAAGTGACCAACTATGTGGTGAAGTCTAAGTAGCACGGTTTGGTCACCCAATTGAATAGGGCTAACTCTAAACTACTTGCAGGTATCATGGCCCCTCGTAAACGCCCAGCATCAAGTTCCTCATCCGAACACCCAGCTACAACAAATGTTGGTGGACAGCCCAGAAAATTAGTTGATACTAGGCCATTCAACAGTCAAAATTTTGTGTCAGCCAAGGCACAGGACAGATTTAACAAAAAGGAGGAGAAAACAATAATGAACAAGCAATGGATGCAAATGCTTTGGCTATTAATTGTCCAAACATAGCAAACGAGTTGAGGAGGCGTGGGCTTGACATATTCTTCGAGGAGCCAATCACGGCGAATGTAATGCTAGTGAGGGAATATTATGCCAACCTTCCGGAACATGATAACTACAATGTTACAGTCCGAAAGCGACAAGTCAATGCATCTATAGAAATAATTCGGGATGTGTACAGGCTACCCCAGTGGATGAAGATTACATAGATATGTTCCAGGCATATAACAACAAGCTAATACCATGGTCCACGTTCACCGACATAATTTGTCGCCCAGATGCAGATATCCAATGGTATAAATATGGGAACAAGTTCCACGCTAATGCCCTGAAGTTCGAGGCCAAATGTTGGTTGTACTTCATCAACAGCCGTCTCTTGCCTTCCAAGAATTTGACTGAAGTAAACATCCCTCGAGCTTGCTTAATATGGTGTTTCATGAATAGGGCATGGTTTGATGTACCATTGTTGATACATAAAGAAATGTTCCAGAGGGTTAGAATTCAACGCTACGGGTTGTATTACCCATCTCTTGTCACCCTACTGTGCCTTCGATCCAATGTACCAAACAATCTTACTGCAGATGGACGACTAGCTAAAGTCAATCCTTTCACGGCTAAAATGGTCACCACAGGTAAGGAAGTTGTACATCCAGCTGAATTGGTTGTTATTCGATTCTGATGACAGTGACGATGAGGAAGGATAGGAGCAACAAGAAGGAGCTGACGATGTGGAGATGGGAGAAGATGCACAACCTGCACAACCACAAGCTTTTGATGCAGCAGGACCGTCTAGGGCTGGTCGGGGACAAAGGATAGAACGCATAGAGCAGGAAATCACTGAAATTAAAACATCAATGACAGTTCTGGGGAGACGTGTTGATGAAATACAAGTTCAGCAGAAGAAAACAGAAAGCCGGCTCATGGGTTGGCTTCGTGCAATTGGTCGGGCATGCAACGTGAATCCCGAAACTGTGTCCGATCAAGAGTGACTCCTCGGGGAAGTATCTTTGCTTAATCTCTTGTTTATAATGAAAGACATGGGGACATGTCTCGCTTTAAGTGTGGGGTGGAGGATTCCCTTAAACATATGTTTAACTGTTCTTAAATGTTTTGGATGGTAGTAATTATTATGGATTTTTAGGCTGTTTCAATTGTTTTGGATTGTTGGAATGTTTTGGTGGTGTGGTACAATATATAATGTTTTGGGATTGCGTGACTATTTCACTTTTGTTTTTAAATATTTTGGTGATTTAGTATTGTTGGAGTAATTGTTGTCTATTCTTAAACATTTTTAGTAGATTTTTTTTAGTAGTTATATTGGCGTGGCCCGATGATGGATTCTTTTATATAGGAGTTCTTGAGGGACTGAGCCCATAGAAAACAACAAAAAGATTTTTGTTTTTTTTTATTTTTTTGTATTTTTAGGTAGTATAACAATTCCCCCTTGGTTTTTCTTTAAGCCACGGTTCTTTTCCAAGGGTTTATCTTGAACCGGGCATAGGTAGTTTTAAATTTCTGTTTTTATATATTTTTTTTTAATTTGTAGACTAAAATAAGGAGTTATAAGCTATAGAAAAGTGAACCCATAGCATTGACACACCAGAGCACAATAGACCCTAGAGTGTAACGCTTAGTCCTAATTGTTGAATCTTACTGAAAGTGCCTTAAATTGTATGTTTGTACTGAATTGACTGCTCGTAATGGGGTATCTTGATGAGCTGATCTAGAATGAGTCATATGCCATGTTTGGTGAGTATTTGTATAGTCCATGTATTGTACTTGTGTCTAGAACTTGCCCGGTATGTGAGTTGAAGCGAAATTTGAGGTGATTCTCGGTTTGAAAAATGATGTTAGGCTTTCTTTGACCTTTTTGAGCTTAATTGCTTATTAAAAATAAAATTTGTCCCTAGTTAACTCTTTTGAGCCTTCAGACTTTTTGTTTGGCACCCGCATTACAAGACCATACCCTTTTGTTCTTAATTGACATTGTTTTGATCCTTTTACCTCTTAAAGCACTTTAATTGTGAGAAGAGCGCTAAAAGAAGTAAGAAGGAAATAAGTGTGGGGTGGCTTTTGAGTGGAACTAATAAAAGGATGAAAGGTGCACTTATGTTGTAAACGAATACACCACTAGCAGAAATTGAGTGACAAGAAAAATTACATTGTGTTTTGCTCTACCTAGTGGGAATGAATTAATAGAGTGCTTAAAGAAGAAGAGCGTATATGTGGGATGACATTGTGTATAAATGAGAAGTGGTTGAAGAATTTATGCTGAAAATTGCTCGTGTAATGTGTTAAAGTGCTTAGGGGTTGAGTCACTATTCCTAAATACATCCTACTCGTCCCTTAGCCCACATTACAACCATGAAAAAGTCCTAATTGATTTTGGATTGAGCTAGCCTACATTAGTAGAGATTTACATTAAGGGCAAGCTTATGGTACCAATTGCATGCATGTGACCTCTTTTGTGAGAGTGAGTGATTTCCTTGATATATGTGAATATATGAATTGAATGTGGTGGATTGAACTCAGTTTTTGTTGATGTAATTGTGAGGGCATATGACTTGTGACAGAAAAGAAAATCTTGACTTCTGTGAAGAGTAAGTTGAGGAAGTTTGAATATTGCATAGCACTTGAGAGACAACTTTAAGGCTAGGATTGTTCATTGCTAGGTGTTAAATATGTACAATGTTGTAGGTGTAATGCGTGAGGGAAAATGGTTGAGTGAAGAATTCTCTAAAAAGAATATAGTGGATTGCTCGAGGACTAGCAATAAGCTAAGTGTGGGGTGTTGATAATAGGCTAAATTGTTTAGTATAGCCTATGTTTTAGCTCAACTTAAGGATGGTTTACTATTATAAATGTTTAAATAATGCAAAAATTGGCTCTAATCATGACTTTAATATCTCACAGGAGTTCAATAAACAAATCTATGGATTTTTCTCCCTCAAAATCTGATCTTTTTCAATAATGGAGCTTCACTTTATGTAAATTGAGTGGGATTAAGAAGGAATTCCAATTTTACCTCCAAAAAATTGATTTTTCGGACAGGACTAGCGGGGGAGCGCATGACCAACTCATGACCCACGCTAGTGGGGTTTCTTTCTGTCCAAAACAATTGAACTAGCGCGGGAGCGCATGACCCGCGCTATTGGGGTTTTCTCTTGTTAAGATGTTGCTGCTCAACTTTTCATCATTTGACTCCATTTTTCACTTGATTACCATCATAAATCCTATTATGTTTAAAACTTTTATTGTTGATTTTTGTATGATTATGAGTAGCTAAAAACTCTAGTATTCTTGGGTCATGGATGTTAGATAATTATGTTATTTGAAGCTTAGATTGAAGATCTTGAATTTATTGTTATGCGTTGTTTATTTGATTCTACTTCTAATTATTTACTGCGTAGCTAACAGTGAAATATTATTTACGAATCTTGAATTAAACTTGACAAAGGAAATTCTTGGTTGCATATAGAATCAAATAGAGCAAGATCCGAATCCTGGGCATCGGGTGAAAGATTCGCAATTAAGATAGACATATACTTAATTGCCTTGCTTGGTTGAAAAATAGGAGTTGTAAATGCATTTGAGTTAATATTAATACCATAGACATATAGGTATTAATTTAACTTGAATAGGTGCATAAGGACTCGACAGATTCTTATGAGTATTATTAACCCTATAATCAATAACCCGAATAATTCAATAAATCAATCTTAAGCTAAAATAGTAGCATGATCTCTAGCAAGTCCATGACCCTGGAATATCTTTACCCAAATTGTTATAAAAATATTGTGAAATTGGTGTAGTAATTTTGTGTTGAATTATTGTGCAATTGTTAAGTAAGTTGTAAATTGGTTCTTTATATATTTTGAGATAATTTAGCTTGAATTGATAATTGTTTGAGTCTACATCAGTCGAGAAGTTAATCACAATTCCTCGTGGGAACGATAATTTACTTACTACTATATTACTTGTCGATCGCGTACACTTGCGTGAGTGGTTTGGTCGCAACAACAATCCCATAAATTTTTGAGATATTTATAAAGAAAGCGTCTCAAAAATTTCATAAATTTGAAATATTCACAAAAAAATCAAGCATAAAATAATATCTTTCTCAAAGCCGAATTGATCAAGATCTACATCTTCCTCACGATCAAACGAAATGCAGACAAACAGGCGAACAATTCTTATGGAGAATAATCTGGAGAGGATCAAGAGAACTAACCGAAATATACTGACGATTGATTAATAAAATTGTTTTTTTTGTAAAAAAAGGAACACTAAAGGATAATTGCATAGGCTAAAATCGGAAGAAAATAAAATAAAACATGGGTTCATAGACTTTTTTTCGTTTCAATGCACAAACGACGTATAAATTAAAATTTTCTGATAATTCTAGATGGTAGATCTTACACTTATTTAAGCATGCATTCACATGTAAGATAAAACAAACGCACGAATAATATTTACTCTACTAATTAAGGATATTCTTTTGATTTAATTATTTCCTTAATATTTATTTGCTTTCCTTCATTTTCCACTTTATCACCCACCACTAATTTGGATAAATTTGAAATAATAGCTTTAAATATAGGCAAATCTTCTTTTCTTCCACAGGCAAAACATCCTAATAATATTCTATCGACGCAGAAAATATATTTTTATCATTTACAATATTTACCACCTTCTTCCGTATAAAACCCATAACAGAGAAAAATAGAGCAACAATATAGTCCAAACATTCAACTGAAAGACTAAAGAGTGGTGTGATGATCCAAAAAGTCATCTTTTATTTTAGAATCCATTTTTGTGTTTTGTGGACTTCAAAATCTCCTTTTATCTCTCTTCAATTTGCATGCGTAGTCCGGACACGATACCAGAAAGCTTCTGTGTGAAAAATTTAAGAAATAATGATTTTCTACTTAAAAAGATGATTTTAGTTGACTTCGGTCAATATTTTGGGTAAACAGACCCGAACCCCTGTTCCGATGGTCCTGGGGTCCGTAGTAAAATATGGGACTTGGGCGTATGCCCGGAATCGAATTCCGAGGTCCCTAGCCTGAGAAATGAATTTTTGAAGAAAATTGTGTAACTGAAAATATAATGGTTTTTGGAAATTTAAATAGATGTGATCTTGGTGGTATCGCGCTCGTATTTTGGTTTCGAAACCCGGTATAGGTCCGTTATGGTATTTGGACCCTATCTGTAAAATTTGATAAAAAATGGAGGTGATTTGATGTGATTCGGACCTTTGGTTGTAAAGTTAGAAATTTTCAACTATCTTGAAAATTTCATGGGTTTTGGTGTTGAATTCATAGTTCTAGATATTATTTTGGCGATTCGATCACGCGAGCAAGTTCATATGATGTTTTAAGACTTATGTGCATGTTTGATTTGGTGCCCCCAGGGCTCGAGTGAGTTTTCGATAGGCTACAGAGTGTTTTGGACTTGAAAAAAATGTTGCAGGTTTCAATTATGTTGCAGAGCCTCTGATCTCGCAATTGCGAGATCAAGCCTCGTATTTGCGACCACTGTTGGGCTTGAATTTGCGACCTACTCATCGCAATTGCGAAGAGTAGCTGTGGTGGCCAGTGTTCTCAATTGCGAACAGTTCTTCGCATTTGCGAAGTAGTCAGGGCAGGGGGACTTCGCAATTGTGACCAAATGGTTCGCAATTGCGATGGCAGCAGAGGTGTGAGGAACCTCGCAATTGCGGTGGTTCTTCACATTTATGAGCTTCGCGATTACGAAGCTCCAATCACAATTGCGACATCTGTAGCTGTTAAGTTGGGACTTAGACGGGATTTTGAACTCATTTCTCAAATTTTCAAACCCTAAGCTTCCATAGGCGATTTTCAAAAGAAAAGTTCTTCCTCAAATCATAGGTAAACGATTTCTAACTCATTTCTTTCAATCTATTTCTTCTTTTTACAAGATTTTATCACAAAATCTAGGGAATTTCATGGGAAATTAGGTGTTTTTTTGGGGAATTTCAAAATTTGGGGAATTAGACCTCAAATTGAGGTCAGATTCCAAAACCAATTGCATATTCGAGCTCGGGGGTAAATGGGTAATCAGATTTTGGTTCGAACTTCGAGTATTGACCAAGCGAGCCCGGGGTCGATTTTTGACTTTTTGGGAAAAATGGTAGAAAACCTATAATTATACATTGGAGTTGAGTTATTTAGCATTTATTGATGTTTTTGAGTTAATTATGACTAGATACAAGTGAATTGGTTGTGGAATTGAGAGGTAAAGCGGTGGTTGAGCTTTAAAATACCCGTTGGCTTGAGGTAAATATTTGGTCTAACCTTGACTTGAGGGAATAAGAATCCCTGACTTATTTGCTAACTGAAATTCCATGTGTGTGGCGTATAGGTGTGGTGATGAGTACCTATGCGCCACCAAAATACCATTTTCAGCTGTTTCCCTTCCCCGTTCTTTATTATACTATTTCTTGTCTTAATTGCTACTTGCTTATAAATGTTTCCATGCCTAATTGCTTCATATTAATTGTTGATCTCTTTATTAAAGTATTTAATTATTTTATGGTTTTATTTGATTACACTGTTGGCTTATATTGGCTTGTTGGTGCCTTATGGTACACCTTGGTTGGTCTCGCTGAGTAGTTTACACTAGCGAAGTTTCATAATCGTAGTGATATTCCATTGTGTGGATTGCGGTATAAGTGTATTGAGGATTTGAATTTACCTGTGAAACATTTGTCTTTATTCATTTGTGATTGGTGCTGAAATATATATATTCCATTATATATATAATGGGATAGGGTTGCACGCCGCAACAAGAGGAATAAGGGTGAAATATGATTGTCTGGTGGGATCGGGTTACACGTCGCAACAAGGAGTAATAAGGGTGGACATGTGAGATCGGGTTGCACGCCGCAACAGGAGGAATAAGTGTGATATGTGTTGAGGAGTAATAAGGGTGGACAGGTGGGATCGGTTGCATGCCGCAATAAGGAGGAATAAGGGTGAATATTGATACCATTGTTGTTTATATGATAGGATATGGATGCGTGCTGCATCAGTTGTTGTTATGTGTTCATATCTATTGAGGTCCATTATTGTGATGTTGAAACACCCTTAAGGATTGGTTATAGCTGAATACTAGTAGAATAATTGGGTTCCAGATTTATTTAATGCCAGTTATTGCTTTATTACATTCTGTATTTCCTTTTTGTTTAGTATAAACTGTTACAGGTTGTATATGTTGTATGCCCCGCCATAGCCTCGTCACTGCTTTGTCGAGGTTAGGCTCGGCACTTACCAGTACATGGGATCGGTTGTACTGATACTGCACTATGCACTTCTTGTATAGATTTCGGAGCTAGTGGCTGATCGAGAGGTTGGTTGCTGTTGCTGTGTTCCGGAGACCCAAGGTACTTCTTCAGGCTTCCGCATGCCCTGGAGTCCCCTTCTATCCTATTTTATTTCTATTTTATCTACTTTCGAGACAGATGTAAACTTTTGTTCAGACCATTATTTGTAGTACTCGTAGACTGTTCGCGAGTTGTCACACCAGTTCTCGGTGGATTTTACTTCGACTTTCGTTATTAGTTTAAAGATAACCTTTTAAACCGTGTTCTTCCGCATTTATTTTTGTTGATTTACTTTTGTAAAGTTTTAATTATTTAAAGATAAAGGAAAAATGTGAAATATTCTGTAACGTTGGCTTGCCTGGCGGGTTCAATGTTAGGCGCCATCACAGTACCGACGGTGGAAATTCGGGTCCTGAAAAGTTGGTATCAGAGCTCTAGGTTGCTTAGGTCTCACAATTCACGGACAAACTTGGTAGAGTCTGAGGGATCGGTACAGAGACGTCTGTGCTTATCCCCAGAGGCTACAGAGTTAGGAACAGTTTCACTTCTATTCATCTCTGTCGTGCGGTTTGATCTCTCAATGCTAATTGAAAACTCTACTCTGTTCTTTCGGAGATGGCAAGAACACGTACCGCTTCATTAGTTGATCAGCAGCCCGAGCCCCAGTGGCAGCTCCTACGAGTGGAAGAGGACGAGGCCGAGGCCATGCTAGAGGTCGAGGCAGGGGTAGGGCTCAACCCAGAGCTCGAGCAGCAACACCAGCGGCGGAGCCTCAGGTAGAGTTTGATGATGAGGTTCCGGACTAGACCATTCCAGCACAGCCGTCTTAGGTTCCATAGGGGGTTCATAGCTACTCTGGTACTTCAGGATGCTTTGGTCTGTCTACTAGGCCTTATGGAGAGTGTTACTCAGGCAGGTATACTTCCGGTAGCAGCAGCCATCTCTCGGGTTGGGAGAGGAGCATAGACTCTCGCTACTCACACTCCAGAGCAGATGGCTCCTCAATTTCAGACTCTAGCAGCTTAGCCGGTTGGGGTAGTTCCGACAGGTGTTGTAGCACAGACCGGTGATGGGTCAACTATGTCTTCGGAGGCTTTGTTGAGGTTGGACAGGTTCACCAAGCTTTTCACTACTACTTATGGTGGTACATCTTCAGAGGATCTCCAGGACTATTTGGACAATTGCCATGAGGTTCTACGAAACATGGGGATAGTTGAGACCAATGGGGTCGACTTTGCTGCTTTTCGCTTATCAGGTTCCGCCAAGAAATGGTGGAGAGATTATTGTTTGGCCAAACTAGCTGGGTCATCAGCTCTCTCTTGGGGCCACTTCTCATAGCTATTCTTGGAAAAGTATCTTCTTATCACTCAGAGAGAGGACTATTAGAGACAGTTTGAGCGCCTTCAGTAGGGTTCTATGACAGTCACTCAGTACGAGACTAGATTTATAGATTTAGCCCGTCATACTCTTCTTATACTTCCCACCGAGAGAGAGAGAGAGAAAGGGTGAGGAGTATTATTGAGGGACTCACTCAACCTATCATATTGCAGATGGATAAAGAGACAGGGAGCGAGATTTCTTTCCAGGATGCGGCCAATATGGCCTGGCGAGTCGAGGTAGTTCTATCTCAGGGGAGTGGTTAGGGGTTTGACAAGAGGCCTTGTCATTCTGGTAGGTTCTGTGGTGTCTCTTCTAGAGGCAGGGATTCTTTTGGTAGAGTCCATCATCCCAGGCCATTTCATTCAACACTTTAGACATCACATAGAGCCTCAGGGGGTCGTGGTCCTTATTTACCTCCTTCAAGACAGCCAGCTCATAGTGCACCGCTAGCTCATATCAGAGCACCTCCTCTTTGGAGTTATTATCGTGGTCAGCCAACCCATTAAGGTCAGTCTCAGTTTCCTCAACCGCGGTATTCAGATGGATGTTTTGAGTGTGGTGAGTATGGTCATATTCGTAGGGTTGTCCGAGATTAGTGGGTGTTCAGTTGCAGTAGATTTCTCGTGCCATGATTTTGGCACCGCCTGTCCAGTCAGCTAGAGGTAAAGCTCAGGCAGCCAGAGGTAGGGGTCAACCCGGTAGAGGTGGAGGTTAGGCCGTTAGAGGTAGAGGCCAGGCCGCTAGAGGTGGAGGCCAGCCAATAGGAGGCCGTCCCAGAGATATAGTTCAGAGTGGTGAGGCCCAGCCCCGATGTTACGCTTTCCCAGCCAGATCTGAGGTTGAGTCCTCCGATGCTGTTATCACAGGTACTATTTCGGTTTGTAGTAGAGATGCTTTAGTTTTGTTTGATCTAGGGTCTACTTACTCCTATGTGTCTTCTTATTTTGCTTCATATTAGGCCGTGCTTCGTGATTTTTTGAGTGCTCCCATATATGTGTCCACGCCGGTAGGTAATTCTATTGTAGTTGATCATGTCTATCATTCATATGTGGTTGTTATTGGGGGTCTTGAGACTAGTGTAAACCTCCTACTTCTCGATATGGTTGACTTCGATGTTATTTTGGGGATGGATTAGTTGTTGCCTTATCATGCCATATTGGATTGTCACGCCAAGACGGTGATCTTAGCATTGCCAGGGTTGCCTCGATTGGAGTGAAAAATGACTTACTGGTTATTCTACCATCAAGGTTATCTCTTATATGAAGGCTCGATGTATGGTCGAGAAGGGGTGTTTGGCTTATTTGGCTTATGTTCGTGATTCTGGTGCTGAGGTTCCTTCTATGGATTCTATGCCAGTTATTCGGGAGTTTCCAGATTTTTTATTGCAGACCTGTCGGGGATGCCACCCGACAGGGATATTAACTTTTTCATTGATTTGGCTCCGGGCACTTAGCCCATTTCTATTCTGCCATATCGTATGGCCCCACTAGACTTGAAAGAATTGAAAGAGAAACTGCAAGATTTACTTGATAAGGGTTTATTAGACCTAGTGTCTCCCCTTGGGGTGCGCCGGTGTTGTTTGTTAAGAAGAAGGATGGGTCGATGGGGATCTGTATAGATTATCGGCAGTTGAACAAAGTCACCGTCAAGAACAAGTATCCATTGCCGAGGATTATGATTTGTTTTATTAGCTTCAAGGTGCCAAGGTATTTTTGAAGATTGATTTGAGATCTGGCTACCATCAGTTGAGGATTAGGGCATTCGATGTCCCTAAAACAACTTTTCGGACTCGATATGGGCATTATGAGTTCTTAGTGATGTCATTTGGGTTGACAAATGCCCCAGCAGCGTTTATGGATATGATGAACCGGGTGTTTAAGCCCTATCTAGTTTCATTTGTGATTGTTTTCATTGATGATATCTTGATCTACTCCCACAGCCGAGAGGAGCAAGAGCAACATCTTCGAGTTGTTTTTTAGACACTGAGAGACAATTAGTTGTATGCTAAGTTTTTGAAATGTGAGTTTTGGTTGAGTTTAGTTGCCTTATTGGGTCATGTCATATCAGCAGAGGGTATTCAGGTGGATCCTAAGAAGATTGAGGCAGTCAAGGACTAGGCTAGGCCCACATCAGCTACAGAGATCCGGATTTCTTGGGTTTGGCGGGTTATTACCATCAATTTGTGGAGGGGTTTTCATCTATAGTAGCCCCAATAACCAGGTTGACCCAGAAGGGTGCCCAGTTTATGTGGTCGGACGAGTGTGAGGCGAGCTTTCAGAAGCTGAAGACAGCTTTGACTACGGTGCCGGTGTTGGTGCTGCCCACAGGTTCAGGGCCATATATAGTATATTGTGACACATCTCGTGTTGGACTTGGTGCGGTGTTGATGCATAATGTCAAGGTTACGCATATGCTTCATGGTAGTTGAAGATTCACGAGAAGAATTATCCAGTTCATGATTTGGAGCTAACAGCCATTGTTTACGTTTTTAAGATTTAGAGGAATTATTTATATGGCATGTCGTGTGAGGTGTTCATGGATAATAAGAGTTTGCAGTATTTGTTCAAACAAAAAGATCTCAATTTGAGGCAGAGAAGGTGGTTGGAGCTATTGAAAGACTATGATATCACCATCATGTATTATCCTGGAAAGGCCAATGTGGTGGTCGGTGCTTTGAGTAGGAAGTCAGCCAGTATGGGCAACCTTGTGTATATTCCAGTCGGTGAGAGACCGCTTGCTTTGGATGTTCAGGCTTTAGCTAATCAGTTCGTGAGGTTGGATATTTCTGAGCCCAGTCGTATTTTAGTGTCACGACCCAAACTGATGGGCCGCGACGGGCACCTAGAACCTTACTCAACTGAGTACCAATATAATGTATCTTTTCATGTCATACTATCATAGATAACTAAGTCAGAAGGTTGCTATGAGATAAGCAGAATACAACATGTGATACCAACTTATACATAAGACATACGAGCCTATAAGACCAAAATAACCACTCGTATACTGAACATAGGACGACAAGGCCATACAATCTTTTACGTACATGACATCTATCTACAAGCCTCTAAGAATACATAATTTTTCTAAAGGTCGGGATAGAGTCCCGCCATACCAAACAATACACGTCTAAATCATACTAACCAAACAAGCAACTCCGAAGCAAATGGAGCTCATAAATATCTTCCATTGAGCTTATAGCCTACTTGGAGGGCTCTCGACCTGTCTATCGGGACCTGCAGGCATGAAACGCAGCATCCCCAGGCAAAAGAGACATCAATACGAATAATTGTCGCACCTCCTTTTTACCGCGCCCGCGAGGGTGCGTGGGAGTTTTCTCCAATTAAAGGACAGTCGAAACGGGATTTATTTAATTATTTCAGAGTCGCCACCTGGGAATTTTAAGGCATCCCAAGTCACCAATTTTAATCCCTGAATCGAGGAGAATATGACTCTGTTTATTATTCTGCGAACCAGAAATCCTGAGTAAGGAATTCTGTTAATCCGGAAGAAGGTGTTAGGCATTTCCGAATTCCGTGGTTCTAGCACGGTCGCTTAACTGTTTTTATTATTGGCTTAATTATCTTGATTTTACTAAATACGTTTTTATTGCATGATTTTACTACTGCTTTTTACTTATTGTTTACGATTATATGGACGAATTACGAGTACGTATATTCGTGTTATATACTTTTTACAATTATCGGGGATCGTGCCACGCGTACGTGTACACAATAAATTTGTCCATGTTATAGTTTTTATAAAATATATATTCGAAAATTAAAAATAAAATCAGGAACATCATCACCCCTTTTATTTAGATAATGAACTGCACACCTCGGGTTATATGAAGTTATTTTAACACCTTTGGAAAAATCCTTTTCTTAAATATTCGCTCGAAATTGCGCGTACGCATAATCCGAGTTTGTTTTAAAAAATATAATCAGGGTACGCGAACGCATCCCTAATTGCGCAAAATACTTGTAATAGTATTATGGATTTTTCACAAATTGTTTATTATATTCATACATTTTTTATGTGAAAATCATGAGAACTCCCATTTTAGAGACCTTTGAATTCTTTGAAAAAGAATTCACAATCTATTAAAGGTTGCCCGTCGATTATAATTTCCGAGTATAAATTATATTCATTCCAACTATTCAAATTCAAAGAACAGAATAAAAATATGATTTAATGCTATTTTTGACAAATATAACATATATATGCCAAAGAATGAATTGTATATGAAACTGAAAATGAATTATAAAGGAAAGAATATTTTTCAAGAACTTTTATTATTATTAATTAGTGCAAGTTCTATTCCTAATTACCATTGATATAAAGTTTTGCAATTTGTGTTCGCACATCTCATCTTATTCTCATATACTTGTTTTGATCCAATAGGCGAAATTAATTTAATTAATTATGCCTATGATTGAGTTATATATATAATCAACCCATTTGATTCTAAATCTATGTGAATTATTACAACTATTAACTTTCACATCGTATAAATTCCTGAACCCTTTTATTATTAAGAAAGAGCACAAATCTAATTGACTTAATAAAATGATATTGCATGCAATATTACTTACCATATTTGACATCGTGAACATAATGGATTATACTAACTCGTCTTTCAACTATAGATTATGAACACAACCCATGTTATGCCAAAAGATAGCTAATTGCGACCAATCATCATCTAGCTTTAAACAACAACTAATTAACTAACAAAATAAACTAATAGCATATTTTCCTTGATATTTCCATATTATGCTATACCTATCTAACAATACCGTAAAGTGTAAATAAAGCCGACTTTCTGCCATGCTTCCTATTTACACAACTCAAAGATAACTAAACTAATGAAATTTCAGCATGGATAACATTATTACAAAGTGAAAAAAAAATATTAGACAATCAACTTGTAGCCATC
The DNA here is from genome assembly GCF_000393655.2 of Nicotiana sylvestris. Taxonomy (NCBI): domain Eukaryota; kingdom Viridiplantae; phylum Streptophyta; class Magnoliopsida; order Solanales; family Solanaceae; genus Nicotiana; species Nicotiana sylvestris. The sequence goes on along the minus strand of NC_091058.1, from coordinate 192,003,774 downwards.
AAGTCGAACTCACTACTGGCTATCCAACATGAAATCAAAGCTGAAACTTAAATGTTTAAACTTAAATGATAGGAGGCAGTATTACAATTTAAAATTTCATTTATTTGTCATGTTGAATCTCTTTCCAACATAAAGTTTAAGAGATATGTACCTGAAAATGAAGGTAGAAGGAGTAAATTTCAGCAGTTGCAGCAGTAATAAATTCAGCAGAATATGCCAAATAATTCAGCAGATTTGAGCAACAAACAGGATCCGGGGAACCCAAATGAACAGTGACGATATTTTTAAAAGACACTGCAGATTTTAACTGAACAATGGAATCAAATAAAGTTGAACAGATTCAACAAAAGAACAATATTTCAGATTTCAATTTCTTTTCAATTTCAAGTTCCCATTTTTCTGATTTTCTGTTTCTGCTGTTGTATCTGTGTGTGTGTGTGTGTGTGTGACTGTTCTCTTTGTTTCTTTTCTGTTTCTTCTTCCTCTTCAGATTCCGAGAGGAATCTGATTTTTCTGCTGGATTTTCTCTTTATCTCACTCTAGGTGTATTTAAACTCTCTTTCAAAATCTGTTCTCCTAAAGTCTCTCAGAATCTCTTAAAGTCTCCTCTAAGCTCTATATCTCTGTCTGAAAAACTCTCTCTCTGAAAAACTCTTCTATCAGATCCTGTATTTATACAGGTCTGCCCCCTTTCCTTTAGTGCTGCCTGGACCCTTTCCCTTTTTTTAAAAATCAGAAAAGTTCCATTGAAACTACTTTTGAATACTTTAAATCCTATTGAGTGCTATTTATCCTGTTTTTTCAGCAGCCCATTATCCCTTGTTCCCCATTAGTATCTTAAATTATAACCATTAACTTCCACTTTCAGCACATTGCTATTAACATATTATCCTCATTGTTTTATCCCAGAAATGTCCCTGACCTACTGTTTTCTACTGGTATTACTGTCTTAGATTTTAACAAGTTGTCTGAATTAAAACTTGTTTAGCAGCTAACAACCAATTCCTAATGATTAACCTCCTAATACAATTGTATTTACCCAACCTTTGTGAACTTGAATTCAGAACTAACATCATAACAACATTATACTGAATTCAGCCTAATAATTCAACTGAACTCAGCTTTTGAACTAAGATCAAACAAACAGGAGCATTGTCAATATATTGACAATGTCCTGAACTTAATGTTCAGAAAACAACACACATATAACGTCCATTTGATGGATTTATTAAACAAGAACCAACTGATTAACAATAACTAATTAACTGATTATAGCAAAATAATCCATCCAAAACAGGTTATTTCAGTCAACATTTTCAGAAGCAGGATTTATGATATAACTAATCGACGAACTTAGTCGAGTCGATTACACACATTGTACATAATCACAATCAACAGAAACAATTCACATTTAGAATCAAGTTGACGGGTAGGGGACAGTATAACAAAATTGACTAGAGAAATTATAAAAAATCAAACAAACTAATGAAACGAACATAGAATACACGCAGAATGCACATAAAAGAAACAGAAATTACCTCTGAACCTTTGAATTCAACCGAACTCAACTCAACTTGGATTCGGATTTTGTTTGAAATCAAACAGACCTTAGTCGAAGTATTTTCCACTGAAAATACTTCGACTAAAGTCGATTAAACCTCAATCTTTATTCAATCTAGACAGAATCCAAAAGTCTGGTATTTTTAGGGTTCTTGAAAGTTCTATTTGGGACTTAACCATTTCTGGTCAGATTCGAGGAGAACCAAATACGACACAAGGGTGAGGGAAGCCTAGGGTTTATTTGGTGACACTTTGAAATAGGTCTGGGTAAGTTCAGGTTTTACTCGAATATTCAAATGAAGATTCGAGCAGTTCCAGTAGGATTCGAGCCATGCAACTAACAGATCCGTGATGAGGGTATCTAGGGGAGGTTGTGGTGTTATTTTGGAGGCCATCGGAGAAGATAAGGTTTTCAGGACAACCTTCGATTTAAGATTCGAAGAGTTGGGGCCTGATTTGAAGGAAACCAATGTTAGATCTGTGTAGAGGATGTTCAGGGGATTCTAAGGTATTATTTTGGTGACCGGCGGCGTTGATGCCGCCGGGTTTCAGGCGTTGGGGTCTTAGGGCGGCTAGGGTTAGGGGGGTCTGAGGAAGGTGATGATGAACAGTAGAGAGGGGGGTTTAGTTAGGGGACCGGGGTAGGGGTCTGGAACTTATATAGGGGAGGGGTGAATTGATCTTGTCCGTCCGATCAAGTAAGATTCACGGTCAGGATCATCTCACTTAACCAAACGACGTCGTTTGGTTTAACGTTGGGGTCGGACTGAATCGAGTCAATGGGTCGGGTTAAGGGTTAAGGGTTACGGGTAAGGGGATGAGATCTTAACCGTTGGTTGGATTTGATCCAACGGTTCCTGAGAAGCCACGACCAAACGCTGTCATTTTGGTTCGTCTGGTTTGAACCGGACCTGGGCTGCCTAGATTGGGCTGTGGGGGGGAATTAATTCATTTGGGCCTGGATTTTAATCCAGGTCCGATTTTGTATATATATACATTTTTTCATTTTTTCTAATTTAAATTTTTAATTTTAATTATAAAATCATTTTAACTTCACAAAAATATATTAATTACTCTATAACAATTATTTAACACATAGACAAAATATCAATCACACAGTGGAATATTTAAAATAGAACTATTGCATATTTTTTGTGATTTTGTTTAAATTATCTTTTTAATACAAAATTAAATCCTATATGCATGCAACATGTATTTTATTTTAATTTTTGTTTAATTATAACAAAGCAAACATTTACGGATAAAACACAAACAATTAATAAACGCAAAACAATTTTCTAAAATTGCACATTAAAAGAAATTAATTTTATTTTTGATTTATTTTGGAGTAGTTTTCGTAAGGCAAAAATCACGTGCTCACAGCTGCCCCTCTTTGTGCGGAGACTCGAAGAGTTTTCGTGCAAAGATAAAGTGAGTGGATACGAGCGATTTTTGCCCGCTCGAATACTCCGTGGGAAGCATTTTTTAGAAAGATTTGACCGAACCTCTGCTTCAAAGGTTTCCTACATATCCTTGGCTATAAAGGAATCAGGTCAATGTAGTTCGGGAAGTTCTTGGTAGCTGGGACTACCGTGGGATTGTGATGTTACTGCTGCTTCGTGTTGTTTTTACTGCTTGCTGACCTCCTTATTATACCTTGCTCTTAAAGGAAATACAAAAAGCTAAACTAGACTATGGTACATGAATTATAAAAATCTTATCTAGATCATGCCCTTGTGTTTCTTGTTGTCTTGATATCTTGGTGACTCTTGGGCATTTGACTTATTCCGTATTCCTTTTCATTGTGTCCCGTATTTTCTTTTGGGACTCTTGTTGTTTCTTGCTGGGGATTTTGTTGGACTTCTCCGCTTTATTGATTCTAAATGTGCTCCTTTATCATATGAGCGGGCTTTTGATTTCAACACTTCGATTGCATTCCCTCGTTCTTCAGGTGGGTGCCTTGACTGCTTCTTTTCTTTCTTCATCCTCATTCTCCAGGTGGACGCCTGACTTCTTCTTTTCTCATCCTCATTCTCCAGGTGGACGCCTGACTTCTTCTTTTCTCATCCTCATTCTCCAGGTGGACGCCTGACTTCTTTTTAACTTCTTCATCCTCATTCTCCAGGTGGACGCCTGACTTCTTTTATTCTTATCCTCGTTCTCCAGGTGGACGCCTGACTTCTTTAATTCTCATCCTCATTCTCCAGGTGGACGCCTGACTTCTTTAATTCTCATCCTCATTCTCCAGGTGGACGCCTGACTTCTTCTTTTCTCATCCTCATTCTCCAGGTGGACGCCTGACTTCTTCTTTTCTTCATCCTCATTCTCCAGGTGGACGCCTGACTTCTTCTTTTCTCATCCTCATTCTCCAGGTGGACGCCTGACTTCTTTAATTCTCATCCTCATTCTCCAGGTGGACGCCTGACTTCTTCTTTTCTCATCCTCATTCTCCAGGTGGACGCCTGACTTCTTTAATTCTCATCCTCATTCTCCAGGTGGACGCCTGACTTCTTTAATTCTCATCCTCATTCTCCAGGTGGACGCCTGACTTCTTTAATTCTTATCCTCGTTCTCCAGGTGGACGCCTGACTTCTTTAATTCTTATCCTCATTCTCCAGGTGGACGCCTGACTTCTTTAATTTTTTCATCCTCATTCTCCAGGTGGACGCCTGACTTCTTTAATTCTTATCCTCGTTCTCCAGGTGGACGCCTGACTTCTTTAATTCTTATCCTCATTCTCCAGGTGGACGCCTGACTTCTTTAATTCTTATCCTCATTCTCCAGGTGGATGCCTGACTTCTTTAATTCTCATTCTCATTCTCCAGGTGGACGCCTGACTTCTTTAATTTTTCATCCTCATTCTCCAGGTGGACGCCTGACTTCTTTAATTCTTCATCCTCATTCTCCAGGTGGACGCCTGACTTCTTCTTTTCTTTGTCCTCATTCTCCAGGTGGACGCCTGACTTCTTCTTTGCTCATCCAGGTATTTCCTGACACAAATATTGTATTTTCCATTGTTTTAAATCAAAGAAAACTTCGTTAGTTTAAAGCAGGGTGGTTAATTGGGGCATTCTTGCCGATGGTGAGGCTTCTCTTCGTCTCTCTTTATTGCTTTGGAATGGTTGAAAAGACTGTTTTGTTCTTGTAATTGATCCTTGACTATAGGATTCCCCTCTGTATGTTTTCCTTCAAACCCTTTTAACTGTAATCATATGTCCCTTCTGACTTTGCTGATCCACTTTTGATTTCACCTTTCTTACACCTATATCTTTTATCTCCCACCTTTCGTGGCCGTATTTGTAACCTTGAATCTTGGTAGTATACCTTGACATTCCTTCTTATTTGTTTGGAATAAAACTTATCTCAAAACTTTTAGAAAAGTAAGATTATTAGTAACGAAATACGCTGATTTCGACAATTTATAGAATGAAAAGAAAAATCCAAATTTGGATGACTGTTGGAAAAGGAATAAAGGACTTATCTGATTGGAATTACTGGCACCAATGATCAGGGTATGCATTTCGGATTAATCAACCCAGTCTTTTAATCAATCTCCTTTCAATTGTCTCATTTTTGTTTTCGCCAAAATTTCCATAATCCAACCTCATTTTTCATTTCTCAGACCTGTTGGACTTGCAATGTCTCAAAGAGTTTTCACCGATAAACTTTCCTTATTTGTTCATTTTTTCATTTCCTTTTTGCCTTATGGTGCGTATGAAGGTTTTCACCAATAAGACTCTCTCATTTTACTTTTCTTTTCAACTTCCGTCACCTTATGGTGCCCGTGTGGGTTTTCACCTATAAGACTCTCTCATTTTTACTTTCTTTTCTCAACTTCCGTCGCCCTATGGTGCCCGTGTGGGTTTTTACCTATAAGACTCTCTCATTTTTACTTTCTTTTCTTGTTCGTACCAGAGTGTTATGAACCATCTTCATTTGCTTGACTCAGCATTTTTCTAAGATTGATCGAAAGGTCTTTTTGGTATGGGGTTAGAAATGGAAAAGGTATTAAAAGCTAGATAGCTTTGGTATGGGTTTAGAATTACAACTCTTGGAATCTTTTTGTTATTTCCAATATAATTTTTTGCCCCAGTTTCTTGATTGGGGTCACTTGATGTTTCTTTTTGTGCACATTATGTATATTGTGCACCCTATGACCGAGCCGTGAGGCGCCTACGTATCCTTCTTTGAGGAATCAGGTCAAACGTAGTTCACTTGATGATAGTGATTTTTTTTTATTTCATACTTGATTTTCATTGATTCCAAGAGAGGGTAGGAAAGAAAACAAGTATGGCTTAAAGGGGAAACAAAGGGTATAGTGTTTCGGATAGCAGAATAAATTGCCTTTGTTATTCCAATCTTCGAAATAATGCTAAATACAAACACTCATAAAGTTATGCATAATATCTCTTTACCGCGTCAGAAATTGATTGCCATGTCTATGCATTTGCCTTCAATGTCTGTTAAGCATAGTGCACCATTTGATAATACTCTGGTCACAATGAATGGTCCTTGCCAATTCGGGGCAAATTTGCCTTTTGCCTCAACCTGATGTGGAAGAATACGTTTCAGCACATGTTGACCCACTTCAAACTTCCGTGGACGCACCTTTTTATTGTATGCTCTTGCTATTCTTCTTTGATATAATTGACCATGACATACTGCGGCCAATCGTTTTTCATCAATTAAGTTTAACTGTTCCAGACGGGTTTTGACCCATTCATCATCATCAATCTTTGCTTCAGCGATGATCCGAAGGGAAGGAATCTCAACTTCTGCAGGAATTACTGCTTCAGTGCCATATACCAACAAATAAGGAGTTGCTCCTACTGAAGTGCGAACAGTAGTGCGATATCCCAATAACGCAAATGGTAGTTTTTCGTGCCATTGTCTTGAACCTTCTACCATTTTCCGAAGTATCTTCTTTATGTTTTTGTTGGCTGCCTCGACTGCTCCATTCGCCTTGGGCCGATATGGGGTAGTTTTTCCAATTAAAGGACAATCGAAACGGGGATGGTTTATTAATTTCAGAGTCGCCACTTGGGAGATTTAGGGTGTCCCAAGTCACCAATTTAAATCCCGAATCGAGGAAAATAATGACTCTATATTACAGTCTGCGTACCAGAAATCCAGATAAGGAATTCTGTTAACCCGGGAGAAGGTGTTAGGCATTCCCGAGTTCCGTGGTTCTAGCACGGTCGCTTAACTATCATATTCGGCTTGATTATCTGAGTTTATACAAGTGTGAACTTATGTGCAAAATTTAACTTTTAACTGCTTTTATCATTTTACTGTTTTTATCAGGAATTGCAACGTTGTGAAAATGTATCTCGAACCGCGTTACAATCAATGTACCTGTGGTCGTCGACACACTTTGACTCCGTTGAGATTGGGATTTGGGTCACATCAATGCGCACCCGAGTTTAAGGAAATTAAATTATTAAAGACGCGCCTAAAGCGACTAGCGTACTTATTTTGGGTAAGACCGTGGAATTTTACTAAACGGTCCATCCCGAAATCCAAATAATTTTTAAAGCAAATATTTACTGAGGGCCCCGCAATTTGTATTTTTATTTGGCGAGGCTCATCTCGTTCTTTATTTTTTATGAATTTGCAACGTCATGGACATGCATCTCGAACCACGTCACAATCAATGTACCCGTGATTAGAAACACATTTCGACTCCGTTGAGAATTGGATTTGGGTCACATAAATGCGCACCCGAGTTTAAGAAGGTAAGATTTATTAAGGCGCGTCCTAAAGAGTCTAACGTATTGTTATTTTAGGAGGGTTGTGAGATTTGCTAAACAACCCGTCCTGGAACCTAAATGCTTCGATAATATACATTTAAACAAGGGCCCCGCATTTGCACGTTTTGTTTATTTTCATCGAGGCTCATCTCGTTCTTATTTTAAAAGGATATCCTATAGCAACTACGTTTCTTATCGCGTTTGTCCTTATCAATTGAAAACAGTAGATAGTCCTAATTAATTACATGCTTGCAAGTTGTTTGTAACAACATTCAGAAACGCCTAAAATCAGAAACGAGGCTGTCCGAACAAATAATCACGGGCCCAAATCCAGCCCAAGCGTGGTTGGCCAGACCTGGGCCACTGCTTGTTCGAAGCAGGCCGGCTTGGCCTGTTTTGGCCTGAACTCGACCTTTGTGAGGTTGAGGCCCTGAATTTGTGTTCCGGATCTTAAAACATGGTCTTAAGAGTCATATATAGCAATTTATTGGAAAGGAAAGAACTTAGTTAGTGTACAAATTTCATGCTTGGCATACATTACAGGCTTATACTACACTTTTGAACTAAATATGAGATACAAACTACTGCCTTGGGCATACTCTCATCACCAACCTATATGCACATTCTAGCATTCAACTACCATACATTGACATTTATAGGCATGAAGACTATCTCTAGTACCCAGAACAAAAATGTAAAACTATTACACATTGCATGAATATTTAATGTAACAATCTATATCTATAAAAAACATTCTTCAGGTCTTTCCTTTACATTCATGCTCAAATTTCCAGCTACATCTGACAGTGTCTTAGGTGTGTACCTGGTATAGAGGAACAGAAGAAGAAGAAAAGGGATAAGCTGAGTAGCACACAGCAAACAACAGCAATCAGCAGATTCACAGCAACAACACAGCAACAAACAAACAGCCAACAAAGATGAAGCTCCCGAGTAGTCGAGCAACAAACAACAATCCCAGAAACAGAGTATGAACCAGCAGAGACAACAGAGTATTCAATGTAAACGCCCCAGCAATTCAACAACCACAAGCAGCTCAAACAGGCAACCAACAGTAATTGGCCAAGACAGCTAAACCAACATAAACTCTTATGTAATTTTCAGACAGTGTTTGGTTACAATATTCTGAGACTTTATGTTTCTTGTTTTTCTTTTTTGAAGACTAAAAAATGTCCCCACTTTTAAGTTCTCAAATGGCCTATTTATAAGCCAAATGACTCGGTGCAGCTAGGCTGCCCTCATGCTGCAACTTGCAGCCTGCCCATACCCTGTTAAAGCCCATGCCTAAGCATCTTTGGTGCCAACCCCTTTTGTTCCCCACGCCTGGTTTTGTTTAATCAGGAGTTATGGACATCATTTTATTATTCAATTTAAGCCCCATACCCTTGTGTCTTGTTCCCCATTGGTATTAGTTTAATCCTAAATTAGTACCCTACTTGTCAGCCCATTTATACTAATCTTTTCTGTCTTTTTCAACACCCCAGAATGCCCTTGTTAACCCTGGATTATTACTGCCCTGCCTATTGCAGCATCAGGGCACTTTGGGCTTTGAACATTCGATTTCAGAACTGCCCCAACCTGGCCTCTAATTGTTTACAATGTAGTTACAAACTACCATTCATGGGTAATGCCCAACATTCAAATCACAATACAGGCTCATTAGTCATGCGACATTATTAGCTCATTCGATTCATTAGTTATAGAAAACTAATCGACGACATTTATCGAGTCGACTATACTAATTATAGCAGGTAATAATCAGTCGCTCGTATAAACAATACGTTCAGGGACCTAAGGGGTATCAGACAACTTTTGTTAAATTACTGGGCCTATATGAATTAGTTCATTTGACGACTAATCTAACTGACGATCATGTTTATCACAGAGTGTATTCAGAACAAACAGAAGACAATCGACCAAATAAAAGGCCTTTAACAGAGATGGAAGAAATCCGAAATAAAAATAACAACATAACAAACAAACACAACAGAACATGCTGACAGCTTAATTAGAACTAAAACAAAAGAAAGAAAAACTTACCAAAAAGGTTTGAAATCAAAAATGACCCAAATTCTGATTCAACTTCGAACCCTTGAGGCCGAACAAACTTTAATCAGGGTGTTCTCACATGAGAACACCTTGATTAAGGTCTATTAGACCTCAAACCCTTGTCAAGACTGGTCGGGTTCCCCAGGTGCATGTGTCCTAAGGTCTGGATTTCCAGATCTGATTTTTAAGGAGTTGTGGGTAGATTCGGACCAAACCAAGCTTGGTTTGGTCACGAGGAAGGTCAGGGGGGTGTCTGGTATGAAGATGGGGTGGTTTGGCATAGATCCGGGTTCGACTCAAATCTTCAAATGAAGATTCGAGACGAACGAAAGTGATTCGAGGCTAGGGAGTAACAGATCCATGTTCAGGAGAGTGAGGGGGTCTTAGGGTGTTCGGGAGGTGGCCACCGGCGTTCATGCCGCCGGGTTTTGGTGGAAGGGAAACTAGGGCGGCGTTAGGGTTTGGGGGTTTCAGGGTTCGGGGAAGGAGATGACTGAAGGGGGGGTTCGGATAGGGGGTGCGGGGTAAAGGGGCTGAGTTTATATATGGGGAGGTTGATTGGATCTGAGCCGTTAGATCAGATGATCTCAACGGCTTGGATCTGATGCTGAGAAATGAGACGGGGTCGTTTGGTAGTTAAACGGGGTCGTTTGGTTTAAGTGAGGGGTTGGATCGGATTGGTTCCTGGGTCGGGTTTTGAAGCGGGTTACTGATAGAGGTCCTGAGCCGTTGGATCGAGAGTTTGAACGGCCCAGATTGATTTGCCTGAAACGGCGTCGTTTCAGAAGAGGCCTGGGCAGCCGGACTTGGACTGGGTCTGAGTGCTGGTTGGGCCTATTATTTTTGTTTAATTTCTTTTGGCCCAAACCAATTTCTTTCACTTTTTGTTTTCTAATTTCACTTTTCTTTTAAAACAAAAATAAAAATAACAAATAATAAAATAACGAGATTAAAACTAAGCAACAATGCAACATTTTAACACAATTATCACAAAAATATTTAAGTAAGTTAGCTAAAAGCCTAGAACGGACGATGCACACATATATATATATATATTTTTGAATTTTCTTTTACTGACCGAATTATGGTTTAATCATCCTGACATACATGTTTGGTATTTTGTTTGCCAATGATTAAATGCAAAAATGGACAGATCCACAAATGACTAACAACACATGTCATGAAAACTCAAACATTGTACAGCGAAACCATTTGTTACTATTTTTATTTTCTTTTGGAGCGATTGCTCGTAAAGCAAAAATCACGTGCTTACAGCTGCCCCTCTTTGCACGAAGACACGAAGGGTTTTCGCGCAAAGATAAGCGAGCGATTTTTGCCCGTCCGAATACTCCGTGTGAAGCATTTTTTGAAAAAGATTTGACCGAACCTTTGCTTCAGAGGTTTCCTACATATCCTGGGCTGAAACAGGAATCAGGTCAATGTAGTTCGGGAAATTTTGGTAGCTGGGACTACCGTGTGACTGTATTGCTTGCTGCTGTTGTGCGCTGTCGCATGCTGCTGTAGGATGCTACTGCTCAACCGATCTCCCTGTTACATTGCTCTAAAAGGAAAAACAAGAAGTTAAGCTAGAGTATGAGATCTCATCCATCTCCAACTTGTTCTTGTTGTCTTGCTTTCTTGTCGGCTAACGCTTTCTTCTGACGCCTTTATTTTGTGAACTTGGAGATGATGCTGGTCCACCGCCTTTCTGAATGCCAGTTTTCATCACTTTGTTTGATTTGCTGGGAACATGGCTTTCTTCTTTAAAACTTCCACTGGTTTCTTCAGTGGTATGTCTCTTCATCAGTATCGTCATACTGGGCATGCTACAATGTTTCCGAACTGCTTCTTCTGAGACGCGTTCTTTCTTGCTTTTGAATGTGCGCTTGCTTTGGCAGACTTCTGCTTCTTGGCGCTGGGGATTTTATTGTTTTTCCTGCTTGGGGCTCTCTGTTGTAACCTTCCGTCTTCAGGTGGGGCTACTGATTCCAAACTCTAGAGCTAAAAGTATTCCCGCATTATACTGGTGGGCGACCTAGAACTTAAAAGTATTCCCGCATTATACTGGTGGGCGACCTAGAACTTAAATGTATTCCCGCATTATACTGGTGGGCGACCTAGAACTTAAAATTATTCCCGCATTACATTGGTGGGCGACCTAGAACGTAAAAGTATTCCCGCATTATACTGGTGGGCGACCTAGAACTTAAAAGTATTCCCGCATTATACTGGTGGGCGACCTAGAACTTAAAAGTATTCCCGCATTATACTGGTGGGCGACCTAGAACTTAAAAGTATTCCCGCATTATACTGGTGGGCGACCTAGAACTTAAAAGTATTCCCGCATTTTACTGGTGGGCGACCTAGAACTTAAATGTATTCCCGCATTATACTGGTGGGCGACCTAGAACTTAAAAGTATTCCCGCATTATACTGGTGGGCGACCTAGAACGTAAAAGTATTCCCGCATTATACTGGTGGGCGACCTAGAACTTAAAAGTATTCCCGCATTATACTGGTGGGCGACCTAGAACTTAAAAGTATTCCCGCATTATACTGGTGGGCGACCTAGAACTTAAAAGTATTCCCGCATTATACTGGTGGGCGACCTAGAACTTAAAAGTATTCCCGCATTATACTGGTGGGCGACCTAGAACTTAAAAGTATTCCCGCATTTTACTGGTGGGCGACCTAGAACTTAAAAGTATTCCCGCATTATACTGGTGGGCGACCTAGAACTTAAAAGTATTCCCGCATTATACTGGTGGGCGACCTAGAACTTAAAAGTATTCCCGCATTTTACTGGTGGGCGACCTAGAACTTAAAAGTATTCCCGCATTATACTGGTGGGCGACCTAGAACTTAAAAGTATTCCCGTATTATACTGGTGGGCGACCTAGAACTTAAAAGTATTCCCGCATTATACTGGTGGGCGACCTAGAACTTAAAAGTATTCCCGCATTATACTGGTGGGCGACCTAGAACTTAAAAGTATTCCCGCATTATACTGGTGGGCGACCTAGAACTTAAATGTATTGAAATTGTTTCCCCGTTCTTCCGAGAAAATTTTCGACAATCGGCAGAAAATTTTCTGCCCCGGTTTTTGGTAACTTCCATGGCATTGCATCTTGTTGCCATCATCAATTCTTTGCTCTCCTGCAACAGACAAAAGGATTTAGTCAGTTTTAATCGTGGTGGTAGAGGGTGCCTTTCTGGCGAGCAATTTTTCTCTCTTCCCCTTTTCTTGCTCTTTGTCCCCATAATTGGTTGGCGGGCAAAGTTGCCTGTTGGGGGTCTCTAGCCTGCTGGGGATTGGTTTTCAATTTATCCCCTTTTCTGCTTTCTCTTTAAACACATGATGTGGGAGTCTGCTTCTAACTCCCGAAACCACTCCCTTTTGGAGCTTACTTCTTCCAAAATTTCCGGGCACAATCCCTGCATTGCCTGGGACCGGCCTTTAAGACTGTTTGTATTATCCTGCATTGGATGAATTCCCCTTTGGTTTCTGGTAGTAAGCTTTGAAAAATCCTTTCAAGACACATTTTAAGGAAAGAAATAAAAGATACGGAAAGGAGAAAATCTTTCTGAACCAATATTTTTTGTGGGAGGAGACAATCAAAAGAACTTATCTGGAGGACATGACTGGTCCCCGTGATCATGACGTGCACCATAGATTCCCGACCCAGTCTATTTGTATCAATCGATTTGCCGGATGGTCTGACTTGCTGGGGATGATAAATGACTGTCCATGCTGTTGCAAATGTGGTAGCTTTTGTTGATTCGTCTTGTCGCCTCATAGTGCCCTTCGAGGGGTTTTCACTAATGAGACTCTCTCTTTTCTCTCATCTCCCGGCGCCTTATGGTGCCTGTGAAGGTTTTCACCAATAAGACTCTCTCATTTCATATCCCTCATCTTACATCGCCTCTCGGTGCCTGTGAAGGTTTTCACCGATAAGACTCTCTCATTTTATTTCTTTCGAGGATCCGGGGTGTTGTAGATACGACCCTCTCTTCCGGGGATTCTTTTGACTATCAACTCATTCCCAGTCTTACGATCCTCTTCTTTGCTGGGGATCAGTGTATTATTCTCGGCCTTATTTGCCGGATTTGGCATCTCTCGAACATTGATCGGGAGGTCTTTTGGATGTTGATGTTGGTTTTGGTGTGGGATTGAAGAAAGGCTACAAAAATGAAAACAATTTGAAGGGTGATGTGCTACAACTTTTGGAATCAAACCTTTGTTGGAACTTAAAACATAACCTCTGCCCCAGTTTTCTTGCTTGGGGAATTTATTTTTTATGCTTATGTTGAGCTATGTGCGTTACGCACATTGTGCCTATTATGCACACTATGTACATTATGCATCCTATATTTGCTATGATGCATACTATGACCGAGCCGTGAGGCGCCTACGTATCCTCTTTGAGGAATCAGGTCAAACGTAGTTCCCACGGTTTTATATTCCTTGATTTTTCTTTTCTTTCTTTTCATTTTCTTTTCCTTTTCTTTTTCTTTTTCTTTTCTTTTCCTTTCTTTTCTTTTCTTTTTTTTTCATATCTTTCCCATTAGTGATTCCAAAAGAGGGGTATTGAAAGAATTGCTTAAGGCTCAAAGGGGGAAGCGAGGGTTAAAAGTGTTTGGATAGAAGAAAGAATTGCCTCCGTCATCTCATTATTCAACAAATGCCAAATACAAACAAATAAACCAAAAATTGCCGTAATTAAAGAAGTTACGCATAATATCTCTTGACTGCATCTGAATTGATAGCCATGTCGACACATCTACCTTCGACATCTGTCAAACACAAAGCACCGTTGGACAATATTCTGGTCACGATATAAGGCCCTTGCCAATTTGGGGCGAATTTGCCTTTTGCCTCGACCTGATGTGGGAGGATCTTCTTTAATACCTGCTGCCCTACTTCAAATTTCCTAGGGCTCACCTTCTTATTATATGTTCTTGCCATTCTCTTCTGGTACAGCTGACCATGGCACACTGCTGCCAATCTTTTCTCATCTATCAGGCTCAACTGTTCCAATCGAGCTTTGACCCATTCATCATCATTAATCCCGGCTTCAGCGACAATTCGGAGGGACGGAATTTCGACTTCCGCTGGTATTACGGCCTCAGTTCCGTACACCAACAAATAAGGAGTTGTGCCTATGGAAGTTCGGACGGTAGTGCGGTAACCCAACAAAGCAAAGGGTAATCTCTCGTGCCATTGTCTGGACCCTTCCACCATTTTTCGCAGTATCTTCTTGATATTCTTATTGGCTGCTTCGACTGCTCCATTCGCCTTGGGACGATATGGGGTGGAATTGCGGTGTGTAATCTTGAATTGTTGGCATACCTCTCTCATCAAGCTGCTATTAAGATTCGCACCGTTATCCGTGATGATCACTTTTGGGATCCCAAATCTGCAGATGATATGGGAGTGAACAAAGTCCACCACTGCCTTCTTGGTTACTGATTTGAAGGTTTTAGCCTCAACCCATTTGGTGAAGTAATCAATGGTCACTAGAATGAACCTATGACCGTTGGACGCTGCTGGCTCGATGGGCCCAATGACATCCATGCCCCATGCTACAAACGGCCAGGGTGCTGACATCGTATGTAACTCTGTTGGCGGAGAATGAATCAAGTCTCCATGTATCTGGCACTGATGGCATTTCCTCACGAAAGTGATACAGTCGTGTTCCATGGTGAGCCAATAACACCCTGTTCGAAGGATTTTTCTTGCCAATACATATCCACTCATGTGTGGCCCACAAACTCCAGCATGTACTTCTGCCATAACCGTTGTTGCCTGCCTGGCATCTATGCATCTCAACAATCCCAGATCCGGGGTTCTTTTGTACAATATTCCCCCACTGAGGAAGAAACCATTCGACAAACGCCGAAGGGCTCTTTTTTGGTCTCCAGAGGCATGTTCTGGATATATCCCCATCCTGAGGTATTCCTTGATATCATGAAACCAGGGTTCGCCATCCGCTTCTTCTTCTATGGCATTGCAGTAGGCGTGCTGATCACGGACTTGGATGTGCAGAGGATCAACATACATTTTGTCAGGGTGGTGCAGCATTGATGCTAAGGTGGCTAAGGCATCCGCAACCTCATTGTGAACTCTCGGGATGTGTTTGAACTTTACCGATCGAAATTGCTTGCTCAGATCATGCAAGCATTGTCGGTATGGTACGAGTTTTAGATCTCGTGTTTCCCATTCTCCCTGAATTTGATGTATCAAGAGGTCCGAGTCTCCCAAGACCAAGACGTCTTGGACATCCATGTCAGCAGCCAGGCGCAGACCCAGAATGCAAGCCTCATACTCGGCCATATTGTTGGTGCAATAGAAGCGTAGTTGAGCCGTAACAGGATAATGCCGTCCTGTTTCAGAAATGAGTACTGCTCCTATTCCAACCCCTTTTGCGTTTGCAGCTCCATCGAAGAAAAGCTTCCAACCCGGTTCCTCGGGTAATTCCAACTCATTCGTATGCATCACCTCTTCTTCAGGAAAATACGTTCTTAAGGGCTCGTATTTTTCATCAACGGGATTCTCTGCCAAATGGTCTGCCAGTGCCTGGGCTTTCATGGCTGTCCTCGTCACATAGACGATATCAAACTCGGTGAGCAGAATTTGCCATTTTGCCAACCTTCCCGTGGGCATAGGTTTCTGAAATATATATTTCAATGGGTCCAAACGGGATATGAGATACGTAGTATATGAAGACAGGTAGTGCTTCAATTTCTGAGCTACCCAAGTTAGGGCGCAGCATGTTTTCTCGAGTTGAGTGTACTTGACCTCATGCACTGTAAATTTCTTACTGAGATAGTAGATGGCCTGCTCCTTCCTTCCTGTGTCATCATGTTGCCCCAGTACACAACCAAATGAATTTTCCAAGACCGTCAGGTAAAGGATTAGGGGTTTCCCGGGCTTAGGTGGGACCAATACGGGTGGATTAGACAGATACCCTTTGATTTGGTCGAAAGCCTCCTGACACTCTGCCGTCCAACCTACCGCAGCATCCTTTCTCAGCAGCCGAAATATGGGCTCACAAGTTGTTGTGAGTTGAGCGATGAACCTGCTGATGTAATTGAGTCTACCCAGCAAACTCATTACCTCTGTTTTGTTCCTTGGCGGTGGCAAATCTCGGATGGATTCAATTTTGGACGGGTCTAACTCAATCCCCCGTCGACTGACGATGAATCCTAGCAACTTTCCTGATGGAACCCCGAATGCGCATTTGGCCGGGTTAAGCTTGATATCATACCTCCGGAGTCTTTGGAAAAATCTCCTTAGGTCTGCTACATGGTCCTCCTGACGCCAAGATTTGATGATCACATCATCGACGTACACCTCGATTTCCTTGTGTATCATGTCATGAAACACAGCAGTCATTGCTCGCATGTACGTTGCCCCGGCGTTCTTTAACCCGAACGGCATTACCCGATAGCAGTAGGTTCCCCATGGCGTAATAAACGCTGTCTTCTCAGCATCCTCTTCGTCCATTAGGATCTGATGATAACCCGCATAGCAATCCACAAAGGATCCGATCTCGCGCCCAGCGCAATTATCGATCAGGATATGAATGTTGGGTAACGGAAAATTGTCCTTGGGACTTGCTTTGTTGAGGTTGCGGTAGTCGACACACACCCTGATTTTTCCATCCTTCTTTGGGACTGGTACCACATTGGCCAACCACTCGGGATATCGAGTGACCCGAATGACCTTCGATTGCAACTGCTTAATCACTTCTTCTTTGATCTTTACACTCATTTCTGTTTTAAATTTCCTTAGTTTTTGCTTGACCGGAGGGTATGCCGGGTCAGTGGGTAGTTTGTGAACCACTAAATTGGTGCTTAATCCAGGCATATCATCATATGACCATGCAAAAACATCTTTGAATTCCCTGAGAGTTTTGATCAATTCTGCTCTGACATTCGGCTCAATGTGGATACTAATTTTGGTCTCTTGGACGTTATCAGCGTCTCCTAAATTCACAGCCTCGGTGTCATTTAGGTTAGGCTTGGGTTTCTCTTCAAATTGGCACAGTTCTCTGTTTATTTCTTCGAAGGCTTCACCTTCGTCACATTCAGATTCATCGTCACAAACGACCTTTTGCATCATTGAGTCGGTTTCAGATTGATTTATTAGACTAGGTCGAAGATCCGCTGTGCATGCCATGTCATTAGAACCAGTAAAAAGAGAACTGTTCAGAAAGAAAAAGAACAAGACAAAAATTAAAATGAGACAAAAGAAAAGAACTTTATTAAATTTGCGGGATAAAAAGGGTTCACACTTTTACAAAACGAAAGTAAAATTTGGATTACACCCTTGAATAATCCGATCAAACAAACAAACAAACAAAACATTAATCAAAGCCTACTACCAAGACTCCCCTCGGACAGGAAGAGGAGTAACCGTCCAATTGTTGGTCTTGGCCTCAGGCCCCACAAATTGTATCTCTGCTCTGCTGGAACCTTCTCCAGCTTCCACCATACTGACATCCGCGAACAGCCTCTCAAAACTCTGATTCAGGTCTTCATTTATACCGATCAAAGGTCCTCGAATCTTTGGGATCGCTGACCCCTTGGCACTTGCTTTAACAAAAGACCTTGAGAGGCGTGGCACTGGTTTAGGCAGAAACCAGACCCTCTTCTTCATTTTTCGCGCTTGCTTCCTGTCTGCTGCGGTTGGTTTGAACCCCAACCCGAAAGTTTCCAGATTCTTAGGAAGGGAGACAGGTTGGACTATCCCTTGAAGTTCAACTCCCAGGCCTTTTCCCGGCACAAACCCATTACCCAGCATTTCTGATACCATCATGACTGTTGCGGCAGCTACCCTAGGGTGCGGGATGATTTCTCCTTCAGAAATTTTGTTGGCCGACCCTGTATCGAGAATCTGGTAGACCCAAGGACCTTTGTCATCAGCGGTCTCTATGAAAGGTACAATGGTTCCGCCCATGGTGCATGTTGTATCCTCGCCGTGTAACACGACCTCTTGTCTTTCCCACTCGAACTTCACTGTCTGATGTAGGGTGGAAGGCACCGCTTTGGCTGCATGAATCCAGGGTCGTCCCAACAGCAGATTGTAAGAAACTGTGGCATCTAATACCTGGAATTCCATGGTAAACAGGACTGGACCGATGGTCAGTTCAAGCACAACATCACCCACAGTGGCTGTTCCGTTTCCGTCAAACCCCCGGACACAGATGCTATTCTCCCAGATTCTTCCACGACCGATCTTTAACTGGTCCAGGGTGGATAATGGACAAATATTGGCGCTTGAGCCGTTATCCACCAATACTCGAGTTACCACCGAGTCTTCACATTTGATAGCTAGGTATAGAGCTTTGTTATGCTCTGTACCTTCCACCGGAAGGTCATCATCTGAGAATGTTACCCTGTTCACTTCGAAGATCTTGCTGGCAATGGTTTCCAGGTGGTTTACAGAAATCTCACTGGGTACATGAGCCTCGTTCAATATCTTTAACAGGGCCCGACGATGTTCCTCGGAATGGAGGAGTAATGACAATAGTGAGATCTGGGCAGGTGTTTTTCTCAGCTGCTCAACCACAGAATAGTCTTGTACTTTCATCTTCCTCAGGAATTCTTCAGCCTCTTCTTCTGACACTGGCTTCTTGGTTGCCACTGGGTTGGTTTTTCTTAACTCCACCGGAGCAAAACATCGACCTGATCGAGTCAGCCCTTGCGCTTCACAACTGACTTCTTCCACCTGTTTTCCTTGGTACGTCACCACTGCCTTTTCATATTTCCAGGGCACAGCCCTGCTGTCAATCATCGGCAGTTGGACCACCGGCTTTATGGTCACCCGTTCTCTACATACCCCTTTCAACATGACTGCCGGTGTGGGCAGGATCCCTGGTATTACCAACTTGCTTGGCTCGGGTTTGCTTGCTATGACGGACGGGCTCTTCCCCAATATTACTACCGGCTTGACGCCTTCTCCCTGCGACTGTACACTTGTTCCTCCACTGGTTAAGACTTCCTTCGGGGCGGCTTGGATCATCATCACTGTTTGTGAGGGTTTTCTTAATTCTCCTCCCTCACACACCAACTCAATCATGTGAGTTTCGTGGTGCGCTGGCAGTGGGTTTTGGTTGATGTTAGGAGCCTCCGGTGTCTGGACCTCGATCTTATTGGTGTCAATAAGATCCTGTATGGCATGCCTTAACTTCCAGCACTTCTCGGTATCGTGCCCGAGCATCCCTGAACAGTATTCACAACTGATTGAACGATCCAAATTCTGAGGCGGGGGATTTGGTTCCCGAGTATGGACAGGACTAACCAAACCCAATTGCCGCAGCTTGTGGAACACAGCGGTGTAGGTTTCTCCCAGTTCGGTGAAGGTTCTTTGCTTCCGCAACCTGTCATTCCTGGCATCTGGATTTCCCCGGAAACCTGCCCCTGAAGGATTTCTATATGCCCTTGGTGGAGGGTAGGTGTTTTGTGGTGGTGCATATATGTTCTGGGGAGCCGGTGCGCGCCATTGTGGGCGAACCGGAGGCTGAGTGTATACCTGGGCTTGGTGTACGGAACAATGTGGTTCTCGAGGTGGATAGAAATTTTGTGGTGGGTTGTATGGGTAGTTTGACCTGTGAGGCCTGGGTTGGTTGTAGTGCGGCCTGCCAGCCCTGGACCAACTGCCTGCCTCGATCGTGGCAACCTCTTCTTTCTTTCTTCTTAGCGCACCTCCCGTGCCGCTTTGAATAGCCTGGGTTGTGGCCTTAAGTGCCGAATAGTTTAAGATCTTGTCCGACCTCAAACCTTCTTCTATCATGACCCCTATTTTGACCACCTCGTTGAAAGATTTTCCAACCGTTGTCACCAAGTGACCAAAGTAGGTTGGATCCAATGTCTGCAAAAAATAGTCTACCATCTCTCCCTCTCTCATGGGAGGATCGACCCTAGCTGCTTGTTCTCTCCAGCGGAACCCGAACTCGCGAAAACTTTCCCCGGGTTTCTTCCCAGTTCTCAATAACGTGAGACGGTCAGGGACTATCTCCAGATTGTATTGGAAATGACCTGCAAAAGCCTGCGCCAGGTCATCCCACGTGTACCACCTGCTGAAATCCTGCCTGGTATACCATTCCAGTGCAGATCCGCTCAGACTTTGGCCGAAATAAGCTATCAAAAGCTCATCCTTGCCTCCTGCCCCTCTCATTTTGCTACAGAATCCCCGCAAATGTGCCATGGGATCACCGTGCCCTTCATATAAATCAAACTTGGGCATCTTGAACCCAGCCGGGAGTTGGACATCTGGGAAAGGGCACAGATCTTTGTATGCCACGCTGACTTGATTGCCCAGCCCGTGTAAGTTCCTGAAGGATTGCTCCAGGCTTTTGAACTTTCTCAACACTTCATCCTGTTCAGGGGCCTTAACCGGCTTCTCAACCTCTGCCGGTACTTCCAAATGGGGATTGTAAGCCTGTGGTTCGGGTGCATGGAATGTAGGCTCAGGGGGATAGTATTGTGTATCGTGAGCCTGAAACAATGGCTCACTGGTCGTTCGCTGCAAAGGGGCTGATGCAGGTCCCACAAAAATGGGAATATTGGGTGTTGGGAGAGGTTGATGGGGTGGTGGAGCTTGGGAATCATGAGGGCTTCTTTCTTGATGATAGAGGGGATTTGGGCGGCTTGTGGAAGGGCCAGAGTGAGGGTACTCCGGCATGTGTCCCAGTGTTTCAGGACTCTTTTGTGTTTTGGCTAGGGCTAGTTGCATTGCATTCATTTCTAGTCCCATCCTTTCAATCTTTTCCATCGCTTCTTTTAACAACTGGCTCATCGGCCTTTCTTCTTCATTGCTATTCTCCGAAGTAGTCATGCTTGATGCTATCGGTCCTTTGGATCTGGTTTGGTATGAATGTGTTGCCAGAATTCTTTAACAACTAACTGTCTGGTATCAGACAACAACAAACTTTGTTAGTGTTAGAGCTTAACAGATTTGATCATAACACATAGAGGATGCAATGCACCTAGGCAGTTAACCGTTTCTACATGCTTTGCTTCATGCGTCATCCCGGTTTGCTCATTCGTCTCTTTAAAGTATTTTGCGAAACCCTGCATTTTATTTTATTTACATTTTCTTTTCTTTATTTATTAAAAGCGGTCGAATCTTATGGGGATTGCCTACGTATCACGTCCCCGCGTGAATCATACCAGGCGTAGTTCTGCCTCAAAGTAAAGACACATAGAAATTCTTCCGGAGTCACTTAATTTCATTATCAAAATTTGCTATTACACATTACTCCAAACAAAATAGAAACAGTACAGACTCCTCGGTTTTAAACTTGGTTTGAGGAAAAGAAAACAACATATGGGGAAACAACAAACAAAACGACCAGGACTCAGTTAACTAATTTTCCAACTTAGGGACCCACGAGGCATCTTTCGGCCCTTTCGCGGCCCTAGGTGTAAGACCTCTTTGCAAGCTCTTCAACTCGTTCATAATCCGGTGGACGCAGCCCATGATGGAAGCAATGAGGGTTTCCCGAGGTGTTTGCTCGCATGCCAAACATTTTAGGTAGATGTAATGCCCGATTTCGTCAATTCTTGCTCGAATGTTGTCCCTTTCTGCGAACAATTGCCTTATCTGTCGGCTTTTCAATCCTAGCGTTTGTGCATTGGTGGCGAGCTGATCCTGGAACATATCCATTTGCCTTTCCATCCTTGTCATTGCATTGTAATAGCGTCTTCGGTCGGCTTGGGCATCTTGTGTTTGCTTGAAGATCCGCTCTTGCAGAGCAGAATTTGTTTCCTTTGCTGCTTTGACGCTCAGTTCACAATTCCTCATGACCTGCTGTAGGCGTTTCCTCCGGGCCATTGTACCTTCTGCCCATTTGACCCTCATCCTTGCTATGCAAGCCTCTGATTGGTCTAATTCATCTTGGCTCTGGATGACCTGATTTCTCAAACTGGCTATCAATCTTTCGTCGGAGCAGCGCTTCTGTTGGTCGATGTTATTCTTACTGGCTTGGCGAAGGCGGGCCCTCAGGGTTTGGTTCTCTTGGGCTAACTTGTCTTTTTCAGCCTGCTCTTGGGCGACTTGCACGTTGTTTTCGAATACCATCCTTTCAATTTGTCGCTTCAACTTCCTAATTTCAACCAGGTAACCTTCCTCTTTTGCGAGCCAGTCCCATTGTTCTTGCGATGACTAAACAAAACTTCGGAGGTGAGGCCGTTTGGTTGGCCGTTTCACGATGCTCTTCTTGTTCTGCCAAGTGAGATAGGCCGGCGAGACTTCACCCCTAGACACATCATTTACCCGGGTATTTGCCGTCAAGTACTGGCATTCACTCCATATGCAACGAACTGTCTTTTCAGGAAATTGGCCGTCACTGCTGACCTCGACTGCATAAGTGCTGAGATCTTCGTCCGGGTGTAGTACTTGACATCTTCCCAACTGTCTCATTACCCTGTAAGGGGCATAAGGTTGAATACCCCTGAGTCCCATCAAGAGGAAGTGAGGACCAGTGGCGGGCATGTATATGATTTCTTCCACAGAGAGCCAACCCAAAGTCCAGTTTATTTGGTCTGCGGTGATGATCCGGAGATAGGATATCCACTCTTCAAACCCTCCCGGTGATCGAAAACCTGAAACCCTTAGGCTATAGCCCTCGATGCAGCCCCCATTTGTAGACATGTAGCGCATATACTGAGGGTGGTGACACAAGTGTTCGATCATCTACATCTGTAACAACAAGTTGCACCCTTCGAAGAAGTCTGCTCCAGCCTTACAAGCCATGAGGGCTCGGTATATTTCTGACATTATCATGGGAGCAAGGATGCTTTTATCGTTGGTAATCAGGATTTTGACGATTCCAGCCACCTTCAGGTCGATATTTCTATCTTTTCGGGGAAACACCACAAGGCCCAAGAATGCCACCATAAAAGCGAACCGCCTATGCTCATCCCATTTTACTAGATTTCCCCTGCTGCAAATACCACTTTCTGGGTCATTAAATCCTCCTTTGCTCCCGTACCTTTGGTATATGAATTGTAGGGTAGAAAAACCTCTATCCAGTTTAGCGTATGGGACTCCTTTGCTTATCTTCAACAGATCCATGAATTTGTGTGAATTCACAGCCCTTGGAGCGATCAGGTATTTGTGTCTCAGACCTTCAGTGACGTCCATGTAACCCGCCATTTCTTCTAAGGTTGGGGTGAGTTCAAAATCTGAGAAACGGAACACGTTGTGGGCCGTATCCCAAAATGTAACCAAAGCCTTTATGATGTCGCACCGAGGCCTGACTTTTAACAAATCAACCAAACCTCCCAGGTGCAGTTTGACCTTGTCTTGCTCTGACTTTTCCAAATCCTCCCACCATAATCGCACTTCCAGGGGGATTTTGCTTCTAACTGTTACCGGCAAACTTGGACTCATGCTCATTCTGCATGTTTATTGGGGTGATTAAGGCAAAGATCCAGACTCATTGGACTCAAATACACAAATTGACACACTATTTTTCTAGAAAAACGAAATTTTGGTTGTTTCTGAAAAGTACGATGTTACCTTAAAACTTTCGTTATTTGGTTTGTACCTATGTTTTGAAAAACGAGTTGAGCCCGATGGGGGTTGCCTATGTATCTTGCACCCTGCGAGAATTGAACTGGCGTAGTTCAGGCATAAGCCGAAATTTGGAGACACACTATTTTTCTCTTAGAGATGAATCAAAAACCCTTGCTAAAACAAATTAATAAGACACACTATTTGTTTTTTTTTCTTTTTTTTCTTTTTTTTTTTTTTTTTTTTGTTTTTTTTTCAAAATTCTGGCAGAGTCCTAGCCATTTTCTGGATATCGATCTCTCAAAAATAATTATCTCCTTATCCGTTATTCCGAAATCGGTCAGCATGCAAGCCTTGAAACAAGTAAATGCATAAAGCAAGCAGGATGCAGCAGGATGGTCTTTTCATATCAGGTTGCTAGTCCTAGACGGACCCAACCCCTGTGTTGAGTCCCCTAAGTCAAATGCACATGATGCAAATAAACGTTCCTACTAGGGATCCTGGCATGTGGCTTTGTTATACTAAGTTCAGAACCTGGGTGTTTGTTCTAGACCTGGCTTACCCGAGCGGACAACTCGAGCCAAGGATGGGAGCTGTGTACCGGTAACCAAAAGGCCATCCGATTTTGCAACTCCTCCGAATCCTCGTTCTATTTTGGCATATGACACTAACAGAAAGAAGCCACGACCAGCGTGCGCTCCTCAAGAGAGAAGAGAAGGGTTTCGGTACAGTTTATATATACAGTCCAAATAATATCAAAGCAGTAAAAGCAGCATTTAGCACATTAGGCTCAAACACGTAAAAAAACCAGATAAAAACCAAATAATAACAATTATTTCCAGCTCGAATTCTTAACCCTGAACCAGTGGTTCTGGGTTACCGGTCCCCAGCGGAGTCGCCAGAGCTGTCACACCTCCTTTTTGCGCGCCCCGCCTCGAAGGGTTAAAATGCGCGAGGGAGTTTTTCCAATTAAAGTGACAATATTCGAAATGGGATTACTGTCACACCTCCTTTTTCCGCACCTGAGGGGCGCAGGGGAGTTTTTCCAATTAAAGGACAATCGAAACGGGGATGGTTTATTAATTTCAGAGTCGCCACTTGGGAGATTTAGGGTGTCCCAAGTCACCAATTTAAATCCCGAATCGAGGAAAATAATGACTCTATATTACAGTCTGCGTACCAGAAATCCGGATAAGGAATTCTGTTAACCCGGGAGAAGGTGTTAGGCATTCCCGAGTTCCGTGGTTCTAGCACGGTCGCTTAACTATCATATTCGGCTTGATTATCTGAGTTTATACAAGTGTGAACTTATGTGCAAAATTTAACTTTTAACTGCTTTTATCATTTTACTGTTTTTATCAGGAATTGCAACGTTGTGAAAATGTATCTCGAACCGCGTTACAATCAATGTACCTGTGGTCGTCGACACACTTTGACTCCGTTGAGATTGGGATTTGGGTCACATCAATGCGCACCCGAGTTTAAGGAAATTAAATTATTAAAGACGCGCCTAAAGCGACTAGCGTACTTATTTTGGGTAAGACCGTGGAATTTTACTAAACGGTCCATCCCGAAATCCAAATAATTTTTAAAGCAAATATTTACTGAGGGCCCCGCAATTTGTATTTTTATTTGGCGAGGCTCATCTCGTTCTTTATTTTTTATGAATTTGCAACGTCATGGACATGCATCTCGAACCACGTCACAATCAATGTACCCGTGATTAGAAACACATTTCGACTCCGTTGAGAATTGGATTTGGGTCACATAAATGTGCACCCGAGTTTAAGAAGGTAAGATTTATTAAGGCGCGTCCTAAAGAGTCTAACGTATTGTTATTTTAGGAGGGTTGTGAGATTTGCTAAACAACCCGTCCTGGAACCTAAATGCTTCGATAATATACATTTAAACAAGGGCCCCGCATTTGCACGTTTTGTTTATTTTCATCGAGGCTCATCTCGTTCTTATTTTAAAAGGATATCCTATAGCAACTACGTTTCTTATCGCGTTTGTCCTTATCAATTGAAAACAGTAGATAGTCCTAATTAATTACATGCTTGCAAGTTGTTTGTAACAACATTCAGAAACGCCTAAAATCATAAACGAGGCTGTCCGAACAAATAATCACGGGCCCAAATCCAGCCCAAGCGTGGTTGGCCAGACCTGGGCCACTGCTTGTTCGAAGCAGGCCGGCTTGGCTTGTTTTGGCCTGAACTCGACCTTTGTGAGGTTGAGGCCCTGAATTTGTGTTCCGGATCTTAAAACATGGTCTTAAGAGTCATATATAGCAATTTATTGGAAAGGAAAGAACTTAGTTAGTGTACAAATTTCATGCTTGGCATACATTACAGGCTTATACTACACTTTTGAACTAAATATGAGATACAAACTACTGCCTTGGGCATACTCTCATCACCAACCTATATGCACATTCTAGCATTCAACTACCATACATTGACATTTATAGGCATGAAGACTATCTCTAGTACCCAGAACAAAAATGTAAAACTATTACACATTGCATGAATATTTAATGTAACAATCTATATCTATAAAAAATATTCTTCAGGTCTTTCCTTTACATTCATGCTCAAATTTCCAGCTACATCTGACAGTGTCTTAGGTGTGTACCTGGTATAGAGGAACAGAAGAAGAAGAAAAGGGATAAGCTGAGTAGCACACAGCAAACAACAGCAATCAGCAGATTCACAGCAACAACACAGCAACAAACAAACAGCCAACAAAGATGAAGCTCCCGAGTAGTCGAGCAACAAACAACAATCCCAGAAACAGAGTATGAACCAGCAGAGACAGCAGAGTATTCAATGTAAACGCCCCAGCAATTCAACAACCACAAGCAGCTCAAACAGGCAACCAACAGTAATTGGCCAAGACAGCTAAACCAACATAAACTCTTATGTAATTTTCAGACAGTGTTTGGTTACAATATTCTGAGACTTTATGTTTCTTGTTTTTCTTTTTTGAAGACTAAAAAATGTCCCCACTTTTAAGTTCTCAAATGGCCTATTTATAAGCCAAATGACTCGGTGCAGCTAGGCTGCCCTCATGCTGCAACTTGCAGCCTGCCCATACCCTGTTAAAGCCCATGCCTAAGCATCTTTGGTGCCAACCCCTTTTGTTCCCCACGCCTGGTTTTGTTTAATCAGGAGTTATGGGCATCCTTTTATTATTCAATTTAAGCCCCATACCCTTGTGTCTTGTTCCCCATTGGTATTAGTTTAATCCTAAATTAGTACCCTACTTGTCAGCCCATTTATACTAATCTTTTCTGTCTTTTTCAACACCCCAGAATGCCCTTGTTAACCCTGGATTATTACTGCCCTGCCTATTGCAGCATCAGGGCACTTTGGGCTTTGAACATTCGATTTCAGAACTGCCCCAACCTGGCCTCTAATTGTTTACAATGTAGTTACAAACTACCATTCATGGGTAATGCCCAACATTCAAATCACAATACAGGCTCATTAGTCATGCGACATTATTAGCTCATTCGATTCATTAGTTATAGAAAACTAATCGACGACATTTATCGAGTCGACTATACTAATTATAGCAGGTAATAATCAGTCGCTCATATAAACAATACGTTCAGGGACCTAAGGGGTATCAGACAACTTTTGTTAAATTACTGGGCCTATATGAATTAGTTCATTTGACGATTAATCTAACTGACGATCATGTTTATCACAGAGTGTATTCAGAACAAACAGAAGACAATCGACCAAATAAAAGGCCTTTAACAGAGATGGAAGAAATCCGAAATAAAAATAACAACATAACAAACAAACACAACAGAACATGCTGACAGCTTAATTAGAACTAAAACAAAAGAAAGAAAAACTTACCAAAAAGGTTTGAAATCAAAAATGACCCAAATTCTGATTCAACTTCGAACCCTTGAGGCCGAACAAACTTTAATCAGGGTGTTCTCACATGAGAACACCTTGATTAGGGTCTATTAGACCTCAAACCCATGTCAAGACTGGCCGGGTTCCCCAGGTGCATGTGTCCTAAGGTCTGGATTTCCAGATCTGATTTTTAAGGAGTTGTGGGTAGATTCGGACTAAACCAAGCTTGGTTTGGTCACGAGGAAGGTCAGGGGGTGTCTGGTATGAAGATGGGGTGGTTTGGCATAGATCCGGGTTCGACTCAAATCTTCAAATGAAGATTCGAGACGAACGAAAGTGATTCGAGGCTAGGGAGTAATAGATCCATGTTCAGGAGAGTGAGGGGGTCTTAGGGTGTTCGGGGGGTGGCCACCGGCGTTCATGCCGCCGGGTTTTGGTGGAAGGGAAACTAGGGCGGCGTTAGGGTTTGGGGGTTTCAGGGTTCGGGGAAGGAGATGACTGAAGGGGGGGTTCGGATAGGGGGTGCGGGGTAAAGGGGCTGAGTTTATATATGGGGAGGTTGATTGGATCTGAGCCGTTAGATCAGATGATCTCAACGGCTTGGATCTGATGCTGAGAAATGAG
Organism: Nicotiana sylvestris; assembly: GCF_000393655.2. NCBI lineage: Eukaryota > Viridiplantae > Streptophyta > Magnoliopsida > Solanales > Solanaceae > Nicotiana > Nicotiana sylvestris. The sequence goes on along the minus strand of NC_091058.1, from coordinate 191,975,380 downwards.
ACGGGGTCGTTTGGTAGTTAAACGGGGTCGTTTGGTTTAAGTGAGGGGTTGGATCGGATTGGTTCCTGGGTCGGGTTTTGAAGCGGGTTACTGATAGAGGTCCTGAGCCGTTGGATCGAGAGTTTGAACGGCCCAGATTGATTTGCCTGAAACGGCGTCGTTTCAGAAGAGGCCTGGGCAGCCGGACTTGGACTGGGTCTGAGTGCTGGTTGGGCCTATTATTTTTGTTTAATTTCTTTTGGCCCAAACCAATTTCTTTCACTTTTTGTTTTCTAATTTCACTTTTCTTTTAAAACAAAAATAAAAATAACAAATAATAAAATAACGAGATTAAAACTAAGCAACAATGCAACATTTTAACACAATTATCACAAAAATATTTAAGTAAGTTAGCTAAAAGCCTAGAACAGACGATGCACACATATATATATATATTTTTGAATTTTCTTTTACTGACCGAATTATGGTTTAATCATCCTGACATACATGTTTGGTATTTTGTTTGCCAATGATTAAATGCAAAAATGGACAGATCCACAAATGACTAACAACACATGTCATGAAAACTCAAACATTGTACAGCGAAACCATTTGTTACTATTTTTATTTTCTTTTGGAGCGATTGCTAGTTGCTCCTACTGAAGTGCGAACAGTAGTGCGGTATCCCAATAATGCAAATGGTAATTTTTCATGCCATTGTTTTGAACCTTCTACCATTTTCCGAAGTATCTTCTTTATGTTTTTGTTGGCTGCTTCTACTGCTCCATTCGCCTTGGGCCGATATGGGGTAGAGTTGCGATGTGTAATCTTAAACTGTTGACATACTTCCTTCATTAAGTTGCTGTTAAGATTAGCACCGTTATCTGTGATGATCACCTTCGGGATTCCGAATCGACATATGATATTTGAGTGGACAAAATCGACCACAGCTTTCTTGGTCACTGATTTGAATGTCTTGGCCTCAACCCATTTGGTAAAATAATCAATAGCTACCAGAATGAACCTGTGCCCATTGGATGCTGCCGGCTCAATTGGTCCAATCACATCCATGCCCCAGGCAACGAATGGCCATGGTGCCGACATTGTGTGCAACTCGGATGGTGGAGAATGAATCAAATCTCCGTGTATTTGGCATTGATGACACTTGCGCACAAAACTGATACAATCTCGCTCCATGGTAAGCCAATAGTAACCAGCTCGGAGGATTTTCTTTGCCAACACATATCCACTCATGTGGGGTCCGCAAACTCCTGAATGTACTTCAGACATGACAGTTGTAGCTTGTCTGGCATCTATGCATCTTAATAATCCAAGATCTGGTGTTCTTTTATACAAAACTCCTCCGCTTAAGAAGAATCCATTTGCTAATCGCCTAATGGTCCTCTTTTGATCTCCTGTGGCTTGTGCGGGATATATCCCCATCCTGATATACTCCTTGATGTCGTGGAACCATGGTTCACCATCAAATTCTTCTTCAACCATATTGCAATAAGCGTGCTGATCGTGGACTTGAATATGTATTGGATCTACATAAGCTTTGTCCGGATGGTGCAACATTGATGCTAGGGTAGCCAATGCATCGGCAACCTCATTATGGATTCTTGGAATATGTTGGAATTCCACTGATTGAAACCGCTGACAAAGATCATGTAGACATTGTCGGTATGGGATGAGCTTCAAGTCTCGGGTTTCCCATTCTCCTTGAATTTGATGTACCAAAAGATCCGAATCTCCCATGACTAAGATTTCTCGGATACCCATGTCGGCGGCTAGCCTTAACCCCAAAATGCAAGCTTCATATTCAGCCATATTATTGGTGCAATAAAATCGTAATTGAGCCGTAACAGGATAATGATGCCCTGTTTCAGAAATGATTACAGCTCCTATCCCGACTCCTTTCATGTTAGCGGCTCCATCAAAGAAAAGTTTCCAGCCAAGTTTTTCAATTCGCTCCACCTCGTCGATATGCATTGTTTCTTCATCAGGAAAATAAGTTTTCAATGGCTCATATTCCTCATCGACCGGGTTTTTGGCCAAATGATCGGCCAGTGCTTGGGCTTTCATCGCAGTCCGAGTTACATAGATGATGTCAAACTCTGTGAGCAATATCTGCCACTTTGCAAGTCTTCCTGTTGGCATAGGCTTTTGAAAAATGTATTTCAATGGATCCAACCGAGAAATGAGGTAAGTAGTGTAGGATGACAAATAGTGTTTCAATTTTTGAGCTACCCATGTTAGGGCGCAACATGTCTTTTCCAGATGAGTATACTTAACCTCATAAGCTGTGAACTTCTTGCTAAGGTAGTAGATGGCCTGTTCTTTTCTGCCAGTGAGGTCATGCTGCCCCAATACACAACCAAATGAATTTTCCAAAACCGTCAAGTAAAGAATCAAAGGTCTTCCTGGCTCTGGCGGGACCAACACGGGTGGGTTCGACAAGTACCCTTTTATTTTATCGAACGCTTCTTGACACTCATCGGTCCATTTGACCGCAGCATCCTTTTTTAACAATTTGAAAATTGGCTCACAGGTTGTTGTGAGCTGAGCAATAAACCTGCTGATGTAATTTAACCTCCCCAACAAACTCATTACTTCAGTTTTGTTTCTTGGAGGTGGCAGTTCTTGGATGGCTTTGATCTTTGAGGGGTCTAGCTCGATGCCTCGTCGACTGACTATGAATCCCAGCAACTTTCCAGATGGAACTCCAAATGCGCACTTGGCAGGGTTAAGCTTGAGGTTGTACCTGCGAAGTCTTAAGAAGAACTTCCTCAAATCCCCAACGTGGTCGGCCTGATGCTTTGATTTTATGATCACATCGTCCACGTATACCTCAATCTCCTTGTGTATCATATCATGAAACACTGTGGTCATTGCTCTCATATAGGTTGCTCCGGCGTTCTTTAAACCGAATGGCATTACCCGGTAGCAATAAGTTCCCCATGGTGTGATGAATGCCGTCTTTTCTGCATCTTCTTCATCCATTAGAATTTGATGATACCCGGCATAACAATCCACGAAAGACCCTATATCATGCTTGGCACAATTGTCGATCAAAATATGGATATTGGGTAATGGGAAATTATCCTTTGGACTTGCTTTGTTGAGATTGCGATAGTCGACGCATACTCTAATTTTGCCGTCTTTCTTTGGCACAGGAACGACATTAGCTAACCAAACAGGATATCGAGTGACTCGAATGACCTTTGCTTCCAATTGTTTGGTGATTTCTTCCTTAATTCTCACACTCATGTCGGGCTTGAATTTTCTCAACCTCTGCTTGACAGGAGGCACCGTTGGATCGGTGGGCAATTTGTGAACCACTAAATCAGTGCTCAGTCCCGGCATGTCGTCATACGACCATGCAAAAACATCTTTGAATTCTATGAGTGCTTTAATTAACTCCTCTCGGATCTTTGGTTCGAGATGGACACTTATTTTAGTTTCTCGGATATTACTCGTGTCCCCTATATTGATGTCCTCGGTATCACTCAAGTTAGGTTTGATTTTTTCCTCGAAGTGAATTAACTCTTTACTAATCTCTTCAAAAACCTCATCTTCATCATATTCTGATTCATAATCACAATATATTTCTTGAATTAATATTTCGGAACCAGATTGATTTTTAAGACTGGGCCGAGGATTCCTCATGCATGCCATATCACTAGAGCCAGCGTAAAAAGAACTGTACAGGAAAGGGGAGAGGAGTGGCTTTCCAATTATTGAGCTTTGTTTCTGGCCCAACGAATTGAACTTCTGCGTTGCTACACCCTTCTCCGCTTTCCAACATATTCACATCACTAAACAATTTCTCGAACCTTTCAATTAATTCCTCCTCAGGATTGACCCGGGATTTAGGAATTGTTGTTATCGGGCGATTTTTAGCACCGGTCTTGACAAAAGACTTTGACAGATGTGGGACTGGTTTTGGAAGAACCCATGCTTGGTGTTTCAGCTTCCTAGCCCTTATCACGTCATTGGCAGTGGGTATGAACCCCAAACCGAATGTTCCCCAGTTCTCGGGGAGAGATACTGGTTGTATAATTCCTTGCAAAGATAAACCCAGACCTTTGCCGGGTATAAAGCCATTCTTTAACATTTCATAAGCTACCATGACTGATGCAGAGGATATCTTTGGATTTGGAAGGTATTTCCCCTCTGGAATTTTCTCTATCGACACTGTGTCGGTCACTTGGTATACCCATGGTCCCTGGTCATTTTCTGTTCCCTCGACCGGTACAATGGTACTGCTGTGAGCATTTAAACTTTCTTCTCCATACACGACTACTTCTTGATGATCCCATTCAAACTTGACAGCCTGATGTAGTGTTGACGGGACTGCTTTAGCAGCATGGATCCATGGTCGACCCAATAACAAGTTGTAAGAAACAGATATGTCCAACACTTGGAATTCCATTGTGAATTCAACTGGCCCTATAGTTAGTTCCAACACTATGTCGCCAAATGAATCTCTGCTTCCACCGTCAAATCCTCGTACGCAGATACTATTCTTCTGGATCCTCTCCTCTTTAATTTTTAATTTGTTTAAAGTGGAGAGAGGGCATATGTTTGCACTGGACCCATTGTCAACCAATACCCGGGTTACTACGGAGTTTTCACATTTCACGGTGAGGTAAAGAGCTCTGTTGTGCTCGGTACCTTCCACAGGTAATTCATCATCAGCAAATGTAATTCTGTTTGTCTCAAAGATTCTGTTGGCTATTTTTCCCAAATGATTTACAGAGATCTTTTCAGGAACATGAGCTTCATTCAGAATTTTCATCAAAGCCAGACGGTGCTCCTCTGAATGGATCAGTAATGACAACAATGAAATTTGAGCGGGGGTCTTCTTTAATTGATCCACAACAGAATAATCATGGAGTTTCATTTTTCTTAAAAACTCCTCCGCCTCTTCTTCCGTCACAGCTCTCTTTGTTGGCGTTGGATTATTTTTAGTTTTTCTTAACTCTTCGGGAGTAAAACATCTTCCCGAACGAGTCAAGCCTTGCACCTCACACACTTCTTCCTTGATTTCTTTTCCCTTGTACATTACAGTCACCCGTTCATAGTTCCATGGGATGGCTTTGTTGTTGATGACCGGCAGCTGGATTACAGGTCCAATAATAATCCGATCTGTACGGGCTCCTTCCACGAATACAATGGGTTTGTTAGCAACCCCTGGTACTATCACTTTCGGCCTTTCTTGTTTTGCGGCAACTTTGCTGGATGATCCCTCATCGACTATCATAGATGGTTCATCACCATTTTTGTTCTGCTTAGACACCGGCTTCTCCTCCATTAACTGCTTATCTGGCTTGGTTTCATGAGACTTGATCATCATGACAGTTTGTGACGGCTTCTTTGTCTCCCCATCAGCTTGTATGATTTCTATCATATTAGCCTCTTGATGGGCTGGCATTGGATTTCTATTGATATTTGGAGCTTCGGGGGTTTGAACCTCGATTTTATTAGTATCAATCAGCTCTTGTATGGCATTTTTCAAATGCCAGCATTTCTCCGTATCATGGCCTGGTGCACCGGAGCAATATTCACAGCTAATGGTGTAATCCAGATTCTTTGGAGGAGGATTGGGTAGCTTGGATTGTATTGGTCTCAGCATGTCTAGCTGTCTCAGCCTGTGGAACAGACTGGTGTAAGACTCTCCCAATGGAGTGTAAGTTTTCTTTTTCTGTTCCCTTTCTCCCCTGAATGCTGGCCTAGGCCTGAAACCTGGTCCGGGATAGGCTCGTGGGTAAGTATTTGGTGTGACAGGAGCACGCCAATTGGTGTGAACAGGTGGCTGATTGTATGCTTGAGCATGGTTAATGGAAAAATGAGGCTCTGAAGGGTGATAGTAGTGTTGGGATGAATCATGGTGGTAAGCTGATTGGCGAGGTCGTTGTTGATTATAGTAAAGCGGTGAACCTCTGGGTCCCGACCAAATTCCTGAATCAACTACGGCTGCTTCCTCCCTCTTCTTTCTTCCGATTCCTCCTACCCCGCCTTGAATAGCTTGAGTAGTTGCCTTAATTGCTGAATAGCTCATGATTTTATTTGTCTTGAGGCCTTCTTCCACCATACCTCCCATCTTCACTACTTCGTTGAATGATTTCCCAACCGCTGAAACCAAATGGGCATAGTAAGTCGGTTCCAAGGCTTGGAGGAAGTAGTCTACCATTTCGCTCTCCTTCATAGGAGGATCCACTCTTGCTGCCTGTTCTCTCCACCGAAAACCATACTCTCTGAAACTTTCATTATGTTTCTTCTCAAATTTTGTCAAAGATAATCGATCTGGGATGATTTCCAGATTGTATTGGAAATGGTATGCGAATGCCTGTGCCAGGTCATCCCAGGTGTACCATCTCCCATGGTCCTGGCGTGTATACCACTCCAAAGCTGATCCGCTTAAACTTTGACTGAAGTAAGCCATTAATAATTCATCTTTTCCCCCAGCTCCTCGCATCTTGCTACAGAAACCCCTTAAGTGGGCTACTGGGTCGCCGTGCCCGTTGTATAGGTCAAATTTGGGCATCTTGAAACCAACTGGCAATTTACATTGGGGAATAAGCATAAGTCTTTGTATGCTACACTGACCTGCCCGCCTAATCCTCGCATGTCTCTGAACGATTGTTCTAGACTCTTGACCTTCCTGAACATCTCTTCTTGTTCAACATTTTTAACTGGCTTGTCAATTTCGGTTGGGAGATCAAAACGAGGAGTAGTTGAATGAATTTCGGAAGCTTTGAGGGTGGGTTCCGGGGGTAATATTGGTTGTCTTGGGCCTGGAATGTAGGCTCACTAGGAGATTTATGAAATGTAGCAGGGGGAGGTGCTACGAAAATAGGAGTCATAGGTGAAGGAAAATATGGAACGGGTTTCGGAGGTGGAGACTGCGGTGTCTGAGAGGTGGTGCCTCGGTAGTGCTGGTAAATGGGGAAGTTTGGGGATAATTCAATGGTGATATTATCCTGAGTTTGAGTCATTGATGGAGCAGGGTTATTTGGATAAGATGGGGGTAGTTGTCCTGTAGACCAGGCTTGGTACATCTCAGCCATTTGCTGCTTGAGCTTAAACATCTCTTCTTTCATTTTCCCGACATCCATCTCCTCTAGTTCCATACCTGTGTCAACATCTGGGATAGACATACTTTCGGGTATTGGTCCTTTTGATCTTGTGTGATAGTGATAATATGCCAGTATACTCTTTAGAGAAACTAACTGCTTGAATTCTGAAAATGAACAAACTTGTTAGTTTTGAGAGTTTAACACATATATAATCACACGTTGAGATGCAATGCTCCTAGACAAATAATCCCTTTCTATTATGCATTTGCTCGGCTGCTTGTGTCGTCCCAGCTTTCTTGAAATTGAAAATTGTCATTCACTTTTATTTACTATATATATCTTTTATCGTGGTGGTCGAATCTTAGAGATTGCCTACGTATCATGCCTTACATGAATCAGACCTTGCGTAGTTCGGACTAAAGGCAATCACTTTTATTCATTACACAAAGATGGAATTACATTTGAAAACTTTAAGAAAATGGCTTGAAACACACACACTTAAATCAAAATAAAAGATACAATTCTTAACATCTCACAACGTGCCCCACTTTCCACTTGTGTTAGACTATTTGCTTAATGTGGAGCTTGACCTGGATGACCTCCCAGCGTACGATACATCCTTTCCAATTCCAATGCTAGATGACGGGCAAAAGTGGGTGCATGTTATGTAAACCTTTCATAGTCCATTCCCTGACAGTTTACGTAACTCTGAGAAGTGTAGACCGCCAGGTCGTGGATTTGTGCCCTGAAATCTTGGAGACGTTGGTCTTGGTTCTGCAATTGCTGCTGACGAGTGGTGGCTATATCTCTGACACGATTTTCCCGATCTAGAGCTGATTCTAATAGAGCTCGGAGTCTGGCCTGCTCTAATCTTGCTTGCGCTCTTTCCCTGTCGAGGTCTGCTTGTTGATGTTCTCTATTGCATCTTCTTGCCTCTTCTAGTTGTGAACGAAGCTGGTCTTTTGATCGCATCCAATAGTCTTTTTCCTTCTTGAATTGTGCCTTGTATTTTTCGGATTGCCTATCCTGGCGTTCCTTGTTAGATCCGGCTTCTTCGTTTAATTGTTGGATCCTTTCTTTTGCTTTGCTCAATGCCCTTTCATTTTCCGCAAGAATGGAATCATAATCTTGCATTCTTTCAAAGAGATTGGCGATGGTTTTTTGATCCTTCCAACTCCTCTTTGGCGTTTCAGAAACTCTTTTCATTTTTTGGAATCGGACATGAAGACTTTCATTCTCACAAGCTAGACTCTTCTTCTCGCCTTCGGCTTCTTGTGCTTGTAAATCTTTCTCCAAACTGAGGCTTCTCAGATTTTCTTTTAGGGCATGGATAGTTGCTTTGTACCCTTTTTCTTTTTCTCCCCAGATCAACCGCTCTTGGATTTTATCATTGAAGTTTTGAACATGGGGTCTTTTTGTTGGCCTTTTTAGCTCAGGTTCTGGTACATCATCCACGCGAGACCGTTTTTCGAACCACCTTGCATATCCAGGATTTATCTCACCCTTTGTAGTGTCTGGGACTTGAGTATCACTTTTCAAGTATCGACATCCATTCCACATCTGCTGAAGTAGAGCTTCGGGAATAGTGGCTTCTGGGTGTAATTCGATTACTTGCATACTCAAATCTTCATCATCAGGAACTATTTGATATCTCCCTAGTTGCCTTAGGACTCTTAGTGGTGCATACGGCTGAATGCTTCTTAATCCCAATAGTAGTAGATAACTATTTGAGGTTGACATATGTATTACTTCCCTCATCGGGAGCCATCCCAGGGTCCATTCAATTTGATTTGCCGTTAAAGCCTTTAGATGAGATACCCATGCTTCTATCCCTTCTGGAGCTCGATAAATTTTTGTTCTTTCCTCATAGCTCTCGATGCAATTATCATTGTTTGACCCATACTGTATGATCTTGGGTTGTTGCTGGAGATGTTCAATCACCCACATTTGCAACAAAATTTTGCATCCTTCAAAGACTTTTGCTCCTGATTTGTATAAAGTCAAAGCCCGATAAATGTCTGATAGAATGATGGGGACAAGGGTGTGATTTTCTTTGGTGGTAAGGATTTGCACAACTTTTGCGGTGCGAATATCAATTGTTCGCTCTTTGTTTGGGAAGACCATGACTCCTAGAAAAGCCACCATGAAAGCAAATCGACGGTGAATCTGCCAAGTGTCTTTGTTTTGCTTATTAGTAAGGCCTTTCTCATGAATTTCGAACCCATCTGATTTTCCGAACCTTGAATACAAAAAGTTGAAGGAACAACATCCATTGATGACATTGCTTTTCCTGATTTGACTGCTGATGTTCAGAAGACCGAAGAATCGATGTACCGAAGGAGCCTTTGTGAATATCAAGCTTTGATTTCTTAGACTTCCGTCAAAACCAGCATAGCCAGCTATCTCCTCTAATGTAGGAGTAAGCTCGAAGTCAGAGAAACGAAAAACATTGTGAACAGGGTCCCAGAAAGTTACTAACGCCGCAATCAGATCATCACGGGGTTTAACTTTCATAATGTCCGTGAGATTTCCCAAATGCTTGACGACCCATTTTTGACTGTCTTCGCCTAAATCATACCACCACATTTGAAGCTGACATAGAAATTCTTCCGTACTTGTGGACGAGGGGCTTTGTGTGATGCTCATTTTGTATCTGAAATTTAATTTTAATAAAGTCAAAATTCATTTTGAAAATTTATACTAAAAAAATCATTTTCGAATTTTTTTTTTATTAAATACCTTTATTTCAAGATTTAAAACTATTTTTCTTTTTTTGAAATTTTTAAAACAACCCATTTTATTCCTCTCTTCTCACCATGATTTCATTTAAGCTGGTCAACAAGCATGTTCGAGGCAAATGAATGCACAAGTAGCAAGTAGGATGCATCAGGATGGTCTTTTTGTTTCGGGTTCACCTGTCCTAGACAGACCCAACCCCTGTGTTGAGTCTCCAAGGCCAAATGTACATGATGCAAATAGACGTTCCTACTAGGGATCCGGTACATGGCTGAGTTATTCTAAGTGTAAAACCTGAGGTTGATTGCTCTAAACCTGGCTTACCCAAACGGACAGTTTGAGCCGAAGCGGGGGCAACGTACCGGGAGCACGAAAGTCTGCCCGGCCTAGTTACTTGTCCCAACTCCGTCTTATTTGGTATGACTTTAACAGAAAGGTGGGTCACGCGCACGTGTACACCATAAATTCAGAAGACTCAGAAAGAAGGGGGTTTCGTAGCAGTTGTATATATTCACAATTCAAATAGTATTGAAGCGGTAAAAAGCAACATTTAGCATATTAGCATATAAACAGTTGAAAATCATATAATAAATAAAGCCAATTATTGCAGTTATCTTAAGCTCGAATTCTTTAAACCCTGAACCAGTGGTTCTGGGTTACAACTTTCGTCCCCAGCAGAGTCGCCAGAGCTGTCGCACCTCCTTTTTACCGCACCCGCGAGGGTGCGTGGGAGTTTTCTCCAATTAAAGGACAGTCGAAACGGGATTTATTTAATTATTTCAGAGTCGCCACCTGGGAATTTTAAGGCGTCCCAAGTCACCAATTTTAATCCCTGAATCGAGGAGAATATGACTCTGTTTATTATTCTGCGAACCAGAAATCCTGAGTAAGGAATTCTGTTAATCCGGAAGAAGGTGTTAGGCATTTCCGAATTCCGTGGTTCTAGCACGGTCGCTTAACTGTTTTTATTATTGGCTTAATTATCTTGATTTTACTAAATACGTTTTTATTGCATGATTTTACTACTGCTTTTTACTTATTGTTTACGATTATATGGACGAATTACGCGTACGTATATTCGTGTTATATACTTTTTACAATTACCGGGGATCGTGCCACGCGTACGTGTACACAATAAATTTGTCCATGTTATAGTTTTTATAAAATATATATTCGAAAATTAAAAATAAAATCAGGAACATCATCACCCCTTTTATTTAGATAATGAACTGCACACCTCGGGTTATATGAAGTTATTTTAACACCTTTGGAAAAATCCTTTTCTTAAATATTCGCTCGAAATTGCGCGTACGCATAATCCGAGTTTGTTTTAAAAAATATAATCAGGGTACGCGAACGCATCCCTAATTGCGCAAAATACTTGTAATAGTATTATGGATTTTTCACAAATTGTTTATTATATTCATACATTTTTTATGTGAAAATCATGAGAACTCCCATTTTAGAGACCTTTGAATTCTTTGAAAAAGAATTCACAATCTATTAAAGGTTGCCCGTCGATTATAATTTCCGAGTATAAATTATATTCATTCCAACTATTCAAATTCAAAGAACAGAATAAAAATATGATTAATGCTATTTTTGACAAATATAACATATATATGCCAAAGAATGAATTGTATATGAAACTGAAAATGAATTATAAAGGAAAGAATATTTTTCAAGAACTTTTATTATTATTAATTAGTGCAAGTTCTATTCCTAATTACCATTGATATAAAGTTTTGCAATTTGTGTTCGCACATCTCATCTTATTCTCATATACTTGTTTTGATCCAATAGGCGAAATTAATTTAATTAATTATGCCTATGATTGAGTTATATATATAATCAAACCCATTTGATTCTAAATCTATGTGAATTATTACAACTATTAACTTTCACATAGTATAAATTCCTGAACCCTTTTATTATTAAGAAAGAGCACAAATCTAATTGACTTAATAAAATGATATTGCATGCAATATTACTTACCATATTTGACATCGTGAACATAACGGATTATACTAACTCGTCTTTCAACTATAGATTATGAACACAACCCATGTTATGCCAAAAGATAGCTAATTGCGACCAATCATCATCTAGCTTTAAACAACAACTAATTAACTAACAAAATAAACTAATAGCATATTTTCCTTGATATTTCCATATTATGCTATACCTATCTAACAATACCGTAAAGTGTAAATAAAGCCGACTTTCTGCCATGCTTCCTATTTACACAACTCATAGATAACTAAACTAATGAAATTTCAGCATGGATAACATTATTACAAAGTGAAAAAAAATATATATATATATATATAAGACAATCAACTTGTAGCCATCAAGTCGAACTCACTACTGGCTATCCAACATGAAATCAAAGCTGAAACTTAAATGTTTAAACTTAAATGATAGGAGGCAGTATTACAATTTAAAATTTCATTTATTTGTCATGTTGAATCTCTTTCCAACATAAAGTTTAAGAGATATGTACCTGAAAATGAAGGTAGAAGGAGTAAATTTCAGCAGTTGCAGCAGTAATAAATTCAGCAGAATATGCCAAATAATTCAGCAAATTTGAGCAACAAAACAGGATCCGGGGAACCCAAATGAACAGTGACGATATTTTTAAAAGACACTGCAGATTTTAACTGAACAGTGGAATCAAATAAAGTTGAACAGATTCAACAAAAGAACAATATTTCAGATTTCAGTTTCTTTTCAATTTCAAGTTCCCATTTTTCTGATTTTCTGTTTCTGCTGCTGTATCTATGTGTGTGTGTGTGTGACTGTTCTCTTTGTTTCTTTTCTGTTTCTTCTTCCTCTTCAGCTTCCGAGAGGAATCTGATTTTTCTGCTGGATTTTCTCTTTATCTCACTCTAGGTGTATTTAAACTCTCTTTCAAAATCTGTTCTCCTAAAGTCTCTCAGAATCTCTTAAAGTCTCCTCTAAGCTCTATATCTCTGTCTGAAAAACTCTCTCTCTGAAAAACTCTTCTATCAGATCCTGTATTTATACAGGTCTGCCCCCTTTCCTTTAGTGCTGCCTGGACCCTTTCCCTTTTTTTAAAAATCAGAAAAGTTCCATTGAAACTACTTTTGAATACTTTAAATCCTATTGAGTGCTATTTATCCTGTTTTTCAGCAGCCCATTATCCCTTGTTCCCCATTAGTATCTTAAATTATAACCATTAACTTCCACTTTCAGCACATTGCTATTAACATATTATCCTCATTGTTTTATCCCAGAAATGTCCCTGACCTACTGTTTTCTACTGGTATTACTGTCTTAGATTTTAACAAGTTGTCTGAATTAAAACTTGTTTAGCAGCTAACAACCAATTCCTAATGATTAACCTCCTAATACAATTGTATTTACCCAACCTTTGTGAACTTGAATTCAGAACTAACATCATAACAACATTATACTGAATTCAGCCTAATAATTCAACTGAACTCAGCTTTTGAACTAAGATCAAACAAACAGGAGCATTGTCAATATATTGACAATGTCCTGAACTTAATGTTCAGAAAACAACACACATATAACGTCCATTTGATGGATTTATTAAACAAGAACCAACTGATTAACAATAACTAATTAACTGATTATAGCAAAATAATCCATCCAAAACAGGTTATTTCAGTCAACATTTTCAGAAGCAGGATTTATGATATAACTAATCGACGAACTTAGTCGAGTCGATTACACACATTGTAAACAAACAAAATCAACAGAAACAATTCATTTGGAATCAAGTAGACGGGTAGGGGACAGTATAACAAAATTGACTAGAAAAATTATAAAAAATCAAACAAACTAATGAAACAAACATAGAATACACGCAGAATGCACATAAAAAAACAGAAATTACCTCTGAACCTTTGAATTCAACCGAACTCAACTCAACTTGGATTCGGATTTTGTTTGAAATCAAACAGACCTTAGTCGAAGTATTTTCCACTGAAAATACTTCGACTAAAGTCGATTAAACCTCAATCTTTATTCAATCTAGACAGAATCCAAAAGTCTGGTATTTTTAGGGTTCTTGAAAGTTCGATTTGGGACTTAACCATTTCTGGTCAGATTCGAGGAGAACCAAATACGACACAAGGGTGAGGGAAGCCTAGGGTTTATTTGGTGACACTTTGGAACAGGTCTGGGTAAGTTCAGGTTTTACTCGAATCTTCAAATGAAGATTTGAGCAGTTCCAGTAGGATTCGAGCCATGCAACTAACAGATCCGTGATGAGGGTATCTAGGGGAGGTTGTGGTGTTATTTTGGAGGCCATCGGAGAAGATAAGGTTTTCAGGCCAACCTTCGATTTAAGATTCGAAGAGTTGGGGCCTGATTCGAAGGAAACCAATGTTAGATCTGTGTAGAGGATGTTCAGGGGATTCTAAGGTGTTATTTTGGTGACCGACGGCGTTGATGCCGCCGGGTTTCAGGCGTTGGGGTCTTAGGGCGGCTAGGGTTAGGGGGGTCTGAGGAAGGTGATGATGAACAGTAGAGAGGGGGGTTTAGTTAGGGGGCCGGGGTAGGGGTCTGGAACTTATATAGGGGAGGGGTGGATTGATCTTGTCCGTCCGATCAAGTAAGATTCACGGTCAGGATCATCTCACTTAACCAAACGACGTCGTTTGGTTTAACGTTGGGGTCGGACTGAATCGGGTCAATGGGTCGGGTTACGGGTAAGGGGATGAGATCTTAACCGTTGGTTGGATTTGATCCAACGGTTCCTGAGAAGCCACGACCAAACGCTGTCGTTTTGGTTCGTCTGGTTTGGACCGGACCTGGGCTGCCTAGATTGGGCTGTGGGGGGAATTAATTCATTTGGGCCTGGATTTTAATCCAGGTCCGATTTTGTATATATATACATTTTTTCATTTTTTCTAATTTAAATTTTTAATTTTAATTATAAAATCATTTTAACTTCACAAAAATATATTAATTACTCTATAACAATTATTTAACACATAGACAAAACATCAATCACACAGTGGAATATTTAAAATAGAACTATTGCATATTTTTTGTGATTTTGTTTAAATTATCTTTTAAATACATAATTAAATCCTATATGCATGCAACATGTATTTTATTTTAATTTTTGTTTAATTATAACAAAGCAAACATTTACGGATAAAACACAAACAATTAATAAACGCAAAACAATTTTCTAAAATTGCACATTAAAAGAAATTAATTTTATTTTTGATTTATTTTGGAGTAGTTTTCGTAAGGCAAAAATCACGTGCTCACAATAATGTACCAAGTATGTAAGGAACATAAATAAGTACATAACAGACATAAAAGAAATATAGAGTAAATGACTCAACCTGTAAGTCTGGATAACTCGGTAAATCATGAAATAATTATAGTGTCATGCATATGTATATGAATGTCATATCGTGTATAGGTACATGTTTCATAGCATCATCAGGCCTCTGAGGGCATCCCATCATATCATCTCGGTCACTGTGGGCAAAATCATCAACGTATACCAGCTGATCAGGTGGTGGTGCGTATATAACGCCATAACCTTTCCCATATCCCACATACATATATATATACACGTATATAACGCCACCTAGTCATGGGTTAATGTGATGTATAAATGCATGAAATGCAAATGAAATACGTTAATAAAATCTTTCGGTACATCATAAGACCATTATGCCTTTGATTAATACCATGAAATAAACTTTACCAACTTACGTATTTTTGAGACGCATGAACAGATGATAGAATAATATGATATATGGAGAATCAAGAAAATAGACACCCTTAGTATTTCTATGAATAGAACCATTCATTCCAATTTTAACTAAAAATGATCCTTTGTTATGTGCTTGCGCCTTTTTGCTGTAGTTCTTGTCTATTCTTGATCAAGTTTTTTTCTAAGAAATAATCTTCAAGGAGTTCATCTAACTAGTACATATTTAGTTATTAATACTCATTCCATTTCTTATCAAATTTAAAGACCGTCATATCTCACATGGAAAGTAAATACTGCATAACAGTTTCTTAAGTTGCGTATTTTGCTCGTTTCATTTGTATTATTTGGATCATGCCAAAAAGAAAGAAGGAATAGCCTTAACATACCTGGACCGATTCTCTTGATGATTCCTCTAACACACGTCTTTTGTGAAGAACACATAACGGCGGATCGAAGTAGAGAAAAATCCGTATGATGTTCTTGACAAATTTTGCATTGCATTCTCATAAAATTGCATCTTACACTGCTATTACATAACTTCGTACAAATTCGTTGGAGCCTCACCGTTACTATTGTTGAAGATCCCATAATTTACCTATTTTTAAAGCCTTTCTCCATCTCCTTTTAATGCATTGAAGACAAAATTCAAGGATGACTAATATCTTTCTCCATCCGTAAGTGTCTTACTCAAAGTATATTAAAGTTCCTTACATTTTGAGATTTGTGGCCCCATTTGCATAATGACTAAGCCACATATATTCTCTTAATTGTGACACCTACTATGTGACTTGAAGAGTCACCTATTTGGCCAAAACTTGCTGCCACATGTTTGTCTTGATTAAGCTTATCCAATAGTTTAATTAAGCTTTATTCACAAATTTCTTAATTAACTTGTTAATAACCCATTAATATATAATTACCTAATTATCCACATAATTAGGAATTATCTCAAATTACTTAGAATACTACTCACTTTTAGCACACTTTGTACACCTTACTATTATGGTTATGTTTGTATGACACTAGTCCATAAACACCGAGTATTATATCTCGGACCGTATTTTATCCTAAATTGACAAACTTCGACGAAATTTATTTTCTTCAATTTGTTTACCCTCTCAGCTTTATGAATTTACTCATCACTTGGTTGAAATAACATAATGCTTATAATCCCAAAGTAATCTCATTCCCAAACTTACGCCGATTAACTTACGACGAAACTTTAACATACGAAAATGCGGGATGTAATATCTCATTTCCGAGCTTCCATCAATTTATTTATGGCGTACTTTCATGTAAGAAAACATGGGGTGTAATATCATTCTCTCCTTTGGAACATTCGTCCTCGAATGTTGACTGATGCACTTATCATTATCATAACTTATTGCTCTTGTGAATACTTTAATACTCTCTATCTAGGCAATTGTTCTGTGAATAAATCCAAAGGCCAGAGCATTCCCCCCTTTAGGCCTCTTTCCCACACCATGGCTTGTGATCAGAATCCTTCCAATCTCATAACTGTTTCTACCTTCTATCATGCAGCCTGTACGATGCTGACCTTGTAAGTGTGCCTATGCGACACCTCTCTCCTTTTTCCTCCAGCTTTTAGCCAATCTCTAGGCCTCACTTTGTAAACATATACTAAATTATTTCAAGATGTCCCTCTGGGCACCATTAGCTTTATTACATCTAAGTAGGTCATACTATACCATAACTCTTACTTCGATTTATCGTTATTGAGGTCTGCTACCAACTGCAAGTTACTCTCGTTGATTATCTTTAAAATTGATGGCCTAATATCTTCTCGTACTTTGTAACTTTTATCCATCCCTTGTTGATTCACCTCAATATTGATCTACAATCTACCACTGATAACTTGATCTCTTATGTAACACTGCCGTTAGGGCTCACATCTCATCGGGGACATCTGGAGTAATTAGATTGATCCACCTAGGGGCGATAGTATACTTCCATAACTGTATTTTATAGCATCCCAATATGACTCACCTTACACGAGTATCTTAATCTCGTACAATTCATGAAATCCTTTTCAAGTCATTACCCAATCGAAGGCCCAAGGGTCATCCTTTATTTATCACAATCACACCTCATTCCACTACCAGGGCAGCATTCCATTTGTTATGGATGTTATTAGTCTTAGACTACTTTGAGTGTATTCAGGCTATACTTAAATTTCTATAACTTAGAGAAACCATTAGCGCTCTTGTTGTCATGGGCTTAATCCCGAGGACTTATCCATTCTCGTTACCTTCTCATTCGCCATTTCTCATCCTTACTCCAGATCATTCATGATCTTCTACCTTTGAGTATCTCGTAGGTTGTTCACATCTACCTTACTTACCTTAAAACCTCGCATCATATCTTTTCTCTCTTTCATGACCTCCCTTCCACAGGTATGATTCACATCCATAACTTGAAGTTCTATAATAATACTTGCATCTCTGGTGCATACACAATCCAGTGAGAGCTTCATATTGACTTTTTATGAGGCTGGTACTCTTCTAACTAGATTTATTGTAGAGCCATTACAAAATATAGCTACTATATTATCTCTCTTGTATCTCTGATATTAAGAGTGATTCTGCAATGTTCTCAATCACTATGTCTATAATTTTCTGGGTTCAATAATAAAACTCCTGATTTACTTAGTTGATGTAACTCTTTAGTTTCCTTTTTCCTCTGATCAACCTTTATGTAGGCTTAAGCTATCTTCCGACCAGTGGCTCATGGTGTTAGTTATTACTTTTATCCTTTCATAGGTGCTATGGAATATCCATGATACAATCCTTTAACAATTCAATCCTTCGTCTATGACCCTGGCTCAATTCTTCCTTCTAACTTATATCGGAACCTTTTACGGTTGTAAAATTGTCAACATATATGCTGCATGGATAATACTCCGAACTCTTAAGTGCATTCATAACGTAACCAACTCTGGATCATTGATCGAATAATTCCTTTCGTTCCATCTCAGCTTTCTTTAAACGTAAGCTATTACTTTTCCTGGTCTTTCTGCCCCTTGTTGTTAGCTTATCTTAGTTCCTACGCATGCCGAAGTTTTTGTGCACCTCCTATGATCTCGAATCCTACTTTTGATTTTACTTCCCATTCATTAGCCATAGTAGGTGCCACTTTCTTATAGAGTGCATACAACATTGTAGGGAGACTATTTTTACATGACCATTTTTTCTTTAGGTCACTAAGCTTAGGTTGAAGCCTTTTTTCTTATTTCCTCAGCTAGTCTTTCATTGTAGTACCTAGGGAGGACCCTCTGACTCTTGTAAAGCTACGAGCTTATTACATCGTATACTCGACAGAATTTTTGATGTCCTTCCTCGTCTATAATTATCCGTAGTTACTTACCTCCATGCCCTTGTGCTTGTAGGGTTGCTTCTGAACTGATATTTTGACCGTCTTCCCCGTGGCATTCTTTTATTTTCGTACTACTCATACGGTACCTTAACTATCCCAACTCCTATCTGAATATTTCTCAAGGGTCACAATGTTATATTTGCAATACTGAATTCCCCATGTTGGGGTTCACTATGTTTATCTTGCACGATCTATTGATTTGTTGGTATCCTCTTGTCTAGCCATAACTAGGCTCTTCTTGAATCAACTACTAACTTCTAGTTGGTCCATTCTCATATCTATATTCCGCGTCATTCCTCCTGGGTTATTTCTTTTGTCTTAACTTACCTCCTGCACTGGCTCCTTATTTATCAATAATATCCCAGGTAGGAACCCTTACTTCCTTTCCTTGACATCGTGCTTGCATAATGATCTGGAATCATAGCATATCTGTAGGATTTGATTAAGTGCAATCTTATCCCTTTATCATTCTTATTGCATCCTTCCTTTATTATTCCATAGTTACTAGAACCACTTAATTCTGGCTTAATGCCACATCACTCCATATTCCCCCCCTTTAGGGGAGTACTAAGAGTTAGTGCTACAACGATCTTCCTATAGATGTTTTATCTCTTCATCCTTAGCGTCTTTTAACTTCATCGATGACCCTTACTCACCTTGCGGTAATCCTTCTATACCAAGGATAACAAAATTCCTTACTCACGAGGGTGACACTTTGTATAGCTGGCACATACAGTCCTTTAAGCTTAACTTTGCTCACATTGCTTGCTTTAGGGAAGCGTCTTCCTGAATGACCATTCTCTGAATTTCTCATGAATCTTCTTCTGTTGTCCATTCTATTATTGCCGGAATGATACCTGCAATTTCTTTTGTTGTCTCAAGGCCTGTCACTTTCCGTTTTTTCCCTAACTTGACTATAGACTCTATAATACTGTCATCATCATTTTTTTAATCTATCGTTGTCATCCATGTATCACATCTTACTTATAATGCTTCATTAAATCTCTTCTTATTTCCTTGCTAATATTTCTATCTATCACTTTATTCTGAAAACTTTAACAAGACATTCTTTTTCTTTTAGCTCCCCTTCCTCCATCTATTGGCTCTTCGGATTGCCTAACATTCTCTCTACTAGGGACGGGAGCCACACTAAGGTAATATTTATCCCTTCTAGGATTCCAGTGCCTATCTTTATAGTACTCATATCTAGCTATTCTATTTTAGAGTGCACCATCTGGGTGTCTTACAAAGAGATCTATTAGCACATTCGTAATATCCTTTGGAAATGTCAACTAACGCAAGCAATGCATTCACCAATTTGGGTTACCTTAACCCCAACTTGATCCTAATATCCCAACCTTCTCTTAAACTATATTTGTCAGCTCCCATAGGGCATAATTGAGATGGGTGTAGCCAATTGTACATACCTCTGTTACTGTTGAATGTAACTCAAAAAGCTTGTATTTCTCTGCCTGAATTGTAAATATTGTTAACCTTCATTAACTGGTCACCTCGTACCCTTCTTCATCTTTCTTCTTTTATTTGTTGAAACTTATTTTTATCTTCCGAATCTCTCATTGTATTTCACCATAAAGGTGGATAGGTATTCTTGCCTCAAGGCTCTTTATCAAGAGGCTTACATATCTTAGTACACACATGATCTGCTGAATACCTCATATTTATCCATCATAAGTATGATGCAAAAATTGAGTTCCTCTAACTCAACTCTTCCACAGCTATATCTCTTACCAACCATTTTTCTGGATATAGGCATCATTGTATTACGAATAAGATAGAGTTTAGGAAATTGAATTCTTACAAATGAACTCTACCACACGATCTAGAGTAAGAAGAAAGAGTGACAGTACTAAATGTCATGTAGCCTCCTACTTATAAGTGTGGTGCATGATACACCCATAAACAAGACTCTACTAGACACGGCTTGAGGACTCCCTAGGACAGAACTGCTCTGATACCACTTCTGTCACGACCCAAACTAATGGGTCGCGATCGGTACCCGGTACCTTAAACAACCGAGTACCAATATAATGTATCTTTTCATATCATACTATCATAGATAATTGAGTTGGAAGGCTGCCATGAGATAAGTAGAATACAACATGTGATACCAACTAATACATAAGACATACGGGCCTATAAGACCAAAATAATAACTCGTATACTGAACATAGGCCCACAAGGCTATACAATCTTTTATATACATGACATTTGTCTACAAGCCTCTAAGAATACATAATTTTTCTAAAGGTCGGGATAGAGTCCCGCCATATCAAACAATACACGTCTAAATCATACTAACCAAACAAGTAACTCCGAAGCAAATGGAGCTCACCAACATCTTCCGTTGAGCTGATAGCCTACTTAGAGGGCTCTCAACCTGTCTATCGGGACCTGCAGGTATGTAACGCAACATCCCTAAGCAAAAGGAATGTCAGTACGAATAATGTACCGAGTATGTAAGGTACAAAAACAAGTAACATAACAGACATGAAAGAAATATAGAGTAAATGACTCAACCTGTAAGTCTGGATAACTCTATAAATCATGAAATAATAATTGTGTCATGCATATGCATATAAATGGCATGTCGTGCATAGGTACATGTTTCATAACATCATCAGGCCTCTGAGGGCATCCCATCATGTCATCTTGGCCACTGTGGGCAAAATCATCAAAGTATACCAGCAGATCAGGTGGTGGTGTGTATATAATGTCATAACCTTTCCCATATCCCATATACATACATATATATATATATATACGCGTATATAACGCCATCTGGTCATTGGTTATATATATATATATATATATATATATATATATACGCTTATATAACGCCATCTGGTCATGGGTTAATGCACATGTATAAATCCATGAAATGCAAATAAAATACGTTAATAAAATCTCTCGGTACGTCATAAGACCATTATGCCTTTGATTAAAAACTTCTTTCACGACCCAAACTGATGGGCCGCGACGGGCACCCAGTACCTTACTCAATCGAATACCAATATAACGTATCTTTTCATGTCATACTATCATAGATAATTGAGTCGGAATGCTGCGTGATATAAGTAGAATACAATATGTGATACCAACTTATACATAAGACATACGGGCCTATAAGACCAAAATAACCACTCGTATACTGAACATAGGACGACAAGGCCATACAATCTTTTATGTACATGACATCTATCTACAAGCCTCTAAGAATACATAATTTTTCTAAAGGTCGGGATAGAGTCCCGTCATACCAAACAATATACGTCTAAATCATACTAACCAAACAAGCAATTCCGAAGAAAATGAAGCTCATCAATATCTTCCATTGAGCTGATAGCCTACTTGGAGGGCTCTCGACCTGTCTATCGGGACCTGCAAGCATGAAACGCAGCATCCCCAGGCAAAAGCGACATCAATACGAATAATGTACCGAGTATGTAAGGCACATAAATAAGTACATGACAGACATGGAAGAAGTACAAAGTAAATGACTCAACCTGTAAGTATGGATAACTCTGTAAATCATGAAATAATTATAGTTTCATGCATATGTATATGAATGTCATGTCGTGCATAGGTACATGTTTCATAACATCATCGTTCCAATCTTCACTAAAAATGATCCTTTGTTGTGTGCTTGCGCCTTTCTGCTGTAGTTCTTGTCTATTCTTGATCAAGTTTTTTTTCTAAGAAAATAATCTTCAAGGAGTTCAGCTAAGTGGTACATATTTAGTTATTAATACTCCTTCCATTTCTTATCAAATTTAAAGACCGTCATATCTCACATGGAAAGTAAATACCACATAACAGTTTCTTAAGTTGTGCATTTTGCTCTTTTCATTTGTATTATTTGGGTCGTGCCAAAAAGAAAGTAGGAATATCCTTAACATACCTGGATCGATTCTCTTGATGATTTCTCTAACACACATCTTTTGTGAAGAACACATAACGGCAAATCGAAGTTGGGAAAAATCTGTATGATGTTCTTGAGAAAGATTGTACTGCATTCTCACAAAATTGGATCTTACACTACTATTACATAACTTCGTACAAATTTGTTGAAGCCTCACCGTTACTATTGTTGAAGATCCCATAATTTACCTATTTTTAAAGCCTTTCTCCATCTCCTCTTAATGGATTGAAGACAAAATTTAAGGATGACTAATATCTTTCGCCACCCGTAAGTGTCTTACTCAATGTTTATTAAAGTCCTTTACATTTTGAGGTTTGTGGCCCCATTTGCATAATGACTAAGTCACATATATTCTCTTAATTGTGACACCTATTATGTGACTTGAAGAGTCACCCATTTGTCCAAAACTTGTTGCCACATGTTTGTCTTGATTAAGCTTATCCAATAGTTTAATTAAGCTTTATCCACAAATTTTTTAATTAACTTGTTAATACCCCATTAATATATCATTATCCAATTATTCACATAATTAGGAATTATCTCAAATTACTTAAAATACTACTCACTTTTAGTACACTTTGTACACCTTACTATTATGGTCATGTTTGTATGGCACTAGTCCATAAACACTAGGTACTACATCTCGGGCCGTATTTTACCCCAAATTGACAAATTTTGACGAAATTTATTTTCTTCAATTTGCTTACCCTCTCAGCTTCACTAATTTACTAATCACTTATTTGAAATAGTCTAATGCTTATAATCCCAAAGTAATCTCATTCCCGAACTTACGCCGATTAACTTACGACGAAACTTTAACATACGAAAATGCGGGATGTAACATCTCATTTTTGAGCTTCCATCAATTTATTTATGGTGTAATTTCATGTAAGAAAACATGGGGTGTAACATTTAGCTTGCACAGTCGCTCAGTCTTCATTATTTGAGCGTATCATAGATTGGCAGTATGATGATCCTCACTTTCTAGTCCTTAGGGAAACAATGCGGCATAGCGGTGCTAAGCAGGTTATAGTTGGAGATGATGGAGTTTTTAGTATGCAGGCTCGTGTTTGCATGCCTAATGTGGATGGACTTCATGAGTTGATTCTAGATGAGGCCCATAGTTCCCGGTATTCTATTTATCCGGGCACCGCTAAGAAGTATTAGGATTTACGACAACATTATTGGTGGGGGAGGATGAAGAAGAATATTGTTGCACATGTAGCTCGGTGTTTGAATTGTCAGCAAGTAAAGTACGAGCATTAGAGACCTGGTGGTTTGCTTCAGAAGACTGAGATTCCTGAGTGGAAGTGGGAGCGTATCACTATGGACTTCGTTGTTAGACTCCCATAGACTCAGAGGAAGTTCGATGCAGTATGGGTTATTGTGGATAGGCTGACTAAGTCAGCGCATTTCATTCCTGTGGCAGTTTCCTTTTTTTGGAGCAGTTGATAGAGATCTATATCCGCGAGATCGTTTATCTTCAAGGTGTGCCCGTGTCTATCATTTTTGACCAAGGTACGTAGTTTATCTCACATTTCTAGAGGGCCATACAATGTGAGTTGGGTACTCAGGTTGAGTTGAGTACATCATTTCATCCTCAGATGGACGGACAACCCGATCGTACTATTCAGATTTTGGAGGATATGCTTCGAGCATGTGTTATTGACTTTGGAGGTTCTTGGGATCAGTTATTACCATTAGCAAAGTTTTCCTACAACAACAGTTATCAGCCGAGCATCCTCATGGATCCTTATGAGGCATTATATGGTAGACGATACCGATCGCCAGTTGGGTGGTTTGAGCTAGGGGAGGCTCGGTTGTTGGGTACGAATTTCATACATGATGCCTTGGATAAGGTTAAGATCATTCAGGGTAGGCTTCGTATAGCTCAGTCCAGGCAAAAGAGTTATACTGACCGTAAGATTCATGATATAGCATTCATGGTCGGAGAGCAAGTGTTTCTTCGAGTGTTGCTTCGAGTGTCGCCCATGAAGGGCGTGATGAGATTTGGGAAGAAGGCAATCTAAGCCCTAGGTTCATCAGACCTTTTGAGATCCTTGATCAAGTAGGGCAGGTGGCTTACAGACTTGCGTTGCCTCCAGGTTTATCAGCTGTGCATCCAGTGTTTCATGTGTCCATGCTTCGAAAGTATCACGGCGATCCATCCCACGTGTTAGACTTCAGCACTGTCCAGTTGGACAAGGATTTGACCTACGACGATGAGGCGGTAGCTATTCTAGACCGGTAGGTTTGACAGTTGAGATCGAAGAGTTATCCATCAGTTTGTGTCCAATGGAGAGGTCAGCCTATTGAGGAAGCTACTTGGGAGTCCGATTCTGATATGCGGAGCCGATAACCCCATCTTTTCACTGACTTAGATACTTTTCTATATTCATTCGAGGACGAACGATTGTTTTAGAAGTGGAGAATGTAATGAGCCAAAAGGTCATATTTTGTTTTAGAATCCGTTTCCGTGTTTTGAGGCCTTAAAAACCTCCTTTTATATCCTCTCAATTTGCGTGCGCAGTCCGGGCGCGATACCGGAAAGCTTTTGTGTGAAAGTTTTTAAGAAATAATGATTTTTGTCTTAAAAAGATGATTTTAATTGACTTCGGTCAACATTTTGGGTTAAGGGACTCGGACCCGTGTTCCAATAGTCTCGGAGGATCTGTAGTAAAATATGGGACTTGGGTGTATGCCTGGAATCAAATTCCGAGGTCCCTAGCCCGAGAAATGAATTTTTGAAGAAAATTGTTTAACTGAAAATATAATGATTTTTGGAAATTTAAATAGATTTGATCATGTTGGTATCGGATCCGTATTTTGGTTTCGGAGCCCTGTACAGGTCCTAGTATTTAGACTCTATCTATGAAATTTAGTGAAAAATGGAGGTGATTTGACGTGATTCACACCTTTAGTTGAAAAGTTAGAAATGTTGAACTATCTTGAAAATTTCATGAGTTTTGGTGTTGAATTTGTAGTTCTAGATGTTATTTTTGCAATTCGATTACGCGAGCAAGTTCATATGATGTTTTAAGACTTGTTTGCATGTTTGGTTTGAAGCCCCGAGGGCTCGAGTGATTTTTGGATAGGCTACAGAGAGTTTTGGACTTGGAAACAAATGTTGCATGTTTCAATTCTGTTGCACAGCCTCTCATCTCGCAATTGCGAGATCAAGCCTCACGTATGCGACCACTGTTGGGCTCGCATTTGCGACCTACTCATCGCAATTGCAAAGAGTAGCTTTGGAGGCTAGTGTTCGCAATTGCGAACACTTCTTCGCATTTGCGAAGTAGTTAGGGTAAGGGGGACTTTGCAATTGCGACCAAATGGTTCGCAATTGCGATGGCAGCAGAGGTGTGAGGAACCTCGCAATTCTAATGGTTCTTCGCATTTGCGAGCTTCGCAATTGCGAAGCTCCAGTCGCAATTGCGACATCTGCAGCTATTAAGTTGGGACTTAGACGGGATTTTGAACTCATTTCTCAAATTTTCAAACCCTAAGCTTCCATAGGCGTTTTTTCAAAGAAACGTTCTTCCCCAAGTCATAGGTAAACGATTTATCACTCGTTTCTTTCAATCTATTTCATTTTTTTTTACAAGATTTCATCACAAAATCTAGGGAATTTCATGGAAAATTGGGTGTTTTTGGGAATTTCGAAATTTGGGGAATTAGACCTCAAATTGAGGTTGTATTCCAAAATCAATTGCATATTCGGGTTCAGGGTGAATGGGTAATCGGGTTTTGGAGCGAACTTCGAGTTTTGACCAAGTGGGCCCGGGGTCAATTTTTGACTTTTTAGGGAAAATCGTAGAAAACCTATAATTATGCATTGGAGTTGAGTTATTTAGCATTTATTGATGTTATTGAGTTAATTATGACTAGATACGAGTGAATTAATGGTGGAATCGAGAGGTAAAGTGGTGGTTGAGCTTTGAAATACCCGTTGGCTTGAGGTAAGTGTTTGGTCTAACCTTGACTTGAGGGAATAGGAATCTCCGACTTATTTGCTAAGTGAAATTCCATGTGTGTGGCGTATAGGTGTGGTGACGAGTACACATGAGCCACCAAATTACCATTTTTAGTTGTTTCCCTTCCCCATTCCCTATTATACTATTTCTTGTCTTAATTTCTACTTGATCATAAATGTTTCCATGCGTAATTGCTTTATATTAACCATTGATCTCTTTATTGAAGTACTTAATTATTTCATGGTTTCGTTTGATTACACTGACTCAAACCTCTGCTTTGTATTTCACATGGATCCTAAAGCATGTTGATTATTACCAACTCAGTGCGCTTGTTGTTCTTTCTTGACTTATGCCACTTTGATGTGCTAGCCAGATCTCGTTTTGTACAATTGAAAAGTTGGTGGCAAATTTTGAAGTCATTTCTCACTTGTTCTGACCAAACAAACTCAGGAAGAGGAAGTAAACAAGGCAAAAGGAACAGAGTAAAGGACAATGGAAAGAGATGATTCCTAACAAGAAAGCTATAAAGTAGAAACCTATCAGATGTGGATACCAACTCTAATGACCATGACATGCACCTGTGGCCTATTCTGTCAAGCAAGCCTGGTGTTCAACTCTTGTTGCACCTTTAAACCGTGAAACTGGGCTTCAATGCTCCGATTATTCAATCTGATTCACAATCCTTCTTCGACTTGTAGTGCCCGAAGGGTTTTCACCATCAAGTCTCTCTCATTTTGCTCTTCTTCTCAACTTACCGTCGCCTTAAGGTGCCCATGAAGGTTTTCACCAATAAGACTCTCTCATTTTTCATTTTCCTTGTTTGGGCCGGAGTGTTGCCCCTGATATGATTTACCTCTCCTTGCTTGACTTGGCATCTCTCGAAGATTGATCGGAAGGTCTTTCTTTGGACCGAAACGTAGGCTTTTGGATTGAGTTAAAAAGAAAGGATATCAAAGGCTCAAAACAATTCAGAGGGGTTAAAAATTACAACTTTCGGAATTAGATTTTTCACAACAACCACAACTTCTGCCCCAGTTTCTTGCTTGGGGACTTTTGGAATTTTATTTTGATGGGACCGAACCGTGAAGTTGCCTACGTGTCCTTAAAAGGAATCAGGTCGAACGTAGTTCATGTCATAGGAATTGCTCTGTTGTTGTGGTTTTTCTTTTCTCTTTCTCTTTTCTTTCTTTTCTTTCTTCCTTTTTCTCTTTTTGTTGTTTTGTTGTTTTTTCTTTCTTCTTTTTCCTCTTTTTTCGTCTTTTTTGTTTCTCCTTTTTTTTTCAATTTTCATCTTTTCTTTTCTCTCTTTTCCTTTACTTATCTTTCGCGCTTGCGTTTTTTATCTTTGTTACTGATTCCAAAAAAGGGGTACAAAAGGAAGTAAATAAGGCTCAAAGGGGGTAACAAAGGATAAAGTGTTTAAATGCATTCGTCATTCCAATCTTCAAAGCATGCCAGATGCAAACGGCACAATTAAACAAACCAAAGAAATCACACATAATATCTTTTGACTGCATCAAAATTGATAGCCATATCCACACATTTACCTTCTACATTTGTTAAGTACAAAGCACCATTGGACAACACTCTCACTCTCATTACCACGAACGACTCCTGTTAATTTGGGAAAACTTGTCTTTAGCTTCAATCCGATGCGGCATGATGCATTTCAATAGGGTTTCTTTATGTTCTATCTGCCCCAGTTTCACACAATTCGGGCTTGAAGTGATCTCAACATGCCTTTACTTATTTCCCTCAAATGTCCCTACATCTTCAACATTGTTTCATTGCTTCGTGATTAAACTGACTTTTAAAACTGGGCTGAGAATTACGCGTGCATGTCATGTCACTAGAGTCAACAGGAAAAGAACTATAAAAAGAAAAGAGAACTAAACAAAAATGACTAGAAATCACAGAAAACAGAAAATTGCATTAGACAGATGGTGAAAGGGTTTGGACAACTGTCACGTCCCAAAATCCGAGGAGCGCGACCGGCGCTCAACTGAGTAAACTCGACTGAGCAAGCCTATTAGGTTTCATACTACCCAAATTCGTCTTTGAATAAAGAGGAAATGTACACCATTAATCAAATTCTATAAACATGTCATTAACAATTCCATTTCATTTTCATTAGCAACTTCGTTCACAATTTTGAAGATATTACAAGTTTTATACAACATTGCCAAACATCAATATATCCACTTTAATTCAAATACCCGATGTCACACCTCCTTTTTCCGCACCCGCAGGGTGCAGGGGAGTTTTTTTCAATTAAAGGACAATCGAAATGGGATTGGTTTATTTATTTCAGAGTCGCCACTTGGGAGATTTTAGGGTGTCCCAAGTCACCAATTTTAATCCCGAATCGAGGAAAAGAATGACTCCATATTACAGTCTGCGTACCAGAAATCCGGATAAGGAATTTTGTTAACCCGGGAGAAGGTGTTAGGCATTCCCGAGTTCCGTGGTTCTAGCACGGTCGCTCAACTGTTATATTCGGCTTGATTATCTGATTTTATACAAGTGTGAACTTATGTGCAAAATTTAACTTTTAACCGCTTTTATCATTTACTGTTTTTATCAAGAATTGCAACGTTGTGAAAATGTATCTCGAACCGCGTTACAATCAATGTACCCGTGGTCGTCGACACACTTTGACTCCGTTGAGATTTGGATTTGGGTCACATCAATGTGCACCCGAGTTTAAGGAAATTAAATTATTAAAGGCGCGCCTAAAGCGACTAGCGTATCATTTACTTTGGGTAAGGCCGTGGAATTTTACTAAACGATCCATCCCGAAGTCTAAGCAATTTTAAGGCAAATATTTATTGAGGGCCCCGCAATTTTGTATTTTTATTTGGCGAGGCTCATCTCATTCTTATTTTTTAAAAAGGAATTGGCAACGTCATGGACACGCATCTCGAACCACGTCACAATCAATGTACCCGTGATTAGAGACACATTTCGACTCCGTTAAGATTTGGATTTGGGTCACATAAATGTGCACCCGAGTTTAAGAAGGTAAGGTTTATTAAGGCGCGTCCTAAAGAGACTAACGTATTGTTATTTTAGGAAGAGGCCGTGAAGGTTCATTAAACGGCCAAATCCAAAGTCTAGTCAATGGTTATGTATTTTATTGAGGGCCCCGGCGATATGTGATTTATTTAGCGAGGCTCGTCTCATTTTTATTTTAAGGATAAACCTATAACGACTACATTTTTCTATTACGTTTGTCTCTAAAAATGAAAGAAAATTTCTCAATTAATTACATGCTGAAAACGTAACTTATCAGTTATTAAGTTACGACCAATGTGAACGGAAAATTGCGATTGCGTTTGTGCAAGGAAAAACTGCTTTAATTCTATAATCTATTATTTACTAATGCTAGAACATGAGATAGATACACAATAATATCAAAAACAGATTTATTCAACTATCATTATTAGATGAAGAAGTTATACATATGCAACCCCATTACTTATTAATAAATCGACTACATTTTTATATGAAGAAAGGAAAATTATATTCAAACAACAAATCTAAACAGTTCGGATTCAAACAGGAACAACGCCTGATTAATATTTCATTTCGCTTCAAGCCGAGAGTGTACAAATGTGTACCTGGAAATGGCAATACAAGAAGAAATGAAGTAGGAGTCAGCAGCAATAATACCACAGCAACAGCAGATTCAGCAACACCGCAAAACCAGCAACAACCAGTAGAATAACCCAGTAACAGATTGAAAACCCAACAATGCCAAAGTACAATCGCAGTCAAAGCAGAAGAGAGAAAAGATACAAGATGCAGTAATTTCTGATTTTGAATCACACTCGAGAAAAGCAAACGGAAATTATTCGAGTGAAAGTTCGAATTGCATTTCTCTTTTACTCTCAAAATGTTTGAAGTCTGTCCGCTCTCAAGTGTAAAAAATCTGTTTTCTGTTCAACCTCAAGTATTAAAACTCTCTCCCCAAAATCCTCTCCTCTTATGTTCAAGTCCAAGTCCCCCTCCAAAAAATCCTCCCTATTTCAAGTCAAGAATGACTCTATATATAGCAAGACAAGTCTTCCATTCCCATCCCCAAAATTATTCCCCCAATGGCATGCTTTGTCCCACTACTTAATGTTTTCTTTATTTTAAACTTTGTCCCCCATGCCTACATTAAATAAGTACATCCATCCAATCCCATTATAATTTGTCTCTCATGCTTATATTAAATAAGTACATTCACTCAATCCCATTATAATTTGTCTCCCATGCTTATATTAAATAAGTACAAGATTCATCCCCATTATGTTTTGTCTTGTCCCCCATTATATTAAACAAGTACATCAAAAACCACACCCCATTATATTTGTCCCCCATGCTTAACATAAAGAATCAAAATAATGTTCAATTACCAAACTACCCCTCCGACCTTATTGCAATTACAAATCTACCCCCGAATGCAATGCAATTTACCAAATTACCCCTCTGCTCTAAACAATCAATTAATCATAACTCAACCAAAATATAGTCAAGATGACCAATTTCTCAACAATCTTCAACAACAATTTACATGAACATGATGAACAACACAAACTCCAAATTAATGGAAATAAATCAACCATATCGGGAACCAATCCTGGTTAATTTAGACCATTAATGGATGAACAAAGAGACAATAATACAAACAACAATATGCATGATTCAAATTAAATCAAGCAAATCACAGACAAACATAAACTCACATTAAATCACTGGATTTAAACATGAACTTCAAACCAAGACGAACATGAATTAAATCTGTTTTTAAGCAACAAACATGACGGATTCTAACGACTCAAACAACATTAATAATTTCTGGAAAAACACATAACAACATGAAACAAATTGAAGAAATAATTAATTAAATTTCAATTTGAATCTAACAAACATTAAACTAACAAATATTCACTTAAACAACAATACAAACATGAAATAAACATGAAAAATAACTAATTAACTTCCATTTGAAAATCTGAAAATTAATTCAACAAAAATACATGAACATGAACAAAACAAAAGATCAAATATCTAACCATAGATATGAACAAAACAAACATTTTGCCGATTTTAGATTCGAAAATATCAAAACAAAATACGGACAAAAATAAAACTCGAAAATCTACTAACCGGATGGATGAACAAAGAGACAATAATACAAACAACAATATGCATGATTCAAATTAAATCAAGCAAATCACAAACAAACATAAACTCACATTAAATCACTAGATTTAAACATGAACTTCAAACAACGATGAACATGAATTAAATCTGTTTTTAAGCAACAAACATGACGGATTCTAACGACTCAAACAACATTAATAATTTCTGGAAAAATACATAACAACATGAAACAAATTGAAGAAATAATTAATTAAATCTCAATTTGAATCTAACAAACATTAAACTAACAAATATTCACTTAAACAACAATATAAACATGAAGTAAACATGAAAAATAACTAATTAACTTCCATTTGAAAATCTGAAAATTAATTCAACAAAAATACATGAACATGAACAAAACAAAAGATCAAATATCTAACCATAGATATGAACAAAACAAACATTTTGCCGATTTTAGATTCGAAAATATCAAAACAAAATACGGACAAAAATAAAACTCGAAAATCTACTAACCGGATCGAAACGACGAAAAACGACTAACCCAACAACGAACTTGACGAGCCTCGACCAAAGCTCGAACCAACGATGACGAACACGAGTAGACGACGACGAACATGAACCTACGAAGCAATATCGGCAGTTGACAACTAAATCCACGCCGAAGCTATACCGGCAGTTGGCGCGGCAGAAGTGAAGCAGCAAAGGCATCCATGGATGACGAGGTTTCAGTACAGACTCATATGAGAGGTCGACGGACAGCGGATACGCGACAGCTGGGGACGGGGGCTTCGAACTGGACGATGAGCTTGGCCATGGAAACAGCGGAGACGCGACAGAAGGCGATGGACAGTGACGACGCGACTGAAGGAGCTGGGTTGGGTGGTTGTCGGAACTATGGTGTTTGGGCGTTACTGGTTTTGGACGAAGGAGAAGGTGACGATGGAGGTTGTGTTTGCTGGACTGCTTGGGCCGTGACGATGACGGGAAGGCAGCTGGAGGTGGAAGGGTTGTGGTGGTTTTGGACGATGCAGCAGCAATAGCTGCTGCTTGACGATGCTGGACGGGTGGTGCTAGAGCCGGAGGGGTCTGTTTGGTGGTGAAGCTGGTGGCGATGGGATAGTGACGACGCAGGGGGGGGGAGCTGGTGGTTGACAGGGCTGGTGAATAGCAGCAGCCATGGACGTTGCGGTGTTTGGGAAGTTTTGAGAAGAAGAAAAACAAAAGTTGGAGAGGGGGGGCGGACCATTTTTCCCTTTTTTAAGGTTTTGGTTTTTTCTCTTTTTGTTTTTGTTTTTGTTTATGTGTTTTGACAAAATGAAAAAGGGGTGTTGGGTTGATGGGTTAATGGGGCGGACCGGATCGACCCGGTCTGAAGTGGGTTGGGTCATGGGGAAGATTGGGCAATTATTTGGGCCTGAGGTTGAGATTTGAAGAAATGGCTCAATCCGATTTTTATTTGTATTTTTGTTATCTTTTTTTCTTTTATTTTCTAAAACTAAATTATAAAAATACTTAAATTATTATTAAGAACTAAATTAAGTTATAAAATTGCAAATTAACTCCCAATAACAATTAACGCATAATTAAGTAATAATTAAGCATAAAATTGTATATTTGGACATTAAATGCTAAAAATGCAAAAAATGCCTATTTTTGTAATTTTAATTTTTGTAAAACTAATTTAATTACTAACAATTGTAGAATTAAATCCTACATGCAAAATGCGACATATTTTTATATTTTTTATTAATTTAACAAATAAGCAAACACAAACAAATACAAATAATTATCCAAAAATATCACAAAAATACTCAAAATTGCACACCAAGGAAAATCATTTTATTTTGCATTTTTTTGGGAGTATTTCTCATATAGGGCAAAAATCACGTGCTTACAGTTGCCCCTCTTTGCCCGGAGACACGAAGGGTTTTCGCGCAAAGATAAAGCGAGCGATTTTTGCCCATCCGAGTACTCCGTGTGAAGCATTTTTTTGAAAAAGATTTAACCGAACCTTTGCTTCAAAGGTTTCCTACATATCCTTGGCTAAAGGGGAATCAGGTTAATGTAGTTCGGGAAGTTTTGGTAGCTGGGACTACCGTGGGATTGCAATGTTACTGTTGTTGCATGCTGTTATCACTGCTTACCGATCTCCTTATTACACCGTACTTAAAGTAAAACAAGAAGCTAGGCTAGACTGAAAATTGTTCTTGTTGCGTGGCTTTCTCGTCGGCTTGTGTTTCCTCCGGTGCTTTTCTTTCTTGAATTTGGGAATGATACTGGCCTTTTGCTTTTCTGAATACCAGTTTTCATCATTTTGCTCGGTCCGCTAGGGACATGGCTTTCTTCATTAAGCTTTTTGGCGGTTCCTCTGGTGGGTACGACTCTCTTCATCAGACTTGTTATGCTGGGCATGATTTAATGTTCACCAGCTGCTTCTTTCAAGACGCCTCTTTTCTTCCTTTCGACTCATGCGCCTGAATTTGTGCTGGGATCTCTTGTTGCAACCTTCTGCTTCCCGGTGCTGGGGATTTTTATTGTTTCCTGTAGGGGATTCCTGCTGTAACCCTCTGTTTTATTGTCCTCTGACTTGATCTTAAAACGTATGCCTCTGTTGTATGGGCGGGCTCCCAACTTCAACACTTGAAAATTAAAGACTGAAATGTATGCCTCTGTTATCTGGGCGGGCTCCCAACTTCAATGCTCGAAATATAAAGAGTGAAATGTATGCCTCTGTTATCTGGGCGGGCTCCCAACTTCAACTCTTGAAAAGTAAAGATTCCTCTATTATTATGGGCGGGCTCCCAACTACAACACTAGAAAGTAAAGACTGAATGTATTCCTCTGTTATTATGGGCGGGCTCCTAACTTCAACACTTGAAATGAAAAGACTGAATGTATGCCTCTGTTATCTGGGAGGGCTCCCAACTTCAACACTTGAAAAGTAAAGACTGAAATGTATGCCTCTGTTATCTGGGCGGGCTCCCAACTTCAACACTTGAAAGTAAAGACTGAATGTATTCCTCTGTTATTATGGGCGGGCTCCCAACTTCAACAACAACTTTTAAAATAAACGCCACTCCTCTCTTCAGGCGGGCTCCTGATTTCAACAACAACTTTTAAAATAAACGTCACTCCTATCTTCAGGCGGGCTCCTGATTTCAACAACAACTTTTAAAATAAACGTCATTCCTCTCTTCAGGCAGGCTCCTGATTTCAACAACTTTTAAAATAAACGTCATTCCTCTCTTCAGGCGGGCTCCTGATTTCAACAATTCTGAAAATAAAATGCCATTCCTCTTTTAAGGTTGGCGAGATTTAAACAACTTTAAAAATAAACGCCACTCCTCTCTTCAGGCGGGCTCCTGATTTCAACAACAACTTTAAAAATAAACGCCATTTCTCTCTTCCGGCGGGCTCCTGATTTCAATAACAACTTTAAAAATAAACGCCATTCCTCTCTTCAGGCGGGCTCCTGATTTCAACAACAACTTTTAAAATAAACGCCACTCCTCTCTTCAGGCGGGCTCCTGATTTCAACAACTTTTAAAATAAACGTCATTCCTCTCTTCAGGCGGGCTCCTGATTTCAATAACAACTTTAAAAATAAACGCCATTCCTCTCTTCAGGCGGGCTCTTGATTTCAACAACAACTTTTAAAATAAATGCCACTCCTCTCTTCAGGCGGGCTCCTGATTTCAAAAACAACTTTTAAAATAAACGCCACTCCTCTCTTCAGGCGGGCTCCTGATTTCAACAACAATTTTAAAAATAAACGCCATTCCTCTCTTCAGGCGGGCTCCTGATTTCAATAACAACTTTAAAAATAAACGTCATTCCTCTCTTCAGGCGGGCTCCTGATTTTAACAACAACTTAGGAGGAAATGCCTCTCCTATGGGTAAAACTAACTTAGGAGGAAATGCGTCTCCTAGGGATAAAACTAAACTTAGGAGGAAATGCGTCTCCTATGGATAAAACTAAACTTAGGAGGAAATGCGTCTCCTATAGGTAAAACTAAACTTAGGAGGAAATGCGTCTCCTATGGGTAAAATAAACTTAGGAGGAAATGCGTCTCCTATGGGTAAAATAAACTTAGGAGGAAATGCATCTCCTATGGGTGAAACTAAACTTAGGAGGAAATGCGTCTCCTATGGGTAGAACTCTAAAATTAACTTAGGAGGAAATGCATCTCCTATGGGTAAAAACTAACTTAGGAGGAAATGCGTCTCCTATGGATAAAACTAAACTTAGGAGGAAATGCGTCTCCTATGGATAAAACTAAACTTAGGAGGAAATGCGTCTCCTATGGGTAAAATAAACTTAGGAGGAAATGCCTCTCCTATGGTTAAAAACATAAACTTAGGAGGAAATGCGTCTCCTATGGGTAAAATAAACTTAGGAGGAAATGCATCTCCTATGGGTGAAACTAAACTTAGGAGGAAATGCGTCTCCTATGGGTAGAACTCTAAAATTAACTTAGGAGGAAATGCATCTCCTATGGGTAAAAACTAACTTAGGAGGACATGCGTCTCCTATGGATAAAACTAAACTTAGGAGGAAATGCGTCTCCTATGGATAAAACTAAACTTAGGAGGAAATGCGTCTCCTATCGGTAAAGGCATGGAATGTATTCCCTTGTTATACAGGTGGGCGCCTGATGGTAAAGACATGAGATGTATTCCCTTGTTATACAGGTGGGTGCCTGAAATATGAATGAACAGACAAAAAGTATTCCTCTCGTTATTCAGGTGGGCGCCTGTCAAGAAATTTAAAGACTGAAAAAAGTATTCCTCTCGTTATACAGGTGGGCGCCTGGTAAAGACATGAAAAATGATATGCCCGCATTATATTGGTGGGTGACCTAGAACAGAAATGAAAAGACAGAAAATGTATTCCTCTCGTTATTCAGGTGGGCGCCTGTCTTCAACAACAATTTAGAAAATAAAATCCTATTCGAGGGAGGATGAACCCAAAATATCCTATTCGAGGGCGGATGAACCCAAAATATCCTATTCGAGGGCGGATGAACCCAAAATATCCTATTCGAGGGCGGATGAACCCAAAATATCCTATTCGAGGGCGGATGAAGCCAAAATATCCTATTCGAGGGCGGATGAACCCAACATATCCTATTCGAGGGCGGATGAACCCAAAATATCCTATTCGAGGGCGGATGAACCCAAAATATCCTATTCGAGGGCGGATGAACCCAACATATCCTATTCGAGGGCGGATGAACCCAAAATATCCTATTCGAGGGCGGATGAACCCAAAATATCCTATTCGAGGGCGGATGAACCCAAAATATCCTATTCGAGGGCGGATGAACCCAAAATATCCTATTCGAGGGCGGATGAACCCAAAATATCCTATTCGAGGGCGGATGAACCCAAAATATCCTATTCGAGGGCGGATGAACCCAAAAATAAAAAAAAACTTGAAAAAGGTCTTACCTCGCAAACTTGCTGGGGATTATTTTGCTGGGGATGAATTTTCCCTTTCTTCCT
Organism: Nicotiana sylvestris; assembly: GCF_000393655.2. NCBI lineage: Eukaryota > Viridiplantae > Streptophyta > Magnoliopsida > Solanales > Solanaceae > Nicotiana > Nicotiana sylvestris. The sequence goes on along the minus strand of NC_091058.1, from coordinate 191,937,889 downwards.
TCCCCACTATGGGTTGTCCGACCCCATGAAATTTGGTCGAAAATCTGTCGAAGATGCTTCTACATCTTGATGATCCACTGGGGATAACACTGCTGAAGATAACTCTGCTGAGTAGGATGTTTCGTTCCCCTGCAAACTACTTCCCCCTTTACTTTTTCTTTTTTTTTTTCTTTTTTCTTTTTTTTTCTTTTTATTTACCTGCTGAGGATACCGATTTTCACCAAACTTGTGTTGGATTCCTCGAAACTGCTAGGGGCAATACTGTTGGGGAATTACTTACTTACCTGTTGGGGGTAAAATGTCATCAACTGGGGATAAAGCTGTCGAGGATAACACTGCTGGGGGATTCTGATTCCTTTGCTGGGGAACAACTTCCTCCATTGAAACTTATTATGTTGGGGGCACACTGGTTTAAAGACCACTTCCCTTGAGACTGGTGTTATCTTTACTTTTCCCCAAATGGGTACCTGACTTCCAGAAAATTTTCTAAATGAAAGGAAAATTTTCTGCCCCAGTTTGATAATATCCCTTGCGGCATGCATTTTGGCATCAATGCCATTTCCTTTACCTGTTTCAAATCAAACAAAATTTGTTAGTTCAAAACATGGTGGTTGGTTGTGATACTCCTACTGGGATGGCTTTCCCTTTCTCCTTCCTTGCTCTGCGCTTCACAACTTGTTGGGGATGATATTATTTGCTGGGGATAATCCCTTTCTGCTGGGGATATCCCTCTTCTTTTGTGGCATAGCTCGGAAACTGGCATTTCCCCGACCTTTTAGTCTAGCATGGATTTCGCCAAATCATGCTCACTGCTTTCCTTGCTTTGTTCATGGGCCTTGGCCTTGAGGTTTATAACCTTGGTTTTGGCAAGGATATCCCTCTCGACACTCGTCAATTCTTTTGTCAATTCCCTTTTGCTGGGGATATCTTTCTTGACACTGGCCTCGCTCTTGTTCCTCGCTGACTATACCATTTGGAAGTACTAGTCAGATCTCATCTTGGAAAGCTGATGGCATATTTTGAAGTCATTTCATACTTGTTCTGACCAGACAGACTCTATTGGGGAATTTTTTCTATGAAAGGAGAAAGATAAAAGAAACAAAATAAAAGACAAAGGAAACGATGACTCTTTTACAAAAGAAACTATAAATAAAAATCTATCAAACGCAGATACCGACTCTAATTGCCATGACATGCGTATGTGGCCTATCCTTTACCGTCAATCATCTTTCAAGGTCTTCAATTGGCGATTCCCCATCTGATTCTTAATCTTATTCGACTTGTAGTGCCCGAAGGGTTTTCACTATCAAGTCTCTCTCATTTTTGGTTTTTCTCTCAGCTTTCATCGCCTTATGGTGCCTGTGAAGGTTTTCACCGATAAGACTCTCTCATTTGTATCACTTTTCAGCTGGGGATTTGGAGTGTCGCCGGTATGACTCTTTCTGCCGGGGATTAGAGTCCTTTCTGCTGTGGAACAGAATGTTATGCTCACCGGTGAGACTCTCATTTGTCTGACTTGACATCTTTTGAAGACTGATCAGAAGGTCTTTCTTTGGACCGTAATGTGGGTTTTGGATAGGGCTAAAAAGGGTATTAAAGGCTTAAAAAAATGCATTAATTTTTGGGTTATTAATTACAACTTTCGGAACTAGATTTATTTACAACAACCGCAACCTTTGCCCCAGTTTCTTGCTTGGGGATATTTTAATTGATTTTTTTCATTTTTTCAAAACTATGACCGAGCCGTGAAGCGCCTACGTATCCTCTTTGAGGAATCAGGTCAAACGTAGTTCCCAATTCCTCTTTTTCATTTGACTTTCTTTTTTTTCGTTATCATTTTTCTTTTCTCTTTTTCTTTTCTCATTTCTCCTTTCTTTTTGTCGTTTTTTTTCTTTCTCTCTTTTTTCTTTTATTCTTCTTTTTCCGTTTTGTTGTTTTCTTTTCTTTCTTTTCTCTTACCTGCCATGCTTGCGTATTCTATCCGTTGCTACTAATTCCAAACGAGGGGTATGAAAGAAAATAAATAAGGCTCAAAAGGGGTAACGAAGGATAAAGTGTTTGGGTAGCAGAACAAAATGCCTTCGTCATTCCAGTCTTCAAAACATGTCAAGTGCAAATAACACAATTTAAACTTGTAGTCTCTTCTGATGGTGCTGGACTTGACAATTATGTTAAACGTTTTATTTTTCCTTTGTCATTTCTAAAGCACCGTTGGGCGACACTCTCATTATCATGACCGACCCTCATGCCAATTTGGCGAATCTTGCTTTTAACGGTTTTCTTTGTGCTTAACTTGCCCCAGTTCCACATGACTCGAGCTCTGAATAATCTCAAACCGTCCTTATTTCCTTTAAATGCTTTGATCACCTTCTCGGGGTTTTATGATTAACTTTTAAGACTAGGCCCAAACTGGGTGCGCATGTCATGTCCCTAGAATCGGCATTGAACAAAAATGATAAAAGGACTAAACAAAAAGATGACTGGAAATAATAAAAGACCGGATTTTGTATTAGACTACCGGTGAAATGGTTTAAATAACAAAACAAACAAAACAATCCAGAACAAAATCCTAAAACAAACTGGACAAGACAACATCCGACTTATAACCCTAATAATCCGAACAACAGAAATGACAACAAAATGAGCCACCACAAGCTTCTCTCTTGCTGACCAAGGAACGAAACGTCCTCCCACTTTATCAAAATTGGCATTTTAGCCACTGAGCTTTGCATCAATACTGCCGAGACCATTACCAGCTTCAATCTCATCAACCTCCGTCGGCAAGTTCTCGAGGGGGTTCGAGTGCTCCATGTCACTGTTATTAATCACAACCCGCCCTTCTCGGATCATTTTCTCTACTTCCCTTCTCCAACTATGACAGCTCTCAATGTTGTGCCCTATGACATTGGAGTGGTAGGCGCATCGCGCTGCCGGATCAAAGCTCCTTGCAAGTGGATTTAGAGTACATGCGGGGAGTGGCTCAATCGAGCCAGCATGCCTTAGCCTTTCAAACAGACTGGCATAAGATACCCCGATAGGGGTGAGAGCCTTTCCTCGTTTCAGCAACCTCTTCATTCTTGCATGTTGACAGGGCCGGAAACCTGATCCAGATGGCTTTTGGTAGGCTTGTATGAGTGGGTAAGCATTTCGTGGAGTCGGGTACCTGGGAAGTGAGGTATGGCTTTTGAGGTCACGGGGAAAGAAGTGGTGTTGGGGAGCGGAGAAGCATTGAGGAGTGATGGAGCTACTCGGATAGCTGGGAAAGCTGCCATAAGTGGGTTGGGAGGGAGAGTATGGGGGATCTTCCATTATGGTGTTGGGTGCTTGGGAAATGACCGAGTTCAAGAGACTTGGCGGTGGAGGGGTGGTGCTTTTCCCGTTATCCATGCCTGATACATGTCTGTCACATGCTGTCTCAGCATTTTCACTTCTTCTACCAACCCGTTGTTCCGTTCGACCAATTGTTGTCGGTCATCAGTACCGACCCACTCGGTTCTGCGGTTCTGAGCCATTGTCCTTTGATTTTGCTTTGCAGGGAGGAGTTACCACAACCAACCACTTTCTATATATGGACACATCAAAGGGAAGCCATCACGTTAGTGTTAGGGCATTGGACAGACAATCATATATCAGAGATACAATGTACCTAAGCAGTTAGACAATTGTGCCCCCTGAAAATCTTCCACACTCTCTTTTATTTATTTATTATTATATTTTTTTATTTTTTATTTTATTTTAGTGGTGGTCGAATCTTATGGAGATTGCCTACGTATCATGACCCCGCATGAATCAGACCGAGCGTAGTTCGGACCAATAAAAGATAAACAATACTAAACACATTTTTTTTTTAAATTTTAAAACAAATTGGGTTTCAAGGATTTAAAGATGACCCACAAACTTGAAAATCAAACAACCCGCATATTCTAGTCAAAAGATTTATAAACTTCAAAACAAATGGCCAACTTCCTTCCTCCGTTTGCTAATTTTAACCAAATGGTTATTTTTTGCAAATGTGGCCCCTTCCAATTCTCACATGAATTTTGAGGCCGGGGAGGATTATTTTATGACACTTTACCAACTTGTCCATTCTTTTACGAAAACAACCTTTCGACAACTGAAAGATACTCTAAGGCTATTTCGGCAAGAACGGTTTAAGACGCGGCGGAAGCTGGCTCGGCTTATTATGACAAAATTCAAACGGTATTCACCTGACCGCCGACTCTTTTTTTTCAAATTACAATAAAAACTTGGTGTTGCAAACACGGCCCTTCAGCATCTCGGGGACGAAGATTTTTTAAGGCTGTGTGAGTCAATTGGACCAAATCTAAAACAATGACCCAAAGGTGGCTGTTTATACAAAGTCAGCCTTCCGGCGTCCCTTTCGGGAACATTCGGCTATGTCTTGATAAAACAGCGTCACCCGACTGCTTAGAAATTTGACATATATGTTTTTGCTATTTTTTTTTTTTTTGTAAAAGGGGGAAGTTACATCACTAGACTTATTTACGACAAAATTAAAAATCTTTGACATGTTTTTTTTTTTTATATTTGTTTTTGGCTTTTTAGCAAAAGGTGGGGTTGGACATCACCCGACTTATTTATGACATGTTTTTTTTTATTATTATTTATTTATTTTTGGCTTTTTTAGCAAAAAAGGGGGTTGGACCCGATGAGGGTTGCCTACGTATCTCACACGCGGTGAGAATCAAACCCGCGTAGTTCGGGTCTCGTGAATAAGTAAATGAACTAACATTTTTTTTTAATTGGAATTTGTGAAAGAACTGCTTCAAAAGAAGAAAAGAAGTATATTTTTTTTTGATTGATTTCTTTTTGAAAGAAAGACTTGTAAAAATTCCTTTTCTTTTGATTTGAACTTTGAGAATTTCAAAAGTAAAAGGAGGATATTTTTTTTTGAATTTTCATTTGTTTTTATTCTAAAGAAAAAAAGAAAATATTTTTTGGAATTTTACTTTTAATAAAAGAAATGCTTCTAAAAAGTATTTTTTTGAATTTTGAATTTTCTTTTCAATTTTGAAAGAAGAATCAAAATATTTTCGGATTTTTTTTATTTATTTTTATTTATTTTTTTTAAAAAAGAAAGCATTTTTATTATTTTTGTTTTATCAACAATGGAAAATAAAGATATTTATATTATTTTTGCAAGACATATCTTTTTGGAATTTTACTTTGAATTTTCTTGGCAAGACAAATACCCTTTGCAGCAAATAAAGATATATATATCTTTCGGAAATAAAAAAAACTTTTCGGATTTATATATATATATATATATATATATATATATATATATATTTGTTATCTTTTTTTCTTTTATTTTCTAAAACTAAATTATAAAAATACTTAAATTATTATTAATTTAAAAATTAAGTTATAAAATGCAAATTAACTCCCAATAACAATTAACGCACAATTAAGTAATAATTAAGCATAAAATTGTATATTTGGACATTAAATGCTAAAAATGCAAAAGGTGCCTATTTTTGTAATTTTTAATTTTTGTAAAACTAATTTAATTACTAACAATTGTAGAATTAAATCCTACATGCAAAATGCGACATATTTTTATATTTTTTATTAATTTAACAAATAAGCAAACACAGACAAATACAAATAATTATCCAAAAATATCACAAAAATACTCAAAATTGCACACCAAGGAAAATCATTTTATTTTGCATTTTTTGGGAGTATTTCTCATATAGGGCAAAAATCACGTGCTTACAGCTGCCCCTCTTTGCCCGGAGACACGAAGGGTTTTCGTGCAAAGATAAAGCGAGCGATTTTTGCCCATCCGAGTACATGATAAACAGATGAAACACGACCCCGAAACGAAGTGGGGCTCACCAAGTCAACTGAAAGGATGATGCAGCACTAGCTGCGACCAACACTGCCTGCTATAGAAACACCTACATCCATTTAAAGACATAGCGCCCCCGGCAAAAGGGACATTAGTGCCATCGAATAGCATTAGTATGTATAACTAAACACCATCTAGTTAGAAAGAACTTTCATACCAAACATAAGGAAATCATAAGTATAACTCAAAGCTTCAAACGATCACAACATTATCAAGGTAAAAGAATTATACAATTCTCACATTTGTTTCCATATCCTTTAGTTTGGGGCATTTCATATTGTTCATCATTGTTCACAATTCCACCGCTAGCTTGAGCGGAGTCCGATCTCGACCCGATCGGCTAGGTTGCCTCACTTGAGACATACTCTTCAATCAAAATCTCATTTTCCCTTTTTATCCGGGATTCAATATCAACACAATATCACCATGAGTGCGGCATGGCGTTCGATCTCGGCCCGATCGGCTAGGCCGCCTTACCAAGGCGTTTCCCTTTTCCATCAATCATCTCAATTCAATCTTTGTTTCACATATGTCATTTCATAGGCACTTGAGGCCACAACTATCACGTCATATATTTGGCACTAGGCCACATTTCACATCATTCCCAATTTCAAAGATAGATTTGTAACTTAGGATAATATGTGCACACAAGAGCAAATAAAGTTGTAAGCATGGATGAGACTTCACATAGAGGACACAACATATGCAGTTTCAATCTCAATATAAGGTCACAGTACATGATTCATATTCCTTGCACCCTTTCAAGTTATCAGGAATAGCACATTTATCATATTGAGACACATATTTAATGCATATAAGGTCGCAACCCCAAATTCATGTGAAACAACAATCAACACAACAATTAAACTTTGATCTTACCGTATTTACACAAACACCGACGGAGCTCAATTTCTAAAAGACGGGGTTTTAGCCATACATACCTTTCTTGAGCTTTCCTTTAATTACTACGATATTTCGGAAATTCTAGCAACTTCAATCTATTTTGAGACATAACAAAATTGAACACAAATTAGGAAGATATTCATATTCTAGCTCATTTGAGCATTTTATCAAACATCATATGAGCGTTAAATCTTTATGGTCCTTTTATAGAGGATTTCATCAACCCACAACCCATACTTTTTCATTTTTAGCTCAACCATGTTCCTACACCTTTTGAGAACACATGCAAACAAGATAACAACTCCAATACCCACAAACTTTCTTGATAAATACCCGCCTTTAGCTAAAATTCGAAATTAAGGGTTAGGGTGTAGAATCTTACCTCTTTGATGAAGAACTTGAAGGATTTCTTGTTGGATTTCAGGGCTTGAACAAGGTTTTTTTTTAATGAACAAGACACTTGAGCTTCTTCCTCTCTCTAGATACGCTCTCCCCTCTCTATAAAAGCTCCAGAAATCCCCAAAATAATGAACCCCAAATGAGTTAAATGAAATGGGGTTCGGGTCTTAAAAAAAACCATTTTTGTACAGCCGCGACGTGTGGGGCGCCGCGGGGTGCGGGGAGTCTATTCAAAATATGTCTGGAATTGAAATTTCGGACCATTCTGGAATTCCTACAGGCGCAGCGCATGGGACGCCGCATGGGGCGCCGCGGTAGTGTAAAATTCTGCGCTGCTTTGGTAATTTGGTCATAACTTCTGTTAGGAGTGTCCGAATGACGAACGGTTTGAAGCGTTGGAAACTAGACTCAATGACCTTTCATTTTATAGGTTGTGAATCGCACAAAACCTTACATAAATAGAGATATACTTGTCCAAAGTGAGGTCTTGTGCGTACTCATTTACAACTTTAGTCTATTTGGTAATTTTCCAACTTGTCTTAGACTTAGACTTCTCCTTAGACCCCAAATCAATTATAATAAGACTTAGACACTTATTACCGTATCCAAATGATATCCATAATATCATTAATCCTCATTTGCACGCAAGATAAAATAATTAGCCTACCTTGGCACCACGAAATCTTAAATTACTAAGCAAAATTTTTCTGGGGCTTTACATTCTCTCCCGCTTAAGATCATTCGTCCTCGAATGAGGATCAAGGTTCATTCATTAGCCATCCTTATGTAACTTCTGCTTTTTCACATCATGAAATATATCAACAGCCCTGAATTTGGTTAACTCCTTAAATTTCTGAAAATTTCGCTAGAGTTTCCTTTGTAACTAAGACTATTTACCTGTCAGAGGGCCCCAGATACATATCCTAATAGCATATACATGTTCCATAGACATAACATAACTTGTACAAAACCAATCATGGCCGCATAGGCAACATATATAACCAAAATGGAATAGTTTAACATAGATCAAATCAAAAGATAAGAGTTCATAGGAACCAAATGCATGAAAGCTATCACATAACTATTCAAACAAATGTGGGTACTTCTTTCTCATTTTTTCCTCGGCTTCCCAAGTGGCTTCCTCAACCTGCTGGTTCCGCCATAACACTTTTACAGAGGCAATTTCCTTATTTCTCAATTTTCGGATTTGCCTATCAAGAATGGCAACTGGAATTTCTTCATAAGATAGTTCTTCATTAACCTCAATAGCTTCAATTGGTACAATAGCGGACGGATCTCCCACTACCTTCTTCAACATAGACACATGGAAGACTGGATGTACCAACAACATCTCAGGTGGCAGCTCGAGCTTGTATGCCACCTGACCAATCCTCTGAATGATTCTGTACGGTCCGACGTACCTCGAACTTAATTTCCCTTTCTTCTCGAATCGCATGATGCCCTTCATGGGGGAAACCTTCAAAAATACCCAATCATCTTCTTTGAACTCCAAATCTCTGCGACGAATGTCCGAATAAGACTTTTGGCGACTCTGAGTAGTTTTCAACCTCTCCTTAATAATCTTGACTTTCTCCATGGCCTGATACACGAGGTCCGACCCTATCAATTCTGCTTCTTCAACCTCGAACCACCCAATGGGAGACCTACATCTCCTAGCATACAGTGCCTCGAATGGTGCCATCTGGATACTAGCATGGAAGCAGTTGTTGTAAGAAAATTCTATGAGTGGCAAATGGTCATCCCAATTACCTTTGAAATAAAGAACACAAGCATGCAACATATCCTCAAGTGTCTGAATGGTCCGCTCTGCCTGCCCATCAGTTTGTGGATAAAAGGCTATACTAAGATTTACTTGAGTACCCAAACCTTGCTGAAATTTCTTCTAAAAGTTTGTCGTGAATTGAGCCCCTCGATCTGAAATGATTGAGACTGGAGTGCCATGCAACTTAACTATTTCTTTGATATACAGTTGAGCATACTGCTCCGCCACAAGCGACGATTCAGCCCTATTTTGCACAATTTCCCTACCTTCACTAGACTATGCAAGACAAACTTTCAAATTAGCCACTGGAGAACCTCCATGGCCAACTACCTTTGACATATATCCAAGTGAGCTAAACTACCCATAGATTTCCAGCTAAGAGCATCCACCACAACATTGGTCTTTCCCGGGTGATAGAGAATCTCAATATCATAGTCCTTGTGTAACCCGAGTCATCCTCTCTGTCTTAGATTCAACTCCTTTTATTTAAAAAATATATATATATTGAAGGCTCTTGTAATTCATAAATACATCAACGTGGACCCCATACACATAATGTCACCGAATCTTTGTACAAAACTACCACTGTAAGTTCTAAGTCATGTGTCGAATAGTTCCTTTCATGATTCTTGGGTTGCCTTGAAGCATAAGCGATCATTGGCCATGTTGCATCAATAGTGGACCATCTATGTCACATTTCTCTTACATATGACCTCCTAGGATTTGAGTTCTTCAATAATTTTCTTGATATGGTTACAATCTTATGTGAGTACTTGCAACTTGCTCTTCCAAATTCTCAACAAAGACATTACTGGATGAGTTTTCTTATAGAACCCTCTATTTCAAAGGAATACATCTTCTAGCCTGCGCACACACCTTAATATCATCAACATGCATGACATTACATAAAATGTAATGTAACATTGTGCTCAGACCTTTCCTAGTCAACCTCTTTCCTCCTTGTCTGCCTTATAGGATTTAAGAAACCACTCCACTTCCTTTGTGAACATTCTCATGATCCCTCCATACTGTTAAACACTTCCCAAAACACGTATCAACAACCTTAGTACACATTCAACTCAGAAAGAGCACTGGCCCGAACAATAACTTGAAATCTTCCTAAATTCTTCAACAAAAACTTCTTATTTTCCTTCTAAGTGTAAGAATTACTCCATCCTCAATAAGTAATTCACCTTATTCCGAATATTGTAGCTACCAATAGTGTTTGTTGGTATTGTGGCTTAAGAGCTATCATGTTAAACATGTTTGATTCGTAACAAGTGTTCATCCTCTCTCACTACATTTCAAACATTTTCCTTTGTTCTTTGGGTAGATTGTGTTGTTTTGCCTTTTTTTATTCTCCCTTTCGGTCTAGCCAATACAATAGTACTGTCACACCTCCTTTTTACACTACCCGAAGGTAGTACAAGAGAGTTTTTCCAATTTAAGTGACATTATTCGAAATGGGATTATTTATTCATTTTTATTCAGAGTCGCCACTTGGGATGGTTTGTTTTTTGGTGTCCCAAGTCACCGGTTTATTTTTAAAATCCCAAATCGAGGAAATTTCGACTTTCCTTTTGAAGTCTGCGAACCAGAAATTCTGAATAAGGAATTCTGTTAACCCAAGGGAAGGTGTTAGGCACCCCCGGATTCCGTGGTTCCGGGACGGTCGCTTAAACTATCATAATTGGCATATTATCTTATTTTAATACATGTTTTAGCCTATGGTATAATTTTGAATTATTAACCGCTTTTAATTAATTTTTAGGAAAATTCAACGTTATCAAAAATATGTCTTTGAACCACGCCACATGAAATGCACCCGCGGTCCGCGACACATTTTATTTAACGTTGTTAAGATTTGGATTTGGGTCACATGAAATGCACACCCGAGTTTAGGAAAGTAATTTTTAAAATAGCACGCCTAAAGCAACTACGCACTTTCAACTTTGCGAGGGCCATGGAAAATTCAACTAATGGCACACCTCGATTTCTAAAGAATTAAAATTAATTAAGTGAAGGCCATGAGTTTAGGGGTTTTATTTGTCATGGCACGCCTCAAGTTATTTTAAAGGATTGTACTTAACTAAAGCAAATTAGGATGTTCATGAATTATTCCTTAAGCTACTTTGAGACTTGTTGTGAGGCCAAGAGTTTATACACATGGGTTTATTGAAATAAAAGAGCTTGTTACTTTCAAAGGATTGCTTGCGTCTTTACCAATTCATTTGCTGCAAAATTTGATGTTTCTTTATTCAACTTCAACATGGCATAGGTCATACACCCCACTGCCCATATCTACGTATGTATATACAATATATTCATGTCCCATTATAAACAAGGTGCAATTTTAAAGGAAACTTCTCTATTACAAAATGATTTTTAAACATGTACCATTTCATGTCACTACTATTATCTTTACATTTCAAATCATAAATATTTAAAGTATTCCAACAACAAAACTAAGCACGGTATTCAGAACCTTCAAAATCCAAAGACGCCAAAATTTCAAGTTGTGAGAACGAGAGGCCTGAGTCTCCTCGAACACATATGGGTCTGTCATGGGAATTCACAGTTGAAGGTTTCTTGGCATGGAACGTTCTCTACCTTTTTTATTTTTTCTCTAGCCTGTTTTTTTTTCAATCAAATACTATGCTAAAGAGAGATTCAAGAACAAATGCTATATGCAAACAGAATAGGAAGAAGAATAGGGCGGCTTTGAAGAAGAGAACATTTTCATTCAACGCTATTTTTGTTCAAACACTTGACAAAAAAACATATGAATACCGTGTGGAAATCAGCTAACATCCCCCCCTAAGTGCAATAACAATCTTTAAGAAAAGAAAGTAGATACCAAGTTACTCGTTTTGAGTTTCAACAGACCACATACCTGATTTTAACATTCCAATAATTTCAAAGATTAAACGAGAAAACAATTTCGGACAAATTTATACTTAGACATGTTAAATCCAAAATCAGAACAAATCTACAATAATAATTCCAGAACTTAACAGAGAAAGTGAATACAAGTCAAAAATACACATAACGAGTCTATGAATTGGGGCAGAGTCAGCTCATAAGGAAATTAAAATTTTCTCCTGAAAACTAACAGAAGCACTGCAAGAGTAAAACCCAACAAATCCATTTTTTAATTATAGTTCAAATAAAACTGAACAAAATGGTTAAACACACCTCTGACAGCAGACCGGCAGATCCGAACAAAGAGCAACAATAATTTTTCAACCACAGCTTCTTCTTCTTCTTCTTCTTCTTCTTTTTTTGTTGAAATTTTCAGATTTGAGAATCCCTTTTGAACATAGAAAATTCGTGAGAAGGTGAGAGATGGAAGGGGGAGTGCACCGCAGCTCTTATGTTTCTGGTGAGTTTGCCGACGACAGAAGCGAAGCAGAAAACGAGGGAGAAGGCTGTTGAGGCAACTGAAGGTGTTGGAGATGGAGTTCTGTTCTTTCTCTGTTTTTTCAAGGAAACGACGCCTGGTCTCTAATAGGAAGGGTATCTGATTTTGGATATCATGAAGGAAAGGCTGTTTTTTCCTTTTTGGAGGGGATCTCTTTGTGTATCTTTGGAAAAATGAAGAAGAAGAAAGAAGAAGGGAGGGGCCTGAGTGTTGCGCAGTTTTTCTCCCAAGGGATCTGAGGGTCTTATGATCTCCTCTCTTTTTGCCTTAGCCCCCTTTTCTATTCGGGATTAGGGTATAAAGAGGGGAAAGCGTTAATGGGTCAATGGTCTGCGCCTTTAAAATGGGCTAAAGATTTAAATTAAATGGGTTGTTCCAAAGCTGGCTCAGTCCGATTTTGAGCTTCAAAATGGCCCTTTTATCTTTCTTTGTTTTCCTTTTCTTTTCTTCGATTTTAAAATTCAATTAATTAAAATCTTAAATCAATCTATTTTGTAAAAATTAAAATTCTTTATTTATTTTTAACATTAAAATAATTAATTAACTTAAAACTAAAGAAAAATGCTAATTTTAAAGCCTAAAATTTAAATATGTAAAAATGACCATTTTTATGATTTTTTTAATAAAATAAATTCCTACACACAAATTGAACCTAAAATGGCATAAATTTATACATGACAATTTTTATGATTTTTTTATGATTTTAAAAATATTAAAAATGCATGAAATGCAACTAAATAAAGAAAAATTTCTAAAATTCCTTAAAAAAATAAATTATTTTGGTCTATTTTTTAGGAGTTATTTTCATGTAGGGAAAAAATCACGTGCTCACAAAGTACTATCTTTTCTTTGTGATTGGGACATTCATTCCCATTCCATTTTGCTATAATACATAGTAGATAGCCTTATTGTGCCACACACTTGTCTGCACCCCATGGACTCATGGTATCATTGTGTTTGGTTTGTTGAGTTTATCACGCTACTATTTCACCACCAGTAGTCTCACTTTCCATTGTAATATGTAGACATGAACTCCCTCTAAATATTTTAGTTGATATTCAGTGTTACCCAAGTCGGTAACATTACGGTTAGTCCTTTATACCTTCTATTAACACTTGTGCTCCAGGCGAGTCCACCATTCTGATATGAACTATTTTGCGATAACCATGGACATCTCAATTTATAGATTTTCTTCTTATTTCTTCTCGCATCATTATTCCTAGCTAGTGAATAGCCACGCACTCTTCCACATGTTACGTGGTCTTTTTCCTTAAATTTTTTTTAACCCGCTCACCTCTTAACTCTTGTTAGGATATTCGTGGGAAAGTGTGTTCATCGTCATATCACTTAACACTTCTTTGCTTGTAAGATTCTTTAGAGGCTCTCCATCAAGACCAAATACCCTCTTGGGTTATTATAGCATCACATTTATTTCTCCTACACGTTTCGCCTTTCTTTGTCACACCTCCTTTTTCCGCCCTCGCGAGGGTACAAGAGTTTTTTCCAATTAAAGGACAGTCGAAACGAGATTTATTTCTTTATTTCAGAGTCGCCACTTGGGAGATTTAGGGTGTCCCAAGTCACCTATTTTAATCCCGAATCGAGGAAAAGAATGACTCTGTATTACAGTCTGCGCACCAGAAATCCGGATAAGGAATTCTGTTAACCCGGGAGAAGGTGTTAGGCATTCCCGAGTTCCGTGGTTCTAGCACGGTCGCTTAACTGTTATATTCGGCTTGATTATCTAATATAATACGTATTATAAACTTATGTGCAAATTTTATCCCTTAGCCGCTTTTATTATTCTTTTTATTTATTGTTAGTATTTTACGAAAAATTGCAACATTGTGAAAACGTATTTCAAATCACGTCGCAATCAATTGCACCCGTGGTTATCGACACATTTCGACTCCGTTGAGATTTAGATTTGGGTTACATAAATGCACACCCGTATTTAAGGAAATAACATTATTAAATACGCGTCTAGAGCGACTAGCGTGTCATTATTTTGGGTAGGGCCGTGAAATTTGCTAAAACGGCTCCTCCCTAATTCTAAGCAATTAACTGTACATTTATTGAGGGCCCCGAAATCTATACATTTCATTAAGCGGGGCTCATCTCATTTATTTTAAATGGACAAATCTTAAAGCGACTACATTTTTTCTATAAAAATTAGTCTCTAAAATAAAGAAAGAAAAATCCTAATTAATTACTAGCTTTTATAATTTTAAGAAAACATGACATGCTAATTGCTTGGTTAATACAAATATTGATGAAAAAAAAATTACTCTTAATTTCGAAATTTAAAATAAAATAAAAATTCAACAACTAATATTCAAAATAAACAAATATAGCTAGATTAAAACTCAGCATTGTTATTATTATTTTTTTAAAAAAAATATTATTGAGATTAATTATTCACAATCATTTGAAACTAGATTTAACCATAATTACTAAAGCTTATTAGAAAGTTTATTAGACTTAAACGTTCTTCTAATCTTGCTTAAGCTCAAGTCATGCCTTAATGCCTAATTTACGATGTTTAATTTAAATTCATGTTTTAACTAAATTTAGCTACTTGTTCATGATCAACCTACAATCTTGAAGCCTTCATAGCTAGTGAATTAACCTGTTTTGCCGAACTGATTTATTACAGACTAACTTATGATATTATTTTCTTATTCCAGCTATTATTTAGTAATTCATGAAATAGCTTAAATACAATCAACAAAAGAAACAAAGAAAAAAAAACGAAATTAAAACTTCAAATTTTCATTCTTCATATGTATTCATGCTTCATATTTCGGATTACAATAACCAGCTTTTCAGTTGTGTACCTGATATTGGAAGCAAAAGAAAATGAATATGAGTATCAGCAGCAGCAGTAAAATCAGTACAACACAGCAACAATAGCCCAGCAACAGTAACAAACCAGTGGAGTAGTAATCCAAAAAAAACAAAATCTTCCAGCTTTGATGAAACAACAATTAATTCTGATTTCAAACAACAAAAGAAAGCAGAATATTTTTTTTAGTTTTTATTTTTATTTTTTGAAAGCTTAAATATTTTTCGGAATTTTCTATCTCTTAAATGTTCAGCCCTTTTCTCTCTCTTATTTTCAGATTTGTTTCTCTCTCTCGTATTTGTGTATTTTTTCTCTATCTCTCTGTCTATATTTTTTGATTTCAAGACCTCACATATATAACCCATCCCATAAACCTTTCAATTAATTAAAATCCATACTTTTCTCTACCCAACCCATTATCTTTCCACTCATCCCCATTACATTAAATAAACATATCACACCACCCCATTTCATTTTGTCCCCCATGCTTCATTTAAAATAATGCAAGATTCCCCTTTAAATTAAATCTTGTCCCCCCTTTATATTAAATAATCATATCACAACCCACCCCATTTCATTTTGTCCCCCATGCTTCAAATAAACAATTACAAAATGTACAATTCCTAAACTACCCCTTCCGACCTTACTGAAATTACCAAACTACCCCTGAACGTATTACAAATTTACCAAACTACCCATCAGCTATAACACATCAATTAATCAAACTTAACCAAAATATAGACAATATGATCAATTTCTAACAATGTTCAAACAACAATATGAACACGGATGAACATCATAACAACAATATCACATGAACATGATTTTAACAACATTTCAACAACAAATCACATGAACACAAATTGAACAACCAAGAACAACTAAAATTTGATTGAACAATATTTTTAGCAACAACAAACCTATTTTTCGGATTTAAACAACAACAATCAAACAAGTATATTTAGATTCTTAAATTCAATAATATTGAACTTAAAATCAACTCTAACAACATTACAACAAACAATTCTTATATTAAACTTTAAACAAGATTATGAGACCAATTCAAGAAATAATCACAAATGATAAACAAGAAATAAGAAAATCAAACTATACAAATTTCGGATTCAAGATCAATCAAATAAAGTATGAACATGAATGAAAAGATTCAACCACAATAACAAACTTTATTCAAATTTCGAATTGAACTTAAACAAAACAAATAAACATATTCAAATCACTAATCTTCAAATAATCAATTAATCTTTCTTAATTAAATCCAACAAAAAAAATATAACAAAGATACATGATCATGAATGAAATCTATATTAAACAAACAACGGATTCAAGCGATTTAAACTAAATCTAACAATATTAAACCTAAACTAACAATTCCTTTTTTTTGCAAAAATTAAATTAACATGAAATAAACTGAAAATCAATTAATTAAATTTTCATTTGAATCTGAAAATTAAACCAACCAAACATATAAACAAACTAAAAAAAAATTATTTCAATGATGAACAAACAAAACAAGAATTGAATCATTTATCGATTTTGGATCCGAAAAATATCAAACAAATTACGGGCAAAAAATGAAACTCAAAAACCCACTAACCGGATCGAAACAATGACGAACTTGAACGGAAACAAATCTGCCCGGAAACAAATATCGCACCAAAATCATTTGACGCCGAAGACGATCACGAACGGACAAACGAAGAGCTTGAAGGAGAGGTAGCAGACAACCGTGAAAGCGATGCCGGACGGGGCAGCAGCAATGCAAAACGTGAGCAGCAGTAGATGCTGGACGAAGCAGTCACGCAGCATCATGAAGTGAGGAAGAAGAAGAAGCAACGATCAACGTGAACTTGAAGAAGAAGAAACACTCGCGATCTTGAAGAAGAAGAAGAAACACGGGCGGCGGGTGTGTGTGTGTTGTGTTGCCGTGGTTGTGTGTGTGTATGTGAAGGAGAAGAGGTGGGGGAAGGGCAGCCATGGATGGGGTGTTTGGATGCTTGAAGAAGAAGAAGAAAAGAGAGAAAGAGAAGGGGGGGGGGGGCGGATGAGAGAGAGGGATTTTTTAGGGTTTTCTTCCTTTTCTTTTTTTTTGTTTTGTTTTGTTTTGCTTTGTTTTTTTTTTTTGAAATGCAAGATAGGGGGTGTTGGGTTATGGACCGGGTTGACCCGGTTTGAAATGGACTGGGTCGTTTGGGAAGATTGGGCCATTTTTTGGGCCTGTGGCTTGAAATCGAAGAAGAGGCCCAATTCCGACTTTCTTTATATTTTCGCTCTCTTTTCTTCTTTTTATTTCTCTAAAACTAAATTATAAAAATACTTAAATTATTATTAAGAACTAAATTAAGTTATAAAAGTGCAAATTAACTTCCAATAACAATTAACGCACAATTAAGTAATAATTAAGCATAAAATTGTATATTTGGACATTAAATGCTAAAAATGCAAACGATGCCTATTTTTGTAAATTTTTATTTTTTTGTAAACAAACTTAATTACTAACAAATTATAGAATTAAATCCTACATACAAAATGCGATATATTTTTGTATTTTTTATTAATTTAGCAAATAAACATGCACAGACAAATACAAATAATTATTCAAAATATCACAAAATTGCACACCAAGGAAAATTATTTTATTTTTGAATTTTTGGGGAGTAATTCTCATATTGGGCAAAAATCACGTGCTTACAGCTGCCCCTCTTTGCCCGAAGACACGTAGGGTTTTCGTGCAAAGATAAAGCGAGCGATTTTTGCCCATCCGAGTACTCCGTGTGAAGCATTTTTGAAAAAGATTTGACCGAACCTTTGCTTCAAAGGTTTCCTACATATCCTGGGCTAAACAGGAATCAGGTCAATGTAGTTCGGGAAGTTTTTGGTAGCTGGGACTACCGTGGGACTGCATTGTTACTGTTGTTGCATGCTATTACTACTGCTTACCGATCTCCTTGTTACACCTTGCTTAAAAGAAAACAAGAAGCTAGGCTATACTGCAATTTTTCTTGTTGCCTTGCTTTCTTGTCTGCTTGCATTTTTTCCGGTGCTTTTCTTCCGATGCTTTTCTTCCTTTCGACACATGCACTTGAGTTTTTGCTGGGACCTCTTATTGCAACCTTCTGCTTCCTGATGCTGGGGATTTTTATTGTTTTCTGCTGGGGATTCCTGTTGTAACCCTCTGTTTTATTGTCCTGTGACTTGATCTTGAAATGTATGCCTCTGTTCGATGGGCGGGCTCCCAACTTTAATACTTGAAAATTAATGCTGAATGTGTTCCTCTGTTATATGGGCGGGCTCCCAACTTCAACACTTGAAATGAAAAGACTGAAATGTATGCCTCTGTTATCTGGGTGGGCTCCCAACTTCAACGCTTGAAATATAAAGACTGAAATGTATTCCTCTGTTCTATGGGCGGGCTCCCAACTTCAACACTTGAAATAAAAAGACTGAATGTATGCCTCTGCTATCTGGGCGGGCTCCCAACTTCAACGCTTGGAATGTAAAGACTGAAATATATGCCTCTGTTATCTGGGCGGGCTCCCAACTTCAATGCTTGAAATGAAAAGACTGAAATGTATGCCTCTGTTCTATGGGCGGGCTCCCAACTTCAACTCCTGAAATGTAATATCTCTATTCTCCAGGCAGACTTCTGACTTTTAAAATTTAAACTATGTGTCTCTGTTCTTCAGGCGGACTCCTTACACCAAACTTGAAAAGTATGTCTCTGTTCTCCAGGCGGACTCCTGACTTTTAAAATTTAAGCTGTATGTCTCCGTTCTTCAGGCGGACTCCTGACGTCAAACTTGAAAAGTACGTCTCTGTTCTCCAGGCGGACTCCTGATTGCTAAATTTGAAATGAATGTCTCTATTCTCCAGGCGGACTCCTGACTTTTAAAATTTAAACTGTATGTCTCCGTTCTTCAGGCGGACTCCTGACTTTTAAAATTTAAACTGTATGTCTCCGTTCTTCAGGCGGACTCCTGACGTCAAACTTGAAAAATACGTCTCTGTTCTCCAGGCGGACTCCTGACGTCAAACTTGAAAAATACGTCTCTGTTCTCCAGGCGGACTCCTGACGTCAAACTTGAAAAATACGTCTCTGTTCTCCAGGCGGACTCCTGACAACTTGCATTTATCCTAATTAGTGCTTGTTTTTCCCTCCTGGAGAATTCCTCTTCAACAACTAATTTTTCTCCCCCTGCTTAATCAAAGAAAATTTCGTCAGTTTAAAACAGTGGTTAGTTGATGGCATTCTTGCTGAAAAATCCTTCCACTGCCTTGCTTTGTGTTGACTAATTTCCACACACTGACCCTGAACTGCTTGACTTTCTGACCAACTTTTAAATTTCCCAACCTCTGGCGACCTAAATGCTTTACACCCCTGCTGTTATTTCACTTTTCTGACCTTTTATTTGAGCTTTCGCCTTTCCCACGACATTTCCCAATCATTTCACCGATGAAACTTCCGTTAATTCCCTGTATTCCACTTGACATTAAGTTGTTTTTGACATGCTCTGACCACGTTGTGCTTTACAATTCTAGAAGCTGGTAGTGAACTTTGAAGTCCTTTCTGCTTGCATCGAACAAAACTGGCACTGAAACATCTCAGCTAGATAAAAACCCTCAAAAGAAAAATGAAATGATTTTTGAGTTAAGGA
The DNA here is from genome assembly GCF_000393655.2 of Nicotiana sylvestris. Taxonomy (NCBI): domain Eukaryota; kingdom Viridiplantae; phylum Streptophyta; class Magnoliopsida; order Solanales; family Solanaceae; genus Nicotiana; species Nicotiana sylvestris. Next base: position 191,917,990 of record NC_091058.1, on the reverse strand, counting down.
TAAGAAGAATCCAAAACCAGATGACTGTTTGAAAAGAGAAAGAAAAGAAACTTATCTGAACGAGACAACTAGTACCAATGGTCAAGACATGCATTTTGGATTAATCAGCCCAATCTGTCCAAACAAACAACTCTCAATTGCCGTACCTCATTGCCCAGAACTTCCATCACTTGTTTGATTTATCTAGACCTTAACCTTGTTTCCCTGCGGTACCGCGAAACGGTTTCTATCAACATACCTTTCTCAGTTTTCCATTTCTTATCTCACCTTCGCCTTGAGGTGCCCGTAAAGGTTTTCACCAACAAGACTCTCTCATTTATTTTTCTCTCAGCTCCCGTCGCCTTACGGTGCCCGTGAGGGTTTTCACCCATAAGACTCTCTCATTTATTTTTGTTCTTCTTGCTCGAACCAGAGTGTTGCCCCTATCGTGGGTTATTCCTACCTGTTCATCTTGGCATTTCTCAAAACTGATCATAAGGTCTTTCTTCGGTCCGTAATGTAGGCTTTTGGATTGATTTAGAAAGAAAGGTATAAAAGGCTCAAAACAATTCCAATGGGTTCAAATTACAACTTTCGGAATCCAACTTTCATAACAATCACCACTTCTGCCCCAGTTTCTTGCTTGGGGATTTTTGGATTTCTATTTGGTATGACTGAACCTTGGAGTAAGGCTGCCTACGTACCCTTTCGGGATCAAGTCAAACGTAGTTCACTTCATAGAGACTACGTTGTTATGTTTTCTCTTCTTTCCCTTTTTTTTCATTTTTCCTTCTTTTCTTTTCTTCTTTTCTTTTTTTTTTCTTTTCTCTTTTTTTTCTTTTCTTTCCTTTTTTTCCTTTATGTTCGACACTTGTGTTCTCTGATAATGCCGATGATTCCGAAAGAGGTGCATGAAAAATAAGTAAGGCTCGAAGGGGATAACAAGGGATATGAGTGTTTGGATAGCAGAACAAAATGCCTTCATCATTTCAATCTTTAAGATATGCCAAATACGAACAGATACATTTAGAAAAATAAAGAAATCATACATAATATCTCTTGACCGCATCGGAATTGATGGTCATTTCTACACATTTTCCTTCCGCATCTGTCAAATACAATGCTCCATTAGACAACACTCTGGTTACTACAAATGGTCCTTGCCAGTTTGGGGCAAATTTTCCTTTTGCCTCAGACCAATGAGGCAAGATCCGCCTCAGTACTAATTGCCCTACTTCAAATTTCCTTGGACGTACTTTTTTGTTGTATGCTCTTGCCATTCTTCGTTGGTACAGTTGGCCATGACACACTGATGCCAATCTTTTCTCATCGATCAAACTCAACTGCTCAAGACGGCTTTTCACCCATTCATCATCATTGATTTCAGCCTCTGCAATGATTCGCAGAGATGGGATTTCCACTTCTGCGGGTATTACCGCCTCGGTACCATATACCAATGAGTAAGGAGTCGCCCCTACCGAGGTACGCATGGTGGTGCGATATCCTAACAATGCAAAAGGCAATTTCTCGTGCCATTGTCTAGATCCTTCAACCATCTTCCGGAGTATTTTCTTTATGTTCTTATTGGCCGCTTCAACCGCACCATTTGCCTTGGGACGGTACGGAGTAGAGTGCCTGTGAGCAATCTTAAACTGCTCACATGTCTCCTTCATCAAATGACTATTAAGATTAGCCCCATTATCTGTGATGATTACCTTTGGGATCCCAAACCGACATATGATATTTGCATGCACGAAGTCAACTACAGCCTTCTTGGTCACAGACTTGAATGTCTTCGCTTCCACCCATTTGGTAAAATAATCTATAGCTACCAAGATAAATCTGTGCCCATTTGATGCTGCTGGATCAATTGGCCCAATAACATCCATGCCCCATGCAACAAAAGGCCATGGCGCGGACATCGTATGTAATTCTGATGGTGGAGCATGAATCAAATCTCCATGTATTTGGCATTGATGACACTTACGCACAAAACTTATACAATCTCGCTCCATCGTGAGCCAATAATAACCTGCTCGAAGAATTTTCTTTGCTAGAACATACCCACTCATATGCGGTCCGCAAACTCCGGAATGCACCTCAGTCATGATAGTTGTGGCCTGCCGTGCATCTATACATCTCAACAAACCGAGCTCTGGCGTTCTTTTGTACAGTACTCCTCCACTAAGGAAAAACCCACTTGCCAACCGTCGAATTGTTCTTTTCTGATCACCGGTGGCCTGCGTTGGATACACTCCCGCTTTGATGTACTCTTTGATATCATGGAACCATGGCTCTCCATCGATTTCCTCTTCTATCATATTGCAGTAAGCATGTTGATCACGGACTTGAATCTGCAATGGATCAACATAGGCCTTATCTGGATGGTGCAACATTGATGCCAAAGTAGCCAAAGCGTCAGCAACCTCATTATGAATCCTTGGAATGTGTCTGAATTCTATGGCCTGAAAACGCTGGCAAAGCTCATGCAGACATTGTCGATACGGTATAAGCTTCAAGTCCCGTGTTTCCCATTCCCCTTGAATCTGGTGTACCAGTAAGTCCGAGTCACCCATGACCAAGACTTCCTGTACACCCATATCCACAGCTAATCTCAATCCCAATATACACGCCTCATATTCTGCCATGTTGTTTGTACAGTAGAAACGAAGCCGAGCTGTAACAGGGTAATGCTGACCTGTTTCCGAAATAAGTACTGCTCCTATTCCCACACCCTTCATATTTGCAGCCCCATCAAAGAAAAGTTTCCATCCCGACTTCTCAGCTTGTTCTAATTCTTCAATGTGCATTATCTCTTCATCAGGGAAATAAGTTTTCAAAGGCTCATAATCTTCATCAACGGGGTTCTCAGCCAAGTGATCGGCTAATGCCTGTGCTTTCATGGCAGTCCGTGTCACATAGACAATGTCGAACTCTGTAAGTAAGATCTGCCACTTTGCAAGCCTTCCTGTGGGCATGGGTTTCTGGAAAATATACTTCAACGGGTCCAAGCGAGATATAAGGTAAGTGGTGTAAGATGACAAGTAATGTTTCAATTTCTGTGCCACCCAAGTTAGGGCACAACATGTCCTTTCCAGATGAGTATACTTGACCTCGTAAGATGTGAACTTCTTACTGAGATAGTAGATAGCCTGCTCCTTTCTGCCCGTAACATCATGCTGCCCCAGTACACAGCCGAATGAACTGTCCACAACTGTCAGATATAGAATCAAAGGTCTCCCTGGTTCTGGTGGGACCAGCACGGGTGGGTTTGACAAATACCTCTTTATCTTATCAAAAGCCTCCTGGCATTCATCAGTCCATTTGACCGCGGCATCTTTCTTTAACAATTTGAAAATTGGTTCACACGTTGCCGTGAGCTGAGCAATGAACCTGCTGATATAGTTCAGTCTTCCCAACAAACTCATCACCTCGGTTTTGTTTCTTGGAGGTGTCAACTCCTGAATAGCTTTGATCTTTGACGGGTCTAATTCAATACCCCTCCGGCTAACTATAAATCCCAACAACTTCCCAGATGGCACCCCGAAAGCACATTTCGCAGGATTGAGCTTAAGATTGTATCTGCGAAGCCTTTGAAAGAATTTTCTCAAATCTCTGGCATGGTCAGATTGCTGTCTAGACTTAACGATCACATCATCCACGTATACCTCAATTTCTTTATGTATCATATCATGGAAGATAGTTGTCATGGCCCTCATATAAGTTGCCCCAGCATTTTTCAAACCAAACGGCATGACCCGATAACAATACGTTCCCCACGGCGTGATGAATGCCGTCTTTTCTGCATCTTCCTTATCCATTAGAATCTGATGATAACCCGCATAACAATCCACAAAAGAGCCAATATCATGTTTGGCACAATTGTCGATCAGTATATGGATGTTGGGCAGTGGGAAATTATCTTTTGGGCTTGCTTTGTTAAGGTCTCGATAATCGACGCACACCCTGGTCTTGCCATCTTTCTTTGGCACAGGCACGACATTGGCTAACCAAGTGGGGTACCGTGTAACCTGAATGACCCTTGCCTCAAACTGCTTGGAGATCTCTTCTTTGATCTTCACACTTATGTCTGTTTTGAACTTTCTCAACTTCTGCTTGACAGGGAGGAGTGCTGGATCAGTGGGCAATTTATGAACCACCAAATCGGTGCTTAGACCCGGCATATCATCATATGACCATGCAAAAACGTCTTTGTACTCATGCAATACTTTAATTATCTCCTCCTTGAGTTGTGGATCCAAATGAACACTTATTTTAGTTTCCCGTACGTTATCTTGGTCCCCTAGATTAACTGCTTCTGTGTCATTTAGGTTAGGTTTGGGTTTTTCTTCAAAGTGGCTTAATTCTTTACTAATTTCCTCATAAGCTTCATCATTATTACAATCCATCCCATCATCACACTCGACCTCTTGTATTATTACTTCTGAATTAGATTGGCTTTTAAAGCTGGGCCGAAGATTCCTCATGCATGTCATGTCATTGATATCAGCATAAAGAGAACTGTACAAAGAAAAGAAACGAAAATGGAAAGAGAATTAGGGACGAAGAAAATTGCATTTCATTAAACGTAAAGACAACAAGGTTTTAACTCATCCAAACGGACGGAACATAACAACTGGATTACAAACCCTGGAATAATCCAGGTGACAAAAAGGAAAACAAAACCCACTACCACGACTCCCTCCGAACTGGAAGAGGAGTAGCTTCCCAATTGCTGATGTTAGCACGTGGTCCGATGTACTGTATGTCTGCTCTGCTTGACCCTTCCCCGGCCTCAACCATGTTTACTTCAACAAATACTTTCTCAAACACCTTATCCAAATTCCCATCCGCCTCAACTAACGAACCCGATATCTTTGCCAATGACTGTTTCTTGATATTCGGCCTGACGAAGGACCTGGACAATCGAGGAATTGGTTTAGGGAGCACCCAAGCTTTCTTCTTCAATTTACGGGCCTTTCTGATATCTGCCGCTGTTGGTTTGAACCCTAACCCGAAGGTGTCCAAATTTTTGGGCAAAGACACAGGTTGAGTAATGCCCTGCAGTTCAACCCCCAAACCCTTCCCGGGCACGAACCCGTTATTCAACATTTCTGACACTACCATGACGGTCGTAGCTGACACCCTAGGACATGGCATGCTTTTACCCTCAAGCAACCTGCTCACCGGAACCGTGTCGAGGATCTGATACACCCATGGCCCCTTATCATCTTCGGTCTCTATAAAGGGTACAATGGCATCATTCACGGCGCATGTGTGATCTTCCCCATGTAACACAATTTCTTGTCTGTCCCACTCGAATTTGATCATTTGGTGCAGTGTGGAGGGCACGGCTTTTGCCGCATGAATCCACGGTCGACCCAACAAAAGATTATAGGATACTGCAGCATCCAACACCTGAAATTCCATCGTGAACTCGACTGGGCCAATAGTCAATTCGAGTACAATATCCCCTACTGTGTTTGTTCCCCCTCCATCGAACCCTCGAACACAAATGCTATTTTTGCGGATTCTATCCTCATCAATCTTTAACTTGTTCAATGTGGATAACGTGCAAATATTAGCGCTCGACCCGTTATCGATTAGTGCCCGAGTAACCATTGAACCTTCACATTTGACCGTCAAATAGAGAGCCTTGTTGTGTTCTGTGCCTTCCATAGGCAATTCATCATCAGAAAATGCTATCCTGTTCACTTCAAAGATCTTGTTGGCAATTGTCTCTAAATGGTTTACTGAGATTTTGTCAGGCACATGAGCCTCATTCAATATCTTCATTAAAGCTCGGCAATGCTCATCAGAGTGAATTAATAATGACAACAACGAGATTTGGGCCGGTGTTTTTCTCAGTTGATCAACAATGGAATAATCTTGTCCTTTCATCTTTTTCAGAAACTCTTCTGCTTCCTCTTCCGTTACAGCTTTTTTAACTGGCACTGGATTGTCTTTTGCGCCCTTAGCTTTTCTCAACTCTTCAGGGGCGAAACAACGTCCTGACCGGGTCAGTCCCTGTGCTTCACAACTTTCTTCCTCAATTTCCTTTCCTTTGTATGTCACCACTACTTTGTCATATTTCCAGGGTACGGCTTTGCTATCAACCATGGGTAACTGGACTACCGGTTTTATGACAACCGGCTCTATATAGACTCCCTTCACGACCACCACGGGCATGGATACTGACCTTGGTACCACTATCTTGACTGGCTCCTGCTTTTTCTCGGCCACAAACGATCCCTTTCCCATTACTAGCACTGGCTTGTCTTCTACTGCTTTTAACTGAACCACTGGCCTTGCACTCACTGTCTTTTCTTTGGTTTCCGTAGAACGAATCACCATAACCACCTGCGAAGGTTTCTTAGGCTCTTCCCCCTTATGTATCAGTTCGATCATGTTGGCCTCATAATGCGCTGGTAACGGATTTTGATTGATGTTCGGGGCCTCTGGAGCCTGTACCTCAATACGACGATTATCAATGAGCTCTTGGATTGCATTTTTCAACTTCCAACATTTTTCAGTATCGTGCCCCGGCATCCCTGAGCAATACTCGCAGCTAACAGAGTGGTCCAGGTTTCTGGGAAGAGGATTTGGTGCTTTGGATTCAACTGGGGTCAACATCCCCAACTGTTTCAATCTGTGGAAAAGAGAAGTGTAAGATTCTCCCAGCGGGGTAAATGTTTTTTTGTTTGGGGCCTTCTCATTTCTAAAAGCTTGGTTTGGGCGGAAGCTGGTTCCTGGTCTGTTAGCCCTGGGAGGTGGATAGGTGTTTTGTGGGTGTGGCTGTGTATTTTGGGGACTTGGTGTACGCCATTGCGAGTGCACTGGGGGTTGAGTGTAGGTCTGGGCATGGTGAATAGAAAATTGTGGTTCTGGTGGTGGATAATAGTGTTGCGGTGGACCATATGAGGTATATTGATAGTTTGGGTGATGGGGTCTGGGTTGGTTGTAGTAGAGTGGACGGTTATTGTGCCTGGACCAAACATTAGCTTCAACTGCAGCAACTTCTTCTTTCTTCTTCTTTCCCAGCACACCACCAGTACCGCTTTGGATGGCCTGGGTGGTTGCTTTCAAAGCCGAGTAGCTCAAGATCTTGTTAGATTTCAATCCTTCTTCAATCATGGCTCCCATCTTTACCACTTCATTAAACGACTTCCCGACAGATGTCACTAGATGACCAAAATAGGTAGGTTCCAATGTTTGCAAGAAGTAATCTACCATCTCACTTTCCCGCATGGGAGGATCAACCCTTGCAGCTTGTTCCCTCCAGCGGAAACCAAACTCTCTAAAACTTTCCCCAGGCTTCTTTTCTAGTTTCAACAATGACAGACGATCAGGGACTATTTCGAGGTTATATTGAAAATGGCCGATGAATGCCTGGGCCAAATCATCCCATGTATACCATCGGCCGGGGTCTTGCCTCGTGTACCATTCTAGCGCTGACCCGCTCAGGCTTTGCCCGAAATATGCTATCAACAACTCATCTTTTCCCCCAGCCCCTCTCATTTTGCTACAAAAACCACGCAGATGGGCTACTGGGTCACCGTGCCCCTCATATAAGTCAAACTTTGGCATTTTAAACCCCGCAGGCAACTGTACATCAGGAAAAGGGCACAAATCTTTGTATGCGACACTAACTTGGTTTCCTAAACCATGCATGTTCCTGAAGGATTGCTCCAGGCTTTTGACTTTACGAATTACCTCCTCTTGTTCTGCATTCTTAACCGGTTTCTCAACTTCTCCCGGGATTTCAAAATGGGGAGAGGAGGTATATGGCTCAGGCGCTTTGAAAGTGGGTTCGGGAGGGTAATATTGGGTGTCGTGAGCTTGGAATAGCGGCTCACTGGATGATCTATGTAGTGGAGCTGGGGGAGGTGCCACAAAGACGGGAACATTTGGTGGAGGAGGGTTTTGAGTGGGAGGTGGAGCTTGGGAATCATAAGCCTCTCTTCCCTGATAATAGTGATGGCTTGGGAAACTTGTTGAAGGACCGGGAGAGGGGTATTCCGGCGTGTGTACTGGTTGGAGGGTAGGAGTAACGGGTAGTTCTTGCCCCTTCTGGGCTCTAGCTAAGGCTATCTGCATTTCATTCATTTCTAGCCTCATTTTTTCCATTTTCTCCAGGGCTTCCTTCAGCATCTGATTGGCCGTTTTTTCTGACTCAACGCTGTTGTCTGACCCAGTCATGCTTTCTGGTATAGGACCTTTTGATCTTGTTTGATAATGGTACGGTGCCAGTACGCTCTAACAACTAACTGATATTGGAAAAACAACAAACTTGTCAGTGTTAGAGTCTTAACAGATATTGTAATTGCACGTTAATCATTTCTAACATGCTTTTGCTCTGACCTCATGCATCATCCCAGCTTATTTTTGCTCTGACAAACATATATTCTTTTTTTTTTTTTAAATTACGGTCGAATCTTATAGAGATTGCCTACGTATCGTGACCCCGCACGAATCAGACCAAGCGTAGTTCGTGCAGATAAATGTAAAAATATGGGTGGAAATAAAATGCTCAACTTTCATTAATAAACAGACTCTTACAAACTCGACATCTTTTGTTTTGGAAAGAAACTAACAAACGTAATCTGAAAGCAAACAAAAACTCTAAGCTGCAAACATACTCAATCCGGACGTACAAAAGACTGACTCGACATGGTAGACACTCAAAGACACGGACTATGCATATTCTAGTGCTTCAAACTTAGGTATCCGCGGGGCGTCGTTCGGCCTCGCCGCGGGTCTAGGATCCAAATCCCTTTCAAGCTGCTCTAACTCATTCATGGTTCGCTTCACATAGATCATCACTGCTGAGATAAAAGTAGTACGGGTCATGTCTTCACAAACCCGACATCTCCTGACAATAGCATGAGCAATGGCTCTAATCCTGTCTTTTGTTTGCTTCTTTTCTATGAGCAAGCGTCTTATCTGATCGCTGCACGTCTTTAAAGCTCGGGAGTCTTGCAAGTGCTGGTCTTGCAGCTGTTGCACTTCTGCCTCCATTTGGGCTAACAAGTTGTAACAATGTCCGCTCTCAGTTTCGAAGTCTCTAGCCTGCCTAACCGCTCTACCTTCAAGGGCAACTACTTTTCTCTTTAAATTGGCAACAATTTTCTCATGGTCCCTCTTCAACTGATTCAAGTATTGGCGACGCTCTTCGGTTCTTGTCGCCCATTGTGCTTTGAGTTCTGCCATGACATTTTCAGCTTTTCCTAGCTCATCCCGCCATTCTCTGACTTCGCTTTCCAATCTTTTTACCAATTGTTCATCGGATCGGCTCCTCGGTTGCTTATCGATGGTTATCTTCAACTGTCGGACTTGGGCTTTAAGAGCGTCATTTTCTCTGGCTAGTCTATTCATTTCACCTTGATCCTCGGCAACCTGTACACTGCTCTCGAATTTCAGACTCTCGACTTGTTGCTTTAATTTACCAATCTCAACCCGATAGCTTTCTTCCTTTGCTAACCAATCCCACTGCTCTTGGGACGACTTGGCGAAATCTTCGAGATGAGGTCTTTTAGCCGGTCTTCCATATGCCACGTCACCTCTGAACCATTCGTGATACCCTGGAGCAATTTCCCCTCTGACCCTATCAGACACACAAGTGTTTGCCATCAGATATTGACACTCACTCCAAATTTGACGAACCTCTTCCTCGGGGAATCGACCGTCAGGACTAATTTCGATCACTTGGGTACTTAAATCTTCATCTCTCGGTATTACTTGATATCTACCGAGTTGCCTCAGAACCCGATATGGTGCATAAGGTTGTATGCTTTTGAGTCCCATTAACAAAAAATGCGGTCGGGCTGCTGGCATATATATGACTTCCTCGACAGACAACCATCCAAGCACCCACTGTATCTGGCTAGCCTCGAGGTTCCGAAATAATAATGCCCAAGCTGTGACTCCTTCAGGTAGACCAACCCCTTTGATTCTCGTACAAAATTCCCCTATACAAGTTTTCTCAGCCGAGCCATAACTCAATAACTGAGAGCGCGGGCACAAATGCTCAATCATCCATATTTGCAACAATAAGTTACATCCCTCAAAAAATTTGCCCCCAGCTTTGCACGCAGTGAGAGCTCTGAAGATATCAGCCACAATCATAGGTGCTAAAGTGCTTTTCCCCATGGTTTGCAAAGTACTGACGACGCCTGCTATTTTCAAATCAATATTACCATCTTTCCTTGGGAATATTACGAGACCCAAAAAAGCTACCATAAATGCCACTCGCCTGTGTTTCTCCCATTTTTGTCGGCTATTTCTGCTGCAAAGCTTAAAGTCTGGATTATTGAACCCGCCCACATGTCCATATCTATCATACACGAAGCGGAAACTGCAGAAACCCTTTGCAAAATCTGGGTGATGAACTGTCCGGGGTACTTTCAAGGAATCCAGGAATCGATGTATGGTAATGGCTCTAGGAGCAATCAAGTATTTGAATCTCAATGGAGCTTGGTCACTTCCAATGTACCCCGCTATTTCTTCTATTGTTGGGGTGAGTTCAAAGTCTGAAAAATGAAACACATTATGTGCCGAATCCCAATGGGCGACCAATGCCCTGATGATATCCCCCCGAGGCTGAATGTCTAATAAATCCGGAAGGTCTTTCAAATATTTTCTCACTTCGTCTTGCCCTTCTTTGCCCAAATCATTCCACCACAATTGCAGCTCAAAAGGGATTTTGGTCATTATTGAAAAAGGCTCATTTATTGTTGTGCTCATCCTGCACATTTATTAAAGCGTTTAAGCAAAAGAAAACTTTTATTTAACTCCAAAAACTACTATCTATATTATCGACTCAAAATTAACCCTATATTTTAAATGAAGAACTCAATTCTTAATTCTAATATTTTTAGATAAAAGACCCGATATTGCGACACGGCCTTCCTGCGCCTCAGGGGCAAAAATTTTAAGGCTGTGAAGGTCAAAAATCAAAATACGACCAAAGGTGGTTGTTTATGCAAAGTCAGCCCTTCGGTGCCCCGTTTGGGAATATTTGGCTATTTATGACATAACAACATCACCTGACTTATTTATGACTCTTTTTTTTTATCGTTTTTCAAATTAGGAAACTCACTATTGCAAACACAGCCTTTCAACGTCTCGGGGACGAAGATTTTTAAGGTTGTGTGGGTCAACTGGACCAAATCTTAAATATGACCCAAATGTGGCTGTTTATGCAAAGTCAGCCTTCCGGCATCCTCTTCGGGAACATTCAGCTATGTCTTCATAAAACAGCGTCACCCGACTTCTTAGAAATTTGACATATATATTTTGCTATTATTAGCAAAAGGGGAGGTTGGACACCACCCGACTTATTTATGGCAAAATTAAAATTCTTGACATGTTTTTTTTTTTTTATTTATTTGTTTTTTGGCTTTTTTTTAGCAAAAAGGGGGTTGGACCCGATGAGGGTTGCCTACGTATCTCACATCCGGTGAGAATCAAACCCGCGTAGTTCGGTCAAATTAACCGAACTATTTTAAAACATGACTCTTTTTCATTTTTATTTTTTTCCTGGCAAGACAATCTATTTTCCTTTTCTATTTTTGAAAAAGACAAAATAACGATTTTTTTTTCATTTTCAACAAACAATAAAACAATCTATTTTTCCGGAAAAAAAAATAATAAAAGACTTTTTTTTATATATATTTTTTAGTAAAACAAAATAAAATATTTTCCCTTTTTTTTTTCAAAATTTCGGCAGAGTTTCGCCAGTAATTGGTCATTGATTTTTTTCTAAAATAATCAATTAACTCCCTAACTGATATATTCTTTTTCCCTTTTTTTTCTTTTTTTTTTCAATTTTCCAACATTCCCGAGATTCAGAAACCGGTCAACATGCAAGTTCGGAACAAATATATGTACAGAGCAAGTAGGATGCATCGGAATGGTCTTTTCATTTCAGGTTGCTAGTCCTAGACGGACCCAACCCCTGTGTTGAGTCCCCTAAGTCATATGTAACGTGATGCAAATAATCGTTCCTATTAGGGATCCGGCATGAGGTTTCGTTATACTAGGTTTATAACCTGGGTATATGTTCTAGACTGTGTACCCGAGCGGACAACTCGAGTCGAGGAGGGGGCAACTTACCGGGAACCAAAAGGCCATCCGGCTTCGTAACTTATCCGTCCTCTTTCTTATTTCAGGTATTGACACTAACAGAATAGGGAGCCTCGACCAGCGAGCTTCTCCCCGGAGGTAAGAAGAGAAGGGTTTCGGCCACAGTTTATATACAGTTCAGATAATATCAAAGCGGTAAAAGACAACATTTAGTATGTTATGTCAGAACATGCAATATATATCAGATAATAAAGCCAAATATAACAATTATTCTAAGCTCGAATTCTTGAACCCTGAACTAGTGGTTCTGGGTCGTTATCCCCAGCAGAGTCGCCAGAGCTGTCACACCTCCTTTTTCCGCCCTCGCGAGGGTACAGGAGTTTTTTCCAATTAAAGGACAGTCGAAACGGGATTTATTTCTTTATTTCAGAGTCGCCACTTGGGAGATTTAGGGTGTCCCAAGTCACCTATTTTAATCCCGAATCGAGGAAAAGAATGACTCTGTATTACAGTCTGCGCACCAGAAATCCGGATAAGGAATTCTGTTAACCCGGGAGAAGGTGTTAGGCATTCCCGAGTTCCGTGGTTCTAGCACGGTCGCTTAACTGTTATATTCGGCTTGATTATCTAATATAATACGTATTATAAACTTATGTGCAAATTTTATCCCTTAGCCGCTTTTATTATTCTTTTTATTTATTGTTAGTATTTTACGAAAAATTGCAACATTGTGAAAACGTATTTCAAATCACGTCGCAATCAATTGCACCCGTGGTTATCGACACATTTCGACTCCGTTGAGATTTAGATTTGGGTTACATAAATGCACACCCGTATTTAAGGAAATAACATTATTAAATACGCGTCTAGAGCGACTAGCGTGTCATTATTTTGGGTAGGGCCGTGAAATTTGCTAAAACGGCTCCTCCCTAATTCTAAGCAATTAACTGTACATTTATTGAGGGCCCCGAAATCTATACATTTCATTAAGCGAGGCTCATCTCATTTATTTTAAATGGACAAATCTTAAAGCGACTACATTTTTTCTATAAAAATTAGTCTCTAAAATAAAGAAAGAAAAATCCTAATTAATTACTAGCTTTTATAATTTTAAGAAAACATGACATGCTAATTGCTTGGTTAATACAAATATTGATGAAAAAAAAATTACTCTTAATTTCGAAATTTAAAATAAAATAAAAATTCAACAACTAATATTCAAAATAAACAAATATAGCTAGATTAAAACTCAGCATTGTTATTATTATTTTTTTTTAAAAAAAATATTATTGAGATTAATTATTCACAATCATTTGAAACTAGATTTAACCATAATTACTAAAGCTTATTAGAAAGTTTATTAGACTTAAACGTTCTTCTAATCTTGCTTAAGCTCAAGTCATGCCTTAATGCCTAATTTACGATGTTTAATTTAAATTCATGTTTTAACTAAATTTAGCTACTTGTTCATGATCAACCTACAATCTTGAAGCCTTCATAGCTAGTGAATTAACCTGTTTTGCCGAACTGATTTATTACAGACTAACTTATGATATTATTTTCTTATTCCAGCTATTATTTAGTAATTCATGAAATAGCTTAAATACAATCAACAAAAGAAACAAAGAAAAAAAAACGAAATTAAAACTTCAAATTTTCATTCTTCATATGTATTCATGCTTCATATTTCGGATTACAATAACCAGCTTTTCAGTTGTGTACCTGATATTGGAAGCAAAAGAAAATGAATATGAGTATCAGCAGCAGCAGTAAAATCAGTACAACACAGCAACAATAGCCCAGCAACAGTAACAAACCAGTGGAGTAGTAATCCAAAAAAAAACAAAATCTTCCAGCTTTGATGAAACAACAATTAATTCTGATTTCAAACAACAAAAGAAAGCAGAATATTTTTTTTAGTTTTTATTTTTATTTTTTGAAAGCTTAAATATTTTTCGGAATTTTCTATCTCTTAAATGTTCAGCCCTTTTCTCTCTCTTATTTTCAGATTTGTTTCTCTCTCTCGTATTTGTGTATTTTTTCTCTATCTCTCTGTCTATATTTTTTGATTTCAAGACCTCACATATATAACCCATCCCATAAACCTTTCAATTAATTAAAATCCATACTTTTCTCTACCCAACCCATTATCTTTCCACTCATCCCCATTACATTAAATAAACATATCACACCACCCCATTTCATTTTGTCCCCCATGCTTCATTTAAAATAATGCAAGATTCCCCTTTAAATTAAATCTTGTCCCCCCTTTATATTAAATAATCATATCACAACCCACCCCATTTCATTTTGTCCCCCATGCTTCAAATAAACAATTACAAAATGTACAATTCCTAAACTACCCCTTCCGACCTTACTGAAATTACCAAACTACCCCTGAACGTATTACAAATTTACCAAACTACCCATCAGCTATAACACATCAATTAATCAAACTTAACCAAAATATAGACAATATGATCAATTTCTAACAATGTTCAAACAACAATATGAACACGGATGAACATCATAACAACAATATCACATGAACATGATTTTAACAACATTTCAACAACAAATCACATGAACACAAATTGAACAACCAAGAACAACTAAAATTTGATTGAACAATATTTTTAGCAACAACAAACCTATTTTTCGGATTTAAACAACAACAATCAAACAAGTATATTTAGATTCTTAAATTCAATAATATTGAACTTAAAATCAACTCTAACAACATTACAACAAACAATTCTTATATTAAACTTTAAACAAGATTATGAGACCAATTCAAGAAATAATCACAAATGATAAACAAGAAATAAGAAAATCAAACTATACAAATTTCGGATTCAAGATCAATCAAATAAAGTATGAACATGAATGAAAAGATTCAACCACAATAACAAACTTTATTCAAATTTCGAATTGAACTTAAACAAAACAAATAAACATATTCAAATCACTAATCTTCAAATAATCAATTAATCTTTCTTAATTAAATCCAACAAAAAAAATATAACAAAGATACATGATCATGAATGAAATCTATATTAAACAAACAACGGATTCAAGCGATTTAAACTAAATCTAACAATATTAAACCTAAACTAACAATTCCTTTTTTTTGCAAAAATTAAATTAACATGAAATAAACTGAAAATCAATTAATTAAATTTTCATTTGAATCTGAAAATTAAACCAACCAAACATATAAACAAACTAAAAAAAAATTATTTCAATGATGAACAAACAAAACAAGAATTGAATCATTTATCGATTTTGGATCCGAAAAATATCAAACAAATTACGGGCAAAAAATGAAACTCAAAAACCCACTAACCGGATCGAAACAATGACGAACTTGAACGGAAACAAATCTGCCCGGAAACAAATATCGCACCAAAATCATTTGACGCCGAAGACGATCACGAACGGACAAACGAAGAGCTTGAAGGAGAGGTAGCAGACAACCGTGAAAGCGATGCCGGACGGGGCAGCAGCAATGCAAAACGTGAGCAGCAGTAGATGCTGGACGAAGCAGTCACGCAGCATCATGAAGTGAGGAAGAAGAAGAAGCAACGATCAACGTGAACTTGAAGAAGAAGAAACACTCGCGATCTTGAAGAAGAAGAAGAAACACGGGCGGCGGGTGTGTGTGTGTTGTGTTGCCGTGGTTGTGTGTGTGTATGTGAAGGAGAAGAGGTGGGGGAAGGGCAGCCATGGATGGGGTGTTTGGATGCTTGAAGAAGAAGAAGAAAAGAGAGAAAGAGAAGGGGGGGGGGGGGCGGATGAGAGAGAGGGATTTTTTAGGGTTTTCTTCCTTTTCTTTTTTTTTGTTTTGTTTTGTTTTGCTTTGTTTTTTTTTTTTGAAATGCAAGATAGGGGGTGTTGGGTTATGGACCGGGTTGACCCGGTTTGAAATGGACTGGGTCGTTTGGGAAGATTGGGCCATTTTTTGGGCCTGTGGCTTGAAATCGAAGAAGAGGCCCAATTCCGACTTTCTTTATATTTTCGCTCTCTTTTCTTCTTTTTATTTCTCTAAAACTAAATTATAAAAATACTTAAATTATTATTAAGAACTAAATTAAGTTATAAAAGTGCAAATTAACTTCCAATAACAATTAACGCACAATTAAGTAATAATTAAGCATAAAATTGTATATTTGGACATTAAATGCTAAAAATGCAAACGATGCCTATTTTTGTAAATTTTTATTTTTTTGTAAACAAACTTAATTACTAACAAATTATAGAATTAAATCCTACATACAAAATGCGATATATTTTTGTATTTTTTATTAATTTAGCAAATAAACATGCACAGACAAATACAAATAATTATTCAAAATATCACAAAATATCACAAAATTGCACACCAAGGAAAATTATTTTATTTTTGAATTTTTGGGGAGTAATTCTCATATTGGGCAAAAATCACGTGCTTACAGCTGCCCCTCTTTGCCCGAAGACACGTAGGGTTTTCGTGCAAAGATAAAGCGAGCGATTTTTGCCCATCCGAGTACTCCGTGTGAAGCATTTTTGAAAAAGATTTGACCGAACCTTTGCTTCAAAGGTTTCCTACATATCCTGGGCTAAACAGGAATCAGGTCAATGTAGTTCGGGAAGTTTTTGTTCCTTAACCTTCCATTTTTTTGGGGGTACTAGTGGTCTATCATTAGCATATCCGTTCAGATAATCACGTTATCCATTATCGCCTTTCTAAACTACGCATGTCTTCAACAAAATATTCAAACATCATAGCTACATAGTCTTACTCTTGTTTCATTGTATTTAAGTGGCCTTACTATGGCCCTTCCTCCCCAACTTAGGACGAATGCCCCGGATTTTGACACAAGTCTTGAATTTAGCAACTTCATGGACATATGTTTCATATCTCTATCCCTCACATATATGTTCGACTATTAGGGAGATTGAAGTCAGCATTGTATTAACCTCATAAGTTCTCTACTCTTATTCAGCCACACGGACTTGGGATTCCAATTCCTCATGTCAATATCCTTTAGGAGTGTAACACAACTTCATACACTTATGGGATTCTTATAACATTCATAGCATAAGGGTCTTCTCATTATGGGTTCAATTGACTCTCATTTCATGACTTCTTGTCTCCCGTGAGAGACTTACATGTTTGTCATTACTCTCCTGGTCATGCCTTACATATATCACATGCTTATATAATAAATTTTTCTTTTACACCTTAGGATCATATACATGCTTCCCACACTATCAACAGGTGCCATATAAGCTCACGTCTCATTTATCAAGTCAATTTCTCTTTGGAGGTGGGTGATCAATTTAAACACTTTTCTCATATAAAGTATTCTTCTGGTACTATGTACGTATCTCATATATCCGTACAATTTGTTCAACATGATACACGTGGCCTTTCTCATTGATCATTCCATATGACAACATTACTTGAAATAGACGAAAGAGCGTTTAAACTTATATCGAATCTCAACGCACGAGTTAGAAGACAATCTTATAGTCAAGCTTTATCGCACGATCTGGAGTGTTGAAGAATGGTAATATTCCTAAATGTCCGTGTAGCCTCCAACTTATAGATGTGGTCGACAACACACCGATAAGAAAGACTCTACTAGACACGGCTCCGAGACATCCTAGGACACTTTAAAACCTTAGGCTCTGATACAAAGTTTGTCACGCTCCAAAATCCGAGAAGCGCGACCGACGCTCAACTGAGTAAACCCGATTGAGCAAGCCTGTTAGGTTTCATACTACCCAAATTCATCGTTGAATAAAGAGGAAATGTACACCATTAATCAAATTCTATAAACATGTCATTAACAATTCCATTTCATTTCCATTAACAACTTCGTTCACAATTTTGAAGATATTACAAGTTTTATACAACATTGCCAAACATCAATATTTCCACTTTAATTCCAATACCCGACACTACCCACAATTTGTCTACAGAGCCTCTAAATAACACTGAAGATTAATATAGAAATGCCGGCAACAAGGCTCCGGCTATAACTCAAATATAATGTACATGATAAACAGATGAAACACGACCCCGAAACGAAGTGGGGCTCACCAAGTCAACTGAAAGGATGATACGGCACTAGCTGCGACCAACACTGCCTGCTATAGAAACACCTACATCCATTTAAAGACATAGCGCCCCCGACAAAAGGGACATTAGTGCCATCGAATAGCACTAGTATGTATAACTAAACATCATCTAGTTAGAAAGAACTTTCATAGCAAACATAAGGAAATCACAAGTATAACTCAAAGCTTCAAACGATCACAACATTATCAAGGTAAAAGAATCATACAATTCTCACATTTGTTTCCATAGCCTTTAGTTTGGGGCATTTCATATTATTCATCATTGTTCACAATACCACCGCTAGCTTGAGCGGAGTCCGATCTCGACCCGATCGGCTAGGTTGCCTCACTTGAGACATACTCTTCAATCAAAATCTCATTTTTCCTTTTTATCCGGGATTCAATATCAACACAATATCACCATGAGTGCGGCATGGCGTCCGATCTCGGCCCGATCGGCTAGGCCGCCTTACTAAGGCATTTCCCTTTTCCATCAATCATCTCAATTCAATCTTTGTTTCACATATGTCATTTCATAGGCACTTGGGGCCACAACTATCACGTCATATATTTGGCACTAGGCCACATTTTACATCATTCCCAATTTCAAAGATAGATTTGTAACTTAGGATAATATGTGCACACAAGAGCAAATAAAGTTGTAAGCATGGATGAGACTTCACATAGAGGACACAACATATGCAGTTTCAATCTCAATTTAAGGTCTAAGCATTTCAGTACATGATTCATATTTCTTGCACCCTTTCAAGTTATCAGGAATAGCATATTTATCATATTGAGACACATCTTTAATGCATATAAGATCGCAACCCCAAATTCATGTGAAACAACAATCAACACAACAATTAAACTTTGATCTTACCTTATTTACACAAACACCGACGGAGCTCGATTTCTAAAAGACGGGGTTTTAGCCATACATACCTTTCTTGAGCTTTCCTTTAATTACTACGATATTTCGGAAATTCTAGCAACTTCAATCTATTTTGAGACATAACAAAATTGAACACTAATTAGGAAGATATTCATAATTCTAGCTCATTTGAGCATTTTATCAAACACCATATGAGCGTTAAATCTTTATGGTCCTTTTATAGAGGATTTTATCAACCCACAACCCATACTTTTCCATTTTTAGCTCAACCATGTTCCTACACCTTTTGACAGCACATGCAAACAAGATAACAAATCCAATACCGACAATTTTTTTGATAAATACCCGCCTTTAGCTAAAATTCGAAATTAAGGGTTAGGGTGTAGAATCTTACCTCTTTGATAAAGAACTTGAAGGATTTCTTGTTGGATTTCAGGGCTTGGACAAGATTTTTTTTTATGAACAAGGCCCTTGAGCTTCTTCCTCTCTCTAGATATGTTCTCCCCTCTCTCTAAAAGCTCCATAAATCCCCAAAATAATGAACCCCAAATAAGTTAAATGAAATGGGGTTCGGGTCTTAAAAAAAACCATTTTTGTACAGCCGCAGCGTGTGGGGCGCCGCGGCGTGTGGTCCGCCACGGGGTGCGGGGAGTCTGTTCAAAATATGTCTGGAATTGAAATTTCGGACCATTCTGGAATTCCTACAGGCGGGGCGCATGGGGCGTCGCGGTAGTGTAAAATTCTGCGCTACTTTGGTCATAACTTTTGGTAGGAGTGTCCGAATGATGAACGGTTTGAAGCGTTAGAAACTAGACTCAATGACCTTTCATTTGATAGGTTTTTCATCGCACAAAACCTTATATAAATAGAGATATACTTGTCCAAAGTGAGGTCTTGTGCGTACTCATTTACAACTTTAGTCTATTTGGTAATTTTCCAACTTGTCTTAGACTTAGGCTTTTCCTTAGACCCCAAATCAATTATAATAAGACTTATACACTTATTACCATATCCAAATGATATCCATAATATCATTAATCCTTATTTGCATGCAAGATAAAATAATTAGCCTACCTTGGCACCATAAAATCTTAAATTACTAAGCAAAATTTTTTTGGGGCTTTACAACAACAAAACAAACAAACTAAATGGGGGTTACAAACCTAGACAACACTAAATGGGCTACTACGACTAAACAAACTAGGCAAAATAAAATGATAGAAGGGTTTAAGTCACAAGACAATATCCGGATTACAACCCTGAAATAACCCGGACAGTAGAAATGACAACAAAATAAACTACCAAAACTCCTCCCTGGCTAACCAAGAAAAGAGCATCTTTCCAATCATCGAACTCAACATCTTAGCCACTGACTTCTGCATCAACAATACTAGGACCTTCACAAGTCTCCATCACATTGTTCTTAACAGATTGCCTTTGGGTTCCCTTTTCTTGCTCGTTCTTAGGATCAACCTCTGATAGCGCTGAAAGCTTCGTAGCACGTGGACCTCCGAGGATCCCAGAAGAATTCTCACATTTCTTTTCAAAATAAATCATACCCACCATATGTGTCTCATTATGCATAGGTGACAGACTTTGACTTTTGTCTGCTGCATCTGGATTTTGCACGACAATGTCAACTGCATCAATAAGCTTCTGAATCGCGTTCTTCAGATTCCAACACTTCTCTATATCATGCCCCAAGGCATCTGAGCAATATGCGCACTTTTGAGAAAAATCAAACTTCTTTGGAAGAGGGTTTGGCATTTTTATCTGGATCGGCTTCAACATGTCCAATTTCCTTAGCCTCTGGAACAGGCTGGCATATGACTCTCTCAATAGAGTGAAGGTTTTCTTCTTCCGCAACCTCTCATTCTTAAATGCTTGATTGGGCTGGAAACCTGATCCAGGGGGTTTCGGTAGGCTCGTGGGGGCGGGTAAGACATTTAGGGAAGTGGTGTGGGCCATCGCCGGCCTTGTGGGTGTGGAGAATATGGTGGTGCATTGTGGACAGGGTACTGGGAAAGTGATGTACGACTTTGGGAGTTCTGTGGAGAGAAGTAACATTGGGGAGGGCCATCTGGTGCACAATGATATCCATGGGGACGATGTCGAGGCTGGAAGTGTTGAGCATAAAGGCCCATCAGATCATCTTTTCTATTTCTCTTTCTTCCACCCAAACTTACTAGGATGTTCTGAATGCCTTTCGTAGTATCTTTCAATGCCGAATAACTCATGATTTTTCCTGACTTGAATCCCTCTTCTACCATCTCCCCCATTTTTAACACATCATTGAAAGTCTTACCCAAGGCCGAGATAAAATGACTGAAGTAGGTGGTCCCCTGGGCTTGTAGGAAAAGCTCAACCATTTCTTTTTCACCAATCGGGGGACTGACTTGAGCAGCTTGCTCCCTCCATCTGAGCCCAAACTCCCTTAAGCTTTCCTCCGGCTTTTTTTCCATTCTAGATAGGGGAGAGCGGTCTGGGGTAACGCCTGATTTGTATTGAAAGTATCGAACAAAATCTTGAGCCATGTCACCCAATATAGGCCACTTACCAACATCTTGACGATTATGCCATTCCAAAGCTGCCCCAGTCAAGCTCTCACTGAAATACGCCATCAACAAATTATCTTTCTCGCCAACACTTCTCATTTCACTGCAATAATCCCTCAAATGGGCTACCGGATCTCCACACCCATCATACAAGTTAAATTGTGGCACTTTAAATCCCGCGGGCAGGCGAACGTCAGGGGACACAGACAGCTCTTTGCAAGCCATGCTACCCTGGTTTCCCATTCCTTGCTTGTTCCTTATGGACTGTTCTATGCCTTTCAGCCTCCTGGTATCCCATCTCGCCCTTCTCTTCCTGTGAACTTTTCATTTTCAACATGAGGCTCATCCCGCAGGCCCTGCTTGTATAAGTTGGGGACCTTGTGGGCAACCTCTGAGGGGTAATGTTGGGCATCATGAGCTTTGAATAGGTGTTCATTGTCGAGGATAATGGATGTGACAGGAGGGCACTTTTGGGAAAAGATAGTTGGAGGACGAGTGATAGAGCTACTAGGGTGGTTGGGAAAGCTGTAATAAGCGGGTGGATCTGGAGAGTATGGAGGATCATATGGCATTGGGTCCGAAGTTTGGGTAAGGGCTGCATCTAGGAAGCTAGGTGGTGGTGGGGGAGGTGTCTTCCCAGTCATCCAAGCCTGATACATGTCCGCCATGTGTTGTCTTAACATCTTACCTCTTCAACCAACCCATTGTCCTGTTCAAACAACTGCTTCCGGGCACCGGTATCAACCAACTCAATTCTGTTGTTGTCTGCCATTGCCTTTTGACTTTATGTTGTGGAGAGGAGTTACTACTTCGAGAACCACAAACCAACCACCTTTTTGCTATGAAGATATCAAAAGGAACAAAATGGAGTCATCCCGTTAGCGTTAGGGCATTTAACAGAAAAAATATCACATTGCGTGCAATGCACCTAGCAACAATTAATGGTTCTAGAATGACTTCGAGGGTCATATGGTCACTTGGCATCATCCCAATTTGTCCATTTGAATCTTCTCTTTTCTTTTCTTTCCTTGCACTTCTTAGCTCGCTCATTTTCTTTCCCCTTTTTCTTTCTGATTATCGCTCTTTTCTTTCCTCTCATTTCTCACATCCCATGATTTCACCTCCTTTTTTCCTTTTTTCTCTCTCTTTTTTTCTTTTTTTTTCTTTTCTTTTTTCTTTTAATAAATAAAAAATGATTCGATCGAACCTTATGTAGGTTGCCTACGTATCATGACGCCGCATGAATCAGATCTTTGCATAGTTCTAGAAGATCGAGAATAAAGTAAACAAACTAACGTTCTCACTTCTTTTCTTTTCTTTTCCTTTTTTTTTTTTTTTTACCTTAATGACCATTCTGATGAGAAAAGAGAAATAAAAGAAGCAAATGCTTTTTTTTGTTGAATTTTTTAGACTTAATGTTCTATATCCTATTCTAAACTCAATCTTATACGAGCAAGAAAGATTTCGAACCAAGAAATAAAAAAGATAAAAAAAATATTTTTTGGATTTCGATTTGATTACCTAAGGAAGAAACTCTGAAAATAAACCAAAGATAAAGTATGTTGTTTTCTTTTTCTTCTATGTACGATGTCCTAGATTTTTAGTAAAAATAAAAGAGTTTTTTTTCCTATTCATTTTTCATTTATTTCGCAAAGAAGAACCTCAAAAGAAAAATCTTTTTTGGGTTTTTTGAATTAATATCTTAGAAAAACCTTTAAAGAGGTACCTAAAAACAAAAATTCTCTCTTTTTTGAATTTTTAGTCCTAATATACGAAAGGAAATATAAAGGCAATTTTTATTTTGCGTTCTAGCTATTAATTTCCTAAATGAAAAACCACAAAAGATTTTTGAACTTCTAGAGTTAGTTCTAAAGAAAACATCTAACAGAAATATAAAAACGCAAAATCTATTCTTTTTTTTAGTTTTTGATTTATTACACTTTTTCTCAAATACAAAATAAGAAATACCATAACAAAAGACTCGACATTACTGTACAAAACTAGAAGTTAAAAGACGACATAAAAAGAACAACATACTCAAAGCATAAAAACTAAAAAAAAATCTCCTTAAGCAAATTCCTGACTGGATGGTCCTAAGGCGTCTGCCATGCCCAAACTCCGGTAAGATCCACACCTGTATGAGAAAATTGAAACCAACACTATGTGAGACAATAACATTCCTTACAAGACACATGCCAGACATGATTGAAGCTATTTCTGCAAAATTAACCTATGCGGCTAAAAGTAGATAAAATGCAAGATTTGGCTAAGACCCCGCGAAGCCAAGAACCTAAGACTTACTAGGAAGACTGGACCCTATGTGGGTTTCCTACGTATCTTGCCCCGAGAGACGAGAATCAGGTTCGCGTAGTTCGGGCAGATTGGATACCGGCGAGAATTAAAAAAAACAACTAATTTAGAGAAAACATATTCTTTGTCTTTTTTTAAAAAAAAAATGATGACACATGTAACTTTTTTTTGGATTTTTTTTTTTTTTTTGATTTTCTGATTTACGGAAAATGATGAAAAAGTGCAAAATCTTTTTTTTGTTTTGAATTTTCAAGCTCTTTTTTTTTTCTTAACAAGAATGTGACAGAAAACATAATCGGGCCCCGCTCGCTTTATCTTCACACTTCAACCTCTTTTTTTTTTTTTTTTCATTTGCCCTCAACTATCATTGGTCCGCCAAATGACCCTTTTACCCTTGAAGAAATGCAACATGTAGCACATAGGATGCATCAAGATGGTCTGTTATTTTGGGTACACCTGTCCTAGATGGACCCAACTCCTGTGTTGAGTCCCCAAAGTTAGATGCACGTGATGCAAAAAAGCGTTCCTACTAGGGATCCGGCATGAGGCTGAGTTATTCTAGGTTCAAAACCTGGGTATGTGTTCTAGACTGTGTACCCGAGCGGACAACTCGAGCCGAGGAGGGGGCTACGTACCGGGAACCAAAAGGCCATCTGGCTTAGTAACTTTTCCGATCCTCTTTATTATTTCAAGGTATGACACTAACAGAATAAGGAGTCTCGACCAACTAGCACATCCCCAAAGATGAGAAGAGAAGGGTTTCGTAGCAGTTTATATACAGTTCAGATAATATCAAAGCGGTAAAAGCATCATTTAACACATTAGGCCCAAGCATGTAATCAGATAACAAATAAAGCCAAATACAACAATTCATCTAAGCTCGAATTCTGAACCCTGAACCAGAGATTCTGGGTTCTTCTCCCCAGCAGAGTCGCCAGAGCTGTCACACCTCCTTTTTACCTATACCCCCGAGAGGGTGTATAAAGGAGTTTTTTTCAACTTAAAGTGACAATCGAAAGGGGATCATTTTATTAAAAATTCAGAGTCGCCATTTGGGATAATTTACGGTGTCCCAAGTCACCGGTTCAAATCCCGAATCGAGGAAAGATTGACTCTGTATTACAGTCCGCGAACACAGAAATCTGGGTAAGGAATTCTGTTAACCCGGGAGAAGGTATTAGGCATTCCCGAGTTTTGTGGTTCTAGCACGGTCGTTCAATTGTTATAATTGGCCTATTACCCGATTTTAATACACTTTTAAATCTATGTGCATTTTTAACTTTATAACCGCCTTTATTTATTTTTAGGGAAGATTGCAACGTTATTAAGAATACGTCTTGAACCACATCACATAAATGCACCCGTGGTCCACGATACATTTTATTTAACGTTGTTGGGATTTGGATTTGGGTCACATAAATGCGCACCCGAGTTTAGGAAGATAAATTATTAAAATAACATGCCTAAAGCAACTACACGATTTCAAGGCATTTTCTACACTAATTAAGATAAGAAAATGAAGTTCATCAATGTGGAATAATGATTATGGGAAAAGTGTAATATTAGATTGCTTGTTCATTTCTGAAGAATTGGACCCGACAACTAGCAAGGATTTTCACGACACAGCATTGTGCTTCCTTCATTCTTGTTTTTTGGATTCAAAAATCAAAATTAAGCAATTAGTTTCTTAAGACCAAAGTAACAGCACACAACAACAGCATCCCAACCTTCTTCCTAGGCGCTAATTTGCGGATCCGGGGCAATAATCATTCTTTCTCCTTAAACAAATTAGTTGGCTTTCAAGGTGTAATTTGGAATGTATCAGAATTGTTGTGAGGTTGTTGTTGCTGCAAAGAACCATACGCAATGACCAATATTGCTAGTCTTCTACTCATTCACATGCAACTTGTTATCAGTCCAAACAAGAAGTATCCAACAACAGAATCATCCCAACAACATTGCCCAAAAGCAATTCAATATCAAATTATGGGGACATAGCAAACATGAGCAATTAAACCCAAAAAACAAGAAAAAAAGAGAGCAAAGTAAACAGGATATATTCCACGAAAGTATAAAGCAAATCTTCACAAATAATTAAAACAATAACATAAAGAAGGAGGAAGAAATAGACCTCAAAAGGAGCTTTCTTTATGTTAGCCTTTGTTCGGATGTACAAATAAGCACCGATGATAAGAAACTCAAGCAAGTACAACAGCATAACAGGAGCCGAAAAACAACAGCAACATGAAATTATTCCACGAACCTCGAACCTCGAACGATACCTCAAACTTCGATCTCCCGAAGTTGCTCTATACGATGAAGTGCATGAAAAATAGAATCTTCCGAGTAACCGGAACCTCTGTCGGAAAACTAAATCACGACCTAGAAGCTTCGCCGGATCTTCGACGGAATTTGGCTGCTTGGCTAGTTTTCGCCGGAAAATATGGCCAAATAGAAAGCAACGGTCGAGACCATCTCATTATGAAAAATCATCAGTGAAAAACCCCAACAAATCATAACCAAAGAAACCTTTGAGAGAAGACTAGTATGGAAAAAGGGAAAAGGGATCCAGAAAAGTTTGATTTTCCTTTTAGCCTGATGTTCAATTGAGCTATAGTTACATGGCTGCCGATTTAATTTGGATGGAAGGAGACCATTGAAAATTTTTGAAAAAAATGGAAAGGGTCCACCGTTTTTCTCTCTTGGAATTGGGGCTCTCCTTTTTGAGTTATCTTCCGCTCATAGCTCTTATAGTGCATCACTTTATATGTAGAGTCTAGGTTTAGGTGCATTTTTGTGTATTTTGCTAATTAGTCCCTAGGTCTTTTTGTGTTAAGTTCTTAGGGTCTTTTTTATTTATTTTTGTTCCAAAGAAGAGTCTAGAAGGGTCCCTAGGCTTAATGAACTAATCCGAATTGGGCCAAGAATTGGGCTCTAAAACTCTTAAAATTGTGATCCAACACC
The DNA here is from genome assembly GCF_000393655.2 of Nicotiana sylvestris. Classification (NCBI taxonomy): domain Eukaryota; kingdom Viridiplantae; phylum Streptophyta; class Magnoliopsida; order Solanales; family Solanaceae; genus Nicotiana; species Nicotiana sylvestris. Next base: position 191,891,098 of record NC_091058.1, on the reverse strand, counting down.
TTAATTGACTCCTTTTAAAATAAGATAAAAATACTACACAATCCAAAAGCTAACATGAAACTATTATATATTTTTTATATTTTCAAGATTATGTAAAGATAAAAATAAGGTACTATTTTTGTATATTTTTTTATTTAAATTTATGAAAGATACGTAAGCTAAAATATTTTTTTGTAATTTTCCATTTTTATGACGAAAATAAAGTAAAGAAGTCAAAAATAGTTGAAATAACTATATTAGGCCTAAATTATTTTACATGCTAAAATATGAAGAATCTTTGGGAGGGTCAAAAATCACATGTCTACACACTGTTGGCTTATATTGGCTTGTTGGTGCCTTATGGTATACCTTAGTTGGTCTCGCTGAGTATTTTATACTGGCGAAGTTTCATAATCGTAGTGATGTTCCATCGTGTGGATTGTGGTATAAGTGTCTTGGAGGATTTGAATTTACTCGTGAAACACTTGTTTTTATTCATTTTTGATTGGTGCTGATATATATATATATATATATATATATATATATATATATATATATATATATATATATATAATGGGATCGGGTTGCACGCCGCAACAAAAGGAATAAGGGTGAAATGTAATTGTTTGGTGGGATTGGGTTGCACGCCGCAACAAGGAGTAATAAGGGTGGACAAGTGAAATTAGGTTGCGCGCCGCAACAGGAGGAATAATGGTGATATGTATTGAGGAGTAATAAGGGTGTACATGTGGAATCGAGTTGCACGCCGCAAAAGGAGGAATGAGGGTGAATATTGATATCGTTGTTGTTTATATGATGGGATCGGGATGCGCGCAACATAAGTTGTTGTTATGTCTTCATATCTGTCGAGGTCCATTATTGTGATGTTGAAACACCCTTAAGGATTGGTTATAGTTGAATACTAGTAGAACAATTGGGTTCCGAATTTATTTAATGCCAGTGCTTTATTACATTATGTATTTCCTTTCTGTTTAGTATAAATTGTTGCAGGTTGTATATGTTGTATGCCCCGCCTTAGCCTCGTTACCACTTCATCGAGGTTAGGCTCGACACTTAGCGATACATGGGGTCGGTTGTACTGATACTGCACTCTGCACTTCTTGTGCAGATTTCGGAGCTAGTGGCTGATCGAGAGGTTGGTTGCTGTTGCTGCATTCCGGAGACTCAAGGTAGTCCTACAGGCGTCCGCAGGCCCTGGCGTCCCCTTCTATCCTATTTCATTTCTATTTTATCTACTTTCGAGACTAATGTAAACTTTTGTTCAGACCATTATTTGCAGTACTTGTAGACTGTTCGTGAGTTGTGACACCAGTTCTGAGTGAATTTTACTTCGGCTTTCGTTATTAACTTAAAGATAATCTTTTAAATCGTGTTCTTTCGTATTTATTTTCACTGATTTACTTTTGTAAAGTTTTAATTATTTAAAGATAAAGGAAAAAGTAAAATATTTTGTAACGTTGGCTTACCTAGCGGGTTCAATATTAGGTGTCATCACGATCCCGACGGTGGAAAATTCGGGTCGTGACAAGTGGGCAGAATAGCAGAGTGCGGACAAAAAAGATTGACTTACGAGACATGATATTACACAATCTTATTATTGATAACATGTAATAGTGCCAAGAACGTCGTGGAGAGAATACACCGCTGCTAAATCTCCGCTTTGATTTTATCATTTTGTGATCTCTCCTCCTTTGCTTCAAATTTGATTTCTCCCAATTGTCAAGCTCTAGTCCAGATCTTGTTCATCTGGATTTTGAGACCAATTTTTGCTTCAGCAGTTTCAAGTAGAATGCCATTTCCTTACGAGAGTTATGACTTATGAGAAAATATGGACATAATAGTTGTTAATGTTCATAATTACCATTCATTCTTGAGTTAATACCTACCATGAAAATTGTTGTTACAAAAGCAAATTCAAAGTTTTTAGGTAATTAATATTAGTAGAACTTTTGAGTGTTAGAAACTTTTGAGCTTCTTCAACGGTTTTTTGGGCTTTTGTTAGACAAAGCAAACAACTATTTACTCTATCAGGATTTATTGACTATTTTGGGTTAATACTCGTTTCAGGCATTTTTATTGATAAATTTATTCTTATTCTTTAATCTTTAATAATTAATGAGAAGAGTGAAGAAAAAATGCCAAAAAAAGAGATAATAGATAAATACAATTGTTGGACATTGGAAGATGCCACATCAACTTGTCAATTCCCATCTTTATATATATATATGTATATATATGAGAGAGAGATATTTTTATACATAAAAATTGAATATTCTTCTTTTTAATACTTAGAAATTATGGTTTAGACACAAGTTTGTGACTTCTTATCTTTTCGCTTTGTTGAATATCAACGGTGGTTTGAGAGATCTATAACCTTGAAGAAACAAGAAAATATTCATTTTTTTAACTAGTACATTTAAATTATCAAGCTTGTTTGATGGAGAAATTAAAAAAGATAAAAATAGGAAAAAATGAAATGGCTAATTATTATTTATATCAACGGCAAAGATACCTAGCAATTTTAGGTGCCAATTATATTTTAGGCGTAATGGCTTCCTGGCCACTTAAACTTATAGGCCTTTTGAAAGCCGATACACAAACTTTGAATTTTTCCATTTGAACACTCAAACTTGAAAAAATGGATACTAATAAACACATTCATCAAAGCGTGTATACCAGTTGCGCTGACATGTACAACACATCATGCTAAGCTATTGATTACTTGCCATGTATTATTTGTGGGTCCCATTTTTAAATACAAAATCAGAAAAAAAAAGTTACAAATACAAAAAGGAAAAAAAAACGCCTGAAACATACTATCCAACTGCCCTCTTCTTCTTCGTTCACCCTCCTACCTTCCTTTCTTTACTCTTCTTTCTTCTCCTTTCTCTTTTTATTCATTATTCTTTCTCTCTTTATTATATGGTTACGATGTCGACACTCAATGGACATGGAGTACTTCAACAACATGGCAGCTTTGTATCGGCAACAAGCTAATAATCACTCTGCGCAAATAACATGCAACAAACTCAACCAGGGAAATCTCAATATCCAATGCTAAAGGGAATAGAATATGACAGTTTATGTTATTTTATGATATGAACTTCTTATTTGTATCGAAGAATTACAAGCCATGATTAGACCGTAGCCAAAAATACAGAGAAAGAGGTGGAGGCTAGAAAAAATTATTGAAGGGGAAGATGAAGGAAAAAAACACCGAGAAAGGGGAGGGGGAAGAGAAATTAGGATTAGAAATGAAAAAATTGGGTAAGAGTTTTGCTGGGAAGACGAAAGAATTGGAAAAGTCTTTTTTTTCTTTTTTCTTTTTCTTTTTTATTTATATTTTATTTTAATTTTAATTTTTTTAAGTAAAAGCAATATTATTCACGCGCCTTGGCAGCGTGATTTGCACACAATTTAGCCATGTCAGCTGTAGTGCTTCCACATAGGCATGGTCAACTGTCAAAAGTGTTTATTAATACTCATTTTTTCAAGTTTAAGTGTTTAAATGAGAAAATTCAAAGTTTGTGTATCGACTTTCAAAAGCCCTACAAGTTTAAATGAACAGGAAGTCGTTAAGCCTATTTATTATATATGGTCAAACTACTCCAAAAAACTGGGACATAAGCTGAAGCCGTGGAAGTAATTTTATATGTACAGATCATTGTCCAATTTTGGATGGATGCACGTGCTTGCTGTCCTACCAGCTGGGCAGACACGTTATTTATGCGCTGCGACTGAGTATCTAATTAAAGTAATCCAACAAGGCAATGATGATAATAGTCTAATTATCTCTAAAATAATGGAAACAAAAAAAGGATGATACTTTAATTTTCTTTGCACAAAGTGAACGATGAATTTGTAGGAGAAAAGGATCAAATTTGCTCCAGTACAATTTTCCCAGAACGTTAAATGGTTGGTCTAATATTATCTGTATCGCTAGAAAATAATCTTATTTTTTTATCCTTGACAGAGCTTCAATCAAAAGTTAATTTTACACCACCGTCAGTAATTGAGGAGGTAAAATGGACCTTTTTATCGAAATATTTGGATATGTGAGTCCACCAATTTTATACTGAAGTCCAATTAATGACAAAGACAAATATAAGAGGTAGATTTACAAATTAACACTACAAGAATGAACATAATGAAAAAATAAAATTGAGCAACTTGAAATAGTCTATGGTTCTAACTTCTAATACAGACCTTTCCCCGATTTGAATATTTCCAACAGTTGTGCATAATCAGCATTGTGCTGCTATATTACTTGGTACTATACATGGTCAACAATCCCCCTCTGTTCAGATACAAACCCAAGTTTTAATTGTTGGGATATATACTATTAATCATATGTTTGGTTTAGATATAGTATTTATTATGGAATAATTGTTTATTCAATTTTAATAAAATTTTAAATATATCATATATTAATCTGTGTCCTTTGCTTATATAGTAAATGATTTAGTGTATAGAGTTTAGCTTATGCTCGGAAGATTAAATCATCGGTTCTTATAAGTATAAAGTTTGAGTTCACAATCTAATGATGGAATTGGACAAACCATCACGGATGATTGTAGCACAAGATTAAATATAATTTATCTTGATTATGAGAATGGTTTAATTCCAACTTCTTGTGCTAGTACATTTTGTATGTATTGAACGGACCTAGAGGTGACAAAATGGTTCAAAGAACACAGTTAACCACCCATATTATCCACTAAAAAATGGGTTGAATAATGAACTTTTTAAAAATGGGTTAAATATGGATAAGAACCATATTATCCATTTAGAAAATGGATAACCAATGAGTAACCAATGGATAACCAATGGGCTTACTTTTACATTTCTAAAATCTCAAATTGGGGGTTCCTCAAGTTAGGGAGACTAAGAATTCTCCCAAAAGTGATCATATACAAGAAGTCATGGATAATATGGGTAACCCATATTATCCGCCGGTTAATCCATTTGTTATCCGTATTAAATATGGGCCGGGTCGGATAATTGATCCATTTTTTCATTATACGTTTTCGACCCGAACTATATCCGACCCAACCCGCCCGTTTGCCACTCCTAAACGGACCAAGTAGAGACAAGTATTTTATACTAACTTAATAAAATAAACTCTCTAGCCATTAAATGTACTTATGCACTTAATCTTGATATAATTATTATTAGCTGTGTACATTATTATTGTTTTAATTTATTAAAAGGCGAGATTCTTTCGTGGATGAGTATGCCGGCTAAATTGGATAATAATAATGTACACTGGCGAAGTAATAGTTAGTTGATGGAATCCATATCTCTGTTTAGAGATTGATGATATACCTTTATGAAGGCTTATAAGTTTTCATGTGTAAACCCGACCGGTGGATCTTAAGCGAAAGTCTAAAGGAAATAATCAATTGTTTACCTCGAAAATGATAATTACAATTAGATTTGATTTTGTGGTTCTAAAAATATATGATCTATTTTTATGCTAGTTGTTAGGAAATAGATGCTAAGTGAATGATTAGAAAATAAGATGATAGCTTGTGGATAGTGTAACAATCAAACCGAATGGCTGTAAATTGGGGCCTCGAGCTCGCGTGTATGGGGCCTCGAGGTCGAGTCAGATGCTCGGCTAAAGGCAGTCGATGGAGGATTAACAGTTATGATAAATTTGATGGCGGCTCTTTATGGCCAATAATGAGCAATGAATGAAGAACAATAGATAGAACACAATAAATATAAGTAATGAATGTAAGTAATGGAATCAAGATAGTATGTTTAAGTTAGAGGGCAGGGAATGTTCCTGTATTGAATGTTGTGAGTAGTATATCCTTACAAAATGATAACATAGTACAAATGCATTTATTACAAAGATAAATGACTGGTACAACCATTTAATACCACGGTACGGGCTTGAACTAGCCTAATGAACTTGATCAGCTTTAGTCATATGCCTTGGGAATCTCCCACTCGTTCATCGTAGCCGTCGATTAACTTTGCCCCGAGGTCGAGCATATAGGATCCTCGGGTTCAAAACTTGAACTAGACTCGAGCCCTTTAAAAACGGGTTGTGGGATATCATAATAATCCTAAAATCGGGCTCTCCGATTTTAGCCGTATATAGATAGTCCCCGCGTAGATTAAAATGATAAGAAACGATTTTGACGCTGATCTCCTCGGGCCTCTTCTGATGACATCATGCGTATGACGTAAGCCTTTGTGATAACCGAGACGTCCCATCGGCACAAATTTCCAGAAGCATTCAATGTCGCACCGGTTTATTCTCTCAAAGCAATAATATCACCGCCGATCCGTCTCCCAAAAAAGTGTTGATTTCTACTGCCGATACATTTCCCAAAGGCATTGATTACACCGTCGGTTAAGCTACCACCTTCCTATAAATGGAAGCTTTCTTGAATCAAACTTCATTCGATCATTCTTCAATAGCCTTCAACTCCTTTCTTTTCTTCATCCTTATCCGACTCTATTTCCCCATGTTTATAGCCCGCGACCGAAAGGTCACATGGCAATGCCTTCGCCAGTTACGTTATCGCTCTTCATCAGAGCTTTCCCCTACTGAGGGGGATCGCATTGGTTTGTTGTTGTTGTTGTTGGCTCGAAATAACGAGAGAGGAATCTCAAATTATCTTCGTATCAGAAGATATGCGGATCGTGAACTGCTGCTCATCTCTCTTAACTTCCACCTAGTTTGGCGCTTCACTCCTTTTGCCTTCCATGAAGTGAGGTGGTGCCATCTACTAACTGTTGCATCCCATAATGGTGCAATGTCTCAAGAAGTGGCTCCCGAATAGTAGTGCTGGCGAGATCCATACTCGCCAAATTTCTCACCCAGCCACTTCTTCATCTTTTCATCTTTTTCTGCTTCTTCATCTTTTTTTGCTTCTTCTTCATTCTTGAAGATGCCGTTTGAAAGACCGAGATGAGGCCCCCAAGGAAATGGTTATCGAAGAAGATCGTACGTCCCTCGGTGTACTCTCGAGAGCAGATTAGACTTTTAGCTGTTATATATATATATATATATATATATATATATATATATATATATATATATATATATATATCAGGCTCATAGGAGATATGATAGATAATAGAATTTCGCCGATGAGATGAGTCTGGGAAACCCTGACGGGCTAGAGGGTGGGATTTAGAACGGTTTATATATATATCTTTGTTTCTGTGTAAGGACCCTTCGTGGGCTTTTGTAATCATGTGTAAGGACCCTCAATGGGCCTTTTAATCATCGTTTATTAATACAAAATGCTTCTTCAATTTGTCTCTGATTTGTGCTGAATTTCCCTTTATTTATGCTTGTCACGAATCTGAGCACATGATTCCATCGATTTGTCCGAATATCAGGTCAGGGCGTAGGTATTCGCTCGGTTACTGATTGATTAGTATGATATTCCCTGGAACCCTTTACCATTCTTCGGACTGAGCTTGGATTGAATCGATGCAAACTTGGGCCGCCGGGGCCCTCGAATTCGGATTGAGTGAGAATAGGGCTTCAAATTTTAGAACGAAACTTAGCCTTTTAGGACCTGGTTATAGTCCTCGAGGAGGAATTTACTCAGACGCCTGAGAATAAAGATAGCCCTAAGGCTTTCATAGACAGTCCCCGAGTGAGAAATAGCTCGAGCTCGGGCGGCCTAGAAAACCTGATTTGAACTAGGAGTGAAGATAGCCTTAAGGCGTTATTGACAGACCCCAGACGAGGATATGCCTGGACTCGGTTGGCCCCTAGACTAAAGTAACTGAGATGGCGTTTAGCTTGATCTGAAGGCAAAAATAGCTCTAAGGTTTCATTAGCAATTCTCGAGTGAGAACTGGCTCAGGCTCAGGTAGCCTGAGGGCCAAAGAATTGGGTGATCGATCCGCGATCATAATAGCCGAGGCCCCCGAGATGGGTACCACCTCAGGGTTAGATTTATACAGATAGCTCCCTAGAGCTTATCTTTTGTTTCGACAGAGATCCTCGAGATCAGGCACCATCTCGAGGCATAGAATGATTTTGATGGCTCCTTAGAGCCTACCTTTGCTTTGATAGAGATCCTCAAGATTGGGCACCATCTCGAGGCTTAGAATGATTTTGATGGCTCCTTAGAGCCTACTTTTGTTTTGACAAAGATCCTCGAGATCGGGCACCATCTCGAGGCTTAGAATGATATGAGGGTTTTTGATCCCTCGAACATTGTTCGTCAGTGTTTATCGTATGAAATTATTGAGGTGATCCTGCCGGTTCATTTCCCCAAAAGTGATAAGTGGAATTAATTGGCCTTGCAGGGTAGGTGACAGTCACCGCTTGCCCTATATATGATTTTGTCTTCCCTTCTTTGAGGATTCCACTTATTCTGAGTTGCTATCCTCCTTCATAGAGTTCTTTTTTCCTGCGCCAGGTCCTTCACCATTTTAACTTTGAAGCCCTCGCTCAAATTCCTGCTCCAATTCTCTGATTTTATCACAGTTATGGCTGCTACGCTAGGATCCGTTCGGCAAGGAGGAGGAAGTTCCGTCTTTGGTTCCCGCCTGGTTAGTGGTGCGCCGCCGGTGTCAGGCGAGTCAACCTTGGGACATTTTGTTTCGAGGGGGGACTTTTCTTTAGAAAAACCTCCTAATGTTTAGGGTCATTGGGGGTATGCCTCAAAGTTTATTTCTTTAATAGGAGAGGGGCACCTTGAGTCAATGAGGAAAGATTGTGGATGGGGGGAAAAGGTAGTACTGTAGGTACCTTCCCCGGAAGAGAGCATCATGGATTATGCCGAGGGTTTTTTGAACGTATACACGTACCCCTTTACGCTGGGTCCCCTTGATAGGGTTGTGCTCGACTTCTATCGAAAGTATCGGGCTACCTTCGCATAGGTTCATCCGTCATTTTGGAGGATAATATTGATGATGAGATTCTTTGCGGAGGAAGCAGGGCTTGAGTTCACCCTTAGTTATCTCATCAGGCTATACCGACCTTTTTACCACCGAGGCCTGCTAACCCTACGATGCCGTTCCACCAGGCCCTTCGTTGTCGATGATGAAATAGATGGGGATCGGGGATGGACGAGCCGATTCGTCCGAGTACGAACTGTTGACATTATCCCCGCAGAGTTTCTGCTATTTTCCAAGGAATGGAATTTTACATGTAAGTGGTACACTTGTGCCTTTGATGTTTTGTTTATGGTGGAGGCGGGCTCCGTAAACACGCCTTTCTTTCCCTTTCTGCAGCAATTCCATGGATGCCATACGAGGTCTACGACCTAACGAATTGGGCTTGGAAGTTGGCGAACCACTCGACTTATGATGAACGTAAGTGGCGAGACTTGTCTAAGGGTAGATGGGAGGCAAAACGCCATGGTACGTGCTATGTGATTTACTCCTTTTTTGAAAGGCACTTTATTTTTATGCGTACTAACTCCGTAAATGTAGGCATTGGGGAGTTCTTTAAGGCAAGATCGTGTCCTCTCGGAGAGGGAGAAAGATCATCAGCTTCAGAGCCGAGGAATAATAATAATAAGCAAAAAGGGCCCTCGCAGGGCGATGGTGCTTATGGTAGAACGAGTCCAGCCCGGAGGCTCAAAGAGGATGTATAAGCTGAGCCTGCAGCGTCCGAGGTCTTAGGCTTTAGAAAAATGGTCCCTCATCTGCTGCCATCTTCTTTTCTCGTCGTAGGTACCTCGAAGAACGAGGGTTCTATACCGCCGACTTCTTCTCCCATCGAAGGTACTTCAAGGGATTTTTGAAGCTAGGGGACGCATATATCAAGTGATCGAATCCCAACCGGGAGCGGTTCTACTGGGTTGATGGAGCCAGACTAGTAGATGTGCGCTCGACTTTCGAGGAAGCTCAGCGGCTCTACTCTGTGGTGAGTTTTGGCCGATTGTATTAGTTTTTATAATTTTTGCAAATTTTACTCTCTTATCGAGTTTCTCCTTCATAGGCTTTTAACAAGCTCAAGTATGAGCTGCTTCGTCGTAAGGCCAGGCTGCGAAAAGCCGTGGATAGGGAGAAATACCTTCGGCTTCTTTGCGATGAAAGGGGAGACGAGTTGGCACACTTGTAGTATGAGGTGAGTCGAAGTCTGTACTACGAAAGCTACCTCGAGGAGAAGGTAATTTTTGTTCCAAGGGAGTGTGTGTTTCTTCTTCTATCTTCTGAGGCTAATGTTTCATTTACTTTTTGCAGAAAAAGACGGAGGACCTGGAATGCCTTTGGAGAGAAGTTGGTCAAGCCAAGTGTGAGTGTGATGAGCTAAAGGCTTGGGTGGACGCCCAGGTTGCGGCTAAGAAGGATGCTTTGGCCAAGGCTTTCGCCCTCGAAGTGCAACTCTGGAATGCTCGTGCAAATAGCTTGGTCCGAACGAGCATGATTGCTAGGCTCGAGTTTGAGCTTCTAAAGATGAATGCCGAGGTTGTAGGTGCTCGGGCTGAAGCCGAAGAGGTCCGAACCAAGGCTGATAAGAAAGTGGCCATCTATTTGCAAGACACTACCGATATTCGAGCTGAGCTGAGAGGGGCTCTCGACTGGGAGAGTAGGAGCAAAGAGTATGTTAGGTGTAAATCTCGGAGGGAAACCCTTGAGGAGATCCACTCCAGGGGCTTTGATATCTCGGGATAGATAAAGTAGGCGAAGACGGACAAATATAACGCTCAGTTCATTCTGTCCGATGCCGAAGATAGCGAGAAAGAGGCCGACGGGAAATAGTCCCCGAGGGGGATGTGGATCAGGCCTTTCTTTTCTGATTTTGTGTATAGTTCTCTTAAAGAACATTGTAAATGGAGCTTTGTATTTTATTACATATACGTATAAATGGAAGCCTTGCGGTTTCATTTTTCATGCACTCCCCTTTGCTCCGATGTTTGTCAGTCATTAACCAAATGAACTGGTCTTCGAGTTAAAAGAACCCTTAGGTTTATAGTACGGCCCTAGGGCTCATTAGGTTGGCCTGTAGGCTCTTACGCATTTGGTCAGTATGACCTTTTCGTATACGCTGGCATTTAAGATCTTATGCTTTTGCTCTTAGGCATATTTAGTTAACTGTTTTGGGTTTAGTCTTCGAGTGGGGTTTCGACTCGACTTAAGTTTTTGAATTTAAAGCTGGCCCTTAAGCTCTTACGTGTCATGTCGTTACGACCTCTCATATGGGCTGGCGGCAGTGGCTCTTATGCATTAGGTTGGTACGACCTTTTATATGGGCTAGCGCTAGTGGCTCTTATGCATTGGGTCAGTATGACCTTTTATATGCGCTGGCGGTAGTGGCTCTTACGCATTAGGTCGGTACGACCTTTTATATGGGCTGGCGGGAGTAGCTCTTATGCATTGGGTCGGTACGACCTTTTATATGGGCTAGCGGCAGTGACTCTTATGCATTGGGCCGGTACGACCTCTAATAGGCTTTATTTTTCCCTCGTTAAGGATTTTTGAAATTGTGTTTGCCTGACTCTTCGACGGTTCGATAAAAACCTCGATTATGAGTCGTTATGTGCCGATGAACGAGCAGCTCGAGAGGTTTTACTCGGTGGCTGAGTGTTTGAAGCCTATAGTTTGGAGCTGACATGGTCGAAGCTCTTTTGCCTATGTCGAGGGTAGCCTATTTAACCGTTTCTTTTCGAAGTACTTTCAAAGTAATTGAAGGCATGTGATTTTATAGCGACAATCGGGCATCCCCGAGTAGCATTAGTTCGGATGGTACAGCCTTATGACCATAGTCATTGTGTTTGGCCGAAGACTTTCAATCCCCAAGTGAAGTAGTTTTGGCGTCTGTATCGATGGTATGCCTTTTTAGCGGTCTTACAAGTTCGGATATATAGCCTTAACTTTAATATCAGGATTTATGCCTTTTGTAAGGTCTTATAAATTTAAACATGCCTTGCTTGAGGTCTTACAGATTTTCTTACTTGGTACAAGTATGATTCAAGCCTTGCTTGAGGTCTTACAGTGTTTGGTGTTGCCTTATAAAGGTCTTACGAGGTCGAGGTTGCCCATATAGGGTCTTATGGCCTCATGTTTTGATAAGTCAATGGTATGACAATTGGTGGCAGTCCCCGAGACATTGAAAGTTTTCTTGGTTCTGGTGCCGTTTTTGTACACTTGGTATTGCCTCATTGATGGCTTACGAGTTTGAAGCTTCCGTCCCGGGGGTCATACGACTTTGAGTTTTTGACGTCAGTCCCTGAGTGTTCGGGACGTTTGTGGCTTCTGGAGCCGTTTTTGTAACCTTGATGTTGTCCAATTGAGGGCTTACCAGTTCGAAGCTTCCGACCTGAAGGTCATACGGCTTCGAGTTTTGACGTTAGTCCCCGAGTGTTCGGGGCTTTTTTGGCTCTAAAGCCATTTTGTAAAAAATACCGAACTTCTTTGAAATGTGGAATGCTTTGATGGAGGGGAAAGTATTCTTTGATTACTTGGTACAAGTATACATGTTTTTGCTGTCAAGGGCTCAATTATTCTATACGGACACGGTTGTTCAACCGTTTGGCCTGGTGCATCATTTTCCTATCAAGATCACATTTAGCACATCTTGGCTTCTCCGAGGAGGTGACCTTCCAGGGGGATGCCCCACAGTATTCAAGGTTGATTAAAGAGAAGCCTTGAATGCTTGTTGAGTCTTCCTTAGGTAGCATATGGATGTTGCCTCATTAAAAACCTTGCAGGTAAAATCCTTCTCGGTATAAAAACCCGGTCGAAGGAAAAGAGTGCAACGTATGCTTTGGAACCTAAGGCCTTCGAGTTGGAAAGCGCTTCGGCCGTTTCGATCGGATACCTGTACTCAGGTTAGTATTAAATGTAACTAAAAAGGGATGATTATACCTTAGTGCTGATGGCACCTTGGGCCTCGATATGCTTCGATGGTTTGTTCTGGGGATGCGGTACGGTCCTTTACTTGTTTAGTCGGGTGTAGCCAAGAATATAGCTTGTTATTGCTGTTTTACTATTTGTTTATCCTTTGGTTCTTCGATGGTGGAGGTATTGGCGCCGGTTTCACATCGTGCACCGCAAACATCTCTTTTGCTGTATGCTATTCCTCGTAGATGGGTATTATCCCATCCTTTGTCGGGAATTTCATCATTTGATGCAAGGTGGATGGTATTGCTCTCATGCAGTTTATCCACGGCCTTCCAAGCAATACATTGTACCTCATGTCTCCTTCTATGACATGAAACTTGACATTGGGTTGTGTCGGCCACGTTGATTGGGAGGGTGATTTCTTCCTTCGTTACTTTGCTCGCCATGTTGAATCCGTTGAGGACTTGAGAGGCGGGCACAATCTGGTCGAGTAGTCTAAGCTACTCCACCACCCTCGACTTGATAATGTTAGCTGAGCTACCTAGATCCACAAGCATACGCTTAATTTGAAATGTATTTACAAGAAAAGAAATTGCCAATGCGTCGTTGTGAGGCTTAGATAATGTCTCGATGTCCTTGTCGCTGAATGTGAGAGCGTCCTAGGGTATGTACCTCGAGTTCATTTTTCTCTGGTGATGGATATTTTTGTTCTTCTGATTGTGGGTTCTTGTGAGATGTCGACCCCTCCCATGATCATGTGGATGACAAGTTGCGGCTCATTTGCTTCATTCTTCTTGGTCGCCTCTCTTTCCCGAAACTGAGTTTTGGCTCGGTCGCTAAGGAATTCTCGGAGGTGACCTTTGCTGAGTAGTTGGGCTACTTCTTCCTGGAGTTGTCGGCAATCCTCGGTCCTGTGACCTTGTGTGCCATGAAATTCACACACTAAGTTATGGTTCCTTTGTGAAGGATCTGATTGTACAGGCCTTGTCCACCTGGTGTCTTTGATTTTACTGATGGCGAATACGATGTCTAAAATGTCGACGTTGAAGTTGTATTCCGACAAGAGGGGTACCTCCGTCGGCCCTGTGTGCCTATCGAATCCAACTCTGATAACGAGTCCCCGAGGATTCTGGCCTCGATCCATCCTTCGGTCATTGCGGGGTTGGTTGCGCCTCGGGGCATTTCTTCTTTCTTTAGTGTATGGTTGTTATTTTTCTTTGTTTGGCTTTGGCTCATTTGCTAGAAGCCTGCTAGGATATACCGAGCCCGACGAGACTCCTAGTTGGCCATCTTCGACCCTGATCTTTGATTGGTATCGGTTGTGGATGTCCGACCAAGTCACGACGGGATATTCGACTAAGTTCTGCTTCAGCTACTTCCAAGCTACCGAGCTTCACTCGTTCAAACCTTGAGTGAAGGCCTGGAGACTGGTGGTAGTTCCATTCGTTCCATTTGAAAGCGATATACGAACTCTCGCAGCATCTCGTTCTCCTTTTGCTTGATTTTGAAGACATCGGATTTCCTTGTAGCTACCTTGATGGCAACAACATGTGGAGCTAGTTTGTGATACCACATCATCGCCCCTTCTGAAAGCGTTTCTACGAACTTTTTTAGTAAGACGGATTCAATCTCGTCGTCCTTTAGGTTATTGCCCTTCACTACACATGTATAAGTAGTTACGTGTGTGTTGGGGTCCGAGGTTCCATTTTGCTTTGGAAGGTCGGGCATTCTGAACATCTTTGGAATAGGTTGTGGAGTTGCTTCCTGTGGGAAAGGCTTTTTACGAACTTCTTCGAATCTAAACCCTTCAGGATCGGGGGTGCGTCCGAAATTTGATCAACCTTGGAATTGTAAATCTTTACCTTCTTGTCGTTGGCTTCCATCTTCTTCTTGACCGACTCGATCCTCTTTGTAAGGTCCTCGAGCATATTTATGATGGCGGGGTCAGTTGCCGACCCATTGTTGCTTGATCTTTCTGGTACCTGCTCGGCTTGGGGAGCTGTTTCTGATGCTCCTGTGTTGGGAGTTTTCTGGTGACTTTGCAGCTGACCAATTGCCAGTTGTTGTGCCTATAACATTTCAAAAATAACGTGAAAGCTAACCTCCTGTTCTTTCCTAGCTGGGGTTTTCTGAGCTTCTTGTTGGTCTCCTTAGCATACGCTCCTGTTAGTGTGGGAGCTTATATCGACATGTTGGGCATCGCGTGAGACCACATATACGGGACTTGGCTCTGGCGCGTCTATATGGTTTAGTGGTAGTGTGCCAATACCTGGAACAACTACATCATTCTCTCCATGGTCCTCAAGATCGTTGTTTTCATATGCATTCATTGAGTTAGACATTTTGACCTGAAATAAACGATTCTTGGACAATAAAAAGTGTGAAAGATAACTTGCGTTATGTAGTAAACTAGCAAGAAAACAATCACTATTATTTTTAGCCCCAATGTGGGCGCCAAACTGTTTACCTTGAAAATGGTAATTACAATTAGATTTGATTTTGTGGTTTTAAAAATATGTGATCTATTTTTATGCTAGTTGTTAGGCAATAGATGCTAAGTGAAAGATTATAAATAAGATGATAGCTTGTGGATAGTGTAATAATCAAATCGAATGGCTGAAAATCGGGGCCTCGAGCTCGCGTGTACGGGGCCTCGAGTTCGAGTCAGATGCTCGGCTAAAGGCAGTCGATGGAGGATTAACAGCTATGATAAATTTGATGGCGGCTCTTTATGGGCAATAATGAGAAATGAATGAAGAACAATAGATAGAACACAATGAATACAAGCAATGAATGTTAGTAATGGAATCAAGATAGTATGTTTAAGTTAGAGAGCAGGGAATGTTCTTGTATTTAATGTTGTAAGTTGTATTGTTACCGTGAAAATGGTAACAACAATTAAATTTTTAAATGGGATACTAAAAATACGTGATCTATTTTATGCTAGTTGTTAGAGCGGATGATGCTAGGAATATGAAGTTTAATGATGAAATGCAAGCTAAAACGAGACAATAATCAAATCGAGAGGCCTGCTGCCTGGGTATAGGACCGATCAATGGGGGACCTCGGGGTCTATATCTGGGTCGAGCTCGAGCTATCGAGGATAGTCGGAAATGGGATAACGGTTAGGTTATGATCAAACAAAGCTCTATATGGCCAAGTCCAAACGATAAATAAAGGTCAAGTAAGAAAGCGACAAATGCTAAAGTGGCCTCGAGCCAGCGAGAATGAGCAAGTTAGAAAGAAGAGAGAGAGAGAGAGAGAGAGAGAGAGAGAGAGAGAGAGAGATATATATTATTGCACTTGAGTAGAATAGTTGGAGCTCTGCTTTACAGGGTGTTAGCGACTCCCCTTTTATATGAGGGGGAGCCCAAACTTAGTACAAGATACGTTGCGTGATAAAGGAAATAGGATGGGACAACCGACTAGCTTTATGATGTATACGTGGGCCGATGTCGAGCTGCTCAAATAGACCTGATCGACCCCGAATGCATTCTTCGGGAGATTCCCGCGTTCATCGGGACTTCGGTCGGCATTATCCTTGGCTGGGCCTCGACAAATCTTGAAGGAAGTGACCGGCTCGAGATCCTGGGGCTCCGGGATCACCCTTTGAAGCATTTTGTCAAGGAGAATCCGATCTCCCCGATTTCACCGCACACATGTATATCCTTACAAAATGACAAGATTCCCCTTTATATATGAGAGAGAATCCCAACATAGTACAAATGTATTTATTACAAAGATAAATGGCTTGTACAACCATTTAATGTCACGGTACAGACTTGAACTAGCCTAATAGACTTGATCAACTTTAATCATGTACCTTGGGAATCTACCACTTATTCATCGTAGCCGTCAATTTACTCTTCCCCGAGGTCGAGCATATAGGATCCTCGAGTTCGAACCTCGAACTAGACTCGAGCCCTTTAAAAACGTGTTGTGGGATATCATAATAATCCTAAAATCGGGCTCTCTGATTTAGCCGTATACATCAATAATTAAATCATCAGTACTTTAATTGAATTGATTAGTATCTGAATCTTAACATGGGGAGTTAAAAGATTTAATGGATGAATTTCGAAATTGAATAAGGAGTGCAATTACGAAATTATAGTGGAATAATTCGTAATTAATTATGGTAGATATTAATTTCGAAAATTAGAAATTAATTCCATAATTAGAGCCTTGTAAATTAAATTCTGTGGTCCCTATTGTGCCTAAATAATAGGAAATAAAGGAATCTTTTTTTCTGGTGGAAAAGAAAACACAACAGGTTTTGGAAAAGAGTTTTGACCCTTAAAACCTATGTTATAAATACATAAGGTTTTCCACGTAGAGGGAGTAGTACATGGTGGCTGAAATTTTAGCCAAGTTTTTCTAGAAATTTCGTCCAGACGAAATTGCTATTTTCGGTTATTATTTGGGTAACACAGTAGAAGACCGTTAAACGTTCGGAGATCGTGATCGTGCAGGTAATGGAGATTTCAGCGAATTGCTGTGGAATTAGAGGCTCACGTGACAGGAGCTTTGTCCATACTTCAAAAGGTAACCCGTGAAATCCCGTTTATACTATTTGTCTAGATTACATGTGATTTTGATACTGGAATTGCTTCCGCTGCTTATTATAATCCATCCCTAATCTCTGTCTTACTTTTCTTTCTAGTGTATTAAAGCAGATAAAAAGATAAATAATCAAACTAGGATATCTAGAAACCTTAGTTTCAAGGTTGTGGTTAAAAACTCTATGAAAACATCACACGGAACACTAAAAGCGTAAGAAATTGTTGATGATAAGCAGTTAGTAATCCATTTTGAGAAATAAAGACATAGTATAGTTAAACCTTTCTATAATAATCTCTTTTGTTCCGAATTTTTTTGGCTGTTATAACGAAGTGTTGTTATATAAAACATATATTATAATATATAGCATGAAAATTGGTTCCTTAAAAAACTTGACGCTTATAGTAAATGACTGTTATATAGCGATGCTATTATAGAGAGGTCAGACTATATCAATATGAGAAGCTGCATGTGTAATCCCTGATCCCTTGCTTATACATAATATGTTAAATGTTAGTGTCAAGAAGAAACTTACTGATTATGCTAGACTTCAATAATTGTACTTACTTCTTTTTACCTCTACCATTGTATTCTAAATCCAATTTCCTTATTATTTTTGTCCTTATTGTAAAAATACTGTTGGTAAAGTTTATACTGATGTAGATGGTGTAAATTAAACAGAAAGTATAGTTAGTATATTAAATCATGTCCTAATCTGACTATTATTTTATGTAGGTACAAATAATACTTCAGCAAGAATCTTTAATAATACTAAAATTAGATCATGACGTCCTCCCTTTCGTCACCAATTCTGTACAAAAAATAGCAGGGCGAACCTGGTGCAGGTTCATCTGATCGTTAAATTTAACAGTATAAGAATAACAAAACTAAGGTCAAGAAGTACATGGAAATACCATCTCCACCATTTGCCAACCACCTTAGGGTTTTAATTAATTTTAGTTCGAACTTCCACAAGAAACTATCTTCGATTCCGTTCACACTAATAAAAATATATAACTAAAATAATTTTCTCTACCACCTATAAATCCTCGGTAGACCTCTCCCATCAACCCATATTACTGAAAGAGTAAGAGAGGAAAAATTAAATACACAAAAGAAAATGGAGAGTGCTAATGCATACTCAACAATGCCAATGGAAAATGTTAATGATGTGGGCCTTATTAATTTCATTGACGAAGAAAACTTTGATCAGTTCATTGAGCTCATTAGGGGTGAAACTGCTGACCCCATTGTTACGTTTTGCCCAAACAATGATTATGAGCACATTACTGGTTGTTTCTCTGAGGCCAATGTCCAATTTGAGCCAGCATCCACAGATTTCTTTGATTGGAATGCTACAAATATGTCTGATCCTATTTCGTTATATGCTTCCCTTCCTAATGAAATGAAGCTTAGCGAAGAAGAAGAAGGAGAAGAGGAAGATAACGATTTTGATGAATCTTCGGCAACAACAACAACCACCACCACCACCAGGACGGTGTCGCCGGCAACGCCAACAAAGAAGAGCACGAGGACTGACCGATCAAGAACTCTGGTTTCTGAGCGAAAAAGGAGAGGAAGAATGAAGGAAAAGCTTTACGCCTTGCGTTCTTTAGTTCCTAATATCACAAAGGTTAGCCTTTTATTGGGTGAAAAAACTTAACATATAACGGTATGAAAATTCCTTCTTATACTACTCCATCCACCCAAAAAATGATAGATACTTTTTGAATTTCAAGACTCAGACAAGTTGTTCTTCACCTACAACTTTTCATATACCTTATAAATATCTTAAATTATTAATTATTGTGACCAATAGTACCTTTTATGTATTGGTATTTTAAAGTGTAAACTTTGTTTCAAAAAGCTTCTAAACTGCATATAATCGAAATTGGGGTCAAAATTAAGAAATTTGACTTTCTAAATTCGAAAAGTATCATCCTATTTGGGACGTAGGGAGTGTTAGTATAGCTTAACGAGTTGTAATAACTAATAAGCCGTTTATAGTATTTTTTAATAATGCTTAAAATATAAAATTTGCTCACATTTAGCATTTTATGAAACTGGTTATGTAAAAATCATTACGTTATAGGAGCATGATGATGCTTGTTTCTCAATCTATCCTTTATTTTTTTGGTTAAACCGTATTTTTGAGTGAAGAATGTTTTTATCGGCAGCTGGATAAAGCCTCTGTAATTGGAGATGCAATACTATACGTACAAGGGCTGCAAACAGAAGCTACGAAACTAAAAATAGAAGTAGCAGGTCTTGAGTCATCACTCAACGGAATGAACGATAATAAAGGCGGAGCATTTCAAAATGCCAAGAAAATGAATTTCACGAGCTATTATCCAGCAATCAAGAAAATATCAAAGGTTTGTTTATCAAAACCAAATATTTGTCAACGCTTTTTACAACCAAAAAGCAAAAAATTAACATGATTAAACTAATGCAGATGGACGTTTTCCAAGTAGAAGAAAAAGGATGTTACGTGAGATTAGTGTGCAATAAAGGGCGACATGTTGCAGCTTCTCTATTCAAAGCTCTTGACTCTCTCACTGGATTCTACGTTCAAAGCTCCAACTTGGCTACTTCTTCAGATGATTATATTTTGACGTTCACTCTAAATGTAAGTTTACATATAATTAATTAATTAATTCCCTACAAACTTATTGGTTGACTCTCAATTACTTTTCTGAAATCTAAACTTATGAGTAATTATTTTTTTTGTTTTTTTGTGTGTAAATGGATAAACAGGTGAGAGAATATGAGGTGGACATAAACTTTGGCAACTTGAAGTTATGGATAGCTAGTGCTTTTCTTAATCAAGGGTTTGACTTCGAGACATATCCATTGGCCTAACGTAATATTGTACAATTTTTAATGTCGTTAAGCAAAGTAAAAATGGCTATGGCGCTTTGCCTTCCACATACTCGTGACTGACCTACATTATGGATTAAATGTTGCATGAATTATATAGTCATTAGTTAACTTTTCGAGTATAATGTATTGGTTAACGATAACGACGTACGCATTGCCATTACTAGCATTGCAGTGAGATTTTGGAGGAAGTTTATTCTTTCTCAAAAGATTAAAAGAGAAATGGACAAAAATGATATTTCAGCATCAATTGTTGTGGGAAAATTAATAGTGGATCAGGGATTATGATTAACTGTAAAATGATATAGTTGAATTTGTAACGTGATTTATAGACATTTGATCCAAAAATATGAAATAAATAAGAATAGGTTCAATATTATGAAAATAACTTAGGAACAAAAGAAAACCAGTAATTTTATAATCTGAGATCAAATTATAGCCTTTCAGTACGTATAATTTTTCGTGTCCAACCATGGATACAAGTTTTCCTATTTATAGCTCTATTTAAGGAGACAAGATCCCAAATCAAGCTCTTCTTGAATGAGAATAAAAACCCATATTGACGGTAGTATAACAGTTGATCCTTAATACAAAGGTTCCTTGTACCGGCTGCTCATTGAATGCTATTTTTTTCAATCAATGTCTGACTTTCAAACCTTCGTTCTCAATTTCAATGCCTTCGGAACTCACTCAGCACCGGTCAAATGCTCGTATTCGGTGCCAACTATTTACTAACTCATATCTTACATGTCTTCAGTTCCACGTGTCATCTAGTCATTCGTCAAACTGTCGCTAACCAGTTTTATCCCGTACAGATAGTCCCTCTACTTTCTGGTGACAAAACTTTGTATTACCGGGAAGTAGATAAGACCTTTTTTCTTAGCGGAAAAATTCCTTAACGGTTTCTGACACTTGAAAGGGCGCACACTTTCTCGTTTTTAATGACCCGAACACATGTTATTACGTGATTCAACAAATATTTTTGCCAGTTTTCAAGGTAATCATGACCACAAATTTTGCCTTCTATAAACTTCTCCACTACTCATCACTTTTACCCTTCATTTTTACAAGTTCTTCTTCTTCTCCGAATTTTCTTAGAACTCTACTGCAAAATTCATCTTTCTCAGTAAAATCTATTTACCCAAATTTCTTACCATCATGTCTTCTAATACCAATTTCCTCAGAAACTTTGCCCTTCTCTTTGGTGGTGGCCCTAAAAAGAACAAAACAAAGGAAGTTGATGTCGAATCCGAATCTCATACCGTTAACTCAATCATACCCCTTCAACTTAACACCCAATCAGACCTTTAAGTCTAAAAAGTACTTGTAATCCCAAAAATGACAAACACTGGCATGTTCGCAAGTATCCTTCTTCCATTCATTTTTCTAGCATTCCCATCATGAAGTAAGAATGCGATTGGAATAATATTGAAATCTTCGCCCCTAATAAGGTGGAAAGGGTCACCTTCTCCAAACCAGGATTCATGTATGTTTATACATACCCTTTCACTTTGAGATTGGGCCAAGGAATTGACCACATAATTTTAGAATTCTTCCATCGTTTCAAATTCTGTTTGGCTCAAGCAGGCCCATCAGTATGGGGTATGGTAGCTTGCCTTCGCAAGTTGTGCTTTGAGACCGAGGAAACCCTAGCTCTCGCACACTTGATCTACTTCTATTCTCCAAAGATCTTCCATGGAGGTATGTTAAAGCTCAGCTAATACGGCCACCACACCATCCTTACTAGTGTTGATGATGACAACGATCGTGGTGAATGGTTTGTTGTCTCGCTGCCAAGGACATTCTACCGACAACGGAATATGCTGCCATTCCTAAATCTTGGAATTTTACTTACAAGTCTTCGGATATCTTTTCCTTATCGCATTAAAAATACTTCCTTCTTTGCTAATTTTTATTTTTCCTACTCTAGCTGCTACCTCTCTACAGGCCCCATCCGAACGGATAGAAGATGTTCCATCCCCACAGTCATTCGACCATGGAAATTTGGGGAACACTTACCCGGAATCTACTCAAAATCCTAACAGAAAAGAGAGTGTCATTCTCATAGTTTCGAATGAGTGCCACATACTTTCCAAGCTGGTTGAGGTTGCCAACTACCTGAAACCGTTAGCCACAAAAAAATTGGAGAAAAACGGACTCCCTTTCTACTGAGTGTTTGATAAACAACATGATGCACTATTCAGCACAGGTATCAATCTAACCTTCTTCTCTTCCCTTTTTATGTGTTAGACTTTACCTTCATAACCGTAGCCTTAATCTTTTTAGGCTATTATCCTTGCTTTTGAGGGCCTGCAAAGTTGATTTTGGATAAAAAGGAACTTATCATAGAATGAAATCAACTTTTGGCCGAACAGAATCAGCTTGCCGAGAGCCTCCCAGTGCTGGAAGCAAAAGTTGCTTAAATGGGCAAGCTCAAAGCTCTATTAGAGCAATCTGAGCAAGACAGAATGGCCCACATCCAAGAAGTTGCTCAATTACATAAAGAACATAAGGAGGTAAAGGCCAAGTGGGTCGAACTGCATGATGTTGTTACTGTCGCGGCCTCTCGTGAATCTACTTTAATGGCGCAAATCAATAACTTGGAGGCTAGCGTATGCTCCAAAACCAAAGAGGCTACTACTGCTGATGAGAAGAGAGCTATAATGGATGAAAGGTTCAAAAAGGTTATGGAGCAGAACCAACGTCATGCAACAACCAACACTGAACTTTATTCTAGGATCAACATTGTGAGATCTGAAAATGTCAAGCTTCAATCCAAAATCGATAAACTCTAGGCTAAACTCAAAGATAAGGAAGATTCTTTCCTCATCAAGAAAACTTATGCAATTTATCACATGAAGAGGAAACTTTTGGCGGAGGCCAAAGAAGGCATTGCAAACACTGATGATTACATTTCCAAGGCTCATGGATTGGAGATAACTGCTCTCGAAAACCTCCCTGTTCGTCCTGTATCTTCTGAATCTTCAAACTCTAGCTCCGAGTATTCGATGACCGAAAAGGAAGCTGAAGAAGAAGTAAACGATAAGGATGAAGGCCTTGGTATGGATGTGGAACAACCTTCACATGTAATTGAACCGAAAAATACTTCCCTTCCCCCCGGACCCCGCAGACAAAAACAACTGATGCATTTTGTTTTTTATATACATTGTAATTATTCCAAAACTTACTTATTGAGTTTGGCCGTCAAAGTATAAAAGAAATCTTTTGCGTACATATTGTGCAAAAAATATTCCTTTTAGTTAACTAATACAGATCAAAATTCTTATTATTTTTATCCGATAACTTTGATCTCGGGTACTAACACTTCCGGTAATTACCCGTTTGACTATGAGGGTTTGATAAGAGACAGTCCTTATGTTTATGATGCTCTTGAAGAGGACGTTTCTTGTTCATTTCGGCACAATCATTTGAAGTTAATTTAACCTTCAAACGGAAAATAGTGTAACATATCATTTGGACAAGAAATAAGATAAAAACAAAAGGACTTCGATTTGTTAGACTCCAGGGACTCCGGTCTTCGTGACACTTTTAGTGCCTTAGTATGCTATAGTTCCCCCAAATGTTCGGATGCTAATTATAAGAATTTGAACACTGGAAATCTTGGTATCGCTGATAACTCTTTCTTCATAATATGCTTTTCATTGCTGCCTCATTAAAAACCTTGCTAGAAAACCCAATTGGGACAAAAACCGGACGAAAGAAAAATGAGTGTAGCACATATAGTCAAAATAAACAAGGATCTTCAATAGTAATACCTTTTAAGGTGAGTCACGCTCCAATTGATACAAACTTTTTGTTGTTATAGCAGAAATCCGGTAAGGTGCTTCCCGCGTTGCTCCCATATTCCAGTGTTAATCTCTCGAGTAATTTGAGTTGCTCTTCTCAAAAACAAATCTTCGACTTTGAAATATTGAGGATTTGCTCTGTGGTTGTAATATATTTCCATTTTGCTTTTGTGTCACCATCCTCACATACGCCAGATTTTGATACTCTTCAAGCAAATCCAGTTTAATCAGCAGTGCTTCATTATATGCCTCCTTGTTTGCTCGTGATTACCTTATGGTCGGTTTCCTAATCTCCATTGGGAACAAATCTTCCGCGCTGTACACAAGTGAAAATAGTGTTTCACTCGTGCTGATTTCGTCATTGTTTGATATGCCAATTATAGTCCCGGTAGCTCATTTGGCTAATTACCTTTAACATCTTCTAACTTCTTTTTGAGATATTGAATAATTATCTTGTTGGTAGATTCTGCTTGTCCGTTAGCACTTGGATGGTATGGTGAAGATGTAATCCATTTTATCTTCAATCCTTCCAAAAACTTTGAAACTTTGGAACCTTTAAATTGCGGCCCATTATCATAAGCAATTTCTTTTGGTATTTCAAACAGACATATGATGTGATCCCATATGAAATCCATCATTTCTCGTTCTCCATTATTTCTGTAATAACCTGCTTCAACCCATTTAGTAAAATTATTAGTTTAAACCAAAAGAACTCTTACCTTTCCGGGTCCTTGTAGTAAGGGTCCAACTTTGTCCATTCCTCAATTCATAAATGGCCATGGTGATATAACCTAATGCAAGAGCTCCGCCAGTTGATGCACTAACTGTGCACGAAGTTGACATTTATCACATTTTTGTACAAATGCTTTCGCGTCTTGCTCCATCAGGGGCCAATAGTAGTCAGCCCTTATCAATTTGAGAACCAACAAGTCTGCACCAGAGTGATTCCCCCACAACACTTCAGGATCTTCTCTCATCACGTAGTCAGCCTACGATGTCCCTAAACACCGAGCCAATATACCTTGAAAGGATATCCTATACAATTGACCGTTAACAAGACAATAATGAGCAACTTTTGTTCGTAGTGGCTAGGATGCTTTTGGATCTTTAGACAATTTTCCATGCCTTAAATACTCTATAAACTCATTTCTCCAATCCCCAATTAGATTGGTTGAGTTAACTTTACAATATTCGTCCACTTCCAATACCGAATGCAACAGCTGAACAATCACACTAGAATCAACTCCTTTCATTTTAGTGGACGACTCCAAATTGGCCAATATGTATACTTCCATATTTTCTTCTCTTGGAATGTGGATGATCAACCATTCCTTGAACCGGAAAATTAATACTTGTAACCTTATTCAAGCATTGTTGTATGCGCTCCTCCTTGGTGTCAAAAATTCCATAACTGGCTTACTACCAGCTGGGAGTCACACTTTATTTTAATTACCTCAGAGCCTAGTCCCCAAGCTAATTCAAGTCCTGCAACTAAAGCCTCATACTCGACTTCATTGTTAGTTAATAGTACAATTCTAATAACGTGTCTTAAGGTTTCTCCCGAAGTAGTGATTAATACAATCCTAAGATTAGACCATTTTATGTTGGAATCCCTATCTATAAACAAGGTCCAAACACCTGATACAGTCCCCAATACCAACACTGCTTCTTTAGTATCTAAACGCATTAGTCCCGGACTAAATTCAACCACGAATTCAACAAAAAATTGTGACTTGAGCGTAGTAATAGGTTTGTATTCAATGTCGAATTCACTAACTTCGACTGCCCATTTGGCCAATCAACGTGATAGTTTAGGATTATGAAGGATATTTCTTAAGGTAAAAGTTGTCATAACGACAATGGGATGACATTGAAAATAAGGTCTGAGCTTTCGAGAGGCTACTACGAGAGATAGGGCCAACTTTTGAAGGTACGGATAACGCGTCTCCGCTCCTGATAAAACTTTACAAGCATAATATACAAGAATTGTGTACCGTATTCCTCTCGGATTGGAACATCACTTATTGCAACTTCTGAAA
Source organism: Nicotiana sylvestris (assembly GCF_000393655.2). NCBI lineage: Eukaryota > Viridiplantae > Streptophyta > Magnoliopsida > Solanales > Solanaceae > Nicotiana > Nicotiana sylvestris. The sequence goes on along the minus strand of NC_091058.1, from coordinate 191,865,036 downwards.
CCACCAGATAGATTAACAGTTGCTCTCCTTCCTTTGATTTTGACAACAAGGAGGGCCAGTCAAGTACCTTTTCAGGCCTTTCAATGCTTGCTGGAATTCCAGAGTCCACCTTTGCACTTCCTTGCCGGTCAACCTTTGCACTTCCTTCACACTTGTTAAATTGTCCGGGATATCCTCGATGGATTTTATCTTATCGAGATTTACTTCGATTCCTCTTTGACAGACCAAAATCCCAGGAACTTACCGGAGCCAACTCCAAAAGCACATTTCTCCGGGTTGAGCTTCATGTTGTATTTTCTCAGAATGTCAAATGTTAATTGGAGATGATTCAAATGATCTCCTGAATTAATAGACTTAACCAACATATCATCAAAATAAATCTCCATTGTCTTACTAATTTGTTGTTCAAATATTCTATTAACGTGCCTTTAATAAGTGGCTCCAACATTTTTAAGCCCTAAAGGCATCACGTTATAACAGTATGTGCCAAATTTGTGATAAAAGATATTTTTTTCTAATCTTCTGGATGCATCCTAATTTGATTATACTTGGAATATGCATCAAGAAAACTCATTAACTCAGGACTGCCATAGCATCAATTATTTGATCAATGTTCGGCAATGGAAAGAGTCCTTAGGGCTTACCTTTTTTTGAAATCTTTATAATTTACACACATTCTAAATTTATTATTCTTTTTAGGTACTACCATTATGTTAGCTAACCAATCTGAATAATTTACCTCCTGAATTGAACCTACATTTAGTAACCGAGTTACCTCTTCTTTGGCAAACCTATTTTTGACCTCTACTATCGGTCGTTTCTTTTGCCTTACTGCAGGAAAGTTGGGATCCAAACTTATCTTGTGGACAACCACTTCCAGTTGAATTCCTGTCATATCTAAATGTGACCATACAAAATAGTCTACGTTATTTATAAGAAAATCTATATTTTTCAATCTTAGTTTAGGGCTCAACCCCATTCCTAAGTGGTTCCTCTCCAAAAAATCCACGGATAAGGAAACCTGTTCAAGCTCTTCTGTAGTTGACTTGGTTGCATCTGCTCCCTCTGGTACCTGAAAAGACCTTGGTACTTGGTAAAATCTGATGACCCCTCTTCACCATTATCTTCAGTCTGGATAGAAGAGGGAACCAACTTATGTAGTTTATATTTGCTTGTTTATTTCCCCTTGCTATTGGATAAGGTGACTGCATTCATTTCTTTTGCAGTTGGTTGATCCCCTCTAATCTACTTGACCCCTTCCAATATGGGAAAATTCAGCAGTTGATGTATCCAAGGCCTTCCAAGGATAATATAGTTCTGGCAATGAAACCTTCACATAGCCAGGAGCTTCATTGCTAGAACTATGTTCCTAGTTAGCTTTGCGTGTTCCAAGACTCTCCACTGAATGATGTTGGCTGAACTACCTGGATCAACCAAAACACATTTAATTTTATAATCTAAAAAATTAAGTGATATTACCAGAGCGTCGTCATGAGGAAGAAGGAGGTCAAGAAGGTGATCTCATCTTCTAAATTCTCTCGGATTCTTTTCCCATGAGTTACTGATATCTATTCAAGCAAAAGGATCTTAATTTGAGGCAATGGAGATGGTTGATAAGTTTGGATTCTAACCATTTATTAGTACCTTATTGCTTTAGTTTTAGTCGAAAGTATTGATTTATGTTCCAGAAACTAATAAAATTGTGCAAATTCCAGGAATGTTGGAGAATTGGACTCCAATGAAGAAATTTACATCAAAAAGGAGTATTCTAGCTCATAAGGCAAGAAGGAGCAAGCAGGCAAAAAGTGCAGCCAGCAGAAGAGAGTGCGAACCACAGAATTCTCTTTGCGGCCGCAGATCTGGTGTTGATTGAAGCAAAGTGCGAACCGCACACAATTTGTGTGGCCACAAAATATGGTCGCACTAACAAGAATTCAAAAGGTTCAGAGAGTGTGCAAAATGATCAAGACTGAAGCCTTGCCAAAAGTGTGTACCGCACATGGAATTGTGCGGCTACAGAAGATGAAGTGTAGCCGCAGACAAAATTATGAGGCTGCAGAATCTCTCAATGTGCAGAATCAAGGAAAGTGCGGACCACACATGGAATTGTGCGGCCGCAAAACCTCCCAAAGGGCATTTTTGTTAGCAATTCTGGGCCACTATAAATAGACGGGAATCACCTTTTTAGGGCAAGTTTGGAAGTTTTTTGAGCTGTAGCCATTGTAATTTACCACTTTTTGTAATTTGTGACAAATTTGGGCTAAAACATATTATTTTATCATTTTAATTTTGTATTATGGCTTTAATTAATGTTTTTTCTTTATTTTCTTCCTTTTCTATTATGAGTAGCTAGATATTTTCAGTGTTGTGACCCAACCCTAGTATGCAAACCTTATGGGTAATTAATCTAATTCTTGTTTATGATTGGGTATTTGTTATTTAGCGTTGTTGATGCTTTAATTATAGAATTAATGGTTGCAAACAATGATTCATGCTTTTTTGTCTTGGTCTTTACTTGAAAAAGAGGGACTTAGTCCAGAAAAACTTGGCTAATAAGAAATTGGGCTAGTTAATCTTTGACTAGCCTAATTAAAGGATTTGAACTAGAGATGGGGAAAACTCGACTTGAGCTCATATCAATTATTTGAATTGATATCCTATTGGGCTTGGAAAAGCCAAATTTGACAAAATCACTCTATGACCGAGATGTATTGCGTGGGTAATTAGACTTGAAAGCCATAATACACCCCGATCACTAAAACAAGTGTCAACGTAATTAAATCATTAGTCTAACACCTAGGTGAAGCTTACATCCCTTGGCCTTTTACCCATTTAAAAAACAACAAAAAACATTTAATCAATCTCTAGTTTCTTTTCTCTAGTTAATCCCTGTTAGCATGGATTGTAGAATTAAATTGCGAAACCATCTTGTTTGGAAGCGTATTTTAGCTATTTCTTTTACATTCGTCAAGTTTATACTCTAACACCCACATTTAAATCCCTAGGGAAATCGACCCCGACTCATTGTTGGGTACTATTCTTCCAACGACTGTTTCCACTCATTGTTGAGTGTGAATTGGGTGCGGATTAATTTTTGGCACCGTTGACAGGGAGTTCTAACAGTGTTAGCTATATATTCGAGTGTGTTTTTACAATATATTCTTTCCCTCCGTGTTACTAACTTGTTGGAGAAACCATATGTATAAACATGGAGAACAATGAGCTTGAAAATATGTCTTTGAGGGCTTAGACAGTGAGGAGTAACAACTTGATGAGGCACCTCATGTGCCACAACCTAATCAGTGAGTCCGAGTACCACAAGACAATATGCCCGTACCCCTCTCACCTCTACCACATCCACCACAAGCGGCTCAACACAGGATATTGCCCAACGAAGGTTATGCTAGTGCAATAGACCCTCCCCGTATTAGGGCAGACAACTTTCAAATCACCAATGTGATGCTCACTTTGCTTGAGCAATGAGGTTTCTTTACCGGATCACCGAGTCAATATGCTTACAAATATTTGAAGGGCTTTGTGGATACATGTTGGGGGAGCAAGCAAACTAATATTTTCGAGGATGCCTTGAGGCTAAATCTTTTTCCCTTCTCTCTACGAGGTAAATCTTTAGATTGGTTGGAACATTTGCCAAACCATTCAATACATAATTGGGAAGATTTGTAGGCAAATTTCATTGCTAAGTATTTCTCTATCGGGCATATGACTACTCTTTGGGATGAAATTTTGGCATTCAAGCAAGAGCCAATTAACCCTTGCACGAGATTTGGGAGAGATATTGGACGATGGTGAAAGAATGAACAAATAGTGATATGACCGACAACATGATTCAACAAACTTTCTACCATGGCATAAATACTATGAACCAATGTGTGGTCAATCAATTGGTCGGTGGCAACTTTATGACAACATTTTATGCAGAGGCGCATAAAATTCTTCATGAGATGGCGGAAATATCATCAGCTTGGCAATCCCAAGCCAATATTCCACAAGGTGATCCAAACATGAAAACTATGACTCAACTAGAAAAAGGCTCAACTCAATCAAGTGCAAGCTCCTAAGTAAGTTCATGCTATGGAGGGTGTTAGTGTTTTGGTGAAAACAAAGAGGACCAAGGGTCCACAAATGCAAACCCGAGTGGAGAACTATGCGCAAGATGATGGCAGTTTTGATCAAAATGATTCTTATAATGAGCAAGACGAAGAAGTTCAATTTGTGAACAATTTTAAAGGGAAAAGAAATAACTTCCAATGTTCAAATCAACAACAAGGGCAACCACAAAATAACCATGGCAATTGGAATTCTAACAACCAATGTAATTCGCATAATAACAACAACCAATAAAATTGGAGTGGAGGCAACCAAGGAAATTGGGGAGGCAACAATCAAGGTGGTTGGGGATAAAATCAAGGCAACCGGGGGTCGGGTTTCAAAAGACCACCAATGTATCAACAACCGAGCAACCTACTTCCTTATCCATTCCATGGTTTGAGTTCTTCAGGCAATTATATGGGATGTATTGAGAATATGTTCAAGCAAATGACGGAAAAGGACGCCGATTCGGATGCCCAACTTGCCTCACACAACACATCAATCCATAATCTAGAAGTTCAAATGGGGCAAATCTCTGAAGCTCTAAATTCTCGTCCTAAAAGTGTACTACCAAGCGACACGGTGGTGAATCCAAAGGGTGATAACAATACGGGGAATGCTATGGTGGTATCATAAGAAATGGAAGAGGCGGGAATACACCCACTTCAAGTGAAAGGCAATTTGTCGATGATGACCAAGTGATAAAAGAAGAAGAGATCCCAACCAATGTGGTTCAAGAAAATGAGGAAGTTTGGATTGATATTGATGATAGTGTTGAAGAGACTCAAAAGGAGGTAAACCCGTCTAGGGAACACATTATTGACATACCAAAACCGATAGTGCAAATGGTGAAGGCACCATTGCCTAAGCCTCCACCTACATACCCTCAAAGAATCGACAAGCAAAATGGTGAGAATCAATTCAAAAAGTTCATTCAAATGATGAAGAGTCTTTTAATCAATGTGACATTGGTAGAAGCTATGGAATAAAGGGTCGGTTATGCTAAGTTTATGAAAGATCTTGTTACCAGGAAGCGGTCGATGAATTTTGAAACTATTAAGGTCACTCATCAAGTGAGTGCAATTGTTAATTCAATGGATGCTAAGTTGAAGAATCCTGGTGCTAGAGCTCTTTGTGATCTTAGGGCAAATATCAATTTAACGCCTCTTTGGTTTTCAAGATTTTGGGAATTGGGCACCCAAGACCCACTTCTATGAGGTTGTAAATGACCAATCGTACCATGAAGAGGTCATTGGGTGTGATTTAAGATGTTTTGACTAAGGTTTATAAATTCATTCTTCCGACGGGCTTTGGTATTCAAGATTGTGAAGTTGATTATGAAGTGCCTATCATTCTTGGAAGACCTTTCCTTGATACGGGTAAGACTCTTTTTGATGTAGAAGCCGGAGAACTCACTTTCTGGGTTGGTGATGAAAAAGTGGTATTCCATGTGTGTAAGTCTATGTGGCAACCAAATAGTAATGAGGTATGTTCTTTTGCGGACTTAGTGACTGATGTTTTTGTTGATAATACAAGTGCTACAATCAATGTTGGTGATATGTTGGAGGCCGTTTTGCTCAACTTGATGATGACAAGATAGATGGTTTCATCGAATGTGCGAACTCTTTGCAAGGAATAGGGTCGTACAATTTTGCAACCCAAAAATTATCTTTGGACCTTGAGAATAGGAAGACTCCTCCTACAATTCCTTCTATTTAAGAGCCACCTACTTTGGAGTTGAAGACATTGCCTCCACACCTTCGATATGAATTTCTTGTCCCTTTTTCTACCTTACTAGTTATTCTTTCCTCTTCTTTGACTAACCTGTAGGTTGATTCCTCATAGGCAGTGTTACAAAAGAGGAAGAAGGCTATTGGGTGGACTTTGGCAGATATTCAGGGTATAAGCCTCACCTTTTTCATGCATAATGTCAAGTTGGAGGATGGTGCTAACCCATCCAATGAACAACAACGAAGACTCAATAAGGCTATGCAATAAGTGGTCAAGAAGGAGATTATCAAGTGGTTGGATGCCGGGGTTGTTTATCCCATCTCCAATAGCTCATGTTCCTCTCTGGTTCAATGTGTCTCAAAGAAGGGGAGGCCGCATAGCGGCCGTGAAATCAATGACTCTTTCCCGATGAGAAGCTTTTGGAAATTTCAATTAAAGAGATGCCATGGTTTACAGATTTGGCAAATTTTCTGGTGAGTGAAATAATTCCAGATGAGTTCTCTTCAAACCAAAGGAAGAAGCTCAATAGAGATTGTCAAGATTATTTTTGGGATGAACCATACCTTTTCCTGATTTGTACGGATGGGGTGATAACAAGGTGTGTGCCAGAATAAGAGCAAGGCGATATTCTTGGGGCATGTCCTTCTTCACTATATGGTGGTGATTATGGTGGAGCAAGAACAACGACCAAAGTTCTTAGTTGTGGTTTCTATTGTCCTACTATTTACAAGGATAAAATTAATTTTGTGAAAAGATGTGATGAATGTCAATGGGCTAGTGGAATCTAAAAAAAATGAAATGCCTCTGACAACCATCTAGGAGATTGATATTTTCGATGTTTGGGGAATTGATTTTATGGGCCCTTTTGTGAGTTCTTATGAAAAAACTTACATCTTGGTCACGGTGGATTATGTGTCCAAATGGGTTGAGGCTAGTCGCCTTACACAACAATGAGGTAAGAAGTGCAGTGGCATTCTTGAAGAAGAATATTTTTACAAGATTTGGTACTCCGCATGAAATCATAAGAGATGGGTGATCACACTTTTGGAACAAAGCTTTTGATACTTTTCTTAGCAAGTATGGTGTTACTTACAAGGTCACGACTCCTTATCGCCCACAAGCTAGTGGGCAAGTGTTAGTCTCCAACCGGGAGATAAAGAGTATCCTATCTAAAATGGTGAATGCTAATCAGACGGATTGGTCCAAGAAGCTTGAAGATGCATTATGGGCTTATCGTACAGCTTACAAAACACATATCAGAATGTCTCCATACTTGTTAGTGTTCGGGAAAGCTTGTCATCTTCTGGTGGAACTAGAGCACTAGGCAATGTGGGATTTAAAGAAATTTAATCTTGATTGAGATGTAGCCGCTAACTTACGGGTTGCACATTTGAATGAATTGGATGAGTTCCGGTACCATGCATATGCGAGTTCGGCCTTGTATAAAGAAAAGATGAAATATCTTCATGACAAATAAATTTGAAACAAAGAGTTTAAGGTGGGCAATCTTGTATTGTTGTTTAACTCAAGGTTGAGGATGTTTCCTGGAAGCTAAAATCCAAGTGAAGTGGTTCGTTTGAATTTGTGGGTGTGACACCTTTCGGTGCATTGGACTTGAAGAACAAGAACAATAAAGTATTCTGAATCAATGGTCACTGGTTGAAGCACTACTTGAGCAAGGTTGGAGATATCCATGTGGTGGCGGTCATTTACTTCACTTGAGGATGCTTTCACATTGTGTCGTGCCGCAACGTTAAATCAGGCACTTCTTGGGAGGCAACCCAAGTTCTTTTCCTTTTTCTTTTTCTTTTGTAGTTAGATGTTATTGGCTGTTCTAACTTGATTTGAAGTGTTCTACAAGATTGAGTGGGACATGTAACAAGTGTGAACTAAAAAATTTCTAAGTGTTGAACGAACTGCAGACCGCACTTTTATTGTGCTGACAACACAATTTCATGTGCCACAACAGAATTACATGCGTGGCTGCACATTTCACATGTGAACCAAACAATTGGATGCTTGCCAAAGTGTAAAAGATGTAAACTCTTTGAAGTTTGAGTCTGTCAGTGCGGGAGACCGCAAGAAGAATTGTGTAGCGCACTAAAAAATATGCGGACCGCACATGAGGACTAGTGAAGTTAGACCAGGTAAAAGAGTTTGGACTGCACTTGGAATTATGCGGCTAAACTCAATCTTTTTCACTCTCAATGACTAAGTATAAATAGAAGTTTTTAGTTCATTTTACACTTTTCGTCCTCCACACAATCACTGTTACTCTGCAAGTTTTATCTGAAAGATTTCCACTCTCCACCACACATACCTACCTGTACTTACACACCTAGTGCACTCACTCTATCTTGCATGCTTTATTTAATGTCAATCTTTGTGTTAGTTTAATTTTTGAAATTTTTGTTTCTTTTTAGGCCATATGTTATTAGAGTTTATCTATGTATCCATGTAGGGTAGATTTGTATTAGATAGCTATTAATATATGGTCTATTGGGTTGGGTTAGTGATATTTGAGGTGTACACCATATTGCCATACAAATTTGTACAAGTAATTGCAAAATCGAAGTGAAAAGGCTGACTGTTCGTGAAATTTTGAAATCTGCGGTCGCGCTTGAATTTGTGCGGTCCGCAGTTTTGTTAATCTGGGCAACTGGTGAAGGCAAGTGTTTTTGCTATTGCACATTAGTTGTACGGATCAGAGAATTTTGAGAGAGGCTGTACTTAGGTTTGCACTCTCTATCAGATATGTACCTCTTGAGAAACCAAATGTGTGGACCGCATTTTAAATTCGGCGGACTGCAGATGAATTTTGCAGCCGCAAAAAGGCCATCACACTCTCTTCAGAGATTAGGCACCTGGGCCTCTAAAGTTTTTTGTCAGAAATGCGGATGCACTTGAAATTGTGCGATCTCTACTCCCTTTTTGTGACCGCACATAAAAATTGTGCGGACCGCGATTCCCATTTCCTGCAGCATGCTATTTTTGTAATAACCTCACTGTGTCTACAATATTCTCCCTTACCTGCATGATTCTTGGATGTGTTGAATGATCTCTTGCAACTAACAATCCTCTTTGTGTTGTTACAAATAATGGTTAGACGCTAGGATGCGGCGAAACTGCAAAAGGTATAGGTGACTCTTCTAGGGGTCGAGGTAGAGGTACATTGCCCTCGGTCAGCCTAAAACAATCAGGAAAAAGGCCACAACAAGTAGAGGGAGGGGTGCAGACCTCTCTGAGTCTAGCTCTTATGTCCCGTTAATGGAAGCTTCTGAGGGCACCTCCGTGTCTATTTCAGAGGAGATGGCACTTGTATAGTTTAGGCTATAGGGGTGATCAAAACCATAGATGTGGATTAATTATCTCACAACACTTCCGAGGGGTTTGGAAAGTGCTAGCTAGGCTTCCATGCCAGCAGTGTTCCAGGGTCGGATGGGAAAATGTTCAGGATGTCCCTGATGATGGTAGAGGGGGATAGGGACATTTATTAGCATTAAGAAGACAAAGAAGAAGGAGATATGGGAAGACAAATTTTTTAGTTTGGCTGCTTCACTGACTTCCAAATGTGGTGGCCGATGAGATCATTGATGTTTGAGAGGTAGTTTCTGTTGAAGGATTTAGATAGATACAACCCTGCAACGTTGAGGCAATTCAAAGCGAGGAAGGTTGTATGTTGTTCACTAAGAGATTTGAATATGCGAAAGAGCACCTTGTCCACGAGTTCTATGCCAATAGTTCACATATCTGTAAGGAGACAAAAGTGACCAAAGTACGCAACCTCAAGGTGAGGTTTGATCAGCACATGCTGAATGTGTACTTGGGTTTTGAGGATCTAGATCCAAAGGAGTACCTCAAGAAGTTGGCATTGAAAGACGAAGCCCGACCATGGCTTGCTACGATTTTAGCACCACCAGGACCACCTCCACCACCGATCACTTCTAGGGTTCCCATTCAGCGGAACACACTGAGTGTTAAGGCAAAGGGTTGGCTGACATTTGTGCGTAGCAGGCTTGACGTTAGCCAAAATGAGAATATCTTGCCAGTTCCCCGTGAAGTTCTAGTGCTTCTATCATGGTCTGGTACCCAATCAATGTGGGTGCCACGTGATGTCAACCAACATTTCATTGGTAGCGCAACAGACTAACATGGCTTACCCATATCACAACACTATCATAGAGTACCTTACCGATACAAAGGTAGAGCTAAGAACATTTGATACACAGGTGAAGCCAAAGAAGCCATTTGAGTTCTGCTCGCTACAGGATCCGGCCAACCCCATGAAGAGCGCTCAGTCTTCTACCACTGCAGGCCAGTCTGGAGCCGGTAATTGTGGTTATTGAAACAGCTGATATTCCATCTGCATCAACTGAGCCATCTTCTAGTGCAGCTGTTATGCCTCTGCCATCATATTCAGCTCCTACCACAGCCCCCAGCGCAACCGCTACTCCAGTTTCGAGGCTGGTGCCCATGCCTAAATCTCCATTATCTGCCCTACGAGTCTCCTAGACATTGATGAGTCTCAACAACTAGATATAAACAACTAGTTCAAAGCTGTCTGAGATATCTAGTACTATTGCAGTGCAGTTATCTACAGAGGCAACTCAGGTTTCTACTGATTTTGATGAGAAGCTACGCAAGATTCTAGAGAACTAGAAGTTGATCATGGATACTCTAGTACAACATTGGTCAGTTATTGAGGACTTGTCCTAGGAAGTGAAGAAGCTGAGGAAGTTCCAGGCTAGCAAGAGATAAGTGGATAAGCTTAGGAGGAGGTGACCCGACTTGCGACAACTCGGGGTTTGCCAGCTAACATGCTGCATGACCCAGAACAGTCCACCCCAGATTCATTTGGACCATCTGCACCAGTTGCACCAGCTGGCCAGTCTGATGAGCCATGCCTTGCTGCCAATACTACAAACGCAGTGCGTGCAATGCTTGCTACTCCTACCACTCATAGATATGATGATGATGAGTTACAGTTGGCTAAGACAACAAGAGTTGATGCTGTTGGGGGCACTGAGATGTCCAAGGATACTTAGGGAGTTTCTTCACCTTCTCTCTTTTCACTCTTATTTTGTTAAGTATTGGGACAATGCTTACATTTATTGGAAGGGGGTGGAGTTTATTTTATTGACACATTTAGATAAATTTGGACTGTAATAATTGGATAATTCTGTTTCTTTTCTTATTTTTAGTCTATCTATCTTTAGTTAGTTATTGCTTTCATTAGTTTCTTTAATTGTTTGCTTTGATTTTTGTTTTGTTAGTAGTATTTATTGTTAGTGGCTTCTTTTGATGTTAGTAGCTTTCATGTTTTTCATAGTAGTATAGATAATAATCCTTTAGTTTTCTTAATGCCACAATTCTTTCCAAAGGTAGTTTTGTGTGAACCAAGTGATTTTTCCCAAGGATGGATAATGTGACAAACTTCTTAAGAGAATGAGTCCTTTTTTGTGTTTAGGTAATAATAATAGTAATAGTAATAAATAAAAGCCCTAATCAAGTGGTTCTCTAAAAAAGAATTATTCATGCTTCATTTGATACCAACACACTTAACTATGTGCTTATGGTTTGAAACAAGATTTTTGAAATAAAATAGCTCTAGTTAGTGACTTTGAGACTCTTGAGTTGATTTTGATAATCATTGAGTGGTATATTGGACCATAGTGATCTTTAACTCTATTGTGGTTGTTGTAGGCTCTCGTTACTATCATCTTTTATGGTCTATTTGCATGAGGGGTGAGGTGATTTTTCGTTGCTAGTCCAAGTATCCATGCGAATGGTCTAGAACTTGTCCCGAATGTGCTTCAAGACGAAATCCTAAGTTTGCTTGGTTTGGGAGATGATTGTAGGCTTTACTTGGTCCGTTTGGGCTTTCTATTGCCAATCAATGTTGTTGTCCCTAATCAACCCCCTTTGAGAATTTAGCCTTTCTTGCATGGTAGCCATGCTATAAGCCTTTACCTGTTTTATTGTAATCCTCTCTTGACACCCGGACCTTCCTTAACAATCTTATGAAATAAGTGGCTAAAGGCATAAGTTCTGGAGGGGGGAGGGGAGAGCTGTGAAGTTTGAGAAAGGTATCAAGGCACCACAAAGAGAAGAGAAATGATCTCTATGAAAAGAGAAGGCAAGAAAAGAAAACAGAAACAAAAAGAAAATGCCAAAAAGAGAATAAAAAGAAGGGTTGATAAAATCAAAAAGAGGAAACTATCTCTAGTATGAGCATCAAGGGAGACGAAGAATGAAATAAACAAGAAAGAGTCATGTTAAGTCTATCTAGCCCCCAAGAAAAAGAAAATGCCTCTAAGAGTAAGTAAATATGAGCCAAGAAATGAAGTCGTAGAGTATTTAGGGAAAGGTGTAACCACTAACCCATATAGTATCCTACCCTAATCCAAAAGCCTTCATTACAATCCAAAAGAAGTCTTGCTTAATTTAGAACCGAAGTAAGCCCACATTAGTGGTGATCTACATAAGGGGCAAGCCTATGGTACTTGAAGACTTACATGTGACATTCTTTTGTGAGAGAAGAGTGTACCTTTCATTGATCTAAAAATGGATGCTAACTCTTGATGTGAGCTTGTAAAATAGAAGGTAGAGGAGGAAGAGTTTGGAGTCCACCATGATCTATATAACAAGGGTCCTTGATCAGCACATGCTGAACGCGAGATCCCCCTCGTGAACGTGATGACCAAACGACCCTATGCTTTGTGAACGCGAAGATCCTGCTGCAAACATGTAGAGCAATGCGTTAGGTCGTAGCCGGCTTCACTCTACTTTGCAAACGCGTCTCACTTCTCGCGTTTGTGGTGCATATTTTCTCAGACCTTCATGAACGTGGTTCCCTCTTTGCGAACACTAAGAACAAATTCTCACCTTCCCCAAATTACACTTCACGAACACGAGACCTCTCTCGTGAACGCGTACAAGGAAACCAGTACCGGCAAAATCTACCGTCTTCCAAGTTCCAACATGAGCCAAACATGATTCGAATCACACCCAAGGGCCCCAAGACCTCAACCAAATTTACCAACAAGTCCTAATACATGATACAAACTTAGTCGAGGCCTTAAATCACATCAAACAACATCAAAAAAATGAATCGCACCCCAATTCAACCCTAATGAAAACTTTGAATTTTAAATTCTATGATTGATGTCGAAACCTATCAAATCAACTCCGTTTGACCTCAAATTTTGCACACAAGTCATAAATAACGTAACGGACCTATTCTAATTTTCAGAACAAAAATACGAGCCCGGTAACCACAAAATCAACTGTCGGTCAAACTCCTCAAATTTCCAAACTTCTAATTTTCCAAATTTTGCCATTTCTATCAAAAATCAATTACGGACTTCCAATTAAATATCCGGACACACTTATAAGTCCAAAATTACCATACACTGCTATTAGAATGATCAAAACTCTATTCCCGAGTTGTTTACACATAAGTCAACATCCGGTCAACCCTTATAACCTATGCTTTCAACCTTAGGACTCAGTGTTCAAATTCATTCCAAACTATCCCCAGAACCAAACCAACTACCCCAGCAAGTTACATAACAACGATTGAGCATATAATAAGTAGTAAATGGGGAAACGAACTATAATACTCAAAATAACCGGCCTTGTCATTACACAATTTGTGTTGCCGCAAAACATGGTCGCACTGACAAGAATTCAAAAATTTCAGAGAGTGTGCAAGATGACCAAGAGTGAAGTCTTTCCAAAAGTGCAAACAACACATGGAATTATGCGGCCGTAGAAGCTGAAGTGCAGCCGCAGACCAAATTGTGCGATTGCAGAATCCCTCGACCTGCAGAATCAAGGTAAGTGCGGATCGCACATGAAATTGTGCGACCGCAGAACCTCCCGAAAGGCATTTTTGTTAGCAAATTCTGGGCCGCTATAAATAGATAGGAATCACTTTTGTTGGGAAAGTTTGGTATTTTTTGAGCGGTAGCCGTTGTGGTTTACCACTTTTTGTAATTTGTGACCAATTTGGGTTAAAAACACATTAGTTTATTATTTTAATTTTGTATTATGGCTTTAATTAGTATTTATTATTTATTTTCTTCCTTTTCTATTATGAGTAGCTAGATATTTTCTAGGACTGTGACACATTCCTAGTGTGTAAACCTTATGGGTAATTAATATAATGCTTGTTTATGATTGGTTGTTTGTTACTTAGCCTTGTTCATGCTTTAATTATAAAATTAATAGTTGAAAACATTGATTCAAGCCTTTTTGACTTGGTCTTTACTTGAAAAAGAGGAACCTAGTCTAGGAAAACTTGGCTAACAAGAAATTGGGCTAGTTAAGGTTTTGACTAGCCTAATTAAAGTATTTGAACTAGAGATAGGAAAAACTTGACTTGAGCACATATCAATGTATACGGCTAAAATCGGAGAGCCCAATTTTTTGATTATTATGATATCCTGCAACCCATTTTTGAAAGGCTCGAGTCCAGTTCGAGGTTCAAACCGGAGGGTCTTTTATGCTCGACCTCGGGGCAGAGTAAATCGACGGCTATGATGAATGAGTGGGAGGTTCTCAAGGCACATGATTAAGACTGACCAAGTCTACTAGGCTAGTTCAAGCATGTATCGTGGCATTAAATGGCTGTACCAGCCATATATCTTTGTAATAAATGCACTTGTACTATGTTGGGTTTCCCCCTGATATATAAAGGGGATCCTTGTCATTTTTTAAAGGGATCACTTACAACATTCAATACAAGAACATTCTCTCTGCTTTCTAACTTAAACATATTCTCTTGATTTCATTACTTACATTTATTGCTTGCATTTGTTGTGTTCTATTTATTGTTCTTTATTTATTGCTCATTATTGACCATAAAGAGCATTCATCAAAGCTCTCAATACCATTACCCCTTCATCAGCTGCCCATAGCTTGGTAACGAATCCGACCTCGAGGCCCCGAATAATCAGGCTCGAGGCCCCGAATAATCAGGCTCGAGGCCCCGATCCTCAGCCGCTCGGTTTGCTTAAACACACTATTTTCGAGTTCTTACCTTATTTTCTAATCTCACACTTAGCATCTATCACCTAACAACTAGCATAAAAACAGATCACGTATTTTTAGAACCACAAAATCAAATCTAATTTTAATTAATTTTTTCAAGGTAAACAGTTTGGCGCCCACCTTGGGGCTAAAAATAATAGTGATTATTTTCTTGCTGGTTTACTACATAACGCAAGTTATCTTTCACACTTTTTCTTGTCCAAGAATCTTTGATTTCAGGTCAAAATGTCTAACTCAGTAAATGCATATGAAAACAACGGTCTTGTAGAACATGGAGAGAATGATGTAGTTGTTCCAGGTATTGGTGTGCCACCACAAAACCCTGAGGATGCACCAGAGCCAATCCCCGCATATGTGGTTTCACGTGATGCTCAACATGTCGATATAAGCTCCCACACTAACAGGAGCGTACGACAAGGAGACCAACAAGAAGCTCAGAAAACCTCAGCTCGGGAGGAACAATAGGTTAGCCTTCACGTTATTTTTGAAATGTTACAGGCACAACAACTGGCGATTGCTAAACTGCAACTCAAAAAACTCCAAGCACAGCAGCACCGAAAATGGCTCCTCGAGCCGACCAGGTACTAGAAAGATCGAGTAACAATGGGTCAGCAGCAGACCACGCTATTATGAAGTTGCTCGAGGACATCACAAAGAAGATTGAATCGGGCGAAAAAATGGTAGAAGCCAATGACAAAAAGGTAGAGATCTACACCTCGAGGGTCGACCAGATCCCGGGCGCACCCCCGATCCTGAAGGGTGTTGATTCAAAGAAATTCATATAAAAATCATTCATATCGGATGCCGCTTCAAAGCCCATCCTGAAAAAATTTAGAATGCCCAATCTACCGAAGTACAACGGAACATTGGATCCCAACGAGCATGTCACTGCTTACACTTGTGCGGTGAAGGGAAACGACCTAAAGGACGACGAGATCGAATCCGTCCTGCTAAAAAAGTTCGGGGAAACGCTCTCAAAAGGGGACATGATGTGGTATCACAACCTAGCTCCGAATTCAATAGACTCATTTGCCATGCTGGCAGATTCTTTCATAAAGGCACATGCTGGTGCTATCAAGGTGGCTACAAGGAAATCCGACGTCTTCAAAATCAAACAAAGCAAAAATGAGATGCTGCAAGAGTTCGTATCTCGCTTTTAAATAGAGTGAATGGAATTACCACCAGTCTCCGATAACTGGGTAGTGCAGGCCTTCACCCAAGGCTTGAATGAGCGAAGCTTAGTGGCTTCGAAGTAGCTGAAGCAAAATTTGGTTTAATATCCCGCCGTGACCTGGTTGGATGTTCACAACCAATACCAATCAAAGATCAGGGTCAACGACAACCAACTAGGAGCCCCCTCGAGCTCGGCATATCCAAGAAGACTCCTAGAAAAGGAGCCAAAGCCAAACAAAGAAAGGTATCAACCATACACCGAAGATAGGAGAAACGCCCCAAGGTGTAACATACCTCGAAGTGATCGAAGAACGGACCAAGGACAGAATCCTCGGGGACTTGTGAGTATAGTCGAATTCAATAGGCATACAGGACCAACGGAGGCATCCCACCTATCGGAATACAACTTCAACGTTGACATCTCGTACATTATATCTGCCATCAATAAAATCAGAGATACTAGGTGGCCAAGACCTGTACTGTCAGATCCATCGCAGAGGAACCCCAACTTAGTGTGCGAATTTCGTGTCACACACGATCATAGGGCCGAAGAATACAGACAGATCCGAGAGGAAGTAGCCTGGCTGCTCAGCAAAGGACACCTCCGAAAATTCCTTAGCGACCGAGCCAAAAATTAGTTTTGGGAAAGAAAGGCAAATAAAAAGAACGAAACAAATGAACCACAACATGTCATCCACATGATCATGGGAGGAATCGACGTCCCATAGGCACCCATTATAAAACAAACAAAAATACCCGTCACCAGGGAAAAGTGGTCTCGAGGTTACATACCCGAGGACTCTCTCACATTCAGCGACGAGGACATCGATACCCTATCTCGGCCTCATAACGACACATTGGTAATTTCTTTTCTTGTGAATATATTTAAAATTAAATGTGTACTTGTGGATCCAGGTAGCTTGGCCAACATTATCAGGTAAAGGGTCGTGGAGCAGCTCGAACTGCTCGACCAAATCATTCCCCCCTCTCGAGTCCTCAATGGATTCAATATGGAGAGTGAGTCAACTAAAGGGGAAATCACCCTCCCAATCAACGTGGCCAGAATAACCCAAAATGCCAAATTCCATGTCATCGATGGAGATATGAGGTACAACACCTTGCTCGGAAGACCATGGATACATTGCATGAGAGCAGTACCATCAACCCTTCATCAAATGATGAAGTTTCCGACAAAGGATGGAAAAAAACTGTGTACGGAGAACAGCACACAGCAAGAGGGATGTTCGTGCTGCTCGATGTAACACTGGCATCAACGCCTTTGTCATCGAAGGAGCCACATGATAAGCAAATGGTGAAATAGCAATCACAAGACACATTCTCAGCTAGACCCAAATAAAACAAACAAAGGACCATGCCGCGTCCTCGGAGCAAACGTTGGAAACATATCGAGGCTTGAAGCACCATCGCCACTAAGGTATGACCATCTCCCTTTTGTATTTACATCTTACACTAAACTTTGTGCAGATGTCCGATCAAAATAGTCGAACCACTGTCCAGCTCGAAGACCTCAAGGTTTCAGAGCATACATTGCACTCTTTTCCTTCGATCGGGTTTTATCCCAAGAAAGGTTTTACTGACAAGGTTTTTAATGAGGTATCATCCATGTGCTACCTAAGGAGAATTTCGCAAAGTGTTCAAGGTTTCTCTTCAATCAACCTCGAACACTGGGGGGCATCCCCCGGGAAGATCACCTTCTCGAAGAAGCCAAGATGAGCCAAAAAGGGTATCAATAGGAAAATGATGTATCGGGCCAAACGGTCGAATGAACCGTGTCTACATAGAATAATTAAGCCCTTGACGACAAAAACATGTATACTTGTACCAAGTAATCAAATAATATCTTCTCCTCCATCAAAATGCTTTACGCTTCAAAGAAGTACGCTACGCTAACAAGAAATGGCTTCAGAGCCAGAAAATTTCCCGAACACTCAGGGACTGACACCAAAAACTTGAGGCCACATGACCTCCGGGTCGGAAACTTCAAACTCGTCAGCCCTCAATGCGGCAATGCCAAGTTTACAAGGAACAACTCCAACATCTAAGAAACTATCGATGTCTCGGGGACTGTCACCTACTGTCACCCCCATCGATTTGCTTATAAGACCCCATGCGGGCAATTTCGGGCTCATAGGACCTTTATAAAGTAAAACCAAATCTGTAAGACCTCAAGCAAGGGATGAACTATACTTGTACCAAGTGATTAGTCTGTAATACCTCAAGCAAGACATGAACCATACTTGTACCAAGTAACTTCTCTATAAGACCTCAAAGTCAAGCATGTTAAAATTGGTAAGACCTTACAAAAGGCATAATCCCGATCTTAAAGTTAAGGCTATATATCCAAACTTATAAGACCCCTAAAAAGGTATACCATCAATATAGACGCCGAAACTACTTCACTCGGGGACTGAAAGGCTTTGACCAAACACAATGACTACGGTCACAATGCTATACCAACCAAACTAATGCGACTCAGGGATGCCCAACCATCTCTATAAATCACAGGCCTTCAATTACATAAAAAAAACTTCAAAAAGAACCAGTTAATCAGGCTACCCTCGGCATAAGCAAAAAAGCTTCGATCATATCAGCTCCAAACAATATGCTTCGAAACAATTCAGCCGTCGAGCGAAACCTCCCGAGGTGCTCAATTACCGCTACCTAACGGCTCACAATTGAGATTCTTATCGAACCGTCGAAGAGTCGGGCAAACATAAAACTTTAAAAGTCTCTAGCAAGGGAAAATAAAGCCTAAATAAGAGGTCGTATCGACCCAATGCGTAAGATCCACTGTCGCCAGCTTAAAATTAAAGGTTGTACCGACCCAATGCGTAAGAGCCATTTTGCCAACCTATATTAAGAGGTCGTGCCGACCCAATGCGTAAGAGCCTAAGGGCCAGCTTAAAAACTTAAAGGTCAATGAACTCGTGTCAAAATCCGACTCGGAGACCGAGCCAAAACAGTTAACTAAAAACTCCCAAGGGCAAATGCATAAGAGCCCAGACGCCAGCCTATATTAGAGGTCATACCGACCCAATGCATAAGAGACTACGAGCCATCCCAACAAGCCTCAGGGCCAAATTACAAACTGAAAGGATCCTTTATATATATACACATGTATGAAACAATGCAAGGCCATATTTACAAAGTTCTCTAAGAACACAGTACAAAGAATCAAATAGAAAAAAGCCTAGTATTTTTTCCCCTCGGGGACTGCGACCCCATCGGCCTCTTCTCCACTATCTTCAGCATCAAACAAGAGGAATTTGGCGTCATACTCATCTGGCCTAGCCTCTCATACTCATCTGGCCTAGCCTGTGCTATCTTTTCCGAGAGATCGAAGCCCCTAGTGTGAATATATTTGAGGGTTTCCCTCCGAGATTTGCACTGGGCATATTCATTGCTTCTGCTCTATCGATCGGAAGCACCTTTCAACTTTGCTCGAACCTTAGTAGCGTCTTTTAAATAGAAGGACACTTTCTTGTCGGCCTTAGCCCGAATCTCTTCAGCTTCAGCCTGGCTGTCCACCACCTTGGCCTTCATCTCCAAAAGGTCGAATTCGAGCCTTGCAATCCTGCTCGTCTGAACCAAGCTATTCTTACGGGCGTTCCAGAGCTACACCTCGAGGGAAGAGACCTTGGACAAAGCATTCTTCTTGGCCACAACATGGGCATCTGTCTAAGCCCCTAGCCCGTTGCACTCATACTTGGCTTGGCCAACCTTGCCCAAAGGTGTTTAAAATCTTCTGTCTTGATCTGCAACAAACCTATTGAAACATTAGTCTCCAAGGATAGAAGAAGAAGCATGCACTCCCTCGAAGCAAAGGTTACCTATTTCCCAAGGTGGCTTTCAAAGATTAGGCTCCAATTCGCCTTGTACCATAGGTATAACAACTCATCTCCCCTCTTATCAAAAAGAAGCCTGAGGAATTTCTCCCCATCCAAGGCTTTCCTCAACTTGGCTTCGCGGCGGAGCAACTCGGACTTGAGCTTGTCAAAGTCCTATAAAAAGGGAGCTCAATAAGAAAGTGGGAGTACAAGACTGAAAAACTAATATAATCGGCCAACAATACCATGGAAGAGAGCCATTGATCCTCCTCGAAGGTTGAATGTACATCTATCGGCCTAGTCTTATTGGCCCCAGCAGAACCACTCTCAATAGGAACGTGACCGCTTGAGGCCTCGCTTGATCGGGGCGGCCCTTAGTCTCGAACACCCTTCGAAGTACCTTCGACGGGAAGAGAAGAAGGCGGTAGAGAATCCTTATCCCTCGAAGTACCTTTGATGGGAAAGAAGATGACGGCAAAGGAAGAGACAATTTTCCAAGGCTAGGAGCCTCAGATGCCACATGATCGGTAGATACATCTTCTTTGGGCCTCCGGGCAGGACTTGTCTCGCTATAAGCACTCCTGCCCTATGAGGGTTCCTTTCGTTTGTTATTATCCTTGGTCCTGAGGCCGACGACCCCTCCTCCTCTCCGAGGGAACACGATATCACCTCAGGACATTCTTTAATGCCTGCGGTGACGGAGTCAATATACACGGAGTACCCTCCAAAGAAAGCAAACCACACAGCACGTACCATGGTGTTTGGCCTTCCATCTACCCTTGGATAGATCTTTCCACTTACGCCCATCATAGGTCGAGCGAGCGGCCAGCTTCCAAGCCTAATCCATCAAGTCAGAGACCTCCTATGCCATCCACGGGGTCGCTACAAAAAGAAAAAGAAAGTGTCTTCCCAGAATCTATCTACACCACGAGCAAAAATGATAAAAATAGAAGTGTAACACTTACGTATGATATTCCATTCCTCAGGAAATGGCAGGAACTCCGTGGGGATAACATCGACAGTCCTTACTCGGATGAATCGATTCATCCACCCTCGATCCCTGTCTTCTTCATCATTGACAATGAAGGGCCTGGTGAATAGGCATCACAAATCTATCAGGACTCGGCAATGGAAGGGTCGGTACAATCTGATGAGATGGCTAAGGATGAAGTTGAGCCCGGCTTCTTCCGCAAAGAACCTCATCATTAGCACTGTCCTCCAGAACGACGGGTGAACCTGTTCTAGTGTAGCCCAATATCTTCGACAGAAGTCAAGCACGACTCTATTGAGAGGGACCAATGTGAATGGGTACGTGTATACGTTCATAAACCCCTCTGTATGAGCGGTGATGTTCTTTCCAGGAGAGGGTACCTGCAGTACCGCCTTTTCTCCCCATCGGCAGTCTCTCCTCACTACCTCGAGGTGTTTCTCTCCTATTGACGAAGTAAACCTTGATGCATGATCCCGATGGCCCTCGACATTGGGAGGCCTCTCTAGCGAAAGGTCCTTCCTCGAAACAAAGCATCTTGAGATTGGCTCACCAGGCGCCGATGGTGTACCACCGATTGAGTGGGAAGAATAAGCAGAACCCTCATCTTTTTGAAAAATGGATTTAGGCGTAGCAGCCATGGCTATAATAAAACAGGAGAAGGAAGACGGAAACTCAAGAGAAAACTTTGAATTAAAATGATGGAAAAGCTGACGCAAGGAAGAAGAACTCCGTAAAAAGGGATAGTGGTTCAAAATAGCAAAATCTTGAGAAAATAAGGAAATAAACTCATATATAGAGCAAGCGGCGACTATCCGCCTACCGTACAAGGCCAGTTAATTCTGAGTTGGCCGTTATCACCTTCGGGGAGATGCACCGACATGATCACCTCGATCGTTTCGTGACCATGTCGTACGTTTAACACTGGCGCACGACATTCGATGGATCAGAAACCCCCGCATCAACCTGGCCTCGAGATGGTACCGGATCTCGAGGATTTCTATCAAAATGAAAATAGGCTCTACGGAGCCATCAATATCACTCTAAGCCTCGAGATGGTGCCTTATCTCGAGGATCTCTATCAAAAGTGGAAATAAGCTCTAAGGAGCCATCAATATGACTCTAAGCCTCGAGATGGTGCCCTATCTCGAGGATCTCTATCAAAATGAAAAATAAGCTCTAAGGAGCTATTCGTATAAACCTAACCTCGAGGTGGTACCCTATCTTGAGGGTTTATACTATTACAAGTGCGGGTCATCCACCTGATTCTTTGGCCCTCGAGCTACCTGTGCCCGAGCCAGTTCTCACTTGAGAATTACTAATAAAGCCTTACATTTGTTTTCGCCTTCAGATCAAGTTATACGCCCTCTTGATTACTCTAGTCCAGGGGCCATCCGAGTCCGGGCATATCCTCATCTGGGATCTATCAATAACGCCTTAGGGATATCTTTATTCCAAGTTCAAATCAAGTTTTTAGGCCACCCGAGCTCGAGCTAACTCTCACATGGGGACTGCCTTTGAAAGTTCTAGGGCTATCTTTATTCTCAAGCATTTGAGCAAATTCTCCCTTGAGGACTATTAACAGGGCCTGAAAGGCTAAGTTTCGTTCTAAAATTTGAAGCCCTATTCCCACTCAACTCGAAGTCGGGGGTCCCGACGGCCTAAGTTTGTATCAATTCAATTCGGGCTCAGTCTGAGGAATGGAAAAGTGTTCTACAAAATATCATATTAGCCAATCAGGAACCGAGGGAATACCTGCGCCCGAACTCGGTATTCATACCGATCGTTAGGGTCATGTGCTCAGATACTTCACAAAAGCAGATAAAGGGAAATCCATCATAAATCATAGACAAATTGAAGAAACATCTTTGTATTAATAAGTGATGATTACAAAAAGCCCATGAACGGTCCTTACATATGATTACAAAAGCCCAAGGAGGGTCCTTACACAAAAACAAAGAAGCAAAAAATAACAGCTAAAAGTCTAATCCACTCTTGAGGCTACATCCTCGGAAGCAATATCTTCGAGAACCATTTCCTTGGGGGACTCATCTCGATCTTCCAAATGGCGTTTTCAAGGATGAAGAAGAAGAAGAAGAAGAAGCAGAAAAAGATGAAGAAACAGAAAAAGATGAAGAAGTGGCTGGGTGAAATATTTGGCGAGTATGGGTTTCGCCAGCACTACTATTGGGAAGCCAGTTCTTGAGACATCGCACCGGTGTGGGATGCAAAAGTTAGTAGATGGCACCACCTCACTCCATGGAAAGCAAAAGGAGTGAAGCGCCACACCAGGTGAAAGTTAAGAGAGGTGAGCGGCAGTCTATGGTCCACATATCCTCTGATATGAAGATAGATTGAGATTCCTCTCTAATTATTTCGGGCCAACAACAAAAACACACCAGTGCGATCCCACTCAATAGGGGAAAGCTCTAAGAAAGAGCCACAACATAACTGGCGAGAACACTGCCGTGTGACCTTATGGCCACGGGCTTCAAACATGGGAAATAGAGTTGGATGAGGATCAAGAGAAGAAATGAGTTAAATGATGTTGTAGAATGACTGAATGAAGTCTTGATTCAAGGAAGCTTCCATTTATAGAAAGATGGCAGCGTAACCGACGGCGCAATCAACGCCTTTGGGAAATGTATCAACAGGCGTAATAAATGCTTTTTGGGGAGACGGATCGGTGACGATATTATCGCTTTAAGAAAATAAACCGGCGCTACATTGAATGCTTCTGGAAAGATGTACCGATGAGACGTCTCGGTCATCACAAAGGCTTACATCATAAGCATGATATCACCATAAGAGGTTCGAGGAGATCAGTGTCAAAACCGTTTCTTGTCATTTTCATTCTAAGAAATGCGGGGACTATCTGTATACGGCTAAAATTGAAGAATTCAATTTTGTGATTATTATGATATCCCGCAGCCCGTTTTCAAATGGTTCGAGTCTTGTTCGAGGTTCGAACTAGAGGGTCCTTTATGCTCGACCTCGGGGCAGAGTAAATTGATGGCTATGATGAATGAGTGGGAGATTCCTAAAGCACACGGTTAAGGCTGACCATGTCTACTAGGCTAGTTCAAGACAGTACTGTGACATTAAATGGTTGTACCAGCCATATATCTTTGTAATAAATGCACTTGTACTATGTTGGGATTCCTCCTGGTATAAAAAATGGATCCTTGTCATTTTGTAGAGGGGTCACTTACAACATTCAATACAAAAACATTCTCTTTATTTTCTAACTTAAACATATTCTCTTGATTTCATTACTTACATTTATTGACTACATTTGTTGTGTCCTATTTATTGTTCTTCATTTATTTATCATTATTGACCATAAAGAGCCTTAATCAAAGCTCTCAATATTGTTAGCCCTTCATCGGCTGCCCATAGCTCGGTATCGAATCCGACCTCGAGGCCCCGAATAATCAGGCTCGAGGACCCGATTCTTAGCCGCTCGGTTTGCTTAAACACACTATTTTCGAGTTCTTACCTTATTTTCTAATCTCACACTTAACATCTATCACCTAACAACCAGCATAAAAATAGATAACATATTTTTAGAACCATAAAATCAAATCTAATTATAATTATCATTTTCAAGGTAAACAATCAACTATTTTACTTGGTACACATTTGAGCTTGAGAAAGCCAAATTGGGAAAAATCACTCTATGACCGAGAGGCATTGCGTGAGTAACTTAGAGTTGAGAGCTATAATAGACCTTGGTCACCAAAACAAGTGTTAACGTAATTAACCTATTAGGCTAACACCTAGGTGAAGGTTACATCTCTAGGCCTTTTACCCATTTGAAAAACAACAAAAAAATTTAATCAATCTCTTGTTTATTTTTTCTCGTTAATCACTGTTAGAATAGATTTTAGAAGTAAATTTCAAAACCATTACACACATCAAGTGTACACTCTAACACCCTCATTTAACTCCCTTAGGAAATCGACCCCGACTCATTGTTGGGTACTATTCTTCTGACGACCGTTTCTACTCAATGTTGAGTGTGTATTGGGTGTGGATTAATGGTTAGAGTTATTTATAGACTATGATATCACTATATTATATCATCCGAGAAAGGCCAATATGGTAGCCGATGTCTTGAGTGGGAAGGCAAAAACATGGGCAGTTTAGAATTTATATCAGTGGTGAAGAGGCTATTAGCTATGTATGTTCAGGCTTTAGATAACATGTTTTTGAGATTGGATATTTCAAAGCCTAGTAGGGTTCTTTCTAGTGTTGTGGCCTAGTCATCTTTGTTAGAACACATCAAGGCTCGCCAGTTTGATGATCCTCACTTGTTGATGTTGAAATACATGGTGTACCAGGGTGGTGTTAAGAATGTTGTTATTTGGGATGGTTGTGTTATGCGGATTCTATGCCAGATTTGTGTTTTGAATATTGATGGGTTGAGAGAGTTGATCCTTAAGGAGGCTCATAGTTCACGGTATTCCATTCACCCAAGTGTAACAAAGATGTACCATGACTTAAAGCAACATTATTGGTGGCGGGAAATAAAGAAAAGAATTATTGGACATGTCTCTCAGTGTTTGAATGGTCAATAAGTGAAGTATGAACATTAGAAAAGGGGTGGGTTGACTCATAAGTTGGTGATACAGGAAGAGAAACGGGAGCACATCACTATAGACTTTGTGGTAGGCTTACCACGGACCTTGAGGAAGTACGTGTTGATACCCAAATTTTCTCTGTATATTTTCAATATGCAAAATAACTTCGAAATAGCATATATATGCATATATAATTATGTCCAAATGTTTTATTATTTTTTCATAATTTTAAAGGTTTTTAAATCAATTTATTTCCCTCTTTTATCCATAAAAACACAATAATTATTTTCAAAATTATTATTTTTGGTAATTCATTTATTGGATTTTTATATTTATGCTAAAATATAGCTAAGGTAATTTTTACATATTTTTATAAATTTGTTTAGTATTTTGAAAAAAGCTAATTGCACATAATTGCAATATTAGCCTTTTAAGGTTTAATTGCTCTTTATGTTCATCAAAATAAGTCCTGTAATTTTAAATTGTTAATTATATGTTATAAATGATTTTAGTGCTTTCAATTTGTTTCTAGAATTTATTTACTATTTTTAAAGGGGAAAATTGGCTATTTAAATAATAGCCCAATCACATTTAAATTATAGCCTAAATTCGACCCCTAATCAGACCCAATTTCCCGGCCCAATTTCATTACAACCCGACCCCTAACCCAATTGAACCAGCCCAACCTAGATCCCCTACCTACCCTCTTTAATCCGGGCCGTTAGATCAACGACCAGTATTCACCCTTTCCATTTTTAACCCCAAACGGCCACTTACCCTAATCCATTTTCCACCAAATGCCGCCCTTGAATCCCTCTTCTCTCAATTCTCTCTGCAACCCCTCATGAACCCTAGCCACCGCCATCTAAATCCACCCTAATTCACCTCAACCCCTGCCTAATCCATGGCCTTTCATGGCCATTTGAGATATGTATCGGCCTCCTATGGATCTTAGGTATTTGTTTCTGTGGTTACATGGCCAGACCTCGAAGGAATCTGGCCCAGTCCTTGCTCGACTTCTGTTCATGGCCTTTCTCCGGCCATTCATGGCCTTTCAAGGCAGATCCTTGACTTTCCTGGTTAGATCGGTAACTTTCAAGGTCTTTCTCACATTTTCTGGGTTTTTCGAAACCCTAATCTTTAAGATCTTTCAATTTTCTTCAGATCTATCTTAGATCTATGCTTACTACAAACTTCTTAAGTGTTTTCATGAAGTTCTCTCGATTTTCTTTCAAAACAATTCTTCATTTTTCAACGATTAAGGTTTTCTCTTAACTTTTTTAAAAGATTTCTTCTCTGATTTTTGGTATTGTTTTGTGATTTTGCTATGTTCAAACAACTGTTTATGTTTTCCTTTTATTTGATTCAACATATTGAAAACCCCAGGTCTTTTGGGTCTTATCTGGGTTCTGAAACTGCTTGGTTGTTTGTATACTTGTTCGATTAAGCTCTTTGTTTCTGATTCTCTTTTCTTTGTGTGACTTATCTGATTCCGAGTTTTTAAACTTGACTGTTGTTAAAACCCTAATTTCTTAAAAAAGGTTTTCCTCACTTGTTACTGTGAGACCTTTACTTGTTTCTGATTTCTTTTTGCGTGTTACTATGTTCATTTTCACTATTGATTCTATGTGACTACTTGACCTACTTGACTACTGTGCTTCGAATATTTTCTTGCTACTGAACCCTAGCTTACCCTTACTGCTACTGCATGTCTATGTTGCTTCTTTTTGTCAACATGTTTAACTCTGCATGCTCGTTCATCCTTTGCTATTTAAATAGTGAAATGCAGATTCATGTTCCTTTCTTGATTGATCTTGATTTCCTCAATCTTCCGATCAATAGAAAAAGGTTTTCTTACGAGCCCTAATTTTTACTCATCTGTTTAAAATTAATTGATTCTTTTCCTTTACTGTGATGTCTGATCTTGCTGAATCCTTTCCCAAAACTAAGCATGTTCTGTACTTAGACTTGATTATTTACTTCATGCTTTTGCTGCCCCTTATATGGCAATAATCAATCTGTTCCCAAACTGATTTCTTTCCCTAAATAAACCTGTTACTACCCGTTAAACAATGATTCCTTAATTAAAGGGAATCACTTGTGTTAATTGATTCTGACTTGTGATTGTTTCCATGTTTGTACTAAGATTTTGCTTATTACCTTATTCTTCACTCGTTTTCAAAGCTATAAATACCAACCCCTTTTTTCTTTCAAAGACACGAACAATTTGAGTTCAAGAACACATACTTACACTCAAAACTTTCTCTCTTTTCTCTACTACTACTTGTGCTACTGCTTTGTCTAGCCAGCTGAAAACCAAGGCTAGACTGTGGAATTTTGCCTACTTTTTCTTTCTGCACTTTGCTTCTCTACTGGTATGTCCTAGTTAATTTTCAAGCATCAACAACAACATGTTTCTTTAATTGTTCCAACTTCTCTCATTCTTTTCTACTTCTGCTTATGTTTCTGCAATCAAGCTACATTACTAGCATGCTGAAATATGTTCCCTTACCCTTTTAAATTAATGCTCTCCTATGTGTATGAATCCCAAACCCCCATATACCCTCTATGTGTTTGTGTTCTCTGGCTGGTTTGTGGCCATGCCAGCATCACCTATTGCTGTGCATGACCAAACCAGACCCCTGCTAGGTCATGTGGTTACAAACAATGTATTCCCAAAACCCCTTGACCCCTTTGTGTGACTATTAATTCTGTGCTTTGTTCATCACCCCAAATGATTTTAAACACTTTTGCTACTGATTACCTTCAAAATATGGACTTACCAGTCCAGTTTTAAACAAACTCTTTTTTTAAAACTATATGGTCTGCACTTCCACTATATTCTTAGAACCAAGGTTCTGCCCCTTTTGTGTTAGCCTTGCCTTGGGACCCTTGAGCTCCCTCTGAATTTGGACACATAAGGGCTGACCCTTCCACACTGCACTTATTTCTGTCTGGTTATGCAAACCTGGGTGTAAGCACTGGCCCGGGTCCCTTGAGGTCCTTAGGGAACTTTGACACACCCGGGTCTGAGAAAGGCTTTGAAACAACATTGACATTTGAGGTAGTTTATTCTATAACTCAGAGAGGAAGTCAAGAATCAGGCTTCCTATGGTTGTAACTTCAAATTTTTACTATTTTCTGATGTAATTCAGTCATTTTTTGGTCTGTAATAATTTGTAACAAATATTGGGGTTGGCTAGTGAAAAGGGATGAGGGTGATTATACATGCTTTATCTATTAGAAGGGTAGATAACATGGCTATAGGATTTGTTTCATAAATCCTGCATGTTTTACTTCCACACTTAGACACCATGCCTATAGGATCTAAATGGCTATAATCAGACATCATGCCTACAAGGTTAAAAGCATCTTTGAAATTAGATGCCATGCCTATAAGATTAAAATCAATATTTTTATAGAAATCATGCCTATAGGAATTTCGCTGTGATCAAATAAATCCTATCTGTTTCACTTCATGTTCAATTAGATACCATGCCTATATGACCAAAATCAGCCTTTAATACTTAGATACCATGTCTGTAGAAATTAAAATCAGCTATGATAGAGATCAAGTCTATAGGATTTAAAAACAGTTTAGTTAAAAAATCAGTTTGACTCGTACTGTTCTAAATCAGTTTAAACAACCTACTCCTTTTGTTAATACGGTTTAGAAAGCATGCCTATAGGATCCAAATTTCTCGTTTAGAATTTGTTTACTTCTTTACTACACTCCTAATCAGTAATAGATATCTTGCTCCTAGGACACCACTATTATGCCTAGGCAAGCCTTAGGTAATAATAATGATAAAACTGAACTCGCCTTTGTTTAATTAGTACTGCTACAACCAGCAGGCAGGCCTGATTCGAACTTCTTATCTGAGTTATTTAATGCTTCAACAATTAAAACACCCTGCCTTAGCACTTTAATTTTGACCCTAACTGTGTTTGAGTCATGCTATTTATATGCATTGTATGCGGAGGTATATATGAGCATCTTAATTGTTTATGTGTTTCCCTTTTAAATGCAGTCCTACATGTTTTTGTCTGTCTCCTTAGCTTTCTACCTTAAAACCAGAGAGTCAGCTTAAAACTCTCCCTCTTATAGGAATAGTAGTCCTAAATTCTTTCAGGACTGATAGGAATGGGACGGGTAATAGCATGCAATAGAGGTCGAGACCAATCCACACTTTAATACCTTAACGGAGTGGGAAGGGTAGATATGGATATGATAACCGGTGCGCTAATACCACGTGTATCCCCTTTTCTAAGGAGTGTCATACCGGGTACCGCATTGATGTGATCCATATTATAAACAAACTTAGGACACCCCTCCCTTTTACATTCTCAAGTATTTGTAAAACTGTAAATTCCTTTTCAAAATTTGCCTTTTAATAATCATTTTCAAACTCTTACGTGTTTAAACTTAAATCCCCTACTATTTGAGCCTATACTTGTCTATTTGCTAATTGTACAAAATTCACAAACTGTCTGGTCGGGAACCACACTAGTGGATCCTGAGGGGTGCCTAACACCTTCCCCTTAGGATAATTTCAAGCCCTTACCCTATCTCTGGTTATCAAACAAACTTAGAAAAGAACCCTATAGGTTTCCTAATGCACCTTAAATCATTAGGTAGCGACTCTTCAAATGCAAATCCAGTTCCCAAAAGGAATGAGTTGTCCCATACCCAAAATGTCATAAACCTGATTTTTTGATGTGAAGAGGGAAAAAAGGGGCGCGACAGTACGATGTTGTTCGGTTCAGTGTGGATTGGTTGACAAAGTTTGCACATTTCATTCCGATGATGACTTCAGATTCTTCAGAGCATTTGGCTCAAGTTTACATCCTAAGATTATCTGCCTGCACAACCTGCCATTTCTATCTTTTTAGACCATGGCACGCAATACACTTCACACTTTTGGAGATCCATGTAGAGAGTTGGGCATGTAGGTTGAGTTAGGCATTGTGTTTTACCCTCAAACGGATGGACATTCCGAGCGGACCATTCAGATTTTAAAGGACATGTTGAGGGCATGCTTTATTGATTCGAGGGTCAGTGGGACCAGTTTCTACCTCTAGTGGAGTTTTCCTACAATAACAACTATCAGTCAAGTATCAAAATGGCTCCATATGAGGCCTTATATGGGAGGAGATATCGTTCTCTGGTCGGATAGTTTGAGCCTGAAGAGGCTAGATTGCTGGTCACAGATTTGGTTCGTGAAACTTTGGAGAAGGTGAAAGTGATTCAAGAGCAGCTTCATACAGCACAGCTCAGGCAAAAGAGTTATACGGACAGAAAGGTTTGGGATGTGTTTTACATGGAGGGTGAAAAGGTTCTTCTCGAGTTTCGCCTATTAAGGGAGTGATGTGATTTGGGAAGAAGAGAAAGTTAAGCCCGATGTTTATTGGTACTTTTAGGATCTTGGAGAGGGTTGGGGAGGTTACTTATAGGCTTACATTACCTCATAGCCAAGTAGGGGTACATCCGGTATTTCACATTTCCATGACTCATAAGTACCATGAAGATAGGTTACATGTTTTGGACTTCAGCACGGTGGAACTTGATGAGAATTTGACTTATGAAAAAGAGATGGTGGCTATTTTATACCGGCATGTTTGAAAATTAAGATCTAAGGATATTCCTTCTGTGAAGCTGTTTTGGAGAAGTCAGCCGATTAAGGAGGCTACTTGGGACTTTGAGTCCAACAAGAGGAGTAGATAGTCACACCTTTTTACTAGTCCGGGTATATTCCATGTCTGTTCGAGGATGAACGTTTATTTTAGAGATGAAGAATGTAACAACCCGATAGGTTGTTTTGAGTACTATCTCCCCTATTTGTCTTTTGAGACTTTTCATAGCTCAACTTGGTAATTTGTAACTTGTATACATGCTCTATATCGATTTTCGGAAATTTATATGTGATTTTTAAAGAAAATGTGATTTTTGACTTTGAAAATGGCTAGAGTTTACCACAATCAATGTATTTGATAAACAGCCGAAGATTGGTATTTTTCCAATTCCGGTAGGTTCTTATGATGATTTTGGACTTTTATGCATGGAGTCCCAGGTGACCCGAGGCTGTTTCAATGTATTATGTGAAAAGTTAAAAATTGAGTTTAAACTTTAAAAGTCTTGGGTTTTATTGATCGATTCTTTATATTTGATGTTATTTTTATGATTCGAGCTTGAGAGAGAGTTTGTGTGATGTTATTACACTTATTTAAATGTTCAGATTAGAGACCGTGAGGCTCAGGTATGTTTCGGAAGCATTACAGATGGTTTGGGATAGCTGAAGAAAATGTTGGTGTTGATAGTCTGCAAATCTTGCATTTGCAAGGTTGTGCTCGCAAAATGCGATCATCGCTTTTTCAAGGGATGGCTTGCATTTGCAAAGGTGGGTGGGGGTGGACACTTCACTCTTACGAAGTTTGTGTTGCATATGCAGACTTGTGAGCTTCGCATTTGTGATGGGGCAGTCACATTTGCAACATTGGGGGAATGGGGGTTTCTTCGCATTTGCTATGACTTCTCCACATTTTTAGAGGGGCCTAGGATCAAAATTGTGATTAGGTTGTTGCATTTGCAATATTGGAGGCTCAGAGGCTGATTCGCAATTGCAAATAAGGCTTCACAATTGCGATACCTGCAGCTGGATAAAAGTTGAAAATTTTGGAGAGCAATTTCTTCCCAACTTCATAGGTTAGTAAATTTAACTTGTTTTCATTCAATTTTCATTATTTTTTCATAAATTTGCACTATCAAATCTAGGATTTTAGAGAACTAGATTGAGGTTTTTGGGTAGAATTTAGGGATTTATAAAATTGAGATTTAGACCTCAAATTGAGGTTAGATTTTAAAAGAAATAATATATTCCGGCTCGGTGGTGTGGGGGTGGGGTGGATGAATGGGTAATCGGGATTTGATCTTAATTTTGGATTTCGACTACGTGGGCTCGAGTTGACTTTTTATTTACTTTTTCAATTATGTTAAAGATTGAACCTTTATTGTATGGGATTAGTTTCTAAAGCTTGTTTTGACTTATTTGAATAATAATTGTCTAGATTCAGGTGGTTTAGAGGCTTGTTCCAAAGGGAAAGTAGTGTTGGATTGTTGATTGTGTTCTAGAAAGAGGTAAGTGTTGTGGTTAACCTTGGTTTGAGTGATTTAAGACTTGATTGGTCTATTTTCTACGTAATTTATGTGTGAGGACAACATATATATGCGTTGTCATGGGTCCAAGAATGCTGGGTGTACTACTTAATTGCATGTCTTTAATTATACCATGTTTTCATTTACGTCATGTTTTTATTTATTATGTGCTTTACTTTCTACATGTTATTACTTATTAAATATATGCCTTCAATTGTTCATGCCTTTATTTGTTACATGCTTCCACTTACTCATTCCTTTACTTACTATATGCTCTTATATGTTATTAGATAGATGCTTTTGCTTGTCTCATGCCTTTACTTCCTTCCTACTTCACTCTACTATGTTATGTTGGATTGTCTTAGAGAATTTATGCATTTTAGTTTCCTTTTTGTGTTACGCTATGAGAATTACCATAGTTGGTAGTATTATTATATACGTGGATATATGAATTGGGTTGCACGCTGCAATAATATATTATTATATATGTGGACCAGCTTGCAAACGTCAACATTAGTGTATGTATATATATATATCTATATTTAGGGAGGGGAAATCAGGTTGCATACCGCAATGGTATTCATCGATATGTGGATCGGTTTGTGCACCGCAATGGAAAGGAGGAATTGTAGTTATTCTTGATTTTTATATCCCTCTACCATGTTGTGTTGTAAGACTGTGAGGTGATGATATTCTGGGGCCTCTGTCATTTATTTCTTATTCTGGTTATCATGTAGTTATTTGTTTCTCTATTTCATTATTACTTTTCTACTTATTATTCGTACAGATTTATAGTGAGTGTTTTGTTATAGCCTCGTCACCACTTTGCCGAGGTTAGGCTCGATACTTACTGAGTACACGGGGTCAGTTGTAATCATACTACACTTCTGCTTCTTGTGAAGATCTTGGTGTTTGTCCCAGTGATGTTCAGAGGTGATTGCTCGGATCTTCTTCTTCCACGAGAATTGAGGTAGTGCTGCTTGGTGATCACAGAGACTGGAGTCTCCTTCTTATCTTCTCTGTTGTTTATCTTGTATAGGACAACTTTGTATTTCATTTCAATCTTTATATGTAGTATTCTAGTAGTTCATGTACTTGTGACACTAAATTTTGGGGAATAGTTTTTAACCACCGATAGTTGTACATCTATTATCCGTTTATGTTATTTCACACTTTTATACTCTATTATTGTTAAACGGATTTATTCATTATGCCAATATTGGCATGTCTAGAAAGAGGATATTAGGTACCATCACGATCCCTTGGTTAGGATTTTGGGTCGTAGCACAGAGCTGGAGAGCTTTGCGTTCGCGAGGCGGAGGTCGTGATCACAGAGGCTTATTCTGGACAGTGGCATTTTTGTGCTTCGTGATCGCGAAGCTTTGGACCGCGATCACGAAGGGTTTACCTGGAACAGACCTTTAAGTGTTATATTTTGGACTTTTGCCCATTATTTCATATTTTTAGCCTAGACTTCGAGAGGAAGAGCAATTTCACTACTATATTGGAGGTAAGCAATTTTTACTTTAATTTGACTTCATATCTTAATTCCCCATGGATTTCTACACCTAAACTTGAAACTTAAGTGTGTTTTTTTGGTTTTTTCTACAACCTAAGATGGTGTATTTTGGGTATTTTAGGGTCGATTTCGATTCGATTTTGGAATCTAATTACATATTTGGACTCGTGAGGTTTGGGTAGCCGAGATCTATCCCTTGACTCGGGTTTTATCCATATGGGCCCATATTGACTTTTGCTGAATTTTTTGAAATTTGAGGTAAGTCTCTTGTCTATCCTTGTGAGAGGAAATTCCCCCATATGTGATCTATTTACTACTTGATTCATGATTTAGGAGCTACGTATATGCTAGGTGATGAACGTATATGCATAGCTAGGTCTTGACCGTATCAAGTATTATTGACTTGAGTTGTCCTTTGTTGAAATATGTGAAGTTGTTATCCATGTTTAATTTCATTCTATAATTACATAATAAATTATATTTATGACTTAAGAGAATGCCTAGGTTTATGACTTATTGAGTCATGATAAACAATACGATTAAGCTAGAACATGCTAAATAGCTTATTAAGTCATTGTGATAATTGGAATTATATCATTTGCCATAGCCATATGAGCTTTTTATTCGCATTCTTATTATCATGTATAGTGCCCATTTATTACATCATTCCATATAAATATGCACAGAGAATTGGATTTTGTAGAAATGTTGAGGAATTTGTCATTAAGGCAATAAGAGTGGATATTAATTATCGATTATTGATAATATTATGATTGAAACGGGTTGCATGCCGCAATGATCGATTGATGCTCATTATATATAAACTTATCAATACTTAGATATGGATCCATCCCTTCAGATCATTTGATTACCTATGTTAGTGTGTGAGCATAGGCACCCGTGTTTCTTTTGATGCTTGTTGTATATGTGGTCTTTGTCAGGCAAATGGATTTGTATTGTGAGTTATTGATATTAGATCAGAGGCATGCAT
This sequence comes from Nicotiana sylvestris, assembly GCF_000393655.2. Taxonomy (NCBI): domain Eukaryota; kingdom Viridiplantae; phylum Streptophyta; class Magnoliopsida; order Solanales; family Solanaceae; genus Nicotiana; species Nicotiana sylvestris. The sequence goes on along the minus strand of NC_091058.1, from coordinate 191,829,886 downwards.
TGGAAGCTTAGACTCATGAATTGGCTCTTATATATATAATATTGGATCATGAGCATGCATATGTACGTATTTTGACTCATGCAGTGATTTGATATGCCTGTTGTTTACATGAATCATGCAGTGATTTTATATAACTGTTGTTTAGAATCATGTCTTAGTATGAGGATCGAGGTGTTCATATCATAAGTTCTCTCCTTATCTATTAAGCATGCCTCATTAGGACCTGTGTTTCTTTGAGCTATCATATTTATTTGATGATAGCATGCTTATTTCGGTATTTTTAATTATGTTTTACCTGATAATTGTATGGATAGTGAGTATCGATGTCGATCTCTCGCCACTACTTCTTCGAGGCTAGAATTGATACTAACTGGGTACAGTGATTTATATTCATAGTACACTTCAGTAAATGTTTGTACAGGTACAGAACCTCGTATTGGCGGGATCATTGAGTTGAGTAGGAGCACTATATTGGCGACTTTATGGAGAGCTGCTATTCTTGATCTAATTCGCAACACATAGAGTCCCCTTACCTACTTATCTATTTTTGTTCATGTTTTCTTCCCATATAGATGTATTTATTTAATTGACTCTAGTTACTCTTATTAGATGCTTGTGATGTAGTGACACCAGATTAGATAGTTGTGGTCGTATTTAGACCTTGTCATGGATTATGTACTCATGTTATTGATTTAAAGTCATTTCTCTTTGTTAATTATATTATGAAATTAGTTAATAACTTAATAATTGGATATCTATGTATAAGGCCAGGCACTTCCTTTCCTTGCATGAGACTAAGCACTATTTTCATTCCTTGCACGAGGCTAAGCATTGCCTCTATCATTGCATAAGACTAAGCACTGCCAAAACAACTCTGATTGACCTCAAATTTTATACACAAGTCATAAATGACATAACAGACCTATTCCAACTTCCAGAATTGAAATTCGACCCCGATATCAACAAAGTCAACTCCTTGTCAAACTTCTCAACATTCCAAACCTTCAACTTTTAACTTTCACCTATTCAAGCCGAAGAAACCTATGGACCTAAGACTTTGCATTTGCGAATGAACAGTAAACTCCAATGAACAATGTTCTTCATCGCAAATGAACAGTGTTTGCAATTGCGAATGAACTATACCTCCCCAGAAACCAACAAACCCAAATTTCTCCGAAATGATCCGAACCCACCCCGAAACTCATCTGGAACCTCCCAGACACAAACTATATATGAACTTGAATCATGAAACATGCTACGGACCTGCTCGCGCACTGAAAACTCTAAAAAAAGGCTGTCTTGACCAAATATTGACCATGGTCAAACTCCAAATTTCTAAAACTTTACCAGTCTCTCAACCAATGATCCAAAATACACCTAAGGCCCTCGGGACCCCGTCAAATCTTACCAACAAGTCCCAAAATGTGTAACAAACTTAGTCAAGGCATCAAATCACATTAAAAAATGCTGAAACTATGAATCCCGCCTCGAATCGAATTATGAGTTATGAAATTTCAAAATTCAATAATTTGTGTCGAGCGTATCAAATCAATCCAGAATTACTTCAAATTTTGCACACAAGTCATAAATGACATAATGGACATGTTCCAATTTCCAGAATCAAAATCCGAGCTCGATATCAACCAAGTCAACTTTCGGTCAAATTTATGAGTATTTAAAAACTTCAACTTTTCGCCTAATGCGCTGAATTGTCCTACGAACATCCAAATTCAAATACGGACATACGACTAAGTCTGAAATTGTCATACAAAGCTATTGAAATCATAAAAATTCTATTCCGGAGTCGTTTGCTCAAAAGTCAAACCTTGGTCAACCTCCCAACTTAACGCTTCCAAATTGAGAATTTTTGTTCCAAAACAACTCCGAACTTACTAAGATTAAATTTCGACCACACATACAAGTCATAAAACATGAAGTGAAGCTACGCGAGCCCTCAAACCGCCAAATGACGCACTAGAGCTAAAAACGACAGGTCAGGTTTTTACATTCTCCCTCATATAAACATACGTTCGTCCTCGAACGTGCTAAGAACTGGCCCGAAGTTTCCCCAAAATCACTGTTCAACACATTGTGTACCTACCCATGCCACCACAACCCAGTTGAGCACATTAGCTTGAGCCAGACTAAAAATCCTCTCTTTATTTAGTCAATAAGCCTTAGAACCAAATTCTCACCTCCGAATTTCTCTACAAGACCTGATTCTAACATATGAATACCGTATCAATCCCCACACACTGAACCTATACAAGATCATGCATTCATGCTAACCTCACACAATGCACCGCGTAACTCATTTGCCCATGGTAACCTCCTCCAAGCACTACAACTGGAAATTCATCAACCTGATGCCCATAGTACCTCATAACACATATAAGCCTGGTCTCAATCCTCACAATACTGCAACAATGAAAGCGATGTGCATGAACTCATAATCACCCATCAGATCAATAACTCATGGAGTCTTCCGCTTAACAAGAACTCTTGCCTCATTTTGAACTAAATAGTGACATTTTCCCTATAATATACCTTATATAAATTTGATTGCACGGATTTCAGGTCCAATAATCTCGTCTCACCCAGTACAAGCTACTCGGGTAATAAGCCAACTGAAACACCGCCAAAAATCTCATATGACACAATAAATGCGCCAATAAGCTACAAACTCAAATGTGATACCTAAGAAAAAACGAACTCTGGAAAAGAACTACTTGGCCCGCGTAACGAATAAAATGGTCAAATAGATATTGTAAACCCTCCTCAGAAAATGAGGAACAAAATACACAAAAATAAATATAGGGAACCATACTTAACATCTCACTATTACGGAGTGCAACCCGGTCCACATATAATACCGTTGTGGCATACAACCCGATCCAAACATGACACCTTTGAAGTGTGCAACCTGATCCAGGAAACATACGTGTGGCGGCATGCCACCCAATCCACAATAAATAAGGAAATAACCATCAAGCCATAACGCTTATACCTACAACCTTTGGGAGCCGGATAGCGCTATGTGCTACAAAACTTGAGCTCAGCTAAGGTGAAATAACGATAAGCTACATAGGACCACAACACACGTGCAAATAATCAGGCCGTCTCACAACCCATATGGCATAATAGAGTATTACAGATAATAGCTGACGACATGAATAACACCCAACACCCGAAGACTTCTCCATAAGCAGCGCTATGCTGAATGAACATATCTTACCTGATCTGATGTAGAGCACACATCCACATTAAGTCTACTAGAGGACCTCAAGCCTATTCTGATTATCCCATACTAGGCCACTAACCTTCCAAGGATCCATAATGACCCTATTCATGACACATAAGAACATCCATCAAATCCGAAACAAACTCCCACAGTCCACAACTAGAGAAATAGAGCGCCTCTCAATCATAACCTCTCCCAATGGCGACTGTACCAAAATCTCCATACATGTTTTAAATCTCTAACAATCGAATGACTAACACGTCACATTTGTACGATCTTCCCGTGGGATATACTCCCACAACCTTCTGCACCAAGTCGTAAAATCTGAACATCAATGGCCATCGACCATTCTATTTCTGTAATACCGGCCAAGTATCCACATTTCAAAACCCAATATTCCTACCACAAAACACCTGTATAACTTAACTCGCCGAAGGAACTAATCGTTGCCACAATCATGCTAATTGAAACAATTACTAACTGACTCCACTTCTTCTAATTTGCTCTTAACATGCCTTAGAAATAATAATAGCTCCATTCCAAAACATAACTAAACTCAACAACACTCATACCGAGTGACCTAATTCACGAGGCCATATCGTCTCAATACTCATAAACTGCATTATACCCTCGTCACGTGCATACCATCATCTACAACTAGTACACCCATTCTAAAAGACTTTCTGCGAATCCGAAACTGTTTTTCCCATTTCTATAATACTACCCTGTAGACCCGATGATAATGTAGAAAATTCCCCAAGTATTCTTCACACTCATCTACAAAATCCCGGTTTTCAGCCATATAATGAACCCAAGAGTCCTTAAACACCGCTCTTACATTCTTGAACCCATTAGAACCACTATTGAGATTCAACCACTCTGACTTGGTCCCGTATATAAAACCAAACTCTAATGCACTGTTAGCACCCGAACACTCCCAAGAAGAAACCAAATGAACCCATTTTCCCCGTACATCACATCCACAAGAAGCATAAACTCTAAGTCTCTCTAGAACCTGCACATCAATCGATAACGCAAAATATATCACACATTCATCAATTTTTTGCTTGAATTGCCCCTGATGTTTTCTTTTCTTAGTCATAAATAATCCACCGAGGCACCATTAACTAGAAAATGCACAGTCACCCAACCACGCGATCCAATCATAGACGGTGGGCTCCCCCACTTAGCTTTAAGCTACAATCACATAAATCTAGTACCCACAAAGATTCCTCCCTCTCAATTACCATGATCTCGCACCTTTAACCTGCCAAATTTCTCGATATCATTTTGAATTATCAGCCACAATCACACACTCGATCCCCTACTAGGTAGTAAGTAGAATTCTTGATGGACTTCATAAAAATCATGCAACCGCTAATCCGTTCACAGGAGATAGCCCACCTATGGAATTCCGTACTGGCATCTTCCAATGACGCGACACTGGTTACAACTACCACACAATCAATAAACCCTCATAAGCCCATGCTCGTCCACCAATAGTAAAGGTCTACCAACAGTAACGGTCTATTCATTCCCCATTGTCATCAATTGAAAGTCCGACCATATTTTCCAAGCAAACTTCTCTCTACCATATTCCATCTTTCTCAGTACATTAGTCACCGTCCAAAACAAAATTTATAGACTTAGTCATTGTCCACCTTAATTCCCAAATCGATCTAAACTTCTTCAAAGTATGTGGCTATCCTACCACAGAATCCGCACGCTCCTATGCCTCTCTCACTTTGATAAACCCATCTCCTTAAGAAACTTCTCGGCCTCTGTTGTTCATACAGGACCTGCTAGAAATTTAACCTCTGCGAGACACCTACCACCATGTCATCCCTCATCCTTTGCTGGCCAATTACTGCCTCAAATAAAAATACATATTCGTAGCACCTGAACTAATAATCTATTACCAACTCTAAGCCTCTTCGAAGATCATCTCTATAAAACGATCAACATTAGAGGGACTAATTCGACTCTGAAGTCAACATACACCGCCATATCTGATACCTGCTTCTTATTCGTTGTTCTACCACACCTTTCCTCGAAGGAAAATCAAAGAGACCCTAATACCCATAAGCCTTAACGCGTTCCAACAAGGACTACAATACTACACCACCAATGAAAATTCCTCCACGCTCGAAAATATCAAATATTGCTACTCCGTCAACCAGTCTGAACACATATAGTCCAGTTGCCCTTCCTACACTGGAGTAAAATGCCTTACCTCTACACCATAACCCTAGTAATCCTTCCTTCAAGTCGTTCATTTCCATGAGACATAAATAAGCAGCCTACCATTTACACCTACACTACGTGATAACCACCTATGAACATTGCAATACACTACTCATAGTCGTGAAACCATAGGCAACATCTTGTAAAGGGGGGTCACCAACATCTTGTAAAGTAGCTCCAATTATCCTACTCAAGGGCAATAATATCTTCTCTCTTCCTCTCTTCTCTAATTTGCTTATTCCCCGTGGCTCAAAGCCATTTATCTTCGGTCATTCTTCTTGTTTATCACTTGGTACTGGCTCGAGGCCGTCTCCGTATTCATTGCCTATTAACTTGTTCTTCATTATATAACTTAATATCGACTGAAAGAGCCTTGTCTAATTATATCTTTAACTATTATCCCATCCCCGGCTATCCCCGATAGTTTGAGATCGATACTAACGCTGACCCCGAGGTCCCATCGACCATCTTTGCATTCGGGCAACAGCCCCCACCTTCGGTTTGGTTACTGCCTCTTTTTACCCCGCATTTCATCGTTAAACTTAGCATTCTTAGCATTAACTACTTTAACAACTAGCTCAAGAATAGATCACGTATTTTTAGAATCCCATTTACAAATTTAATTGTTGTTACCATTTTCACGGTAAACAGTTTGGCGCCCACCGTAGGGCTAAAAATAATAGTGATTATTTTCTTGCTGGTTTTCATTACACAAATACACATCAGCTTTCATACTTTTTCTTGTCCAAGATCCTTTGACTTCAGGCCAAAATGTCTGGCTCAGTAAACGGAGTTGAGAACGACAACCTCAAAAATCACGGGGAAAATGGCGTGGTTGTCCCGGCCGCTGGAGCACCTTCGCAGAATCCTGATATCACTCCCGCACTGATCCTAGTAGATGAAGATTCACAGGACGCACAACAAGTCGACGAAACTTCTCACACCGACAGGAGCGTACGACACAGCGAGCAACAGGAAGCTCAAAAAACTCCGGCCCGGGAAGAACATGAAGTTAGTCTTCATGTTATTTTTGAAATGTTGCAGGCACAACAACTGTCCATTGCTCAGCTGCAAAGCCATCCGAGAACCCCCAACACAATAGCGTCTGAGACGGATCCCCCCGCTGAGCGAGCACTCAAAAGGTCAAGCAACAACGGGTCAGTGGCTGACCCCGCCATCGTAAAAATGCTCGAGGACCTCACCAAAAGGATCGAATCAGGTTAGAGAATAATTACAGCCAACGACAAAAAAGTTCAGACCTACAACTCTAGGGTGGATCATATCCCAAGTGCGCCCCCGGTCCTCAAAGGTTTGGATTCAAAGAAGTTCATTCAGAGGCCGTTCCCCGAGGAAGCAGCCCCGAAGCCTATCCCAAAAAAATTTAAAATGGCGGAACTCCCCAAGTACAATGGCACCTCCGACCCTAATGAACACGTTACTGCTTAAAACAGCGCAGTAAAAGGCAAAGATATAAAAAATGATGAAATCGAGTCCGTGTTGCAGAATAAATTTGAAGAAACGCTTTCAAATAGGGGCATGATGTGGTACCATAACTTGGCTCCCAACTCTATAGATTTGTTCTCCATGCTAGCAGACTCCTTCGTAAAAGCACAATCCAAAGCCATCAAGGTAGAAACGAGGAAATCCGACGTTTTCAAAATCAAGGAGAGAGAGAACGAGATGTTGCAAGAATTCGTATCACGCTTCTAGATGGAACGGATGGAGCTGCCACTAGTCTCTGACGACTGGGCGGTGCAGGCCTTCATCCAAGACCTAAACAAATGAAGCTCGATGGCTTCAAAACAGTTGAATCAGAATCTAATCAAATATCCGGTCCTGACCTAGTCGGACCTTCACAACCGATACTAGTCAAAGATAAGGCCCGAGGATCACCAGCTAGGAGCCCCTTCGGGCTCAGTATACCCAAACAGACTCCTAGAAAAAGAGTCGAAACCAAGCAAAGAAAGGTACCAACCGTACCTTGAAGACAGAAGGAACGCCCCAAGGCGCAACCTACCCCGCAACGATTGTAGGATAGATTGAGGACAAGATCCTCGGGGGATCATCAACAGAACCAGGTTCGATCAGAAAATGGTGACGACAAACGCGCCCCACTTATCGAAATACAACTTCAGCGTTGACATATCAGACATCATGTTCGCTATCGGCAAAATCAGGGACGCCAAGCGGCCCAAAGCAATACAGTCGGACCCTTCACAGAGAAATTACAACTTAGTGTGTGAGTTCCACAACACACACGGTCACAGGATTTCCATCAACTACGAGAAGAAGTGGCCCGACTACTCAACAAAGGGCACCTTCGGGAATTCCTTAGCGATCGGGCCAAAAATCAGTTTCTAGACAGGGAGGCAACCAATAAGAACGAGGCAAACGAACCGCAACACGTCATCCACATGATCATGGGGGGCACTGATGCCCCGCAAGAACCCGTGATGCGGAGAAAAAAAAATATCCATCACTAGGGAAAAACGGACTCGGGGATATATCACCGAAGATTCCCTCACATTCAGCGAAGAAGATACCGAGGCCCTATCTTAACTCCACAATGATGCCATGGTAATCTCCTTTTTGTAAATTCCTTTCAGATAAAACGTGTACTCGTGGATCTAGGTAGATCGGCCAATATTATCAGGTCGAGGGTGATAGAACAACTCGGACTGCTCGAACGGATCGTGCCCGCCACTCGAGTCATCAATAGGTTCAACATGGCGAGCGAAACAACGAACGGAGAAATCGTCCTTCCGATTACCGTGATCGGCACAACCCAAGACACCAAATTTCATGTCATCGAGGGAGATATGAGGTATAACGCCTTGTTTGGGCGACTGTGGATACACTGCATGAGAGCAGTACCATCCACCCTCCACTAGATGATAAAATTCCTGATGAAGGACGGGGTCAAAACCATCTATGGGGAACAACACGTGGCAAGGGAAATGTTTGCAATACAAGACGTGTTATCAGCGCCCATACCCCCGCTCCCGAATAAGGTAGCGGGCGAATCAAGTCTCAACCTCGGTTGGGTTTGACAACATGAAGTAGAAATCTGCATCGCATGTCCGCCCTCGGGCGGTCATAATAAGCCAATCCCAAGGCGCCACCAGCATATCTTGTTTCAAGGTACATCAATTCCTTTTGTTTCATTTTGGATTAAGAACTAATCCTCGTGCAAGCACTCGACCAGAGATACAAGAACGCTAACATTATCAAGAGGCCTCGAGATCCCCAAAAGCGCTCCCGTTTCACTCTTTTCCTTCGACCGAGTTTTTATCCCAAAAAAGAAGCGTTTTTACCGTCAAGGTTTTTAATGAGGCAACATCTGCGAAGCTGCCTAAAGGGGAAACTCCACGAATTGCTCGAAGCCACCCTTATGGCCAACTTTCAAGCGGCGAGGGGCATTCCCCCCTGGAAGTCACCTGATTTGAAGGAGGTGGGGAAACGCCAAGCAAAGGTTCCTACAGGGAGACGATGTATCAGGCCAAACGGTCGATGTAATCAGACGCCGCAAAACCGGGAGCATGTACTATAATATCGGGCAATCAAAAAATACCCCTTTTTCCATGAAAAAAGAGAAAGGCTCTTTCTCAGAGTACGACAACATGAAAATCATCGGAGCAACCAAACTCGACCTAAAAATAGATCGACTCAACACACCAACACGTGTATTACGCTAATGGATCAGTATCTTCCAAACATCTCATTCTCTAGAAGGGAAAATCACAATATACTCTTGATAGAAGCTTCTCCGCCAAATACGTCCTGAGATACTCGGAGACTAAAACGATTTAGCGCCCATACGACCCCAGGGTCGGAACCCCAAGCTCACAAAGCCCTCACAATGCAACTCCGAGTTCGCGAGATGTAGTCTTCAAGCTTAAACAAACTCGATGACTCGGAAACTATCGCCAATCGCCATACTCTGGAAAATCCGAAACTGTAAGACCCTAGCAGGCAGACTCGGCATAACCAAATCTATTCTACATCACACAAACTATAAGACCTCAATAGGCATTATAAACTGTAAGACCTCAATAGACATGGCAAACTGTAAGACCTCAACAGGCATGAAAATCCCAAAGCTTAGGCTATACACCGCATTTGTAAGAATCCCTAAAGGGCATACCCTCGATGTATATGCCTAAACTATCACTTTGGATAAAAAATGGCTACGGCCAAACGCACATGACTACGGCCAAAATGGCTGATACAGCCAAAATAACGCGACTTGGGACGCCCGACTATCGTTAAAAACTACAGGCCACTACTTCGAATATACTTCGGAAAGAACCGGTTAAAACAGGCTCCCCTCAATAGGGAAAAACAAGCTCCAACCATGTCGGCTCCAAATCGCAAGAGCGTCGATCTACTCGACCTACGAGTTATGAACCTTACGAGGTACTCGAAACATCGCTGACAATGACTTGAAATCAAGGTTCCTCTAGAACCGATGATGGGTCCGGCAAAATCTTTAAAAGACCTTAACGAGCGGAAACAAAGCCTACAAAAAAGCCCAAGGGAAAAAATAGCATAAGAGCCATTATCGCCAGCTAAGCAAGCCTACAGGCCTCATAGTGAAATGTCTCTATGACCAAACAGCGTAAGAGCCATTGTCGCCAGCTAAAATTTTTTTTGACAACTTGAGGATTAAAATAAGCTCGAATCGTAACCCGATACGGAGAATGGATCCAAAATAGTTAATTATGCAAGCCTCTAGACCACACACTGAAAGGTCTCAACGACCAAGCGGCATAAGTGCCACCGTCGCCGGCCAGAAACTCCAAGAAATTTAAGGGTCAATTACAGCTCGAATCGCAATGCAACTCGGAGACTGGACCAGAAAACTGTAATGTGTCTAAGGGCACGGCATAAGTGCCATTGTCGCCGGCCAGAAACTCAAAAAAAAAATTTAAGGGTCAATTACAGCTCGAATCGCAACGCGACTCAGAGACTGGACATGAAAATTGTGATGTGCCTAAGGGCACGACATAAGTGCCACTATCGCTGGCCGAGTAAACCTCCGGGCCGCGCGCCCGTAAGGTCACTTAAACCCAAAACACAAAGGGCCATCATCATCCGCCCATGCAGGCAAGAAAGAGCTTGAGGGTCAATTGAAGCTCGAGTCACAATGCGACTCAGACTAGACCCAAAATGATTGGAACGACAAATATCCAGGGGCAGGAGATAAAAGCAAATACTACCTACACGCACGAGCACAAAAATGCAAGGGCGAGGAGTCTCGAGCCGAAGCTCGACTTGGAGACTAAGACTAAACAACCAGGTTAAGTATGGAGGCCCCGACACCTGCTCACGTCAACGATCACGCTTAAGAGCCCCCGGACCTGTCCGATCAGTCCCGGACCTATGAGGATCCCATCGAACATCAAAACCAGCCCGCCCGGTCGAAAGCAATAACAAAGAAAAAGGTACAGAAGAGATAAAGCTTCAAATTCCTTCTTATATATTACATGCGCAAAAAAGGCGCATTCTCCATCTACAGGCATATTCTACATATATCAGAAACAAAATGACAAAACGGCAAAATCTACACTCCACACTAAAAGGGCTACAGCTTGTCAAAATTCGCCCTCTACAACTTCAGCAAGAAGTGACCAAGCGCCACGATTACTCCCTCTTACCCGAGCCAATTCCTCCTAGAAAACGAAGCCCCTTTGCGCCAACCTCCTCGAGTGGTTCTCTTCAAAACCTGCAACGAACATATTCCTCGATCCCCTTCTCTCAGTCGAGGGTACGCTTCAGCTCAGCTTAGGTATCAGCAGCCTCACGTTGCATATGGGAAAGGCGGCGACAATTCAAAAACAACCAAGAGCACCAGCCATCAGTGCCATATCCGGCGCCGCTGTAATAGTCAACCCCGAAGGCCTCCATCGCGGTAAGACAAAGCCCCAGAAGGCCAACATCGCCTTGTCCAACACTAGATCGGCGCACAGCCTCAAAGGCCTCCGCCAAAGGAAGCCAGCTAGAAAATGTAGTTGTTTTTAACATACACTAATACGGAACAAGCCTCGGATGTCGATATGGATGGTCCAAACGCAGGCAGACCTCCGTTCGGAGACCGCATTAAAGAAGCCATCGGCGTCCCTAAACCCGCCAGCCCTCGGGCAAGCCTCCTCTCAAAGGCCACTACGAAGTCCAAAAACACTATTCATGCCTTCACGGTAAGGATCCGTCGGCCCGAGGTTACTGGTCCTATTTATTGTCAGAACACGAAGGACACTACACAAAGCCATTTTTATCAATCAAAGGCTCTAGGAAGGATCGAGGTAGCACCTGAGCATGGGTAATTCCTTAAAAGAAGTCAATCGCATATGCTCCAAAGGGCTATCTACAATTAGTCTGAAAGGTGACCCCCAGGTACCTAAAAATTACCTTCACTCGGGATAAAATTCTCGAGACCCAGGACTCCACCAACTATCTCCATGCGATTCGGAGAACCTGACGCCCGAGCCTATCAGATCAACTTAGGCTCGATCCAAAGAATAACAACAGGCTCGGAAAGAATCCATACCAATCAATAGAAAATCGGGAAAAACGCTCGTGTCTGAGCCAAGCATCGGCAGCTAACAACAGAGGAAGACATCCAAGGGCCTCGATGGGCAAGAGAACATACAAAAGCAAGGCAAGAATTGAAAGCAAGAGTCAAGAAAAGGTATATTCATATTCATAAAGATCCGTATACAACGACCCTCGAGGGGTCCTTACATATGGTTATAGAAGCCCGCAAGGGGATCATCACGCATAAAAGGAAATCCAAAGATATGCATACAACAAAAGTCTAAGAGTCTAGCCTACTTTTATGCGGCATCTCTGTCATCATCCCCTCAGGCATATGACCTCAAATGCAATATCTTCCAAGTCTGAGGCCCTCGAGGACCTCATCTCGATTCCTTAGAATGGCATCTTCAAAAGGAAGAGATATGAGGGAAGGAGACAAGAATTGGCTGGGTGAAAAATCTGGCTGTCATGAACCCCGCCAATATCAATCCCACCAAGACACTTGTTGAGACATTGCCTCGGCCCGGGAGGCAATAGCCAGCAGGTACCGCTGCCACACCCCCCAGGAATCTAAAGGGGGTGCAACATGCGGAGCCAAGGGAGGAGGGTGAGCAGCGATGTATAATTCGAGCCCCGTCTTGAGTAGCGGTGCATAGTCCAAAAATACGCCCCAGGGTCGGAATAAATTGACCCTCTGCCTCATCACCCCGAGCCGACAGCAACAACAACAACAACAATAGCAACAACAGCAATATCACGGCGGCGCAACTCCGTCCAACCAAAAAGAGACCAAGAAAGGAGTCGAGGCGCATATGGCGTAAAATCTTGAAGCCTCACGCCTCAAACACGACAAGATGGTAGAGATGCAAGACAGTAGGAAAGGAAGAAGAGATAAGAATCGAAGGGAGTTTGAATAAAAAAGCCAGCCACAAGGAGCCCCATTTATAGGGGAGGCAAAGCAACGACGGTGTCATTACCGCCCTCGAAAAACATAACGACAGGCGCAATCAATGCATTCATAAAAGCTGAACCCATAACACCGGTACGATTCCAAAGAGTGAAGGGTCATAACTTTTCGGGTGATCCTGAAGAAGCAAAAAGGCAAAGCACCTCGATACCTGTTAAAGGAGAGCAGCATCATCGGCACGATGCCACTACAAGAGATCGGGAAATAATATATCGATACTATTTCTTAGCATTTCCCTCTAAGAAATGCGTAGACTATCTGTGTGCGGTAAAATCGGGGAACCGATTTCCCCTTGACATAATGCTTCGAAGAGTGACCCTAGAAACACGGGATCTGGGGTCAGTCGCTTCCCTCGAAACCTGTCAAAGCCCTGCCAAGAATAACATCGACTGAAGCCCCGACGAACGCAGGAATCCCCCTAAGGAATGCACCCGGGGTCGATCAAATCTACTCAAGCGGCTCGACGTCAGCCCACATATGATGTAAAGCTAACAGGCTTTCACATCTCATTCTCTTTTGTCATACTACACGTCTTGTACTTAGTTTGGGTGTCCCGTTTCTATAAAAAGGGGGTCACCAACATCTTGTAAAGTAGCTCCAATCATCTAACTCAAGGGCAATAATATCTTCTCTCTTCCTCTCTTCTCTAATTTGCTTATTCCCCTAGGCTCAAAGCCATTTATCTTCGGTCATTCTTCTTGCTTATCACTTGGTACTGGCTCAAGGCCATCTCCGTAATCATCCCCTATTAACTTGTTCTTCATTATATAACTTAATATTGATCGAAAGAGCCTTGTCTAATTATATCTTTAACTGTTATCCCATCCCCGACTATCCCCGATATTTCGAGGTCGATACTAACACTGACCCCGAGGTCCCATCGGCCATCTATGCATCTGGGCAACAGCCCCCACCTTCGGTTTGGTTACTGCCTCTTTTTACCCTATATTTCATCATTAAACTTAGCATTCTTAGCATTAACTGCTTTAACAACTAGTTCGAGAATAGATCACGTATTTTTAGAATCCCATTTACAAATTTAATTGTTGTTACCATTTTCACGGTAAATAGTCACGACCCAAAATCCTACCTTAGGAGTCGTGAGGACACTTAGTCACTAAGACTAGGTGTAACGACCCGAGAGGTCGTTTTGAGCTTTAGCGCTCCATTCGGTTGTTTGAGACTTTGAGTAGCTTCATATTATGTATTATGACTTGCGTGTATGGTTGATTTTGGTTTTCAAGCGGTTCGAGATTGATTTGGATGAGTTGACCAAGGTTTGACCTTTGGATAAACGGACTCGGAATCGGGTTTTAATTATTCTAATATATTTGTATGATGATTTTGGACATGTCAACAAAGTTTGGTTAAATTCCGATTATTTTGGGATAAGTTTGGGTTGTATGGTGATTGTTTTCTGTTTTGACGTCGATTTGAGCATAAAGGTTATCATATTGGGCAAACAGCCTTTGATTTGTGTTTCAAATAAACCATTATATCCAATATATCTCCTTCATTATAAGGTCAAATGGATTGATTCAAAAGCCTAACTTGACTGGAATTTCATGAGGAATCGATTGGGGCTTCAAAGGTGAGTTTTGGGATAGTTTGGCACAAGAAACGAGGCAGAACAACTAGTCATTCTTGCTATTAATATTGTTGGAGTTTTTCTCATCTTGAAGGTTTGCAATTAGGAGAATTCAAGTATGTTTTTCAAGTTTCTTCAATGGGGTAAAGTGTAAAACATAACCTAAGATTTTCCCTTTGGTTCATTCCCTTGGTTTAAGCTTTAAGTCATGATTTTACTTGAAAACTCATTTAATTCTTCAAGTCAAGACCTAGGGTTATGTCTTAAATTTTAAAAATTTCAAATGAGTTACATGCCTTTATTTCATGGTTCCTTTTGCGGTCTTGTTCTCCTATATTAGTACTCGAATTTGGCGATTTTTGGAGGAGTATTTCGGGAGATATGGGACCCAACTATTGGGGGTTGGACTCTTGGGTTATGAACACCTAAGAGCGATGTTTTGGCGAATTGGTTGATCTATCGGGCTCTGATTAAGTCAGTTTTCATTCGTGTGAGCTTATATTGGTTCGGACTTTGCTAGGGTAAGTTTAGATTCAGAATCCAAGGCGAGCCCGATGTTGACTTTTGTTGACTCTTTGGAAAAAATGTAAAGATCGTAGCTTCATTTATTGTAATTAATTTCTCTTGCATTGTTTGATATTATTAAGTCTTTTTTGTTAGATTTTAGCCATGTGGAGGTGAATTTTAGAGGAAAAGCTATTTCGGAGGGTTGAGTGTGCCTGGTTGAGGTAAGTATCTTGCCTAACTTTGTGTGGAGGAAACTACCCCATAGGATTTGGTTGATATTGCTATTTGTATTATGTGAAAGCCGTGTATGAAAGGTGATGAGTGGCTACACGGGCTATATGTGGTATTTGACCGATTTAGATTATCTAGACTTTTTTCATTTATTTAATGAAATTATCATAACATGTTATATCTCTCATTGTTACTCTACTCTTACATGCTCTATTTGACGTTGTTAGCACTTATTCTACTCTTACTTGTTTTTTGCTCTTATATTCTCTAGTTGAAGTTATTTACTTCTTTATTGTCTTGTTATCTCTTAATTGTCGAATCACTTTTAATTGAAGTTGTTATTTCGTGAAATATCATCTTGTTGAGTTATTGGTGTTGAAGTTGTAATAGTCATTATCACATTGAGGCGAAGTTATTAATTGTTGAGATACCTTTCCTTGGTGAGAATTCCCATTCATTTTATTATTGTTGAAATTCTTGTACACATTGTGGTTGAGCCATGGGCTATTTGTTGTGGAAATATTGGTGTTGTTGACTTTGTGGCAAGTTGTGGCATATGGGAACTTGTGGTGCGAGTTGTGATGGTGTTGTGATATTGATATTCATGCGGTGGAATAAGGCTAGGGGTTAACACGCATGCAGTGATATAAGGTGGGCTTGTTACACGTGTTGCTAGTAGGGTAACTACTTGAAGCCACACGATGAGATAAGGTGGGCTAAAACGCGTGTAGCTGTTTCAGGAAAAAAAATATTTTCCAAAACTAAATGCAAGGCTCACGCAGCTATATAAGGAAATATTGTGATTCAAATTGTGACATGTGAATGTGAAGCGGTACCTTGATTGTGATTTTCATTGTACATTCCATGTTGGAACAACTTGTTGACTTGAACGGTCATTGTTCTTCCTTCATTATTGATCTGTATTTTTATTGTGTTTGGTTATTTGTTGTTATTTTGGTGTTGGAACGATTGTGGTTTCTTGTGTGAGTCATGTATTCTACACAATTTGTTGTGTTGCTTTAACATGCCAATATGTGCCTTCGTTGTAACTTGGTGAATTGATTGCCAATGTGAATTTAATTACGTGGAGTCACTATATCATATTATGTTGAGTTATTGGTAACATAATGGTTTAAATAAAAGAATTATTAACATGTTTTATTCTATGTGCCTCTTAAGATAGAACTGATTATCTCACTCGGTGCCTTATTATTCTAAATGATTATCGCACTTTCACTATAATTGGGTTCTTAAATTATACTCACCACCTTATTAGATGTTTACCTTACTTAATATTGTTATCATGTTTTTCCTTAGCAAATTTTATATTTAATTCGTTTATTTAACATATGTTTTGTTTTGCTTAAAAATGATATTTTTACTCAATTTTATTGATTTCTAACAAAACCCTTCTTATACTCTATTTCGTGCAAATTGTATATTATTTTACTTTACTTGATTCCTAAAATAAACTCGTTATTTCATTTGACACCTTACTTTATTCAAGATTATTATTATGTTATATGGTGTTTAAATATATCTTTCGTTCATCTAAATAAATCTTTATCACAATTGCAAAGTACATGGTAGCATGTGGGCTTTGTCGTGCGAAGGTGATTGTTAATGTGGGCACGAGGTGCCATATGTGTAAGATTTGAAAATTGTGGTCCATGACTTGTGGTTTATGAGGTATGGTTCCTCGGGGTAATTCTTGTTGTAAGTCTGTGCATAGGGAGCGATTTGATTATTTGAGTTCATTTACATCTCATCGATGTTATGATTATGTTGTTTCTTTATTACTCGTTTACTACTTGCTGCCATTTATGTTTCTATTACTTCATTGTTGGTTGTAAATCAATAATTTTTCCGCCATTTGTCTTACATTGATGTTCTTTCCATTGTTAGCTTATGTTATCTTGAACATGTTTCTAATTCTAGTAGGTGTCTTGACCTGGCCTCTACCGAGGTTAGGCTTGATACTTACTGGGTACCATTGTGGTGTACTCATGCTACACTTCTGCATATCTCTGTGTGGATCCAGGTATTTAGATTGTGTTGTTGAGAGATGTGTCTGTGCGATGGGATAATTCAAGGTATACCTGCTTGACATTCGCAGGCCTCAGAGTCACCATCTTACTTCATTATGCTACTGTTAAATTATAATTCAAAACAGTATTGTGTTTAGAAATTCTAGTGTGTTTTAGTAGTGCTTATGACTCCGTACTACCGGTTTTGGGAAATGTAAAACTATTGGCCTGCTTGCAGCTATGTATGTTATTTAATAGTTTATGATAAATGATTAAATATTTTTATTCTATTATTAAATCAGCATGTTTTAGGCTTACCTAGTTTCACGATCCAAACTCCCTCCATAAGATGTGTGACGACACCTAGTCTCTACGACTAGTTAAGCCTAACATATGCGAAATAATGAAAATGAAAGCATAAATTTAACAACTAACTGCAACATATAATTAATTAACTGGTATAAATGTCGCTCCACATGTACAATAACCAACTCTCGAATATACACAGTATTCCCAAAACCTGGAACATCATAAGTCACAAGCTACAAAAGAAAAACTAATATCTCTATATATACTAGAGTCTAAGAAGAAAAGTACGGAAAGGTAAATGACATAAGAGGGAATAGAGGGGGACTCCGAGGTCTGCGGACACGGCAGATATACCTTGAAGTCTCCAAACTATCTCTGCTCACTGATGACGTGACTGACAGGAAGTACCTGGATCTACACATAAATATGTGCAAAAGAGTAGCATGAGTATACCACAACGGTACACAATAAGTGCCAAGCCTAACCTCGGTCGAGTAGTGACGAGGTTAGGTTAGGGCCCTACTGGTATATATATATACTAAATAAGATAGGAATATATTGCAATGTAATAAGAGACTGGAATTTAACAAAGAGGAAATCACAGAAAAATAATAGTTCAGTACATAGGGATAGAATAGCACGAGATCTCCCTAGATACCGTCTCGTAGTCCCAAAAATAAATATGCAGGGGGGATCTCCTAAAATACCGTCTCGTAGCCCAAAAATAAATATACAGGAGGGGGGATCTCCCGAGATATCGTCTCGTAGTCCAAAAGTAAATATGCAGGGGGCATCTCTCGAGATACCGTCTCGTAGTCCTAAGGTAAATATACAGCTCAAAAACAATGGAAACAACAGTTACAGCAAGAATCCTACAGTTAGACTAAGTACAAGTCAAGGAAAAAGCAAGGAATCCACTAAGCATGCTGCATAGAGTTCAGATAAGCATTTGAGAAATGTAGACATGTTGTACTAGGCTAAATAGGATAACTACACATGCTAGTATAAACCAATTAAGATGAAACAGGTCAATGAATCAGTAAGGCAAGCCACTTTCTTCGAACCAAGCTCAATCAATCAGTAATAATGCCTTTCCACAATTTTCTCACACCAAATGGTCCAAATCTAGCAAAAAGTAATTACATACCATAAATATAACTATAAGAAACTAAATATGAATTCGGAAAAAAATCACAAAATAAGAACACACATTCACTCACGAGTTCACTTGTGCCACAATTATCCAAATTCGATATCAAAATCTGAATCAAAACTCAAAATCTTAGTTGAAGAACTTTCCAACTTTTCCCCTAAATGTTCAACCAAATTCCTTAGTTAAATGATGAAGTCAGCTGTAGGTTAGTGGAATATAACCATAAAGGAGTTAAGGATCGCTACCCATAAGCTTTCTCTGAAAATCCTTCAAATAATTGCCCAAATTCGATCTCTCAAAGTCCCAACATGAAAATGGGATAAAACACTCGAAATTCTTCTTTTCTGCCCAGCGATCTTCGCGTTTGCGAGGAATTCACTGCTTCTACGGTTCTGTACCTGCGGCAAAAAAATCGCAGGCATGGACTTAACTTAAGCCCAAGATTCCTCTTCTGTGAGCAATGGCCCACACTTGCGCGTCTGCTTCTACAAAAATTCTTCCGTTTTTACGATCCTCAAGCTCCAGGCCTTCTGCTTCTGCGCTCCATCTTCTGCAGAAGTGACTCCACTTTTGCGGGCCAAATCTTGAACCTACGTTCGCAGGCCAAGCTTCACCAAACCGCACCTGCACTCCTCCTTCTGCACGTGCGAATCTGCACCTACGGTCAACCCCACCGTAGGTGCGATTACAACAGATGTTGCAAATGCTTCAGCTATTCCTCCAACTTCCAATTCGATCTGTTAACCATCTGAAATCAACCCGAGGCCCTGGGGACCTCAACAAAACATACCTAAAAGTCCTAAAACACCATACAAACATAGTCTAGCCCTCAAAACACATCAAACATGTCACGCCCCAACTTGGGGAGGCGTAGCTGGCACTCGATGCCACATTGGCCCGAGCGAACCACTTTGTAACTCATTCATTCCTTTTGTAACTATCATGGGCCAACATGGCCACAACTCGTATAAGTGGGAAAATGTTATATCAATGAACCATAGTTGATAAAACATAAATACATATGGGTTGTCAAGGCCTCTGACATACTGTACATAATAAACCTGCATCTACAAATCCTCTAAGATTGTTTGACATCAAATGGGACAGGGTACTAGCCTATCCTTAAGTCTGTAGCAAAACTCTGACACGATGACTCATAGACTTGGTTGCACTCCGAATGAGGTGGAGTCTTATTGATCCTTCGCTGAATGCGAATCTCGTCTACTATGAGGAATCGTCAAACTGATTAGCTATACCTGCAGGCATGAAACGCATCATCCCCAATAAAAAGACGTCAGTATGAATAATGTACTGAGTATGTAAGACATGTAAATTAGTATATAAAGAACATGGAGTAAAATATTCAACCTGTAAGTCTAGATAGCTATGTAAATTATGAAATATTTATAACGTCATGCATATGCGTGTAAATGTCATGTAATTCATAGGTCTGTACGTACATATCATTATCAAGCCTCTGAGGGCATCCCATCATATCATTTCAACCACTATGGGCAACATCATCATTGTATACCAACTGATCAGGTGGTGGTGCGTATATAATGCCATAACCTTTTCCCATATCCCAAATACATATATATATATATACATATATACGCGTATATAACGCCGTCTGAGTCATATTTCAGCCACTGTGGGCAACATCACCATCATATACCAGCTGATCAGGTGGTGGTGCATATATAACGCTGTAACCTTTTTCCATATCCCATATACATATATATACATATATACGCATATATAACGTCGTCTGAGTCATGAGTAAATGCACATTTAAACGAATGCAATGCATGAAAAGTACGTTAATAAAATCTTTTGGATTATCATAAGATCATAATGCCTTTGAATAATATGATGAAATAAACCTTTTTTCAACTTACATATTTTTCTGAGACCCATGAACAAATGATATAATCACAAGATACATGGAAATTCAAGAACATAGACACTTCTAATACTTCTATGAATAGAGTCATTTATGGAAGTTATACATTTTCTCGTTACGTTTGTATCGTATAGATCATGCCAAAAGAAAGAAATGATAGCCTTAACATACCTGCAACACACTGTTGTGAGAGAAATGTACGACCCCTCATTCTCATCACATTCTTTCCAAGGTTGTAACGATGGCTTTGATCAGCAAGCATCTAGCTAGATATATATGCTAGACGCGTTAAAATCACTTCAAGGTTAAAACTGCAGAATCCTACCCACTAGAATAACCTCCAAAGATTCTGATATGAAACACATAGAACATGTATACAAGAAAGTGGATGTTTACTTCCCAAAACACCGTTGCTAGAAAAGAATCTCATGTGTAAAGCTCTAATGCTTCATTGATCTAATCGTACTACCAAGGTGAGTTTATTTAGACAAAAATTCAATTCATCATACCACCAGATGAGGGAAAGAATTCTTCTATATTACTAATCCTTCTACAAATTGAAGCACGTCTAAAAAAAAATTCAAAAAACACTTTGTGATAGTAAAACATTCCTTTGGTCAAGCCTCTATGAGGACCATCCGACCATGATATCAATACAGATAGAAAAAAAACTTAGAAAGGAAAATATTATACGCAGATATCGAATATAGCCAACTAAAGTATTCAAATAAGATAACGGCCAAGCAGTGGATAAGCCAGGAATTTACTAAAGGGTATCAAAATATAAAGAAGTAAACACACGAATAAGTTAAGGGGATTCAACGCACAGTATATATACATAAAAATAAATTTTTTAACTTAGCTACACAGTGTAATTTTATGATAAATGATACCCCTTAGCCTAAGGTGGCTACGCCACTGTAGTCAAGGTAAACGACAAGCCATACGAACTCCATACTACTTAATTACCCAGTCAATGCATAACAAACTTTGATCTGCTCCATTTTTGTACCCCTTGAAAGTTCTAATAAACATGTCACTTCAAGTTTTAAAGAATACACCTATAATGAACTAACTTCATATAATCTTCCCAAAATCATATCATCTATTTACGTCTCAAAATTACCATACATGATCGCTAATCCAAAAAAAAACACAAAGAAAGATTCAATTTTTTTGTTCCTATATGCTAAAGCAAAAATTCAAAATACCCTTTATCTATACACAAACAACCCTCAGTTTTGTACAGATAAGAGAAAAGCGAATACAAAAAGATTTATTATATTCATGATTAATCTTTGAACATTTAAGATTAGACCTTCTAATGAATCAGATAAGAAGACAGTGGAATAGAGTATGAAACAAGTTGAAGAAATAGTGAAGAGAAAATACCTGCTCGGAGATTTACACTACTATACAATTTTGAGGTAGTAGACAATTACCAAGGATTCAAGGAAAAAGATAACAACTCCTAATTCCATAAGACCCTTACCAGTTCAAATGATTTTAAAATATAAGTGTGATAGAAATGACTAGATCCACGCATGAGTCACAATGTAGAAATTGGGGGGGCTGCCATGTTATTGGGTTGTTGAATTTTATCCAATAATGTATTAATTAATTAATTAATTAGGTAATACCCCGCTACCCGTTAATTAATCAATTACCCACAAAATTAAGAATTGTCTCAAATTACTTAAAATTTCACTTATTTTTTTATACACTTTATACATCATACTATCAAGGTCATGTGGTACCATATAAAATAAATACATATACTATTATTTTATTAAAACATCCATGTAAAAATACATACATTTTCTCAATTTTCTAATTTTCCCAGTCACATATAAAAAGTACAAATTTTTCGTATGCTTATTTTTTTTAAAATGGTAAAAAGATAACTTTCTTTCTTGTGAGAAAATAATTTATATATTTACAATAAAGAAATTCTTTTTGTACTATAAATTCTCAAAACGGAAAAAGGATAACTTTTCTTATGATAAAATACTATCTACTATTATAATAAATAAAACTTCATATATAAACTCCCACATGTCATCTATTTAATTTAAAACTTATCACAACCATATAAAATTGTATCTATCAACTTTTACCAAAAATGGTTTACTTCTAAGAAAATACATATCAAGCCAATATATAGTAGTTCCGAAATTCTTTAAACTTACAGGGTCTTACATCCATATCTTCATGTATAACCTTAATCCCTTCCAACTCATATGTTATTACTTCGACGAATCCTAACGTTAAAGTATAGGATGTAACATCTTTCCCCCCTTTAGAACATTCGTCCTCGAATGTTAACTCTTAGAGATTTGAAAAATTTTCACTAGGTCTCCTCTGTAAATTAAACTTAAAACACGGATATTTCTGAAATCTCGACTATTCATAACTTTTTGTGCTTGAGTATCTTGTATCTTCTTCACATTTACCTTACATACTTTTCAATCTTGCATCTGTAACGACCCGATCGGTCGTTTTGAACTTTTGCACTTTGATCGCCAGTTCCTGGGCATGACTTGCCTCGTGTAATGTATTATGATTGATGTAGATCGTTGGTTTTGGTTTTCAGGAAAAATCAGAATGAATTTGAAGGAACAGTCTCAGTTGAAAGCTTTGAATTTGAAAGGTTTGACTAAGAGTTGATTTATTTGTATATGAGCTCGGATTGGAAATTTTATGATTTGGATAGCTTCGTTGGGTGATTTATGACTTAAGAGCGCGATCGGAATGCACTTTGGAAGTTTGTGGAAGGATTTGGCTTGAATTGGCAAAGTTAATATTTTGGCGAATTCCGGTTGATAGGTGAGATTTTGATCCGAGGGTCGGAATGGAATTCCGAGAGTTGATGTAGCTTCGTTATGTCATTTGTGATGCGTGTATAGAAATTCAGGTCATTTGGATGTCGTTTGGTCGACTTTTTGATCGAATTAGGATTTCGGAAGTTTTGGAATTCTTAGGCTTGAATCCGAGGGTGATTTGATGTTTTGGTGTTGTTTTGAGCGTTCCGAAGTTTGGAACAAGTTTAAATTATGTTATGGGGTGTGTTGGCATGTTTGGTCGGGGTCCCATGAGGCTCGGATATGTTTTGGAAAAGTTTTTGGAAGATTTTGTCATTTTGAGCATAAGCATGTAATAATCCAAAGGTCCATTATAGGGTGTGTTGGCATGTTCCGGAATTTTGATAATGAATTATAGGATTGATCTGGAAAGTTTGGTCCAATTTCATCAAGTCGCGATTGAATTTTGACACGAAACATGAGTTAATTGTTTAACGAGAGAAATGGGTATTGAACTGAGTAAATGAGCTCCGAATTGAGTTTCGACTGAATGGATATGTTCGTATTATTATTTGTGACTCATAGGAACAAGAATCATTGAATTCCGAGTTGGTATGAAGGAGTTAGAGCCTTTTTAGTGAAAAGAAAAGCAGTTGCAATTTTTTGGGCAGTTTCTGCATTTTTCGCACTTGTGAACAGTAACCGCACCTGCGTGAAGAATATCTGTGTACAGTAAGCATGAAGAGTATCCATGTACAGCACTCGTGTACAGTACATATGAACAGTACCCCGTATACAGTACCCATGAACAGTACCGTGAACAGTACCCGTGAAGAGTAAGAACGCGTGAACAGTAACCCCGAAAACATTCTAAGCAGAATGTAACTTCTAATTTTCTATTTTTAGCAAATTGGAGCTCAGGGAGAGGCGATTTTTGGGATATTTTCAGAAAAAACAACGGGTTAAGTTTTCTTAACTTAATTTTGGTTAGATTACCCGAATCTTTTACTAGTTTTGGCATTTAATTGGTGATTTTGGTTGGGAAAATCTTGAAAACCCTCTTGGCTTAATTTGAAGATTTGAGGGTCGAGTTGATGTATGATTTCAGTAAAATTTGTATGGTTGAACTCATGTTTGGATGAGGTTTCATATTCCGTAATTTTTATCGGGTTTCGAGACGTGGGCCCCACGAGCGAATTTTGAGTATAATTTCGGATTTTTAATAGAAAATGTAAATTTCATATGGAATTAATTCCTATAATTTTTATTAACTGAATCGAATTATTGTGGCTAGATTTGAGGCATTTAGAGGTCGATTTGAGAGACAAATGCATCGCGAGCTAGAGGATTGGCCAGTTTGAGGTGAGTAATGATTGTAAATAATGTCCTAAGGGTTTGAAACCTCGGATTTGCACATCGTAGTGCTATATTGAGGTGAGACACGCGCTGGATGATGAGAGCGGGGTCTTTTACTATTGGGGATTGTGACTTGGTCCATCCCAATTGATGATTTTACCTCAAATTTGATTGAAACTTATTTGTTATCATCATGATTTGGGATTCGTGCCAATTATTTTAATCCTTTGGGAATTTTTTATCTCTATTTCCTAACTGTTTTGACTTATATTTAAACTCAGTCATGTTGATAATTATTGTTTTACAAACTCAGCCGCTTTTATGCAGATTTGAAAACTCAAATGATATTTCTAAATGGTATTTTGGGCTGAGAACTACTGTTTTACAAATATCCGAGGGGCTTATGATGATTTCCGGACTGAGTGAGGCCGAGGGCCATATATGAGGATATGTTGAGTGATATGAGGTCGAGGGCCTGAGATACTATTTATGCCACGAGGTGGCTTGAGTGATGTGAGGCCGAGTGATATGAGGTCGAGGGCCTGAGATACTATTTATGCCACGAGGTGGCTTGAGTGATGTGAGGCCGAGTGATATGAGGCCAAGGGCCTAAGATACTATTTATTCCACAAGGTGGCTTGACTGATGTGAGGCCGAGTGATATGAGGCCGAGGGCCTGAGATACTATTTATGCCACGAGGTGTCTTGAGTGATGTGAGGCCAAGTGATATGAGGCCGAGGGCCTGAGATACTTTCTATGCCACACGGTGGCTTGAGTGATGTGAGGATATGCTGAGTGATGATGCCACGAGGTGGCTTGATATAGCGCTTGGGCCTTAAGGGGCCCCTCCGGATTCTGCACACCCACAGTGAGCGCGGGTACCCATTGTTCTGAGTGATTGATACTATGTGATATGAGTGATTGTGAAGTAGCCTGAAGGGCTGATACTATTTCGAGAGTGAGCCCGAGAGGCTGTTACTATTCTGAGTGAGCCAGAGGGGCTGTTACAGTTCTGATATTGAGCCTGAGGGGCTGGCACTGTTCTGATATTGAGCCCGAGGGGCTGGTTCTATTGATATTATGCCCAAGGGGCGATTTGTTGTACATGTTTTTCCCGAGGGGCTGTTTACATTTCTATAATTTTTGTTACACTTGTAAACTACTTGCTTTACTTGTTGGAAAAAGGGATTTTTACTTGATTTCTCACTGCTTTACTGTTTAAAGTGATTTTACTGCTTCAGTATGGAATACCTTGTGTTTTTGCGCAATTTCTTGCCTTCAGTCTTTATTTATTATTATTACTCACTGAGTCGGAGTACTCACTTTACTCTCTGCACCTTTTGTGCAGATTCAGGTATGTTTTGGCTGATCGAAGGTAGAGTCATCAGGGTTTAGCAAGGTAGCTGCCGGCATTAGCAGCACTGCTTTTCTCTCTCCTCATTTCATTAGTCTCTATTAGTACACTCCAGGCTTTCAGTTGTATTTATACCCTAGTAGATGTTTGTGACTTGTGACACCCCGGTTAGGGCTGTGTCGGGTTGTGCTTCTGTTAATTATATTATTAAATCATATTTAAACTGTTTATTAATGTTTAACTATTTTTGAAAAGGCAATATATGTTTGTTGGCTGGCCTTGTCTTCACGAGAGGCGCCATCACGACCGGAGCAGGGTTTGGGTCGTGACAAGTTGGTATCAGAGCCTAGGTTACATAGGTCTCACGAGTCATGAGCAGGTTTAGTAGAGTCTCACGGATCGGTACGGAGACGTCTGTATTTATCCTCGAGAGGTTGCAAAACCTTTAGGAAAACTTCACATTCTTGAATTCTTATCGCGCGTTCTTTGATTCAGCTTGAAATGTAACTCTTTGAATTCCTTCCATGCGTTCATATGCGTGCATGAGCGCTCAGTATCAGATATGCCTTAATGGCTTGTGATTCCCCGATTGAGGGGCAAGATACGATCTATGTGTGTTGATGTTGGGCCAGTCTAGAGGACTTGAGGCCGAATTTTTGCCTATAGCTTGAGCACCGAGGTGCTGATTGTGTGAGCAAGTATTTTTGAACTTATATGTTCGGTAGTGTCCCTATTAGTGGGAGTGATAGCTAGATAACTATGTGATGAGTATGTTAGTACTGCGAGATGTATCCATCTTGATTTGAGGTATAGCCCCGAGTTATGGGTGTGCAAAGAGTCTTTTCATGTGTACTAGTTGAGAGTGAAGTAAATTTCATATTGCGGTATGAGTTCAGACTCAGCAAGACTAAGTGACTGCGTAATGGTTATGTCAGTGGAAGGTATACATAAATGTTAGTTTAAGGCGAAGAAGGTGGGTTATCTCATGCAAAGTGTTTTGAGGTTGTACGATCCTTATGTGTCTGCTAGATTTGCGAGTGAAGGATATGTGTTGCAACTTAAATTGGGTCGCTTAGTGAGTGGGTGTAACTATTGCGAGAGTGGAATGCGAGATTTGCAGAAGAGTTAAAATTCTAGATGATCTGTGTTTTCACAAGCTTATAAAAGATTTGAGTTTAATCTCATTATGGTGTCATGGCATCAGTAGAGTATAATCGTTATGAGTTATTGAGTGTGTCTTGATCTATGGCTTCGAGCCAAGTGGGGGAGTCCGCTATTGAATAGTTGATTGCATGGTTATGTGCTCTAATGGTTACAGTTCGAGGCGTATTTATAAATCAGTTGTGGCTCGAGTAAAGGAAATTTCAATAAACGCTATGTTATGCTTTATGGGTGTATGAGAATCGGGGAATGACTTGAGTTGTGGTTGGTAACGAATGCTCGGTGCATAAATCAGAAAGTTGCTTGGTTATATTGGAATGAGGTCACATTCTGCAGTGTCGGAGTGCAAATGAAGCACAAGTTGTTCGGTTCATTTAATAATCTAACTGCGGTTTGAGTAGTGTGGATGACTCTAGAGAATGGTCCTATTGTGTTCAAAACTCTACATGCAATAATTGGAGGCTTCTAAGTTGTACTTATGTATAGAAACTGAGTTTTCAGTGGAAGATGGCAAGACTTGTGGTATTTGCTATATTAATTATGGGATTCTATATATCAATATCGGGAAGGTGAAGGTAATGGCTTTGGGGAACACTTAAAGAGTATTCAGTGACTTAAGAGCCTTAGACGATGTACCTTTATGCTTGGGTTTCGTGTGATAAGCCTAGGTTGAGGAAATTATGGTGCTACAGCAAGAAGGAATATTAAGTTGAAGATGAATCAGAAGGAAATTTAGATAGATGGGGTAGCTTGATAGTAGACCGAATCGGTATGGTAAGGATATGAATTATTACTGGTGTGTGTTCGAGGTAATAAGTTCTTTCAGGTATTTTGCGGCGATGCTCTTAGGTTTTGATGGCTTGCTTAGCTTGATTGAGTTAGAAGGATTCAGTCCTGATAGGTCTGATTTGTGCAAAAGGGAACTCGGAGAGTTCATGATGGTTTTATCGTGGTTTAGAGATGTATATTTTCTATGGGTATGCGTAGCATGGGATGTATAGTGATTTTCTTCTAGATGAGACCAATGGAAAGTTCTTGACTGGTTGAGTACGTAGATGTTTGTAGCTCGGAAGGGATATGAATTTCTCGTGGTTATCCTAGAGTGGTATGGTTTATGCGGTATGTTGGGTAAGAATGAGATTTGCATGTGTAAGATCACGGTTCAGATTTGAATGGAAGGTCTTAAATTCTTAGGTAGCGCGGGCAGTTTCAGATAATTAGAGAAATGAACTTCAAATGATTTGAGAAGGGATCTCCAGATGATTAAGGAAATGGTAATTCTAATTGAGGTGATTTGACAAGGGTATATGTTCCAGAAAGAGTCAATGTGATTGAGTTGATAGTACTTCGGTAGTATTATAGCACTTCTCGTCAAGTTAGCTGTTGATATTCGGGTTTGCTTGGCAGCACCAAAGAATCTTAGAGTATCTCCCATGGGGTGATTGGGTACTAGAGGTGAGTTATATATGAGAGTGGTGGAATTGGGATTAGATATGGAAATTCATGTATTTTATGGACTTTGAGACTGGGAGTTCTCATATACAGGTTAGCTTGTGGATGGCAAAATGTGGGTAAGTTAGTCAGATATTAGTATGTGCTATGATTCAGTCATTGTGGACCTTCGAAGGATTATTTATCTGTTGTGTGTAACTGGAGTTGATGTATGGTCCATTGGTAGACCTATATGGGATATGTGTCCGGCATCGAGACGGTTTTGTTGACTTCAAGTTGTTGTTGGCGAAGGATGTGTTGCTTCGGTTGTTTTGAGCTATTAGCAATTATGGGGATTTATGCGTTACCTTTCTATGTTGTGAGACAATATGATCTGTTGGTTATAGACACCTATGGTGCGGTTCTATCGGAGTTTCATAATGAAAGTCGAGCGGGAAGAGTAATTTGGTGTAACTCGGTGAATGGCGTATCAGTTATGTCCTATCGGGTGTGCGTGGTTTTTGTTATTTGCTTCACCGTGAGTATGATGAATTGCTTTGGTTCCAGATATCAAATTGTGCGTGGTTGTCGATTTCGAGCATAGTGACTTGAGGTGTCCCATGTGGAGCAGTGTTTGGATAGGATCGCGCATTGTAGCAAAGCTATATGGAGATATGACCTTGCGGGTTAGATTTGTGTGTCCTATTCTATGATGTGAGACGGGTTCTCAGCCCTACGTTGTGGTGGTACTGGTGAGCTTGAGGTACAACTATTTCATTTGAGTCATTTTCATGATTTGAGTATGTTCGGACCATTGCTTATTGGTGCGTGTATTATGCTAGATGTGGCTTAGGCCTCTATTGGTGTGACATGTCACCAGGGTAGTGTGTTGGGTCAAAGGAGATCGTTGGGATCATTAATGAAAATAAAGAGATTCAATTTCAGCATGTTTGATGGGTAAACATCGAGGTTCGATTCAAAAAAAAATTTCTATGGTAATTGCCAGAGGAGAAATGGCTTCATGAATGGTTGATCCAAGAAATGGTTATGGTCTATTGCGTGTTTCATTTATCGTTGGCAGTATATAAAAGTGTTGGAATGAGACTTTAGTTGATAAGAGGTTTTCTATCGGTATTTGGTTGTTATAGGCAGCTGCTGTGAATAGAAGTTATTGCTGCGAGCGTTAGAGTTATATGGTATATCATGGGATTGCTCCTGAGGTTGCAGGCATGGGTTACTATAGCTAGTTCGGGTCTATTCAAAGTATAGGTGTGAGGTTTTGATCGTATTGATGGTTTCAGAAGTGAAAATGTGGTTCTATGGTTTATGGGCTAAATTGGATTGTGTAATTTTAGTTAAACGTTGTTATCGGACCTATATAAGATAGGGTGACGTGGGATAACCCCCGGCTATATGCATGGTAAGGTTATTCAGCGATTGGTCGGCTTTTAGAATAGCTCTGGGTACATTCGAGGACGAACGTGTGTTTAAGTGGGGGGAGATGTAATGACCCGACCGGTCATTTTGAACTTTTGCACTTTGATCGTCAGTTCCCGGGCATGACTTGCCCCGTGTAACGTATTATGATTTATGTAGATCGTTGGTTTTGGTTTTCAGGAAAAATCAGAATGAATTTGAAGGAACAGCTCAGTAAAAAACTTTGAATTTGAAAGGTTTGACTAATAGTTGACTTATTTGTATATGAGCTTGGATCGGAAATTTTATGATTTGGATAGCTTCGTTGGGTGATTTATGACTTAGGAGCGCGATCGGAATGCATTTTGGAAGTCCGTGGAAGGATTTGGCTTGAATTGGCAAAGTTAATATTTTGGCGAATTCCGGTTGATAGGTGAGATTTTGATCCGAGGGTCAGAATGGAATTCTGAGAGTTTTGTAGCTTCGTTATGTCATTTGTGATGTGTGTGCAAAAATTTAGTTCATTTGGACGTCGTTTGGTCGACTTTTTTATCGAATTAGGATTTCGGAAGTTTTGGAATTCTTAGGCTTGAATTCGAGGGTGATTTGATGTTTTGATGTTGTTTTGAGCGTTCCAAAGGTTGGAACAAGTTTGAATTATGTTATGGGGTGTGTTGGCATGTTTGGTCGGGGTCCCATGAGGCTCGGATATGTTTTGGAAGAGTTTTTGGAAGATTTTGCCGTTTTGAGCATAAGCATGTAATGATCCAAAGGTCCATTTTTACTTCAAGAGATTGAAATTTGATTTCCAGACTTCCGGAATTTTGATAATAAATTATAGGACTGATCTGGAAAGTTTGGTCTAATTTTATCAAGTCGCGATTGGATTTTTTACACGAAACATGAGTTAATTGTTTAACGAGAGAAATGGGTATTGAACTGAGTAAATGAGCTCTGAATTGAGTTTCGACTGAATGGCTATGTTCGTATTATTATTTGTGACTCATAGGAACAAGAATCATCGAATTCCGAGTTGGTATAATGGAGTTAGAGCCTTTTTAGTGAAAAGAAAAGCTGCTGCAATTTTTTGGGCAGTTTCTGCATTTTTTCGCACGTGTGAACAGTAACCGCACCTGCGTGAACAGTATCCGTGTACAGTACCATGTACAGTAAACATGAACAGTATCCGTGTAAATCACCCGTGCACAATACATATGAACAGTACCCCGTATACAGTACCCATGAACAGTACCCGTGAACAGTAAAAACGCATGAACAGTAACCCCAAAAACATTATGGGCAGAATGTAACTTCTGATTTTCCATTTTTAGTAAATTGGAGCTCGGGGAGAGGCGATTTTCGGGATATTTTCAGAAAAAACAACGGTGTAAGTGTTCTTAACTTAATTTTGGTTAGATTACCCAAATCTATTACTAGTTTTGGCATTTAATTGGTGATTTTAGTTGGGAAAATCTTGAAAACCCTCTTGGCTTAATTTGAAGATTTGAGGGTCGAGTTGATGTCGGATTTTAGTAAAATTGGTATGGTTGGACTCATGGTTGTATGAGGTTTCATATTCCGTAATTTTTGTCGAGTTTCGAGACGTTGGCCCCACGGGCGAATTTTGAGTGCAATTTCGGATTTTTAATGGAAAATTTAGAATATCTTATGGAATTAATTCCTATAATTTTTATTAACTGAATCAAATTATTGTGGCTAGATTCGAGGCATTCGGAGGTCGATTTGAGAGACAAAGGCATCGCGAGCTAGAGGATTAGCCGGTTCGAGGTGAGTAATGATTGTAAATGATGTCCTGAGGGTTTGAAACCTCGGATTCGCACATCGTAGTGCTATATTGAGGTGAGACACGCGCTAGATGATGAGCGCGGGGTCTTTTACTACCGGGAATTGTGACTTGGTCCATCCCAATTGATGATTTTACCGCATATTTGATTGAAACTTATTTGTTATCATCATGATTTGGGTTGATTGCCATACTTGGGCTTCGTGCGAATTATTTGAATCCATTGGAAATTTTTTATCACTATTTCCTCATTGTTTTGACTTATATTTAAACTCAGTCCTGTTGATAATTATTGTTTTACAAACTCAGCCGCTTTTATGCAGATTTGAAAACTCAAATGATATTTCTAAATGGTATTTTGGGCTGAGAACTACTGTTTTACAAATGCCCGAGGGGCTTATGATGATTTCCGGACTGAGTGAGGCCGAGGGACATATGTGAGGATATGCTGAGTGATGTGAGGCCAAGGGCCTGAGATACTATTTATGCCATGAGGTGTCTTGAGTGATGTGAGGCCGAGTGATATGAGGTTGAGGGCCTTAGATATTATTTATGCCACGAGGTGGCTTGAGTGATGTGAGGCCGAGGGCCTGAGATACTATTTATGCCACGTGGTGGCTTGACTGATGTGAGGCCGAGTGATATGAGGCCGAGGGCCTGAGATACTATTTATGCCCCGAGGTAGCTTGAGTGATGTGAGGCCGAGTGATATGAGGCCGAGGGCCTGAGATACTTTCTATGCCACACGGTGGCTTGAGTGATATGAGAATATGCTGAGTGATAATGCCATGAGGTGGCTTGATATAGCGCTTGGGACATAAGGGGCCCCTCCGGAGTCTGCACACTCACAGTGAGCGCGGGTACCCATTGTTCTGAGTGATTGATACTATGCCCGAGGGGCTGATACTATTCTGAGAGTGAGCTCGAGAGACTATTACTGTTATGAGTGAGCCCAAGTGGCTGTTACTGTTCTGATATTGAGCCCGAGGGGCTGGCACTGTTCTAATATTGATCCCGAGGGGCTGGTTCTGTTGATATTATGCCCGAGGGGCGGTTTGTTGTACATGTTTTGCCCGAGGGCTGTTTACATTTCTATCATTTTTATTACACTTGTAAACTACTTGCTTTACTTGTTGGAAGAAGGGATTTTCACTTGATTTCTCACTGCTTTACTGTTTAAAGTGATTTTACTGCTTCAGTATGGAATACCTTGTGTTTTTGCGTGATTTCTTGCCTTCAGTCTTTATTTATTATTATTACTCACTAAGTCGGAGTACTCACATTACTCCCTGCACCTTGTGTGCAGATTCAGGTATGTTTTGGCTGATCGGAGGCAGAGTCATCAGGGTTTAGCAAGGTAGCTGCCGGCGTTAGCAGCACTGCTTTTCTCTCTCCTCATTTCATTAGTCTGTATTTGTACACTCCAAGCTTTTAGTTGTATTTATACCCTAGTAGATGCTCGTGACTTGTGACACCCCGGTTAGGGCTGTGTCGTGTTGTGCTTCCGTTAATTATATCATTAAATCATATTTAAACTGTTTATTAATGTTTAACTATTTTTGAAAAGGCGATATGGGTTTGTTGGCTGGCCTTGTCTTCACGAGAGGCGCCATCACGACCAGAGCGGGGTTTGGGTCGTGACAGCATCGTATCTTCTGTTTCTTTCAGCCTCCCTTCCACATATGTAAAAATTACATCTACGCCTTAAAGCTCTATTGTGATAGCACCTCTAGTGCATACCAAATTCGGTGGAAACTTTATACTGACTTCTTACGACTTAGCTCTATGGTACGATCTGGAAACAAAAGAAGGGTAACATTTCTTAAATGCCCTATAGCCTCTCAATTATAAATGTGGCACGCAACACACCCATAAGTGAGACTCTACTAGGCACGACTTTGTAGACTCCCTAGGACACGAACTGCTCTGATACCACTTTGTCACGCCCCAACCTGGGGAGGCGTGGTTGGCACCCGGTGCCACATTGGCCCGAGCGAACCACTCTGTAACTCATTCATTCCTTTTGTAACTATCATGGGCCAACATGGCCACAACTCGTATAAGTGGGCAAATGTTATATAAATGAACCATCGTTGATAAAACATGAATACATATGGGCTATCAAGGCCTCTGACATACTGTACATAATCAACATGCATCTACAAAGCCTCTAAGATTGTTTGACATCAAATGGGACAGGGTACCGACCTACCCATAAGTCTGTAGCAAAACTAAAAAACGATGACTCATAGACTCGGTTGCTTTCCGAATGATGTGGAATGTTACCGATCCTTCGCTGAATGTCAATCTCGTCTACTATGAGGGATTGTCAAACTGATTATCTATACCTGCAGGCATGAAACACATCGTCTCCAACAAAAGGACGTTAGTAGGAATAATATACTGAGTAAGGCATGTAAATCAGTATATAAAGAACACGGAAGAAACATGGAGTAAAGGATTCAACCTGTAAGTCTAGATAGCTCTGTAAATTATGAAATATTTATAACGTCATGCATATGCGTGTAAATGTCATGTAATGCATAGGTCTGTACGTACATATCATCATCAAGCCTCTGAGGGCATCCCATCATATCATTTCAGCCACAATGGGCAACATCATCATCGTATACCAGCTGATCAGGTGGTGGTGCATATATAACGTCGTAACTTTTTCCCATATCCCATATACATATATATACATATATACGCGTATATAATGCCGTCTGAGTCATATTTCAGCCATTGTGGGCAACATCATCATCATATATCAGCTGATCAGGTGGTGGTGTGTATATAACGTCGTAACCTTTTTCCATATCCCATATACATATATATACATATATACGCGTATATAACGCCATCTAAGTCCTGGGTAAATGCACATGTAAACGAATGCAATGCATGAGAAGTACGTTAATAAAATCTTTCGGATTGTCATAAGATCATAATGCCTTTGAATAATATGATGAAATAAACCTTTTTTCAACTTACGTATTTTTCTGAGACCCATGAACAAATGATATAATCACAAGATACATGGAAATTCAAGAACATAGGCACTTCTAATACTTCTATGAATAGAGTCATTTATGGAAGTTATACATTTTCTCGTTTCGTTTGTATCGTATGGATCATGCCGAAAGAAATAAATGATAGCCTTAACATACCTGCAACACATTGTTGTGAGAGAAATGTACGGCCCCTCATTCTCTTCACATTCATTTCAAGGTTGTAACGATGGCTTTGATCAGTAAGCATCTAGCTAGATATTTATGCTAGACGCGTTAAAATCAATTCAAGGTTACAACTGCAGAATCCTACCCACTAGAATAACCTCCAAAGACTCTCATATGAAACATACAGAACATGTATACAAGAAAGTGGATTTTACTTCCCAAAACACCGTTTCTAGAAAAGAATCTCATGTGTAAAGCACTAATGTTTCATTTATCTAATCATACTACCAAGGTGAGTTTATTTAGACAAAAATTCAATTCACCATACCATTAGATGAGGGAAAGAATTCTCCTTTATTACTAATCCTTCTACAAATTGAAGCACGTCTAAAAAAAATTCAAAAATCACTTTGTGTTAGTAAAACATTCCTTTGGTCAAGCCTCTATGAGGACCATCCGATCATGATATCAAAACTAACAGAAAAAAAACATAGAAAGGAAAATATTATACGCAGATATCGAATATAGCCAACTAAAGTATTCAAATAAGATAACGGCCAAGCAGTGGAGAAGCCAGGAATTTACTAAAGGGTATCAAGATATAAAGAAGTAAACACACGAATAAGTTAAGGGGATTCAACGTACAGTATATATACATAAAAATAAATTTTTTAACTTAGCTACACAGTGCAATTTTACAATAAATGATACCCCTTAGCCTAAGGTGGCTCCGCCACTGTAGTCAAGGTAAACGACAAGCCATACGAACTCCATACTGCTTAATTACCCAATCAACGCATAACAAACTTTGATCTGCTCCATTTTTGTACCCCTTGAAAGTTCTAATAAACATGTCACTTCAAGTTTTAAAGAATACACCTTTTATCAACTAACTTCATATAATCTTCCCAAAATCATATCATCTCAAAATTACCATACATGATTGCTAATCCAAAAAAAAAAACACAAAGAAAAATTCAATTTTTCTGTTCCTATATGCTAAAGCAAAAATTCAAAATACCCTTTATCTATACACAAACAACCCTCAGTTTTGTACGGATAAGAGAAAAGTGAATACAAGAAGTTTTATTATATTCATGATTAATCTATGAACACTTAAGATTAGACCTTCTAATGAATCAGATAAGAAGACAGTGAAAGAGAGTATGAAACCAGTTGAAGAAATAGTGAAGAGAAAATACCTGCTCGGAGATTTACACTACTATACAATTTTGAGGTAGGAGACAATTACCAAGGATTCAAGGCAAAAGATAACAACTCCTAATTCCATAAGACCCTTAACAGTTCAAATGATTTTAAAATATAAGTTTGATAGAATGACTAGATCCACTCATGAGTCACAATGTAGAAATTAGGGGGGGCTACCACGTTATGGGGTGGTTGAATTTTATCCAATAATGTATTAATTAATTAATTAGGTAATACCCCGCTACCCGTTAATTAACCAATTACCCGCAAAATTAAGAATTGTCTCAAATCACTTAAAATTCTACTTTTTTATACACTTTATACATCATACTATCAAGGTCATGTGGTACCATATAAAATAAATACATATACTATTATTTCATTAAAACATCCATGTAAAAATACATACATTTTTTTAATATTCTAATTTTCCCAGTCACATATAAAAAGTACAAATTTTTCGTATGCTTATTTTTTTAAAAATGGTAAAAAGATAGCTTTCTTTTCTTGTGAGAAAATAATTTATATCTTTACAATAAAAAAAATTCTTTTTGTACTATAAATTCTCAAAACGGAAAAAGGATAACTTTTCTTATGATAAAATACTATCTACTCTTATAATAAATAAAACCTCATTTATAAACTCCCAAATGTCATCTATTTAATTTAAAACTTATCACAACCACATAAAATCGTATCTATCAACTTTTACCGAAAATGGTTTACTTCTAAGGAAATACATATCAAGCCAATATATTGTAGTTCCGAAATTCTTTAAACTTACAGGGTCTTACATCCATATCTTCATGTATAACCTTAATTCCTTCCAACTCATATGTTATTACTTTGATGAATCCTAACGTTAAAGTACGGTATGTAACAAAACAACAAAAAAATTATGAATCACCCTCCAATCCGGACTTACTGAACTTTGAAACTTGAAACTTCTACAACTGATTTCGAAACCTATCAAACCACGTCCGATTGACCTCAAATTTTGCACACAAGTCATATTCCACTTTACGAACCTACTCCAACTTCTGGAATCAGACTTCGACCCTAATATCAAAAAGTCCACTTCCGGTCAAACTTTCCAAATATTCAACTTTCACCATTTCAAGCCTAATTCAGCTACAGACCTCCAAAACACAATCCGAACACGCTCCTAAGTCCAAAATCACCCAACGGAGCTAACGGAACCGATGAAACTCCATTCCGGATTTGTCTTCACACATTTCAAACTACGATAAAAAATCTTAGAACTTAAACTTCCGTTTTAGGGACTAAGTGTCCCAAAACACTCTGAACCCAAAAAACAGAACTTCCCAGCAAGTCACATAAGCAGAAAAAGATATGGGGTAAACAGTAAATAAGGGATCGGGGCTAATACACTTAAAATGACTAGCTGGGTCGTTACATCCTCCTCCCCCCTTAAAACAATCATTCGTCCTCGAACGAGCATAGAGACATACCTGAAGTGGTTAAAAGATGTGGATAACGGTTGCGCACGTCATGCTCGGTCTCCCAAGGTGCCTCCTCGATCGGTTGACCCCTCTACTAAACCTTCAATGAAGCAATGTCCTTTGACCTCAGCTTTCGAACCAGCCTATCCAAGTTGGCCACCGGCTCCTCAACATAAGATAGATCATTGTCCAACTGGACTAAGCTGAAATCCAACACATGAGAGTGATCACTATGAAGCATAGAAACATGGATTACCGAATGAACTCGGGCTAGACTAGGGTTTAAGGCAAGCTCAGAAGCAATCTCCCCAACTCTCTACAACACCACGAATTGGCCAATAAACCTTGGGCTCGACTTTCCCTTCTTTTTGAACCTCATAACACCCTTCATGTGCGAAACCCGGAGCAAGACACGCTCTCTAGCCATGAAAGCAACATCACGAACCTTTCGATCCATATAACTCTTCTATCTAGACTAGGCTATGCAAAGTCGATCCTGAATCACTTTTACCTTCTCCAAAGCATCCTGAATCACTTTTACCTTCTCCAAAGCATCCTAAACCAAGTCTGTACCCAATAATCTAGCCTCGCCGGCTCAAACCAACCCACTGGAGATGGACACCGCCTACCATACAGAGCATCATACGATGCCATCTGAATGCTTGACTAGTAACTATTGTTGTAGGAAAACTCTGCAAGTGGCAAGAACAGATCCCAAGAAGCTCCAAACTCCATCACACATGCACAGAGCATATACTCTAGTATCTGAATAGTGCGCTCGGGTTTCTCCGTCCGTCTGAGGGTGAAATGGTGTGCTCAACTCAACCCGAGTACCTAAGTAAGGTTGTACGACCCTCTAGAACCGTGATGTAAACTGCATATCCCGGTCAGAAATGATAGATACTGGCATGCCATGAAGCCTGACAACCTTGCGGATATACACTCGAGCCAGCACCTCGGAAAAATAAGTAGTCATCATAGGTAAGGGTGTTCATAAAAACCCGAAAAATCAGACCAAACCGAAAACTAAGCCAAACCGGCCAAAAAACCAATACTTTTTAGGTTAGGTTTGGTTTTAGTTTTGAATTTTAAAAACCGATCAAATTTGGTTTGGTTTTGGTTTTAATCAAAAAATTACCAAAAAAAAATCGAACCAAACCGACTATAAAAGTAGCTATTTAAATTTATTATTATTATTATTATTATTATTATTATATATATATATATATGTATGTATATGTATATGTATATTTTTATATAAAGTTTCTAAAATTTTATAGTACTATTAGTCACTTGTATTTTTAGTCTAGTTCTTTGCTATTATAATAATCTAATTCTTTGCCTTTACATTCTAGTTTGATTGTTAGTCTTCTTTTGCTAAATACAAGAATTTATTTCATGTTAAACATAATCAATTTTTAATTAAGTACTTAAATTATTCATAACTGTTTGATTCAATTATTATTAATATTTTTTAATAAATGATAGATTTCTCAAAGATAAATTGATTTGGTAGTGTTACTGTCACGACCCAAACTGAAGGGCCATGACTAGCACCCGACCACACTTGCCGAGCACCAACGTACATTTCATCTAACCTTCATTATTATCTTTTAAGGCTAAAGAGATCAATATAAATGGTAGACCTAGATCATGGACAACCAGCAATAAAATATGACGACATGAACATACATAGCAGGGGATGACCAGACAATCAAGAAACTACATATAAGGTATGAGCTACCACGCTACTATGAAAGACTATACAACAAAAACTAGCCGACAAGGCATACCAAACTATACATGAGCCGACACCTGTCTATGAGCCTCTAAAAGAACATAAGTGTTGCAACATAGCCGGAACAGGGCCCCGACATACCCATAATGTCTATAACAAAAATTGCATACCAAGACCAAGGCAAGTCCGGAGAAGGGATCTCGCCAATCACCGCTGAACTGGACAGTCTACTGTGGTGGGGGAGCTGCACCTGTCTGTCTATCAGGACCTGCAGCACGACATGCAGCGTCCACAAATAAAAGGACGTCAGTACGAATAAAGTACTGAGTATGTAAGGCAAGGAACCATAAATACGATCAGTAATGTAAGCAAGGATAAAGAATATACCACCTGTAACATCTTAGTACCTCTGAGGGCTACTTACATGAAATGCATGATACATATGTATAAATACATAAACCTTTAAAGCATTCGCCTCTGTGGGCATCATCATCATCATATCGTACCCGGCCATAATAGGCTCGGTAGAATCGTACCCGGCCACGTGGAGCTCGGTAAAACCCAACTGATCAGTGGTTGCACAATAGGTGCCGTACCCGGCCAACTATAGCGTGGCTCGGTAGAGTAAAATAGATACATATATATAATGCATGCTCGACTCATGGAATCACATTCTAAACCTTTCGGAGTGACGTAAGGTCGGTATCCTCTGTACACGTTATTAGGACTAACTCTTCACTATGAACCTTATAAGAATCAGGAAGTACCAATAACATTGATAACATAAGAATAAGAGAAGCAACATTAACATCAATCGTTCCATAAGAGGGAAAACAATGTAAGTACTGCTAGCTTCTAAGAGTAGAGTATCTTTGGAAGCTCGTTCATTACATTATGTACAATCGGAGTCGTGCAAAAGAAGGAAAGGGATAGCCTCACATACCTTGTATATACTTCCCCAATCTCAAGCTATGCAATTGTCAAAACTCCTTAGTCTACAATAAGAGAAACGATACTATCGTTATCATTTAAGCGTCATAACTATTATGTATCGACCACAACCTATTTTACGATGAAACGGACAGCACCTCCCCTATATATATGACCTCACACCATTCAAAATAGTCACCAAACAGCCCAAACAACATCAATAATAAACATATTGAGCCTCCCAATATAGTCCACACACAGCCTAATCACTCCATACATACGACGACCACCATAGTCGTGTCAAACAATCTGGAAATGTTACGAATAACTATCAGCCCATAACCCTACATATATATGGTGTTTCCCCACACCCTTCCTCCTCCAAAACTCCACAAGATAGTAGTAAAATACGCAGCCCAACAACAACGCAAAACAGTCCACAAAACAATAACATTACTACCAAACCTTTCGATATATATCTCACAAGTTCTAGCTTCAATGGCTTAGCCGCAACTTGGATAATCTTAAATACATATAGAGTAAGAGGTTCCTTACCTTTATACAGAAAGAAAAACTCCAATTTGACCTTAAATTTCCATGAAATATCCCTCCAATGCTGCCACACAACAAAAAAAACGAAACTAGCGATCAATTAGTGTTTTTCGGCACTAGAATCACTTTAGAAGGCTTGAAATCACCTAGGATTGATATTAAGAACATGAGGGAGTATTTACAGAACATAAACCCTTTAAAACAACCTCCCACACGGGTGGAACGACACAAAAATGAGCAACAACAAGAAGAACAAGAGACTTACTAGCGCCACGGAATTCCCGACACTTGATTTGTGTTGTTTGCCCTTTTTTGGGTCTTGAATCTTGAGAGAACCTTGAGAGGATGTTCCTAGGGTTCTAAGGTCTGAAAATAGTGAAAAGAAATGACTTAAAACGGGTTGTAGTCATCCTATATAGGTCCAAATATCTTAAACCGACTTAGTGGGCCCCATAGAGAGGTGCTTGGCGCAGTCTCGCGAAAATGCGAATATCTCTCTACTCCGAGATCGTATCGATGAACGGTTTAATGCGTTGGAAACTAGACTCATAGATCTTTAATTTGGTTGGTAGATCACCCCGTAATTCCTTGTAAATTATGAGAAAAGATTAGAAACATTTGACCTAATGTTTAAGTAAAATTATGAACCTAAGTTGCGACAACTTTTGTCGACTTTTGTTTCATAACTCGTTTGACTTCAAGACTTATGATACGGATATTATATGATTAAAATACCTTAATAAATTACCTCTTGAGTGTATTAAGCACCGCTAGATTACCTGAAAATACGAGTTACAACATCCTTGATTCGTTTAACTTCTAATACTGGTTAATCACCCTTATACACTCTTGTATCACTTAAGACCAATAGGATTGACTTCTTATCATCTCAAAGATAATTCCTTCTTGGATTTATGTTAACTAATATATGGCATGAACTAACACATGTGGATATGGGTTGTAACAGTTACGTTGAAAATACAGCCGCCGGAATATATGTTTGGTAGTGTATGCCTCATATTTAAGAAAAAAATGATAAATAACCGAAAAAACCGACAAAAACTGACAAAACCCGAATAGATAAAAAACCGACTTACTTGGTTTGTTTTTTTTTTTTACGAAAAAACCGACCCAAACCGAACCATGAACACCCCTAATCATAAGAATGAAAAGAGCTGACTCGGTCAGCCTATCCACAATCATCAAAACTGCAAACTTTCACTGAGTCCGTGGAAGCCCAGCAACAAAATACATAGTGAACCACTCCTATTTCCACTCCGGAATCTTAGCTTCTGAAGTAACCCAACCGGCCGTTGATGCTCATACTTCACCTGTTGGTAATTTAGATAGCGGGCTACATATTTTACTATGTCCTTCTTCATTCTCCTCCACCAATAATGTTGCTTCAAGTCCCGATACATCTACATGGCACCCGGATGAATGGAGTACCGCTAACTGTGAGCCTCTTGAAGAATCAACTCATGCAATCTGTCTATATTGGGCACACATAGCCTGGCTTGAATTCTCAATGCACCATCATCACTAATAGTGACCCCCTTAGCATCACCGTACTGAACTGTGTCCTTAAGGACAAGCAGATGGGGGTCATCATACTGACGCTCCCTGGTAAGATCATAAAGAGAAGACTAGGAGACCACATAAGCCAAAACTCATCTCGGCTCAAAAATATTCAACCTAACAAACTGGTTGGCCAATGTCTGAACATCCAATGCCAATGGCCTCTTTGCTGCTTGTAAATATGCTAAGCTCCCCAAACTCTCCGCCCTGTGATTCAAGCCATTGGCGACCTTATTGGCCTTCCTGGGATGGTATAGAATAGTGATATCATAATCCTAAAGCATCTCTAACCACCTCCGCTCATGCAAGTTAAGATACTTCTGCTTGAATAGATGCTACGAACGTCGGTGATCCGTGTAGATCTCAGAAGGGGCACCGTACAAATAGTGCTGCCAAATCTTCAAGGCATGAACAATAGCTGCTTACTCAAGGTCATGGACAGGGTAATTCTTTCCATGCACCTTCAACTGTCCAGATGCTTAGTCAATCACCTAATGGTCCTGCACCAACACTGCATCGAGACCAATCCGTAATTCATCACAATAAACAGTATAAGACCCCGAACCTGTAAGGCAATACCAATACTGGGGCTATAGTCAATGCTATCTTGAGCTTTTGAAAACTCTCCTCTCATTCCTCTATCCACTTGAACGGAGCACCCTTCTGGGTCAGCTTGATCATAGGTGCTGTAATAGATTAAAAACCCTCTATAAATTGACAGTGATACCCCGCCAAACCAAGGAAACATTGGATGTCCATAGCTGAGGAGGGTCTGTGCCAACCCTGCACAGCTTCCACCTTCTTCAGATCCACCTTGATCCCCTCAGTCGACACTACGTGTCCCGAAAATGCCACTGAATTTAGCTAGAACTCACACTTTGAGAACTTTGCATACAATTTCTTTTCTCTCAAGGCCTGAAGCACACAGCTCGTACTGTTCATGATCCTCCTGACTTCGGGAGTATACTAGAATGTCGTAAATAAACAAAATGACGAATGAGTCAAGATAGGTCCGAAATACATTGTGCATCAAATGCATAAATGTTGTTGCTGCATTGGTCAGCCCAAATGATATCACAAGGAACTCGTAGTGATCAAACCGAGTCTTGCAAGTAGTCTTCGGGATATCTGGCTCCCGAGTCTTCAACCGATGATAACCTGAATGCAAGTCAATCTTGGAAAAC
Source organism: Nicotiana sylvestris (assembly GCF_000393655.2). Classification (NCBI taxonomy): domain Eukaryota; kingdom Viridiplantae; phylum Streptophyta; class Magnoliopsida; order Solanales; family Solanaceae; genus Nicotiana; species Nicotiana sylvestris. The sequence continues at coordinate 191,786,022 of NC_091058.1, read as the reverse complement.
ACTCTGGCACCCTATAACTGATCAAATAGGTCATCAATACGATGTAATGGATACTTGTTCTTCACTGTAACTTTGTTCAACTGGCGATAATCAATGCACATACGCATAGAACCATCCTTTTTCTTCACAAACAAGACCAGAGCACCCCAAGGTGACACACTAGGTTGAATGAAGCCCTTTTTAAGCAATTCATGTAACTATTCCTTCAACTCATTGAACTCAGGAAGAGCCATATGATATGGAGAAATAGAGATGGCTGAGTGCCCAGCAACAAATCAATACCAAAGTCGATATCTCTGTCAGGTCAGTTGGAAATACATCGAGATAATCCCTCACTACTAGAACTAACTCAACTTTAGGGGTATCAATACTGACATCTCTCACATAAGCTAGATGCGTATCATACCCCTTCTCAACCATTCGTTAAGCTTTAAGAAATGAAATAACTCTGCTAGGAGATAATCTAAGGTACCTCTCCACTCTAACCGCGGTAAGCCTAGCATAGCCAATGTCACGATCTTGGTGTGACAATCAAGAATAGCATAATGGGGCTACAACCAGTCCATGCCTAAGAAAATATCAAAATCTACCATACTGAGAAATAATAAATCGGCTCTTGTCTCAAAACTACTAAGAATAATCAAACACGACCAATACACACGGCCAACAATAATAGAATCTCCCACATGTGAAGATACATAAATAGGAGAACTCATAGAATCACGGTAGACTCCCGAATATGGAGAAAAATAAGATGACACATACGAATAAGTGGAGCCTAGATCAAATAAAACCGACGCATCTATATGACAGACCGGAATAATACCTGTAATGATAGAGTCGGAAGAAACTGCCTCTGTACGAGTAGGAAGAGCATAATATCTGGTATGGGTCCCCCTCTAGGGCGACCTCTACCTCCTCGACCTCCACCTCGAGCTGGTTGAGAAGGAAGAGTGGTAGCCGGTGCTGTAATGATAGCCTGAGGACCCGGTGGAGCACGCGGTGTATAAGAAGTTCATTAAGGTGCACCCCTCCTAAGTCTGGAAAAATCCCTCATCATATGGCGAGTGTCGCCATAATCAAAACAAGCTCTCGAAGGGCGTGGCTATTATGTCTTGCTTGGGCCAGGTCTAATGGAATGACCGCTGAAAGTACCCCATGCAGGAGGTACACTAGATACTGGTGGTGCATAATAAGGCTCCTGGGCCTGGGAGTAGCCGAAATACCACTGGTGTCTGGAAGTGTTGAATGAACAGGGAGACTCACATAGCCCCTACATTGGCGAACTGCAGTTGGGGAATGAGTACCAGTATAAGATAGCATCTGGTCAATCATCTACCACACTAATCCAAATCTGTGATCACTCATTTACACTACTTCATATCTGGTATGCTTCAATTACTTAATAGAATTTTTCAATTTTTAATTTAAGTTACAACTTGTTAGGTAGTTTTAGGCCATTTGTCAATAGATTGTAATTTTATTACCATGTTGGGTTTAAAGTGTGTTGGGTCAACTGCTAATTGCTTTATGGGGAATAGGTGAATTGATTTTCATGCCTTATTGTTAATATCATGTCGAATTTGTGCAAAAATTAAAAACCCTAGGAAGTCTGACCGATTTTGTTTTGAAATCTGCGGTCGCACAAGAAATTGTGTGATCTACAGAAGTTGAGATTTGGGTTCATTGGTGAGGCATGATTCTACGGTAGCACTTGAAATTGTGCGGACCACAAAAATCCCATCGCGGCCGCAGAAAAGTGAGTACGGCCGCAAAACAGCCTACTCTCTCTCATTAGAGAGTTGGCAATTTTGGGATATCTAATGTGCAGCCACAATGATAAAAGTGCGGATCGTACTCCAGTTCTGCGGTAGCACTGATAATTGCATGGACCACAGTTCCAGTTCTGCGGTTGCAAGCTCAAATTGTGCGGTCCACACAGCCCAGTCTTCGGCCGCACTTCTAATTGTGGGGGCCGCACTTCCCCACCCTGTAAGCATGTTTTACACTATGTGTTAATTGTTTGTTGGCACTTGACATACAATTGAGTCTTGTTGTTTCTTGTTGCTGATAATGGTTAGATCTCGAGGTCACAGAGATACTTCAAAGAAGAGGGGTGAACCTTCCAGAGGCTGAGGCAAATGTACTTTACCCCTCGCCATTCAAAAGATTATAACTAAGAAGGCTCTATCCAGCCGAGGAAAAAATGTAGAGCTCACCGAATTCAGTTCATATGCCCCATATAGGGAAGCATTGGAGGGCAACTCGGTTGAAGAGCAGTCAACGGCTATCCAATCAAAGCTACCGAGGAGGTATCAACTCCAGGACGAGCCTTCCACATCTCAGAGCACTTCCGAGGGTTGGGAAAGTGCTAGTTAGGCTTCCGAGCCCTCACTTACACCTGTCCCTGAGGCATCAGCGACTGCACTTGATGATATTCTAGATAATGACCGAGGGGGAGATACTACAGTTGCCAGCCTTGAGAGGTCTAATAAAAAAAGAGGTCTTGGAGGATCGGTTCGTCAGTCTAGCTTCCTTCACTAGCTTCTGTGAGTGGTGGCTGGTGAGATCGCTCACTCTGAGTGACAGTTCCAATTGAAAGATCTTCACAAGTATAATCCGGCAGTCTTGAGATAGTTTCGAGAGCGGAAGGGGTGGATGTGGTTAACCCAGAGTATAGTGGATGCAAAGGAGTATCTGGTCTGTGAATTATATGCCAATGTGGTGCATATAAAGAATGGGACCAAATTGAGTAATCTGAAGGTGAGGTTTGACCAGCACATACTGAAGTCCTACTTGGTGTTTGAAGATGTTGAGCTTGCACAAAACTTGGAGAAGCTGACAATAGAAGATGAAGCTCACCCATGGCTAGCTGAGATTCTTGTAGCCCCGTGGCCACCACCACATGGATGACAACAAGGATTCATATTCAGCGGAACACCCTAAACTTCGAGGCAAAGAGATGGCAGACTTTTGTATGCAGCAGACTAGACTCGTGCCAGAATGAAACAAACCTTCCTATCCTGCGGGTAGTTCTAGTTGACTCCATTATAGCCGGGTACCTGATCAATATAGGTGCTGTGATGTCGGCCAACATGTCTGTGGCTAGGCAAGCTGATACCTCCTACCCATATCCCAACACCATCACTTAGTTCCTTACGGATGCATGGGTGGAGCCGAAAGATTCTGATACGAAGGTGCGGGCGAAGAAGTCCTTATCCTGGTATTCATTGATAGATGCACACAACCCTAAGAGAAAGGGTCAGCCTACTACCACCATTGGCCAGTTTGATGAGCCATCGTTGGTACCTGCAGAGACAGCTGATATGTCTTCCACTTAGGAGAGCCTTCAGCCATTACAGCTGACATGCCCCAACTTTAGCCTCAGTGCCTTCCAGGTCGACTTTGAAGCTGGTGCCTATGACTACTGCTCTACTTAATAAGCTAGGAGTCTCCCCGAAGCTGGTGAGCCTCAACAACTGGATGCAGATAGCCACTGCAAAGCTGTCTGACATATCCAGTACTATTGCAGCATAGTCATCCATCCTGGCACCCCACATTCCTCCAACAATGGAGCAGACTTTGAAGAAGCTCTTGGAGAACCAGACCACCATAATGAACACCTTGGTAGAGCATGGATTAGTGATTGAGGAGCTGAGAGATCAGCTAAAGAAAATGAGGAAGTCCCAGGCTTCTAAGAATCCTGGGTTGAGGATCCAGAGAGAGGTAATCAAGATTGCAGCAGCTAGAGATCTTCCATATGACATGTTGATGGATCCATCTCTTTCAGCACCAGTAGCACCAGCCGCACCATCAGCTCCAGTGGCACCAGCTTATCGGTCTAACGAGCCATACTGGCTGCCCACTCTGCTGAAGCGGTGCGCCAGATGTTCACCAACCCAGCCACTCTTAGAGTTGAGAATGATGAGATCCAATTAGAGGAGACTGAGGGCGGTGACGCTGCTATGGATACATAGATGGACAAGGAGACATAGGGAGTTTTCTTCACTCTTATCCTTCTTTTACTCATTTTTTTAAGCATTGGGTAAAATGCTTATTTTAATTTGGGGGTGGATTTTATTTGATCTAGTTAGATGATTCTAAGACAATTGATTTGTAATAACTGACAGTATTTTCTTTTTTCTCCTTATTCTGTATGTATTCTCTCCTTTCTCTCATGATGTATATATTCTCTATTTTCCTCTCTTATTATGTATGTTTGTTACGCTTTTACAAGTTTTTCTTTGTAACTTCTTTATTCTTATTAGTTAGTGTTTAATTTAGTAGCTTCTTTTTAACTTAATAGTTTCTTTTTGATTTAGTAGCTTCTTTTTATGTTTTAGTGGACAATAAGCCTTTGATTTTCTTAATGTCATGGTTCTTTCCAAAGGAATTTTTGTGTGAACCGGGTGACTCTTCCCAACGATAGATGGCGTGACAACCTTCTTAAAGGATTGAGTCCATCTTTGGGGTCTAGGTAGTAATAGTAGTAATAATGAATAAAAATACCTGATTAATGCCTGTTAGGCCAAGATTTTTTGGGGGCCAAAAGTGCTTTTTTGGACAAAAGAAATTTTGGCCAAAAATTGAGATGTTTGGCCAAGCTTTTGGAAGGAAAAAAAAGTATTTTTGAGGAGAAGCAGAAGTAGTTTTGGAGAAGCAGAAAAAAGTAGCTTCTCTCCAAAAGCACTTTTCTGAGAAGTACTTTTGAGAAAAAAATACACTTAGAAGTAGTTTTTAAAAGCGTGGCCAAACACTAATTACTACTCAAAGTGCTTTTCAAATTAATTAGCCAAACACAAACTACTTCTCACCAAAAGCACTTTATTAAAAAGTACTTTTGAGAAAAGCACTTCTCAAAATAAGTTGATTTTAGAAGCTTGGCCAAACGGGCTATAAGTCAAACTCGAAGAGTCAAACATGCTTCATTTGGAACCAACACATTTCACTATGTGATTTTGGTTAGAGACATTGATTTTTAAAAGGAAATAGCTCAAGTTAGTGAATTTGTGACTCCTGTGTTGACTTTGATACCATCGAGTGGTCTAATTGGACCATAGTGATCTTCAATCTTGAATGTGGTCGTTATGGGCCCTCGACTTTATCCTCTTTAACAATCTAATTGCGTGAGGGGTGAGATGCTTTGTTTCTAGTCCGAGTAGTTGTGCGAAAGGTCAAGAACTTGCCCCGAATGTGTATTAAGGCGATCGTAAGTTTTCCTTGGTCCGTTCTGAGTTTTCTATTGCCTACCAATGATGTCATCCCTAGTCAACCCCTTCTAGCCATTAGATTTTCTCATTTGGAAACCATATACAAGCCTTTACCTGTTCTATAATGACCTCCTCTTGGCACCCCGAGCTTTCCTTAACACTCATGTAAAACAATTGGCTAAAAATGTAAGTTTGTGGAAGAGATGAGGAAATTGAAAAAAGGTATTAAGGCGCAAAAAGATAAAAAGAAATGATGAGAAGGAAAGGCAAAGAAAATAAAAGAACAAAAAGAAAAGAAAAGAACAAAAAGAAGAATACAAAAAGTGAATAAATGAAAGAGTTGAAGGGATTCAAAGAAAAGATGATCCCAACATGGAGAAATATGAATGAAAATATAAATAAAGAGTGATGTTAAGTCTCTCTAGTCCCCTAAGAAAAAGAAAGTGCCTCAAGGAATCGGTAAAGTGTGAGCCGAGTATTGAAAGATGGAGTGTTTAAGGAAGGTGTAACCACCTATCCATATTATATCAATCCCTAATTCAAAAGCCTTAATGTTACATCCCATGTTTTTGTATGTGGGAGTACGCCATAGGTAAATTGATATAAGATCGAAAATGAGATATAACGTCCCGCATTTTCGTAAGTTAAAATTTTATTTTCAGTTAACCGACGTAGACTCGGGGATGAGATCATCTTGACGTTAGCGTACTTACGCTATTAATAACAAGCGATAAATAAGTATTATGAAGGATAAAGGGGTACACGGATTAACGAAAAAGAATTTCGTCGAAGTATGGCATTTTGGGATAAAATATGCCAAAGCTAAATTACCCGGTACTTATGGACTAGTACCATACAAGGTATCTCATGATCATGATAGTAAGGTATATAAGGTATGTTAAAAATAAGTAGAATTTTAAGTAATTTATAGTAATTTTTAAATTATGCGGATAATTGGTTAATTACCGGGTAGCGGGACATTACCTAGTTAATTATTAAATTAGGATATGACACGTGGCAGCAAGATAACACACCAAGCCAATGACTAAGTAAGTCATAGGAAGGTTAGTGGCAAACTAACGTGTAAAGACTTAAGATATTCTAAAATTTTGGTCTATTTTAGAACTTTGGTTCATTTGATTAAAGAACTTTGGTTCATTTTTGGTCTGAAAACAACGAAATTTAACCATCACTCTCTATTCCTAAATTCAAATCTTTAGCATCAAATTCGTTTCAGTTTAGCCAACCAACAGTTTCGTTTCAGTTTAGCGAACCAACAATTTTGTTCAAATTCAAAAAAAACAGAAGCTTCATTTCGTGCAAATGATTCAATGAACAGGTATGTTAAGGCTCTCCCTTCTTTCTTTTGGCATAGTCCAGATTATACGAAAGAAACGAGCAAATACATTGTTTCTATAAATTAATCTATTCATAGAAATAGTAGGGGTGTCTATATTCTTGATTTCCCCATGAGAATTATAATTATCTTCTGTTCATGGGTCTCAGAATAATACGCAGTTGGAAAAGTTTATCCGGAAGGAATATCGATATTATTATGTATTTTTCATGCATTTCACTCATTTATACATGTTACATTAACCCATGACCAGATGGCGTTATATACGCGTATATATGTAAATATATGTATATGGGATATGGGAAAGGGTTATGGCGTTATATATGCACCACCACCTGATCAGCTGGTATATGATGATGATGTTGCCCACAGTGGCTGAAATATGATTCAAACGACATTATATACGCATATATGGGTATGTAATCAAATGGCGTTATATACGTATATATATATATGTATGTGTTCAAACGGCGTTATATACGCGTATATATGTATGTATATATATGTATATGGGATATGGGAAAGGTTATGGCGTTATATACGCATTACCACCTGATCAGCTGGTATACGATAATGATTTTGCCCACAGTGGCCGATATGATATGATGGGATGCCCTCAGAGGCTAATGATGTATGAAACATGTACATATGTACGACATGACATTTATACGCATATGCAGGACGCTAAAAGTAATTTATGATTTACAAAGTTATTCAGACTTGCAGGATGAGTCATGTACTCTATATTTCTTCCATGTCTCTTATGTACTTATTTATATGCCTTACATACTCGGTACATTATTCGTACTGACGTCCCTTTTGCCTGGGGACGCTGCGTTTCATGCCCGCAGGTCCCGATAGACAGGTCGAGAGCCCTCCAAGTAGGCTATCAGCTCAGCGGAAGATGTTGGTGCGCTCCATTTGCTTCGGAGTTGCTTGTTGGGTTAGTACGATTTAGACATGTATTGTTTGGAATGGCGGGACTCTATCCCGACCTTTATGACATTTATGTATTCTTAGAGGCTTGTAAACATATGTCGTGTACGTAAAAGATTGAACGGCCTTGTCGGCCTATGTTTTGAGTTTATAAAGGATCATGTTGGCCTATTAGGCCCGTATACATGTGTATATGATGATCTATTAAGAAAGATACGTTACGTTGGTACTTGGTTGAGTAAGGTACCAGGTACCCATCCCGGCCCATCGGTTTGGGTCGTGACAAAAGTGGTATCAGAGCAGTTCTGTCCTAGGAAGTCTACAAGCTGTGTCTAGTAGAGTCTTGTTTATGGGTGTGTAGTGCACCACACTTATAAGCAGGAGGCTACAGGGAATTAGGATTGTTACTCTTTCTTCTTACTCTAGATCGTGTGTTAGAGCTCACTTATAAGAATTCAATTCCCAAGCTTCTATTTTTACTCGTAATAAGATGATGCCTACGTTCAAAAAAGATGACCGATAAGAGATATAGCTGTGGAAGTGTTGAATTAGAGGAACTCGACTTTGTATCATGCTTATGATAAGTAAATATGAGGTCTTCAGCAAATCATGTGCGTATTAAAAGGTGTAAGCCTCTTGATAAGGAGCCTTAAGGCAAGAATGCCTATCCACCTTTATGGTGAAAGACAATGAGAGATTAAAAAGATAAATACAAACTTCAACAAGAAAAATAAGCAAGATGAAGAAAGGTACGAGGCACCTAGTTAATAAAGGTTAACAACGTTTACAATTGAGGTGGAGGAGCATAAGCTTTTTGAGTTATATTCAATAGTAACAGAGGTATATACAATTGGTCGCAACCATTCCAGGTATGCCCTATGGAGATTAGCAAAAGTAGTATAAGAAAATATGATGGATGAATTGATTGCGTCAGTTGACATTTCCGAATGATATTGCAAATATGCTAATAGATTTCTTTATGAGACACCTAGATGGTGCACTCTAAAATAGTGCAGCCAGATATGAGTACTACAAAGACATGCACTATAAGACTTGAAGGGATAAATATTACCTTAGTGTGGCTCGTGTCCCTAGTAAAGCGAGAATGTTAAGCAACTTGAAAAGCCACTGGATGGAGCAAAGGAAAGCTAAAAGAGAAAGAATGTCGTATTGAAGTTTTCACAAGAAAAGGGATATGCAAAAATATTAGCAGAGTAATGAGAAGAGAGATAAGGAAGCATTATGAATAAGGTGTGATACATGGATGAAAATGGTAGAGTGTTACAGAACCTATAGTCAAATGAAGGAAGAGACAAAAGGTGATGGGCCTTAAGACAACAAAAGAGTATAACCCATAAGGTTATATCCTCATTTCGAGAAATAAGTTCGTGACTCCAACGCGACTACCAGAGGGAAGAGTTAAACCCCAGAGTAACAGAAATCAGTATGGATTGGTAAACAAGATAAACTAAATATGAATTAGGGACTAAATGATTGGAAAGTACTCGGCATCATGGTAATTCCAGATTTTGTTCCAGCGGTAGTAGAATGGACCACAGAAGAAGATTCATGATGAATTCAGAGAATGGTCATTCAGGGAGACGCTTCCCTAGAACAAGCAGTGTGAGAAAAGTTAAGCTTAAGAGACTGTATGTGCCAGTTACGTTAAGTGTCACCCTCGTGAGTAAGGGAACTTATCATCCTTGGTACAAAAGGATTACCACAAGGCGAGTAAGGATCATTGATGTGGAGAAGGGATGCCAAAGATGAAAAAGTGAAATATCTATAGGCAAGAATGTCATAAAAATGAGAAAGGGATGAGATTGCACTTACCCAAATCTTATAGATACGCTACGATTCAAGAATATTGTGCAAGCACGACATCAAAAGGAGGAAGTAAAGGTTCATGCCCGAGCTGTTATTAATAAATAAGCAGCCAATGTGAGACATAAGTTAAGACAAAGGAAATAGCCCAAGAAAGATTACGAGGAATATTAATACAAGAATGGGCCAACAAGTAGTTAGTAACTGGTCAGGAAGATCCCAGTTATGGCTAAACAAGAGGTTACAGATGACTCATCAGGTAGTGTAAGATAAACATAGTAGAACCCAAAATGGAAAATTCAGTCTCGAAGAATATCATTATAATACGTGAGATATATTCAAACAAGAGTCGGGATAGTTAAAGGTACAGTATGATTGTTACGGGGATAAAAGAAAGTGACACTGGGAAGGCAGTCAAAATATTAGTTCAGAAGCAGCCATACAAGTACAAGGGCATCTAAGTAAGCAACTACAGATAATTATAGAAAAGTAAGCACAAAAAAAGGTCCATTATAAGCTCACAGCTTTACGAGAGTCAAGGGTTCTCCCTAAGTACTACAACGAAAGACTAGCTGAGGAGATAAGAAGAAAGGATTTAACCTAAGCATAACAACCTAAAGAGGAAATGGTCGTGTAACAACAATCTCGCAACAACATTGTAAGCATTCAAAAGGAAAGTGGCACCTACCATGGTTAATGAACGGGAAGTAAGAGTTAAAGGTAATATTCGAGATCATATGAGTTGTATAAAAACTTTGGCAAGTGTGGGCACTAGGATAATCTAAGTATGGACACAATGAGGGGGCAGAAAGACCAGGAAAAATAATTGCTTACGTTGAAAGAAAGCTAAGATGGAACAAAATAATTATTCGATCAATGATCCAGAGTTAGTACGTTATGGATACACTCAAGATTTTGGAGCATTATCCAGGCAGCATATTTGTTGATAATCATACAGCCATAAAAGACTCTGCTATAAGTTAAAAGAAAGAATTAAGCCTAGGGCATAGACAAAGGATTAAATTGTTAGAAGATTATATTAGGATATTCCATAACGCCCATGAAAGGCTAAGGTAATAACTGATACCATGAGCCACAGATCGGTAGATAGCCTAAGCCAACGTAAAGGCTGATCAGAAGGAAGAGAAAACTAAAGAATTACATCACCTAAGTAAATCAGGAGTTTAATTATTGGACCTAGAAAAATTATAGAAATTGTGCTGGAGAACATGACAGAATCACTCGTAATATCAAATATTCAAGAGAAATAACACAACAACCATAATTTATAGTGGCTCTACAAGGAAGCCAGTTAGAAGAAGTATCAGCCTCATAAGAAGTTAGTACGAAGCTCCCACCGGATTGTGTACGTACCAGAGGTGCGAGTATTATAATAGAGCTTCAAGTTATGGACATAAATTACACCTAGATGGAAGGGAGGTTATGAAGGAGATAAAATATATGATACAAGATTTTAAGGTGAGTAAGGTAAAGGTGAATGTCGTACGAGATACTCAAATATAGAAGGTTGTGAGTAGTCCTTACTTCGGATATAAGGCTAGAAGCACTGGAATTCAGTATCCAGGAATAATAGTAGCGTTGTTAGTGTAATACTTTCCAGCCTATGTTTCTAAGTAACGAAAGGTCTAATTAGAAAGTAAAAGAAGAGTTAGAGACGATGTAGTGTCTCGCTTGGTGTTCCAGAATATGCATGGGAATTGATCGCAAGCTAAAATATGATAGAACGACAAGGTTTTAGAAATACAAGAGTAAGGATGAGAAGAAGGCAAGTGAGAAAGTGATGAAAATGGATAAGTCCTCGAGATTAAGACTGGGAAAACAAAGGAGCTGATGGTTCCTCTGAGTCATAAAAAGCTCAGTATAGCCTGAATAAACTCAAAGGGGTCTATGACTAGTAACATGTGGAATGCTACCCTGGCAGTAGAATAAGGATTTAATTTTTATAAATAAAGGATGACGTTTGAGCCTTCGATTGAGTAATGATTTTATGAATTATACAGGATTAAAATACCCACGTAAGGTGAACCACATTAGGATGCTGTGAGATACGCTTATGGAAGCATGGTATCGCCCCAGGTGGATCAATCTAATCATTTTAGATGTTCCTCAATGAGACGTGAGACCTAACGGTAGTGTTACATAAGAGGTCAAGTTATCGGTATTAAGGTGAATCAACAATGGATGGATAAAAGTTGCAAAGTACGAGATGAGATTGGGCCATCATCCTTAAGATGGAGAGTAATGAAGAAGTGTTAAAGGACTTAGATTTATAAGAAACAAGAGTAACCTGGAGTTCGGTAGCAGGCCTCTGTAATGATAAATCGAAGTAAGAATTATGGTATAGTATGGCCTACGTAGATGTAGTAAAGCTAATGACGCCCAAAGAGACAACTTGACATAATTTTATATATGTTTACAAAGTGAAGCTTAAAGATTGGCTAAAAGTTGGAGGAAAGAGAAGAGAAGAGTCGCATAGGCGCACATACAAAGTTAGAATCGTAAAGGAGGCATGATAAAAGGTAGCAATAGTTACAAGATTAGAAGGATTCCGACTACAAGGGGTGGTGTGAGAAAAAGGCTTAAAGGGAGAAATTCCCTAGTCTTTTGGATTCATTCACAGAACGGTCGCCTAGATGGCAAGAGGAATAATAAAGTATTCGTAAAAGCTATGGGTTATAAGAATGATAAGTGCATCAGTCAACATTCGAGGACGAATGTTCCAAAGGGGGGAATGATGTTACACCACATGTTTTTGTATGTGGGAGTACGCCATAGGTAAATTCATATAAGATCGAAAATGAGATATAACGTCCCACATTTTCGTAAGTTAAAATTTCATTTTCAGTTAACCGACGTAGACTCGGGGATGAGATCATCTTGACGTTAACGTACTTATGCTATTTATAACAAGCGATAAATAAGTATTATGAAGGATAAAGGGGTACACGGATTAATGTAAAAGAATTTCGTCAAAGTATGGCATTTTGGGATAAAATATGCCAAAGCTACAATATACGGTATTTATGGACTAGTAACATACAAGGTATCCCATGGTCATGATAATAAGGTATATAAGGTATGTTAAAAATAAGTAGAATTTTAAGTAATTTATAGTAATTTTTAAATTATGCGGATAATTGGTTAATTACCGGGTAGCGGGACATTACCTAGTTAATTATTAAATTGGGATATGCCACGTGGCAGCATAATAGCACACCAAGCCAATGACTAAGTAAGTCATAGGAAGGTTAGTGGCAAACTAACGTGTAAAGACTTAAGATATTCTAAAATTTTGGTCTATTTTAGAACTTTGGTTCATTTGATTAAAGAACTTTGGTTCATTTTTGGTCTGAAAACAACGAAATTTAACCATCACTCTCTATTCCTAAATTCAAATCTTTAGCATCAAATTCGTTTCAGTTTAGCCAACCGACAGTTTCGTTTCAGTTTAGCCAACCAACAATTTTGTTCAAATTCAAAAAAAGCAGAAGCTTCATTGCGTGCAAATGATTCAAGGAACAGGTATGTTAAGGCTCTCCCTTCTTTCTTTTGGCATAGTCCAGATTATACGAAAGAAACAAGCAAATACATTGTTTCTATAAATTAATCTATTCATAAAAATAGTAGGGGTGTCTATATTCTTGATTTCCCCATGAGAATTATAATTATCTTCTGTTCATGGGTCTCAGAATAATACGCAGTTGGAAAAGTTTATCCGGAAGGAATATCGATATTATTATGTATTTTTCATGCATTTCACTCATTTATACATGTTGCATTAACCCATGACCAGATGGTTGCTGTTGTCGTTGACCCGAGACAATGATAGACAGGGAATTGATTCTCCCCTTTTGTAGACAGTCATTCGGAATATGCACCATTGCTCACTCTCCTACCTAGGCCTGGTGTGGCACTTTAACCCATTGGGTTTTTCCTTTCCCAAGGGATAAAGTGGCACTACCAGCTGTTGAGGCTGGGGCCCATCGAATCTTCAACCTTTGGCTTTGGCGGGCCATGTCTCTTTTCTCTGCCTCCTCTACATTCCCTCTTTTTCCTCTTCTTCATCTTTTCCCTCAGCGGAGACCTTCTGCGGGATTGAGATGGGAGCTTAGAGGAGATGGCGGTCGAAGGAATCGCCCTCGAGGATGCAAGCTTGAGGGGGTGGTGCTTGAGGATGCTGATACCGGAGATGGACCTTCGAGGATGGACTAGGTTCTTGGGTTGCATCACATGTACATCCTTCTGTTCCTCCGTTTTTGTGTAGAGATCCTCTGTAGGCATTAGTAATCATATAAGAGGGCCCCTCAAGGGCTGCTGTACATGGATATTTATGAAAATAAAGATGCTCCCTTAACTCCTGTTCTTGATACTTGCCCTACCATTGTATGTTCTTGTGCGCTTCGAGGCTTTTGAATGTTTTCCTTTGTTGTTGACCACTGATATCTAACCCGGATGCGAGCATTCTTTTCGATCTTCTACCAATAGGCATGGCTCTTTTCTGAGCCCATTATCGTACCTCGGGCCAAGCCTGAATTGGTCTAATAGATTCGCACCGTCGGGCCCTTCGAGTTGCATGGAGATAGTATGCTGAGTTTCGGAGTTTTTGAGAGCGGTATCCTGAGCGAAGGTCAGCTTCGGGTACCTGGGTGTCTACTTTGAACTTGATGTAGATAGCCTTTTAAAGCGTAGTGGATGGACTTCCATTGAGGGGCTGCCTATATTTAGGCGATGCCTTGATCCCTCCTTGAGTCTTTATGGGTGGAGCTTCAAGTGCTTACTTTACTTTTTTAGAAAGGAAAATCGCGAGATCGAGTATCGCCTCGAATTCTATGGTGTCACTGAAGGTTTTCCGAAGCCTGACTTCTTTTGGATGGAGTTCCTCGAGGTCGGGCATCACCTCGGGGTTGGAGAATCGCTGCTGTTTCCCACATATATGTCGGGTGGCTTTTGCTTCTTTGGAAGATCTCATTATTTTGGACAGCTATCCCTCCTCCTTGGCATCGGGTCCTTCGTTTCTTCAGGCACAAAAAGCATTGGTGCACGTCCCTGCTTTAGTCTGTCAATTCTATCATAGCCATGGCAGCTACTTCGGGGCCGGCCCGGCAGGGAGGGGAGAGTTCCACTCCCAGCATTCAGGATCCGCGAGAGTTCACTCTAAAGGCTGTGTCTTTGATAAGAGAGGAACATATGGAGATGGTGAGGAGATACTGCAGATGAGGCGAGGGGACAACGCTGCAGGTGCTTTCCCCGTATGACACTATTATGGACTCTGCTGATGGATTCTTGAACGTATACCTATATCCTTTTGCATTAGGGCCCCTTGTTAGGGTCGTGCTTAATTTCTTCTTGAAGTATCGGGTTACTTTGGCGCAGATACATCCATCATTTTGGCGAGTGGTGCTGATGATGAGGTTCTTTGCGGAGAAGGCTGGGCTTGAATTCACGCTTAGCCACCTCGTCAGGTTGTACCGACCCTTTCATCATCTAGGCATGTTAACCTTGGAGTGAAATTCATCCATGCCCTTTGCTGTCGATGATGAGGAATATGAGGATCAATAGTGGGTCAGTCGATTCATCCGAGTTCAAACGGCTGACATTATCTCCGTGAAGCTCATGCCATTTCTCGAGGGATGGAATTACGCGCGTGAGTAGAGTGGCTCGTGCTTCCTTAGATTTGTATATAGCAAAAACCAATTGAGTAATTGTGTCTCCTTCCTTCTTGCAGAAACTTCATGGATGCTGGGCGAAGTTCTTGATCTGCCCGGCTGGGTTCGGAGATTGGCAATCCATTCGACTTGCGATGAGCATAGGTGGCGGGCTGTGCTCCATGAAAGATGGGAAGTGAAATACCAGGGTATGCGCGTACGCTGCTCTTACCTTGGTCTCTGTATAATAGAGATGACATTTTTCCTCTTTCTTTTGTACTGGCTTTGCCGTTGCAGGTATCGGGCGGCTCCTTGGGGCGAGGTTTTGCTCCTCCGAAGAGGGGAAGGAGTCGTCGGCCTCCGAGCTGAGGGATGATGGCGATAAATGGGATTTGCACCCGCAGTGAGGTGGAGCTTTTAAAGGGGCTAAACGGGCCCGTGTCTTCGAGGAGAGGACATTGCCCAAGCCTGTTGTTCCCAAAGTGTTTGGTTCCAGAACGGTGGTTACTCTAAGTGAATATGCTTCGCCCGAGGTTGGTTCGTCTAGGTCCGAAGGTACTGGACCAATAGGAGTGTGCTCGACCTTCGAGGAAGTCCACCGCCTTCACTTCATGGCGAGTTTTGGCGCAGTCCTCCTATACTTCGCGTCTTCCTTTCTTTATTGAGTTTTTCTTTTGTAGGCCTTTGATAGGCTCAGGTCTGAGCTGCTCCATTATGGGGATAGGCTTCGGAAAGCTCTGGATGATGGTGAGTCCCTTAGGCTCCTCAGTGAGGAGAAGGAGGTTGAGTTGATGTACTGGCGGTATGAGGCGTACCTGAGCTCGAATTACTAGAGCTATTTGATGGAGCAGGTAATCTTTCGTAGTATGCATTTCGCTCTTTTGACCCTTAAGGTTAATCCTTTTGCCTATCTTAGCTGTAGAAAAAGACAGAGGCTTTGAAGTACCTTAGGGGCGAAGCCCATATAGTCAGGAATGCCTATGGTGAACTGAGGGCTCAGGTGCAGGCTCAAGCTTTGGAGGAGAGGGGCGCCTAGGCCAAGGTTCCCACCTTCGAGGCCCAACTCCGCTTAACTCGTAACAATGCTTCGGTTCGAGAAGATATCATTGCAAAGCTCGAGTTCGATCTCTCGAAGGTTAGGGCTGAGATAATCGAAATTCGGGCTGAAGCAGCATTGTGTCGGACTAAGGCTGATCAGGAGATGGTGATTCATTTGAAGGATGCTGCTTATGCCCAGGCCGAGTTGAAGCGGGCCCTTGATCGTGAGAAGAGGATCGAGGAGAATGTTCGTTGCATATCCCGAAGAGAGGTACTTGAAGAGATCGATGCCAGGGGTTTCGTTCTCTCGAAGGAGTTTGCACGTGCGAGGGCGGATGAGCGTGATGCTCGGTCACTTCTTGCCGACGTCACGGAGAGTGAAGCTGGGGCTAGTAGTCTATAACCTTCTAGAGCAGAGCATAGATTTTGCCACTTTTCCATTTTGTATTTGACATTCGCAGAGCACATTTGTAGATGGAGAGATCATCTTTTGCATGTGTAGATAAAAGAAAACTTGAAAATTTATCTCTTTTGTATCTCTTTCTACATTGCTTTTGACCAGGCGGGCTGGTTTCAATGTTTAACGGGAGCCTTGTGGATCCGGAGCTCATTAGACAGGCCTAGAGTCTCTTTCATGCTTGGTCAAGTGCGATTTTTGACGCGAGTAGGTGTTAGAGCTTTCGTTCTTTGCCCAGCTGTTTTGGGTTTAGTCTCTGAGTCAGGATTTGACTTGAGCTTACCTGACCTTCAATCTCCTATGCCTGCACGGGCGGATGATGATGGTTCTTATTCCTTGCCCTTGGGCATTTGTATGTTAACTATTTTGGGCTCAATCTCCGAGTCGCAATTGACCCTCAAATTTTTTGTGCCTGCATGGGCAGATGAAAAATGGCTTTTATATGCCTCGGGTCTAAGCGACCTTTTAAGTGTGTAGCCCTGAGGCTCGTTTGGCTGGCAACAATGGCACTTACATTCTGCCCTTAAGCATATTGTAGTTAACTATTTTGGATCCGGTCTCTGAATAGGGTTACGAATCGAGCTCATTTTAATCCTCAAGTTTTTAATTTTCAAGCTGGCGATAGTGGCTCTTACGCTGTTTGGTCGTTGCGTCCTTTTAGTGTGCGGCCTAGAGGCTTGTTTTGCTGGTGACAATGGCTCTTACGTTTTTGCCCATGGGCATATTGTAGGCTTTGTTTTCCTCTCGTCATTTCGGGAAGAACCTCGATTTCAAGTCGTAGCGGCGATGTTCAAGCACCTCGGAAGGTTTAGCTCGTAGGCTGAGTAGCTCGAAGCCTTGTGATTTGGAGCTAACATGGTCGAAGATCATTTGCCTGTTGAGGGAATCATGTTTTAACCGGTTCTTTTCGAAGTAGATTCGAAGTAATGGCCTGTGATTTCGTTAGCGACAGTCGGGCATCCCCGAGTCGCATTAATTTGGCTGGTGCAGCCGTTTTGACCGTAGTCATATGTGTTTGGCCAGAGCTATCTTTGATCCCGAGTGATAGTTTAGGCATCTACACTGAGGGTATGCCCTTTCGGGATTCTTACAAATGTGATGTGTAGCCTAAACTTCGGGAATGAGTTTTATGCCTGTAGTAAGGTCTTACAAAATTTTCATGCCTGTTGAGGTTTACAGTTTTTCATGCCTGTTGAGGTCTTATAGTTTGTCATGCATGTTGAGGTCTTATAGTTTGTCATGCCTGTTGAGGTCTTACAGTTTTGTTGCTATATAAAATAGATCTAGCTAGACCGAGTCTGCCCGCTCGGGGTCTTCGGGCCTAGTGTCTTTTAGTGTATGGCAATTGACGACAGTCTCTGAGTCATCGACTTTGCTTAGGCTCGAAGGCCATTATTCGTGAGCTCGGAGTTGTCTTGTTGGGGCCTTATGAGCCCGGAATTCCGACCCTGGGGTCGTGTGGGGGCCAAATTGTTGATGCTAAGTCTCCGAGGATTTTGGGATGCATTCAGTGGAGGGACCCCTACTGTGAGCATGCTGAAATTTCATCCCTTGGAGTACGAGATGTTGAAAGATACTCTTTTATTGCTTGGCGTAAATACATGTCGTTTCGTTGTTGTGAGATCAGCCCGTGCGGGTGTGGCTCCTTGAACCGTTTGTTCCGGTACATGATTCCCTATTGAAACTCAGTCTGTCATTGCCTGGCCCTATCGAGCGGACGGTGCCTTCAAAGGAGGGGGTTCCCTTTATCGTTTGATTGCAAGAGAAGCCTGCGATCTTGTCGGATCCTCCTTGGGGGGGACGTTGCTCTGCAAAGAACATTGCTGGCGAGACTCTCTTCGGGGCGGAAGTCCGGCCGAGTGGAAAGAATGTGACGGGCTCCGTCAAGGCCTTGGGATCTTCAGGTAGAGTTAGCACTTCCGAATGCCCTGGGCGGGTATCTGCATACAGGTTAGTGAAAAATAATGAAGGAGGGAGGTAGTTTTTCTTTACTACGGGATATGCAGGCCATGTTCCGAGGTTTGATATGTTCTTGCTGTTTCGGGGTGAGGACTTTAGTACAGCCCTTCGTCGTGTTTAATCGGGCATGGTCGAAAATGTGGTTTGCTTACCTTTTGGCTCTTTCGAGAGCGGGGATATTGGTTTCGGCGATGCATTATATGATGCGTACTTTCCCCTTGATGCGTGTCGTTCCCCCTAGATGGTTTCAATTCCGTCCTTTATTAGAGGTTTCATTCTTTGGCAAAAAGGGGAGGGTTCCATTTTCATGCAGCGTGTATGCGACCGTCTGAATAAGGCGTCCGCGCATTGCACCTCCTTTGATGATATGGAACTCAGCGTACCGGTCTGGGACAGTCATGCTGTAATGAGAGAATGGCCTTTCTTCTTGTCGTAGAGATCGCTGTTTGGAATCCGTCAAAGGTTCAAGAGGTGGTTGTGTTTTGACCCGGTGGTCCGAACCGCCCTATCATCCTTAGCCCGATAGCATTGATCGAGCTACCTAAACTCATGAGCACATGTTTTATTTAAAATGGATCGAGTGAGGAAGAAGGTTACCAGTGCATTAGTGTGGGGCCGAGACAAGGTCTCGGTGTCTTTTTTGCTGAATGTGAGGGCGTCCTTGGGAATATATCCCCGGACCTGCTTTTCCCTAGTGACGAGCATTTTTACTCTCCCTTTTATAAGTCCTTAGAGGGTGTCGCCACTCCTCTACTATCGTGGCAATACGTCACGGCTCATTTGCTTCGCTTTTCCTGGCCGCCTTCCTCACTCGGAGCTGAACTCGAGCCTGATCGCTCAACAGTTCTCGGTGGTGACTTTTATTGAGTAGCAGGGTTGTTTTCCTCCTGATCTAGTGGCTATTTTTGGATCTGTGTTCGTGCACATTGTACAATTCACACACCAAGTTGTGATTTCCCTGAGAGGGATTCTACTGAATTTATCTGATCCATTTGACGTCCCTGGTTTCGCTTACGGTGAACACGAAATTTTGTATAGCGATGTTAAAATTGTACTCTGATGGGCGAGGTGCCCTTGCCGGCCATACGTCCTCATCGAATCTAGCTTTGTTAATGATTCCTCGAGGATATTATCCTCGGTCTATTCTCCAATCACTGCGAGATAGATTGCATCTCGGGGCGTTCATCTTATCTGCGGCGCACGGGCGGTACCTCCCTCTATTTGGCATTGGTTTCTTTGTCAGGAGCCTGCTTGGGTATAATAAGCCCGAGGAGGTTCCCGAGTTGTCCTCCATGACCCTGATTTGCGACTGATGCTGGGTACGGGCATCCGACCAGATCTCGGCTGGGTACCTGATCAAGTATTATTTAAACTACCCTGAAATCATCGGGCTTGGTTTGTTTAGGCTTTGAGTGAAAGCCTGTATTGCCCAGTCATCCGAGACTGGGGGTAATCTTGTTCGTTCCATCAGGGAATGAGGTGCGAATTCCCGTAGCATTTCATTCTCCCTTTGTTCGGCCCTGGATGTGTCGGGCTTTCTTGTTGTTGCTTCGATGGCATCGACGTGTGTCTTTATGGAGTAATCTGGCGGTATGGTAAGTGGGATTATGGGATTGGGCGCTAGGTTATAACGCCTCATCATGGTCCTTTTTGGGAGTGTTTCTCGACATTTTTATCGTTGGCTGCTATCAATTTCTCACCAGATTTGATCTGTTTTGGTAAGATCCTCGAGCATCTTTACTTTGGTAGGGTCGGCTACCAATCCGTTATTGCTTAATCTCTCAGGTACTTGTTTGGTGGGGGGAGCTGTTTCTGGCACTACTGTGCTGGTAGTTTTCGGGTGGCTTTGCAACTGAGCGATAGCCGACTACTGTACCTACAACATTTCAAAATTATCGTAAAGACTGACTTCCTGTGCTTCCCGAGTTGGGGTCTTTTGGGCTTCCTATTGGTCGCAATGTTGTATGCTTCCGTCGGTGTGCGAGGTTTCGTTGACCTGTTGCGCGTCTTGCAAACCCACATCCACTGGAATCGGTAGAGGTGCATTATCGGGGTTCCGCGGTGGCGCGCCAACGGCTGGAACATCCATACCATTTTTGCCGTGATTTTCGAGGTAGTCATTCTCGACCTTGTTTACTGAGCCAGACATTTCGACCTGCAATCAAGAGATCTTGGACAAGAAAAAGTGTGAAAGATAACTTGTGTTTTTGTAATGAAACCAGCAAGAATATAATCACTATTTTTTTTTCCCCACGGTGGGCGCTAAACTTTTTACCATGAAAATGGTAACAACAATTAAATTTGTAAATGGGATTCTAAAAATACGTGATCTATTTTTATGCTAGTTGTTAGAGCGGTTGATGCTAAGAGTATGAAGTTTAACGAAGAGATACAAGCTAAAACAGGGCAGTAATCAAACCTAGGGGCTTGCCGCCCGAGCCTCGGACTGGTCGATGAAGAGGCCTCGGGGTCGATATCTGGCTCAAGCTCGAGCTATCGGGGGTAGTCGGGAACAGGATAACAATTAAGGTATGATCAAACAAGGCTGTTTATGGCCAATACCAAGCAATAAAATGAAGAACAGGTATGAAAGTGATAAATGCCAAAGTTTCCTCGAGCAAACAAGTTAGAGAGAAAAGAGAGAGGGAGAGAGTTACAATTGATCTTATGGATAATAGTTGGAGCAACATCCGCCTCTTAAAAAAGTAGTGTGGGTTCCCTTTATATAGGAAGGGAATCCTGTTATAGTACAACATTTATTAATTGTAAAAGCATGGGGATGGGACGGCTAGATGTGACGCCTCGGCACAAGCTCTAGGTAGGCCGGCTCTGTCAGACTTAGTCGTGAGCCTTGGGAACTTCCCCTTTTGCTCTAGCATCGACCTTTGTCTTCTTTGAGTCGGGCCTCGATGAGCCCCGAGAGAGGGGACTCGGTCGCAACTCCACATCCTCGGGGTCTTGAGGTATTCTTCCAAAGTGGCTTGATAGCGAGAAATTAAGTCCTCTGATTTTTCCGCATACAGATAGTCTTCGTGTTTCCTAGAATGAAGCTATGGGAAATGATTCTGACACCTAACTCCACGATCTTCTCACGGTGACGACATACCAATGATGCAACATGTGATGCGAGCTTTTCCGGCGACCGAGATGTCTCGTGGACTTGTGTATTTGACATTATTCAGTGCACTGTCGATTCCCGTTCTCCAAGATGAATGTACCGCCGTCTATTCGGTTCTTCAAGAACGCAGTAAATGCGCCCGCCGGTCAATCTTCCAAAGCATCGATGACCGTATTGTTACCCTTATAAATAGGGATGCTATGGCGTTGTTTTTCTATCCAAGTACCTTCATTGGCTCATTTGCCCATTTCTTCTTATCATCTTCCTCCATCTTTGAACATGATGTTTGGTACTCGTGGCCTCAAGGCCATTTGGCAGAGCTCCTGTAGGCTGTGTTGTGGCCTCTCGTCAGAGCTTCCCTTTGTCGAGCATGACCATGCCATCCTATTGCTGTTGTGGTTGTTGTTGTCGTTGGCTCGAGATGATGATAGACGGGGAACTGATTCTCCCCTTTTGTAGACAGTCATTCGGACTATGCAGCGCTACTCACTCTCCTACCTAGGCCTGGTATGGCACTTCATCCCTTGAGTTTTTCCTTTTCCAAGGGATAAAGTGGCACTACCAGCAATTGAGGCTGGGGCCCGACAAATCTTCAACCTTTGGCTTTGGCGGTCCATGTCTCTTTTCTCTACATCCTCTGCATCCCCTCCTTTTCCTCTTCTTCATCTTTTCCCTCGGTGGCGACCTTCCGCAGGATTGAGATGGGAGCTTAGAGGAGATGGCTGTCAAAGGAATCACCCTCAAGGATGCAAGCTCGAGGGGGCGGCGCTTGAGGATGCTGATACCGGAGATGGACCTTCGAGGATGGACCGGGTTCTTGGGTTTCATCACATGTACATCCTTCCGTTACTCTGTTTTTGTGTAGAGATCCTCTAGGCTTTTGTAATCATATGAGAGGGCCCCTCGAGGGCTGTTGCACATGGATATTTATGAATATAAAGATGCTCCCTTGATTCCTGTTCTTGATACTTGCCCTACCATTGTATATTCTTGTGCGCTTCGAGGCTTTTGAATGTTTTCCTTTGTTGTCGACCGCTGATATCTAACCCGGATGCAAGCATTATTTCCGATCTTCTACTAATTGGCATGGCTCTTTTTCGAGCCCGTTATCGTACCTCAGGCCAAGCCTGAATTGGTCCAATAGATTCGGACCATCGGGCCCTTCGAGTTGCATGGAGATAGTATGCTGAGTTTTGGAGTTTTTGAGAGCGGTATCCTGAGCGAAGGTTAGCTTTGGGTACCTGGGTGTCTACTTTAAACTTGATGTAGATAGCCTTTTAAAGGTAGTGGATGGACTTTCGTTGAGGGGCTGCCTATATTTAGGCGATGCCTTGAGCCATCCTTGAGTATTCATAGGCGGAGCTTCAAGTGCTTACTTTACATTTTTAGAAAGGAAAACCATGAGATCGGGTACCGCCTCGAATTCTATGGTGGCACTGAAGGTTTTTCGAAGCCTGACTTCTTTTGAATAGAGTTCCTCGAGGTATGGCATAACCTCGGGACCGGATATAATGTAGTTGACTCCTTGAAGCCTAACTTCTTGCCGTCGGAGGTCTCGGGGGTTGGGTACAACCCCGGGATCTGTACTGAGGCCGATGGCCTCCAGGGACTTACTCGGGATAGGAGAATCATTGTTGTTTCCCACATATATGTGGGTGGCTTTTTCTTCTTTGGAAGATTTCATTATTTTGGACAGTTATCCCTCTGCCTTGGCATCGGGTCCTTCGTTTCTTCGGGCGCAAAAAGCATTGGTGCACGTCCCTGCTTTAGTCTATCAATTCTACCATAGCCATGGCAGCTACTTCAGGGTCGGCTCGGCAGGAAGTGGAGAGTTCCACTCCCAGCATTCAGGATCTGCGAGAGTTCACTCTAAAGGCTGTGTCATTGATAAGAGAGGAATATATGGAGATGGTGAGGAGATACTGTGGATGGGCGAGGGGATAACGCTGCAGGTGCTTTCCCCGGATGACGGTATTATGGACTCCGCTGATGGATTCTTGAACGTATACCTATATGCTTTTGCATTAGGCCCCCTTGATAGGGTCATGCTTGATTTCTGCTTGAAGTATCAGTTACTTTGGTGTAGATACATCCATCGTTCTCGCGAGTGGTGTTGATGATGAGGTTCTTTGCGGAGAAGGTTGGGCTTGAATTCATGCTTAGCCACCTCGTCAGGTTGTATCGGCCCTTTCATCATCGAGGCATGTTAACCTTGCGGTGTCGTACATCCATGCCCTTTGTTGTCAATGGTGAGGAAGATGAGGATCTAGAGTGGATCAGTCGATTCGTCCGAGTTCGGATGGCTGACATTATCCTCGTGGAGCTCATGCCATTTCCCAAGGGATGGAATTACGCGCGTGAGTGGAGTGGCTCATGCTTCCTTAGATTTTCTTCTAGCGAAAACCAGTTGAGTAATTGTGTCTCCTTCCTTCTTGCAGCAACTTCATGGACGTCGGGCGAAGTTCTTGATCTGCCCGGCTGGGTCCGGAGGTTGGCGATCCATTTGACTTGCGATGAGCGTAGGTGATGGGTTGTGCTCTATGGCAGATGGGAAGTGAAATACCAGGGTATACGCGTATGCTGCTCTTACCTTGGTCTTTGTATCATCGAGAGGACATTTTCCTCTTTCTTTTGTACCGACTTTGCCGTTGCAGGTATCAGGCAGTTCCTTGGGGCGAGGCTGTGCTCCTCCGGAGAGGGGAAGGAGTCGTTGGCCTCCAAGCTGAGGGACGATGGCGATAAACGGGATTTGCACCCCCAGTAAGGTGGAGCTTTTAATGGGGCTAAACGGGCCCGTGTCTTCGAGGAGAGGACATCGCCCGAGCCTGCTGTTCCCGGAGTGTTTTGTTCCAGAACGGTGGTTCCTCCGACTGAATATGCTTCGCCCGAGGTTGGTTCTTCTAGGGCCGAAGGGGCTGGACCAACAGGAGTGTGCTCGGCTTTCGAGGAAGTACGTCGGCTTCACTTCATGGTGAGTTTCGGTGCAGTCCTCCTATACTTCGCGTCTTCCTTTCTTTATCGAGTTTTTCTTTTGCAAGCCTTTGATAGGCTCAGGTCTGAGCTGCTCCGTCATGGGGTTAGGCTTCGGAAATCTCTAGATGAGGGTGAGTACCTTAGGCTCCTCAGTGAGGAGAAGGAGGTTGAGTTGATGTACTGGTAGTATGAGGCGTACCTAAGCTCGAATTACTAAAGCTATTTGACGGAGCAGGTAACCTTTCGTAGTATGCGTTTCGCTCTTTTGACCCTTAAGGTTAATCCTTTTGCCTATCTTAGCTGCAGAAAAAGATGGAGGCTTTGGAGTACCTTAGGGGCGAAGCCGATATAGTCAGGAATGCCAATAGTGAACTGAAGGCTTAGGTGCAGGCTCAAGCTTTGGAGGAGAGGGGCGCCTTGGCCAAGGTTCCCGCCTTCGAGGCCCAACTCCGCTTGGCTTGTGACAATGCTTCGGTTCAAGAGGATATGATTGCAAAGCTCGAGTCTGATCTCTCGAAGGTTAGGGCTGAGATAATCGATGCTCGGGTTGAAGCAACATTGAGTCGGACCAAGGCTGATCAGGAGATGGCGATTCATTTGAAGGATGTTGCTGATGCCCAGGCTGAGTTGAAGCGGGCCCTCTATCATGAGAAAAGGATCAAGGAGTATGTTTGTTGCAGATCCCGAAGAGAGGTACTTGAAGAGATCGACGCTAGGGGTTTCGTTCTCTTGGAGGAGTTTGCACGTGCGAGGCAGATGAGAGTGATGCTCGGTCACTTCTTGCCGACGTCACTGAGAGCGAAGTTGGGGCTAGTAGTTCGTAACCTTCTAGAGCGGAGCATAGATTTTGCCACTTTTCCATTTTGTATTTGACATTCGCAGAGCACATTTGTAGATGGAGAGAGCACATTTTGCGTGTGTAGATAAAAGAAAACTTGAAGTTTATCTCTTTTGTATCTCATTATGCATTGCTTTTGACCAGGCGGGCTGGTTTCGGTGTTTAGCAGGAGCCTTGTGGATCCGGAGCTCATTAGACAGGCCCAGAGTCTCTTTCATGCTTGGTCAAGTGTGATTTTTGACGCAAGTGGGCATTAGAGCTTTCGTGCTTTGCCCAGTTGTTTTGGGTTTAGTCTCCAAGTCAGGTTTTGACTCGAGCTTACCTGACCTTCAATCTCCTATGCATGCACGGGCGGATGATGATGGTTCTTATTCCTTGCCCTTGGGCATTTGTATTTTAAATATTTTGGGCTCAGTCTTCTAGTCGCGTTGCGACTCGAGCTTAATTGACCCTCATGTTTTTTGTGCCTACATGGGCGGATGAAAAATGGCTTTTATATGCCTCAGGTCAAAGCGACCTTTTAAGTGTGTGGCCCTGAGGCTCGTTTGGATGGCGACAATGGCACGTATGTTGTGCCCTTAAGAATATTATAGTTAACTATTTTGGATCCAGTCTCAGAATCGGGTTACGAATCGAGCTCATTTTAATCCTCAAGTTTTCAAATTTCAAGCTGGCGACAGTGGCTCTTACGTTGTTTGGTCATTGCGACTTTTTAGTATGTGGCCCGGAGGCTCATTTGGCTAGAGACAATGGCTCTTACGCTTTTGCCCGTGGGCATATTGTAGGCTTTGTTTTCCTCTTGTTAAGATCTTTTTGAAATAATTTTGCCTGACCTGTCGTCGGTTTGGGAAGAACCTTGATTTCAAGTCGTTAGCGGCGATGTTCGAGCACCTCGGAAGGTTTAGCTCGTATGCTGAGTAGCTCGAAGCCTTGTGATTTGGAGCTGACATGGTCGAAGCTCATTTGCCTGTTGAGGGAAGCCTGTTTTAACCGGTTCTTTTCGAAGTAGATTTGAAGTAATGGCTTGTGATTGGTTAGTGACGGTCGAGCGTCCCCGAGTCGCGTTAATTTGGCTGGTGCAGCCATTTTGACCATAGTCATATGTGTTTGGCTGAAGCCATTTTTTATCCCGAGTGATAGTTTAGGCGTCTACACTGAGGGTATGCCCTTTCAGGATTCTTACAAATGCAATGTGTAGCCTAAACTTCGGGATTGAGTTTTATGCCTGTAGTAAGGTCTTACAAAATTTTCATGCCTGTTGAGGTTTACAGTTTTTCATGCCTGTTGAGGTCTTATAGTTTGTCATACATGTTGAGGTCTTATAATTTGTCATGCCTGTTGAGGTCTTACAGTTTTGTTGCTATATAAAATAGATCTAGCTAGACCAAGTCTGCCCGCTCGGGGTCTTACGGCCTCGTGTTTTTTAGTGTATGGCAATTGACGACAGTCTCCGAGTCATCGACTTTGCTTAGGCTCGAAGGCCGTTATTCGTGAGCTCGGAGTTGTCTTGTTAGGGCCTTATGAGCCCGGAGTTCTGACCATAGGGTTGTGCGGGTGCCAAATTGATGACGCTAAGTCTTTGAGTATTTCGGGACGCATTCAGTGGAGGGACCCCTGCCGTGAGCATGCTGAAATTTCCTCCTTTGGAGTACGAGATGTTGAAAGATACTCTTTTATTGCTTGGCGTAAATACATGTTGTTTCGTTGTTGCGAGATCAGCCCTTGCGGGTGCGGCTCCTTGGACCATTTGTTCCGGTACATGATTCCCTATTGAAACTCAGTCTGTCGTTCCCCGGCCCTACCGAGCAGACGGCACCTTCAAAGGGGGGGTACCCTTCATCGTTTGATTATAAGAGAAAGCCTGCGATCTTGTCGGATCCTCCTTGGGGGAAACATTGCTCCGCTAAGAACATTGCTGGCGAGACCCTCTTCGGGGTGGAAGTCCGACCGAGGGAAAAGAGTGAGATGGGCTCTGTCAAGGCCTTGGGATCTTCGAGTAGAGTTATCACTTCCGAAACCCCTGGCAGGTTGTCTGCATACAGGTTAGTGAAAAATAATAAAGGAGGGAGGTAGTTTTTTTTTACCGCGGGATGTGCAAGCGATGTTCCGAGGTTTGATATATTCCTGCTATTTCGGGGTGAGGACTTTAGTAAAACCCTCCATCGTGTTTAATCGGGCATGGTCGAAGATGTGGTTCGCTTACCCTTTGGCTCTTTCAAGAGCGGAGATAATGGTGTCGGCGATGCATTATATGATTTGGACTTCTCCCTTGATGTGTGTCGTTCCCCGCAGATGGTTTCAATCCCGTCCTTCATTAGAGGTTTCATTCTTTGGCGAAAAGGGGAGGGTACCGTTTTCATGCAGCGTGTCTGTGACCTTCTGAATAAGGCGTTCGCGTCTTGCGCCTCCTTTGATGATATGGAACTCGGCGTACCGATCTGGGCCAGTCATGTTGTACTGAGAGAATGGTCTTTCTTCTTGTCATAGCGATCGCCGTTTGGAAACCGTCAAAGGTTCTAGAGGTGGTTGTGTTTTGACCCGGTGGTCCGAACCGCCCTATCATCGTTAGCTCGATAGCATTGATCGAGCTACCTAAACTCATGAGCACATGTTTTATTTAAAATAGATCGAGTGACGAAAAAGGTTACTAGTGCGTCAGTGTGGGGCCGATACAAGGTCTCAGTGTCTTTTTTGTTGAATGTGAGGGCGTCCTTGGGAATGTATCCCCGGACCCGCTTTTCCCTAGTGACGAGCATTTTTACTCTCCCTTTTATGAGTCCTTGGAGAGTGTCGTCGCTCCTCCACTATCGTGGCAATACGTCACGGCTCATTTGCTTCGCTTTTCCTGGCCGCCTTTCCTCACTCAAAGCTGAACTCGAGCCTGATCGCTCTCGGCGGTGACTTTTATTGAGTAGCACGACTATTTTTCTCCTGAGTTGGTGGCAATTTTTGGCTCCGTGGTCGTGCACGTTATACAATTCACACACCAAGTTGTGATTCCCCTGAGAGGGATTCTGCTGAATTTTATTGAGCCATTTGACGTCCCTAGTTTCGCTTACGGCGAACACGATGTTTGGTATAGTGATGTTAAAATTGTACTCTAATGGGCGAGGCGCCCTTGTTGGCCATGCATCCTCGTCAAATCTGGCTTTGTTAACGATTCCTCGAGGATATTGTCCTCGGGCCATTCTCCAATCGCTGCGAGGTAGATTGCATCTCGGGGCGTTCCTTCTATCTACGGCACACGGGCGGTACCTCCCTCTGTTTGGCATTGGTTTCTTTGCCAGGAGCCTGCTTGGTTA
This sequence comes from Nicotiana sylvestris, assembly GCF_000393655.2. Lineage (NCBI taxonomy): Eukaryota > Viridiplantae > Streptophyta > Magnoliopsida > Solanales > Solanaceae > Nicotiana > Nicotiana sylvestris. The sequence goes on along the minus strand of NC_091058.1, from coordinate 191,757,344 downwards.
TACTGAGCCCGAGAAGGTTCCCGGGTGGTCATCCACGACCCTGATTTGCGATTGATGCTGGGTACGGGCATCCGACCAGATCTCGGCTGGGTACCTCATCAAGTTTTGTTTGAACTGTGCTGAAATCGTTGGGCTTGGTTTGTTTAGGCTTTGAGTGAAGGCCTGTATCTGAGACAGAGGGTAATCCTGTTCGCTCCATCAGGGAATGAGGTGCGAATTCCCGTAGCATTTCATTCTCCCTTTGTTCAGCCCTGGATGTGTCGGGCTTTCTCGTCGTTGATTCGATTGCATCGACATATGTCTTTATGGAGGAATTTGTTGGTATGGTAAGTGGGTTTATGGGGTTGGGAGCTAGGTTATGACGCCTCATCATGGTCCTTTTCAGGAGTTTTTTCCCGAACCCCTTCAATAAGACGGGCTCGATCTCATCATCTTTTGGATCGTTGCCTTTTTCTGCGCACGTATAGGCAGTGATGTGTTCGTTGGGATCTGAGGTCCCGTTGTACTTAGGGAGTTCTAGAGTTTTGACTTCTTTGGAATGGGTCCCGGGGCCACTTCCTCTAGGAACAGCTGTTGCACGAACTTCCTCGAATTTACATCTTTCAGGATTGGGGGCGAGCCTGGGATTTGGTCGACCCTAGAGTTTAGGTGTCGACCTTTTTATCGTTGGCTGCTATCAATTTCTCACCTGATTTGATCCTTTTGGTGAGATCCTCGAGCATCTTTACTATGTCAGGGTCGGCTACTGATCTGTTATTACTTGATCTCTCGGGTACTTATTCGGCAGGGGGAATTGTTTCTGACGCTACTGTGCTGGTAGTCTTCGGGTGGCTTTGCAACTGAGCGATAGCCGACTACTGTGCATGCAACATTTCAAAAATATCGTGAAGCCTGACTTCCTGTGCTTCCCGAGTCTTTTGGGCTTCTTGTTGGTCGCCATGTTGTATGCTTCCGTCGGTGTGCGAGGTTTTGTCGACCTACTATGCGTCTTGCAAACCCGCGTCCGCTGGAATCGGTCCAGGTACGTTATCGGGGTTCTGCGGTGGCGCGCCAACGGCTGGAACAGCCATACCATTTTTTTCGTGATCTTCGAGGTAGTCGTTCTCGACCCTATTTACTGAGCCAGACATTTCGACCTGCAATCAAGAGATCTTGGACAAGAAAAAGTGTGAAAGATAACTTGCGTTTTTGTAATGAAACCAGCAAGAATATAATCACTATTATTTTTAGCCTCACGGTGGGCGCTAAACTGTTTACCGTGAAAATGGTAACAACAATTAAATTTGTAAATGGGATTCTAAAAATACGTGATCTATTTTTATGCTAGTTGTTAGAGCAGTTGATGCTAAGAGTATGAAGTTTAACGAAGAGATACAAGCTAAAACGGGGCAGTAATCAAACCTAGGGGCTTGCCGCCCGAGCCTCGGACTGGTCGATGAAGAGGCATCGGAGTCGATATCCGTCTCGAGCTCGAGCTATCTGGGGTAGTCGAGAACGAGATAACAGTTAAGGTATGATCAAACAAGGATCTTTATGGCCAATACCAAGCAATAAAATGAAGAACAGGTATGAAAGTTATAAATCCAAAGTGGCCTCGAGCGAACATGTTAGAGAGAAAAGAGAGAGAAAGAGAGAGATATTATTGATCTTATAGAGAATAGTGGAGCAAAATCCGCCTCTTACAAAGTAGTGTGGGTTCCCCTTATATAGGAGGGGAATCCGGTAATGGTACAACATTCATTAATTGTAAAAGCATGGGGATGGGACGACTAGATGTGACGCCTCGGCACAGGCTCTGGGTAGGCCGGCTCTGTCAGACTTAGTCATGCGCCTTGGGAACTTCCCTTTTGCTCTAGCCTTGACCTTTGTCTTCTTTGAGTCGAGCCTCGACGGGCCCCGAGGTAGGGGATTCGGTCGCAACTCCACATCCTCAGGGTCTCGAGGTATTCTTCCGAAGTGGCTTGATAGCAAGAAATTAAGTCCTCTAATTTTGCCGCATACATTATTATTATTGGTACGAAGGGTAATTTAGTGCAAATGAAGATGAGAATTCATGGAACGAAGGGTGTTTCCATACAGGTTAGGATGAGAAACATGTCCCTTCTTCACATACATATTTGTGCCCTTTTATTTTGTTTGTTGTTGTTACCTCTATGTCTTTTATTTTAATTGGTATTGTCCCATCTATGCCTCCTATTTATTTATTAAATATTACATTTATTCTCCCTTTCTTGTTTGTTACATTTACATATGAGCCTTCTATCTTGTTTATTGTTGTACATCTATGTCTTTTTCCTTATTTGTTACTATGTCTTTTTCCTTATTTGTTACTGATATCTATATTTTTTTACCTTATATTTGTTATCGTTGTCTATATACTTTCTACCTTGTTGTGCCGGTTAGTTGTATGCTTTCTACCTGGATGATATTATTATATATATTATTGGTGAGGATGAGATAAATGCACGAAGAATGTTGTCGTGCCATTTGATTTGACACACATACATATGTTTGGTGAGGATGAGATAGATGCACGAATAATATTGCCATACTATTTGATTTGATATCTTAAACATACCCCTCTTTTAGTATATGGGATTCTAGTTATGTCTTATGTTGGTTCAGAGATATTATTTTCTCCCTCATAGACTTGATTTATTAGAAAATTTTGATTAATATATTTTGTAAAACAGATTCACTGTATCTTTTACTCGATCATTTTATTATTACTTTCTTTTTTTCTTCCTTGTTATTATCTCTTGAGTATAAACTGCACAGGTTATATTAAGTGAATATCTTTTGACTTAAAAATTTCATTACTATTTCATCGAGGTTAGTCAAGATACTTACTGAGTACATAAAATCGATTGTACTCATACTATACTTCTACACCTTGCATGCAGATTTTAGAGCTGAGTTGATATAGGAGATGAAGCCTAGCATTGAAAACGTACCAGCGTTCCAGATAAAAGCCACCATTTGTTCGTGGTAGTCCATTTGTTCATGGTAATTTAGGACTTATATTCCTATTTATGTAAATTTCAAATAGATGATGTATCTTTCCTCAAACCAGAATTATATTTTTGTTCTTAGTCGCTCATGAATTGTACTCCCAGTCCTTCAAAATAGTAATATTAAATTTTTCGCATTTCAATATTTATTTAATGATCTACTTGGCTAGGTGTCATCACGACTTGGCAGGATTATGGATCATGATAAGTGTGCCAAAATCATAACAAATCGCATGGATCAACCTCAACGTGCCATAATCATAATAAATCACACAAACAATCAACGTGCCATAATTATAACTAGGTGAGTATCTCATGTGCAAATGAAGTTTAATATGTTTGATGCATGACTAGCAACAAAGCATATAATCTGACATACATACAATCTACTATGTTAAACTACCGAGGAAAGAGATGCGTATAAAATGATATTAGCATATAAATAAGTACAAATTTTTACGTCTCGAAGATTACAAATGATTAGTGTATGACTAACAAGTATCTCATGCAATCCAGTACACATAATGCTATCATGTTAAACTAGCATGTGGCGAAATGCTTATAACATAATACTAATGTGAAAAAGATGCTCAACTAGTCGTACAATATTAAATTCAAGTCAAGTAAAGCATAAGAAACTTATCATTCTACCCGAAATATAGGAATACATGGTATCCACATATACGCTTGTCACGTCATACATAGATTACCCTCAAACACGTAGCACATAGCTATAAGATCTTTTTTAAGAAAAATTATCTCGTCGAAGCCAGCCAAATACTTACCTTTATTCCGGGTAGCTCTATTCTTCAAAATATATCTTTTCTTGCTCCAAATTTATCAAAAGAGTCCAATTTAGCCCAAAGAATGCTCCATGATGTCAAACAAAGTCATATAACTCAATTCCCTAAGCTAAAGAATAGGTTTCGGACAAAATTAACAAAGGTCAATAAAAAATCAACACAAGGCTCACATGGTCAAAACCTAAAACCAAAGTGATATTCCATTGACCAATGACCTTACGAGTCCAGAATGTGATTGGATTCTAAATCCGAATCAAAAGGAGTATTTTCCTTTCTTTTTAAGCCAAAAACTCTCTTTTCCCTCTTTTGGTTCCTTGTTTCTAAGATAAAATCGAAGCTAGATTCATATTATAATCCCAGACTCGAGATAGAATTGCCTATCCCAAAGAAATAGATAAAAAAATTCTTAAAATTTACCTCAATCCAAACTCTCTAACTCCCGAACTAATAAAGTAAACTCTAAGTATGAAATGGGGTTATTATACAAATGCTGAAAAATGGCTGAAATACCTGCTAATTAAATTTTTATTGCTAGTTTTTGCCTTGAATACATTTTTAGAATACCCTAAAACTAATCCGAGCCCTCGGGATCCTTCTAAACCGTCGCATCAATTTTTAAATATCCTATATGGACTTACCCGAAGGCTCTTGAACAAAGTGAAACACTATAAATTAAATTGACAATCAAATCAACTTAAGAATCGTTAAAGTTTCAAATTTTGATGCAATACTCAGAAATGTACTCGAGCGCCTAGGTCCTAATCCAATCATACATACCAGTCCAATATTACTATTACAAACTTATTAGAAGCTTCAAATCATGAATCTAAGCATATATAGCAAAATCAAGGCTAAGCTTGTTATTTTAGCCTTTAAGCCTTCCAAACAGCAAGATAACCTTCCAAATCCTTCGGGTTCAGAATTACTCGTACCTGTAAGTTATGATATATTAAATGAACCCACGAGAAGTTTCAATCAAGGAGCGAGGTGCTAGCTCTCAAAATAACTTATTGGTTCGTAATAATTTATCAATTTTATACAAAGTAAGAAATTAGGCTCCAATATCTCATTTTTCTCTTTCCTCTCTCTTTCTCACCAACCACACCCAAGCAGACATGAATTATGTACACTCGGATATTATCATTGAAGTTAGCCATGAAAAATCTAAACGGAAAATCGTAACTTACTGGAACCTCGAAGCATACAACCATAAGACAAGTCATCATTTTTGGTGTAATTTTGTGAAGAATAGAATTGGTTTTTATTGAAATTTTTGATAGAAACTCGAAGAGGAAGAAAACAACATTTTACAAATAAGTTGAATGCATTTTGTATATCATATGTATATTTTTTGAATGTCCAATGTATCACATACAATGAATACACACGATATACAAAAATATATACAACCGGCATACAAAATACATATAACAATATAATTGTATGCAAGTTATACATAAGTTGTATGTAAGTTGTATATTTTAATCGGATTGTATAAAATAAATATTTTTATGCAAGTTGTATATTTTAACTGGATATCGGTACTGCAAAAACATGACTAGTTTGGAAAATATTTGTCTAGGCTAGTTAATGTTCTCAAACTTGCAAATTAGATTTAGAAACCAACATGGAAAAGAACTAACTTCAAGAAGCAAAAAGATCTGCTCCATTAATAATACAAGAAAAGAAGTCGGAGAGAAACAAAAAAAAAATCCTCGCAGGCTTCAAAGCAATAAGTATTGTAATAAAATCAATCCTCAAAAAATTATTGTTTCCTTCGCCTCTACTTCTTGAATGCGTGCGTCCATTCGTTCATTGTCATCCACTTCTAATATATCAGAAACTGTACGGATCTCTGCACAAAATTATCCACGACGTTATACAATTTTCTCACTCTCTGTAAATCTGATATAATAATAATAATAATAATAATAATAATAACAATAATGATAATAATAATAATAATGATAATAATAATAATAATAATAATAATAATAATAATTCCAACGCAGCGGCCGGTTGGCCGCCGAGGTTTTCGATTTTGTTGCTCAGTAGTTTTTCTTTTGGTGTTCTAAAAGCACGAAGGCCCTTAGCGAAATGTGTTCATTCTTTTTTTTTTCTTTAAAAGTATAGTTCGATCACGCCCAATTATGCCTTTCAAGAGATCTAGCTGTCGGTGCATATATAATCCGGTCTAAGAGTCCAGAGTCGAATCCCACAGATAACTAAGGTTTAGCTACAATTGTTTACTATCAATAAGAAGTCAAGCTCAAACAATTCCTAAGTTATAAATATTAAGATTCTTATGTCTAACTAATTAGCTAACAAAATAGTAAATTAACAACTAGATATACTAATGGTTGGAGATAAGATTAAGGAGGCCTAGAGTTATGATTTCTCCAATTGTCGTAATCCTTCCCCCTACGTCTTTTATAATATCGCCTAAGTATTCTCTAATAATCATGAGTACTTCGAGTGTCGTAATTCTCTTTCGAGCAACTACCACAATTTACTAGACGTATTCTTTCGAAATACGCTAGCTGATATTAGTTCACCGCTCACTAAGATCACACCAAGGTTTTGTTATTCCTAATTCTACCTTTTAACTATCCATATTGATTCCTCATATATGTTACAAGAGATGTTGTTAAAAAACTACCCGTGACGACCCGGCCAGTCGTCTCATGAGTTACTGCTCCGTTTCTCCCATTTCTGCTTCTTATTGCTTTGTCTATCGGTTCTATATGTGATCAGTTTGGTTGGCTCGGGTTCGGAAAGGATTTGGTAAGGTTTGAGACACTTAGTCTCTTTTGAGGAAGCTTAAGTTGGAAAAGTCAACCGGATGTTGACTTATGTGTTAGAGGGGTCGGATTTGAGTTTCGATAGTTCGGATAGCTTCAGGAGGTGATTTGAGACTTAGGAGCATGATCGAAATATATTTTGGAGGTCCAGAGTAAATTTAGGCTTGAATTGGCGAAGTTGGCATTTTGGCAATTTCCGGTTGATGAGTGAGATTTCATATAGAGGTTGGAATGGAATTCTGAGAGTTACAGTAGTTCCGTTGTGTCATTTGGGATGTGTTTACAAAATTTCAGGTTATTCGGGCGTGGTTTGGTTAGGTTTTTGATCAAAAGCGTAATTCGAAAGATTTTGAAAACTGAATCAGATGTGTTTTGGTTGATTCGATGTTGTTTGAGGTGTTTTAAAGATTGGTATAAATTTGAATAAGGTTATGGGGTATGTTTGTGTTTTTGGTTGAGGTCCCGGGGGCCTCGGGGTGATTTCTAATGGTTGACGGAGAGTTTGGAGTTTTAGTGAAGCTGCAGATTTTCTACTTCTGTTGTTTCCGCACTTGCGGATTGGGGACCGTAGGTGCGATGCCGCAGATTCGAGGGAGAAGGCTGCAGAAACGGAAAGGGCCTGGGAAGGCTGGAGCCGCAGAAGCGGTTGAGGAGCCGCACCTGCGATGGCGCAGGTACGGGCAATACATCGCAGAAGCGGTTTTGGGTGACTTAAGTGAAAACCGCAGAAGCGGTTCAAGACCGCAAATGCGGTACCGCAGAAGCGAGAATTGGGCCATAGGTGAGAAATCCCTGGGCCAGAAAGTATAAATTATTTCCTTCGCAATTTTGAGCTATTCCACCATTTCTAAGTCGGCTTTGGACCTTTTTGGACGATTTTGAAGAAGGATTTCAAGGGAACTTCATTGAGGTAAGGATTTTGGACCTAAAACTCGTTCCTATGGTATTATTTCACGGATTAGAGCTATAAAAATTAAGGATTAAAATTGGGGAAACTAGGGCTCGGTATTGGAGACCTAGACTTGAGGATTTGAGGGACCATTTATGGTCGGATTTTGGTACTTTTGATATGTATGAACTCATGGGGAGATGAGAAATCTATTGATGTAAATTCTATAGAAAATTGAGACTTGGGCCCGGAGGTCGAGTTTTGGTAATTTCGGGATTTATGTTGTAAATTGATTATTTTCGCTTGGGCTTCGTTCCCTTAGCATATTTTGACGTCGTGATTCTGATTTTGGATAGATTCGACGCGAGTGGAGGCCGATTCGAGGGGCAAAGGCGTCGCGGGCTAGAGTTTGGACCGGATTGAGGTGAGTAATGAATGTAAATAATGTCCTGAGGGTACGAAACCCCGGATTGCACATTGTTGTGGTATATTGAGGTGACGCACACGCTAGATGACGAGCGTGGGTTCGTCCACTGTTGAGGATAGTGACTTAGTTCGTCCCAAATGACTATTTTACTGTGTATTTGACTGAAAACTATTTGCTATCATCATGTTTTGGGCTGAATGTCATATTTGGGCCTCGTGCCAACTATTTGAACCCTTAGGGTATCTTTATTGATATTTCCTCACTGTTTTGACTTTATACTTGAACTCAGTCATGCTATAATCTACTGTTTTCATAACTCAGTCATGTTTACTCTGCTTTAACACTTAAATGACGTTTTAAATGATATTTTAGGCTGAGCATCATGTTTTACTGATGCCCGAGTGGCTTGTGAGATTCTGACTGAGTAAGGCCGAGGGCCTATGTTGTGAGGAAACACTGATTATGATTATGAGGCCGAGGGCCTAGTGATAATGCCACGAGATGGCTTGATGTTGCTCTTGGGCCATAAGGGGCCCCTCCAGGAGTCTGCATACCCCCAGTGAGCGTGGGTACCCATTGTGATGTAGGATATAGCCCGAGGGGCTAGTATTGTTTCTAAGATATTACCCGAGGGGCGGATTTGTTTACACTGTGCCCGAGGGGCGATTCTTTATGTGTTTATCTTTCCTATTTGCATGTCATTTGCTTGCTTAATTGATAAAATGGCATTTATTGAAGTTTTAAACTGAACTCGGTAATTTTATACATCTTTACTGCTTCACTGTTTTACTGGCTTTTACTGCTTTCTTATAGCCTATAATGTGCCTTACGTGATTTCTTGCTTTCAGTCTTTATTTATGATTATTACTCACTGAGTTGGAGTACTCACTTTACTTCCTGCACCCCATGTGCAGATTCAAGCGTTGTTGATCCTGCTTGCGAGGGTTGAGAGCTCTCGGCAAATTTCTGAGTTCATGAGGTAGCTGCTCGGCATCCGCAACCATGTGCTTCTCCCCCTTTATCTCATTTCCTTTCTCTTGTTAGTGATTCTGTAATAGCTTTGTAGACGCTTCAGACTTGTAGTATATTGATAGATGCTCATGACTAGTGACACCCCGATGTCGGGATGTGTTGGCGTTATTTTCTGCAACTGTACCGTTTCACCTTATCTATTTGGGATATTTATTATGCTTAACACTTACTTGCACTATCTTAACTGCTTAAAAATGAATTAGTAATGTGTCGGCTGGCCTTGTCTTCACAAGAGGTGCCATCACGACCGGGTTCGGGTTTAGGGTCGTGACACTACCTAAATGTGTACCATTTTCCAAGCAATACACACTAAATAGGCATAGTCAATTGATGATCATTCAATCAACAACAATAAATACGTAATTGAACAAGTAGAGAAATCCAACTGCTCAATTATATAAAAACTAGCAAAGAATTTATCCTACAAAAGGTTCCATCAAAACCCTAGATAACAAATTATCTATTCATTATAGTATGTAAAATTACAATACTAAATTTATAACCAATAATGAAAATTTAGAAGAGAAAGTGAAAACCTAGCTCATAGAAGAATTTTTCTCCTTTCTCCTAGCGTGTTCTTATCTTCATAGGTCGAATCCTCTCTAAAAACGTCCAATTTCCTCCTATTTGACATGTTTGGGGAGTATTATAAGCTAGGAGAAAAGTCTCCAAGTCCAAAATTGAGAAGGAAATAAATTTGTTCACAGATTGGGGAACCAGGCTATAAGCCAGGTGAGGCCTGGTCTGTAGCACGTCATAAGCCAGGCGAAGTTGGTCTAAAGCCTGGTGGAGCTCTCCTTAAGCCAGGTGAGTCGAGGTCTACAGCGAAGAGCAGCATGCTAAAGAGCTGGTGACGCATGGCCTGGCAGCAGGCTTGGGTACTCCGTGCTTTTGTGCTCTTTTCTTGTATTTTCGTCCTCTTTTCGTGCAACCTTCACTCGTCTTTGTTTTCTGATACTCCTACACATAAAACAACATAATTTAGCTCCAATGTCGCACAATTAACCACTAAACTAACAACATATAAGACGAGTAATGTACTAAAAATATAGCGTTACGACTAAACATCAAGTTCACACTAGGCAAGATAGTCATTCTAATTAATCTCCTAATATTTACGAACAGTCATTTAATTATTTTTCTAATATCTAGGAATAATAATTTAATTTTACTAGAAATATTTTCTTATTTAAATTGTATAAGAACTCTTAATATTTAGGACTTTAAATGTAATAAAGTTTTACCTTATTAAAATTATTTCCTCAGTGAAATTAACATACTTTTCATATTGAGATAATATGAATTATATTTTTTGATTGGAGTGGAACTCAATTGAGGGACAAAGAGTAGTTTTATTATTTAAAATTTTAAATTAAAAGATACAAACTCCATTTAGATATGTATTATATTTTGAATTTAGTTTTGAATTAAAGAATTAGTTTTGAAAACTTAAAAAAAGAATTTCTTGGTTTTAAATTTTTGTTGTCTTATATACTTCATTTGTATTCTGATCCATGATTATCTTTATTTATTAATATAACAATGAAACTCGTGATAAATATCAGTATTAATAGTAAGATTTTCATGATAAAGCCATCCAAATAATAAAATAGATCATATTTCAGCAAAAGTATTTGTGAATTAAGAGAGATAATATCCAATCAATTGAATTCAAGTACCATCACTAAATATTATCAATGAAAGTTGAATTCAAGTACCATCACTAAATATTATTACATACGGCGAAAATCGGGTCTACCCGATTTCGGTCTTTAATGAAAAAAAGTGATATCACGTCGAGAGGCCAGGACGCCGAACTCAGGGTCAAGGCTCCTTTCCAATATCGAGGTCGAGGTCGATATCATTCGCCGAGGTCGGAAGAAGGCATACTTCGAGATAATACCGTTATGATTTAGTAATAGAAAGAGAGAGATTCCTGCAACGGCCCGAAGATCACGGCATAAATTCCGGAATGGATTAGTCCATGGCGGTTAGACAATTGTCCAATATGATTCCCTACTATAATTAGAAGTATACTTTATTTAGGACCCCCTATTTATATAAAGGGGACCACATTCATTTGTAATACACTATTCATTGACAAGAGAATATACATTCATCACTTTCTTACTGTTTATCAGAGCTGCCTTATAATTTACTGTTCTTACTAACCCACCTCGAGACTGTCATAGCTCGAGGTCGAGATCTGGCTTGCACACTGGTTTGACTTACTTTATTCTTCAATTTATTTATTTAGTTCCTTGTTTATCAATTGGTATTGGACCAAATCACATATCCTTAAAACCACAATATAAGTTTAATTGTTACTCTGATTTTAAAGTAAACAGTTTGGCGCTCGCTGAGGCGCTAAGGATAATAGTGATTGTTTTAGTGTTGAATCTGATAACACACGTTATTTTCACACTTGTTCTTGTCAAGAATTTTTGTTCTCAGGTTAAAACATATCAAACTCACAAAATGCACCCGTGCATGATGATGATGGTCTTGGATTTCACGGGAAAATGATAACATAATTGCTCTAGGAGTCGGGGTGCCACAGGCTAATCTTGGGGGAGTACCGTCGTCGATCCAAGCGATATCAGTTCGCACATTACTTTGAATGCGGATTTAGGCGTGGACCCAGAAAGGAGTGTGCACAGGGACGACCGATCTGGTGGCCTAGGAACATAGGGCGTAGGAGACGCGGGATTTAGTCTTCAAGTAATATTCGAGATGCTATAGGTCCAGCAGGGCACTATCGCTCAGCTTCAGAGCCAACATAGAACTCCGAGTGTGGTCGAGCCAGAAATCACTCGTCGTACCGAGCCAGTGCCGAAAAGATCGAATGGTAATGGATTAGAGACTGATCCTACAATTATGAAAATGCTCGAGGAGCTCACCAAAAGAATTGAGTCGGGTGAAAAGAAAATCGAGGATAATGACAAAAAAGTAGAAACATACAACTCCCAAGTCGATCAGATACCGGGGGCACCCCCGATCATAAAGGGTTTTGATTCAAAAAACTTCGTACAGAAGTTCCGTATGCCAAATATAACTAAATACAACGGGATCACCGATCCTAGTGAACATATCACTTTGTACACATGCGGGATAAAGGGAAATTGTAACGACCCGACTGGTCGTTTTGAGCTCTAACGCATTGTTTGGAAGTTAGAGGCCATGAGCAGCTTCACTTCAGGTATTATGACTTGTGCGCTCGGTCGGAATTGAATTCCGGAAAGTTCGGAGTTGATTTGGAAAGAGAATTCTCATTTCGGAAGCTTTAAGTTGAAAGAATTGACTAAGGTTGGATTTTTGAGTAAACAACCTCGGAATCGGGATTCGAAGGTTCCAACAGGTTTGTAGGATGATTTCATACATAGGCATATGTCCGGACTGGGTTTTGAAAAACCTAGGAACGTTTTGGCGCCTATTGTAGAAGTTAGCATTTTTGGAAGAATCTCATAAGTTAGGATTGAAGTGCATTTCATGGTTATCAATGTCCGTTTGAGATTCCGAGTCTGGGAATAACTCTGTATGGTGATTCTAGCATTGGGAGCGCAATCGGAAGTGAATTCGGAGGTCCGTAGGTCATTTTGGATTCATTTGGCTAAAGATAGAAATTTGAAGGTTTTTGAGAAGTTTGACCGGAAGTGAAATTTTTTATATCGGGGTCAGAATCCAATTCCGGAAGTTGGAGTAGGTCCGTAATGTTAAATATGAATTGTGTGCAAAATATGAGGTCAATCGGACGTGATTTGATAAGTTTCGTCATCGAATGTAGAATTTTGAAATTCTAAAGTTCATTAAGCTTGGATTGGAGGTCAATTCATGATTTTAGCATTGTTTGATATGATTTGAGGCCTCGAGCAAGTTCGTAATGTATTTTGGGACTGGTTGGTATGATTGGACGGGGTTCTGGGGGCCTTGGGTGGATTCCGAATGGTTAACGGATCAAATTTGGAGTTTAAAGAAGGGTTTCAGCAGCTGGTATCTAGTGTAACCGCACCTGCGAGGTTTAGTCGCAGGTGCGGAGCCTCAGAAGTGGCTAGGAAGGACGCAGATGCGGTTCTGGGCCAGAAGTAAAGACACCGCAGATGCGTTCATGTAGCCACAGAAGCAGGACCGCACCTGCGGTGATTGAGGCGTAGAAGCAGAAAGGGCAGCCTGGTGAGAAACCGCAAAAGCAGGTAGTGGGTCGCACCTGCGGAACCGCAGAAGCGGTCAAGTGACCGTAGGTGCGGAAATGCTGGAAGCAATGAGTTCCTTTAAATCGGGGGTTGGGTTCATTTCAACCCCATTTCTTCCATTAGAGCCGATTTTGGAGAGCTTCAAGTGGGGTTTTTCATCATCAACGGCAAGGTATCTTAAGTTAAATACATTTATTATATATGAATATTTACATGTAAATTGGTAGAAATTTGGGGGTTTGAGGAAAACCTAGAAAATTCGTATTCTTGAATTTTAACCATGATTTTGGGTATGAAATTAAGAGAAAATCATATATTTGAGTTAGCAAAGCTATGGGTAGAATTTATCTTCGAGAAATTTCGAAATCCGGGCACATGGGCCCGAAGGCATTTTGGTCAACTTTTCTAGTGGAGTTGGGAACTTATATAATTTGAATTGTTACAAGTATTAGAGTAAATTTTTATTGTTTTGCCCGTTGTTTGAAAAGTTTTGGGGCGTTGTGCATCAATTGGAGTCGTTGGAAGGGCGTGGAATGCCGGTTATGGGGAGGTGAGTTTCCTTTCTAACCTTGTAAGAGGGAATTGTCCCCATAGGTGATATAATTGGTTATGTGCTCCTATTTATGGGGGCTACGTATGAACGAAGTGACGAGAGTGCGTGCGTAGCTACTATTATGTGTAAGTCCGGGTAGTCTAGGACCCAAAAGCATGCTATACTTGGAATATCTGTAATCTTGTTGGCAGTTGAATTGCTTAAATCCTATCGAATTGGTAAATGAATTTCTACAAGTACTAAACTTTATTTTATAAAATTGTTAAAGAGAATTGGCTTTTCTTTGGATAATTGTTACCTGCTGACTTCTTGATTGACTATCTCTATGCATTTAATTTCGAAACGGGCTGAACGGTTTGGTAGATTAAATAGATGCATCTATGGTTCGCGACATTCGACCCTCTGGCAGTACACAGTTTAAATATTATTGGATCGGGCCATAAGACCTCGGCATGATTTGTGCATGCTTGTATTGCTTGCCTTGAAATTTATTGAAGTGATGTTGTTCCTTCCCGGCTTGAGAATAAATGTATAAATGACGAAAAGGAATTTGAAAATTTCCTATAAAAGAAAGAATTGTTTGCTTTCTTCATTCTACTGTATTACAATCATGTTTATAAAAATCCACGATTTAATATATTATTGATATAACATTACTGGACCACTAGTAAGTGTCGAAGTTGACCTCTCGTTTCTACTTCTTCGATATTAGATAGGATACTTACTGAGTACACGTTGTTTTCGTACTCATACTACACTTGCTGTGCATTTTGTTGCACAGGTTCAAGTATGGCTAGTGGCTTAGTGGCATGGTTGATACCGAGACTTAGGTGAGCTGCATTTATCGAGACAACTCGCAGCCAGCAGAGTCCCCTTCAGAGTATTTTACCGTGTTTTTCATTTCTGTCCACTTGTATTCCGGACACTTACTGTATTTTATTGCATTCTCTAGTAAATGCTCATGCTCTTGTGACACCAGGTTCTGAAATGATTAGGGGGTATCTTGTATTAACTTCTTAACATTCATATTTGATTTGAAACGATTATCTTTTACTGGTAAAATTGAAGGAAAAATCATAGGTTTCAAAATTATTTAAACAAGAATTTAATTAAGTATTTTGGTTGGCTTGCCTGACAGCAGTGTCCAGCGCCATCACAACCCTTAGTGAAATTTGGGTCGTGATAGAAATGACTTAGAAGACGATAAGATCAAGTCCGTTTTGTTGAAAACGTTTGGGGAAACTCTATCAAAGGGAGCAATGATTTGGTATCACAACTTACCACCGAATTCCATCGACTCATTTGCCATGTTAGCAGATTATTTTGTGAGGGCACACATCGGGGCCATAAAGGTTGCAACAAGAAAATCATACGTTTTCAAGATAAGACAAAGGGATAAAGAAATGTTGAGGGAGTTCGTATCTTGATTCCAAATGGAACGCATGGAGTTACCACCGGTCATAGATAAATGGGCCGTTCAAGCTTTCACCCAGGGGTTTAACGAGCGGAGTTCGATAGCATCATGATAGTTGAAGCAAAATTTGGTTGAATATCCAGCTGTAACTTGGGCAGATGTGCACAACCGATATCAATTGAAGATCAAGGTCGAGGACGACCAATTAGGAGCCCCTTTCAGATTCAGTACATCCAAACATTTTGGCAGTTAAAGTCTCAAGGGACATCGACAGGGAGACAAGGTCGAACAGAGAATGATATTAGCCATATATTGTAGATCGAAGAAACAGTGGCTCGGGCCACAATACCTCTCGGAATGATCAAAGAAACGATCGAGGACAAAATTATCGGTGACATATGAGAAAACGTGGTTTTGATAAGCACGCCAATCCCGTAGAGGCGCCTCAATTATAGGAATATAACTTTAGCACCGATGCATCAGGAATTGTCTCGACAATCGGAAGGATCAAAGATACTAGGTGTCCAAGACCTATACAAACTGATCCTTCCCAAAAAACCTAAATTTGATGTGCAAGTATCATGACACGCATGGTCACAAGATCGAGGATTGCAGGAAATTAAGAGAGGAGGTAGTCTGTCTATTCAACGAGGGCCACTTTTGAGAGTTCCTTAGTTATCGAGCCAAGAATCATTTCAGAGACAGAGACGTCAATAAGAAAAATGAACAGAAGGAACCGCATCATGTCATTCATATGATTGTCGGTGGGGCCGATATTCCACAAGGGCCCGTATTTAAACGCACAAAGGTATCTATTACTAGGGAGAAGCGGACCCGAGATTATGTGCCCGACGGCACCTTAACATTCAACGATGAAGAAGTAGAAGGCTTTCTTAACCACACAATGACGCTATGGTAATTTCTATCTTATAAAATAAAGTTCAAGTTAAGCGTGTTTTAGTGGATCTAGGTAGTTCGGCGAATATCATCCAATCGAGGGTCGTAGAGCAACTCAGCCTACAAGATCAAATTGTGCCCACAGCCCGGGTCTTAAATGGCTTCAACATGGCCAGTGAAACAACTAAAGGTGAGATTACTCTGCTAGTGAACATGTCCAGAACCATTCAAGATACCAAGTTCCACGTAATCGTGGGCGACATGAGGTATAATGCCCTCACGGGAGGCCTTGGATACATAACACGAGGGAAGTTCCTTCGACTCTTCACCAAATGATGAAATTCCCGATGTCGGACGGCATGAAAATAGTGTACGGGGAGCAGCATGCTGCAAAGGAAATGCTTGCAGTTGACAAGGTAATACCGGTATCAATATTATCAACCTCGGAAAGGTCGATCATCAAAGGTAAACATGAAACCAAATAGCAATCACGGCCACCAGCCTTGACCGAAGCGGGAAAGCCGGAGATAAAATAAGAAGACAAGGATTTTATGACCCCTCGAACCTTTATTGTACCTGAAGACTCCGACGGCACCAAATCAACAGTCGAGGAGTAGGAACATGTCATATTGATCGAGTACCTGCCCGAGCGAAAGGTATACTTAGCAACGGGGTTAACCCCTGAACACGGGAAAAAGCTTATTCAATTTCTTATCAATAACATGGATTGTTTTGCTTGGTCCCATTAAGGCATTACATGGATCTCATCGGAGGTAACAATGCATCAGTTAAGCCTTGACCCCAGGTTCAAACCGATGAAACAAAAGAGAAGGCCCCAGTCCGAGGTAAAGCATGCATTCATAAAGGACGAGGTAACTAAACTTCTCAAAATAGGGTCCATTCGCGAGGTAAAATACCCTGAATGGTTAGCCCAATGTAGTCGTAGCCCCTAAAAAGGGAACAAACTTAGAATATGTGTAGATTACAAGGATTTGAACAAGGCATGCCCTAAAGACTTTTTTCCATTGCCTAACATCGATCGCATGATTGATGCCACGGCTGGCCACGAGACACTTACCTTTCGCGATGCCTATTCTGGGTACAATCAAATTCGAATAAACCCGAAAGACCAGGAGAAGACCTCATTTATCACCAAGTATGAAGATATTGTTACAATGTAATGCCCTTGGGGATAAACAATTTAGGAGCTTCTTACCAACGCCTAGTAAATAAGATGTTCCAAGAATAACTAGGTAAGTTAATGGAAGTTTATATTGATGACATGCTTGTTAAGTCCCTGAGCATAGAGGACCATTTGGCTCATTTGCAAGAAAACGTTCGAGATTTTGAGGAAATATAACATGAAACTCAACCCCAAGAAATGTGCTTTCGGGGTCGACTCGAGCAAGTTCCTAGGATTTATGGTGTCAAATCGGGGGATCGAGATCAACCCCGATAAAATCAAGGCCATCAAAGACATCATCGTCGTGGACAGCGTAAAAGCCGTGCAGAGGCTAACTGGGCGGATAGCTGCTTTTGGATGATTTATCTCGAGGTCATCGGATCGAAGCCACAGATATTTCTCTTTACTCAAGAAGAAAAATGATTTCACCTGGACCCTGGAGAGTCAACAAGTATTAGAGGAATTAAAACGATACCTATCGAGCCAACCATTGCTTCATATCCCGAAGGTAGATGAGAAACTCTACTTATACTTGGTGGTGATAGAAATCGCGATAAGTGGTGTCTTAGTTCGAGAAGACCAAGGTACGCAATTTCCCGTTTACTATGTATGTTGAACCATAGGGGAAGCAGAAACTAGATATCCGCACTTTCACTGATAAGCGCTTCTAGAAAGTTGAAACCAAACTTTCAATGTCACCCCATATGTGTGTTAACCACTTACCCACTTAGTAGTGAAATGAAACAGATGGGGGCACAAGGTGCCATGTGTGCGGAAGGTTCGGAAGTTAAGATTTTGATAGGCGAGCTTGGTTTTGACCGTATACAGATAGTCCCCTCATTTCTCGGAGAGAAGATGATGAGAAATGATATGAACTTCTGAATCCCGTCTTGATGGGCCATGACGTAAGCGACGAACGGTCACTGAGACACCCGACTATGATGCAAGCGATAAATGGATACTAAAACGTCCCGTCGGTCCAGTTACCAAAGCATTAAATGCCTGTCAGCTGCTAGTCGGCCACTAGGGGTTCTGAACAGTCACTAACAAGCTATAAGTACCCTAACTTCCCTTTATTCAAACTTTACGTTCAAAGCTCCTCCTATTCTTGTTTTTTTAAAAATCCCCTTGCTTTGCAACTCTTGCACCAAAATTTCTTGAACTTTTAGAAAATCGCATACCATCCCAATTCCCTTTTCTTCTATTCTACAATGGAGAAAACTTCTAAGACTGTACCGCAAAAGGAGTATCGCCTCTTCATCACGATCCGCCGGCAATAGGTTGTAGTAGAACCTCACACTGAGGAATTCGTTCCAACAGGGTGACCTATTGTTACAGATTTTAAGGTTGAAAAGATATCCTCGGTATTGGATTGATGTGAGCCTCTCTCGAGATACATATACACAATTACCGATGATCTCCTCACCAAGGTTAAAGAAGATTACAACTGGGTCAATAAGCATGTGGTGGTACCTTCGCCCTAGGAATCGATCACTACCCATGTGGAGGGTTTTCTAGGTATTTATACTTACCCCTTTATGTTGGGTCCCTTAGACCTATCATCATTGCCTTCTGCAAGAGGTACGATGTGACTCTTGGCCAGATCCACCCTTCCTTCTAGAGAATAGTAATTCTCCTCCAATTCTTCGTAAGCAAAATCAAGGGATGTCCATTTACCCTCGATCACCTTATGCACCTCTATTGTCCCCGACTCTATTGGGGGGAGGGCTGATCAAGCTTGCTCATCGAGCCAGTAGGGGCCCATTCCCGAGGATAGACGAGGCTTGGGATCGTAGTTGGATGGGATGATTTATTCAAATAAAGACTTCGGACCTGATCCCTGCCGAATACATGCTATTTCCTAATAAATGGAACATGAAACATAAGTGGTACTTTGCCTTGAAGATTCAATATTTGTTATTTTCCCTCTTATCTCCTTCCTTATCGATGTTTTTGGCATTGCATTTGTGGCCTAGATGCCGGACGTAGTTCCTGAACTCAAGGAATGGGTCGAGGGCCTTGTGTCACAGAGACCACATTCCGAGCATGCTTGGAGGAATTATCGAAGGGTCGATGAGAGGATCACAATCATTTTGCGGTCGAATTCTTATCTATTTTCTCTTGTAGGTCTCTCCAAGGACATTGCTATGAGGCCTCCATCCGGTGATGATGATGTGCTCTCGAGTCCCCTGCTCTAAAGCAGGGTGATAAAAAGAAGAGAAAAAGGGCTCTGAGCTCCACGAACTCGGAAAAGAAAAAACCGAAGAAGAGGTCATGTAAGCCCAAGGGAAGCACTGACGCTCTAACCTCAGACTTAATCTATCGGCTAACAGTCAACTCTGAAGAAGAAGAAGAAGAGAAATCCAAGCTGGTGGCCCATGTACGGTCAGGTGTTGTGATACAAGGGCCATGCGAACCGCAAGAGGTTGATGAGGGAGTTTTGGCCGAATCTCCCGAACCAGAAGGGTTTGAAGCCACTCTGCCCTAAGCTATGGGGGTCGAGAGAGAGACCAGGGGCGACGCTTCTCGAGAAGAGGATGTTCCCCGAGAGACGAGCTTGGGGCGATCGATATTACCGGCTTCACTCAGATTTTAGATGCCATGATTCTCGAGGCCGGTATGTTAGAAAGTTGTTCTTACGAGGGCCTCAGGGGGCGACTGATATCCACGACTTCTTGGATGGATTAGAGTCTACTGCTTTGGAAGATGGAACCGGGCTTGGTGACTTGCCGGTGCCTAGGAAAGTACCATCATCGGGTGCCACTAGGTCTTTATCGAGCCCAAAACTGGTGGATTGATTCTCGGCCCTAGTGTTAACCCTAACCGCAAGTTGTCGATAATTTTTTCTATCTCGGATGATGACCGGGTTTTCTTTGCCCCCGTGGGGTTTGCTAGGTACCTCAGGTGATTGGTGACCGAGGAGGAGCAGGTCGTGATGGACGCGGTGGAAGCGCCTTGCCTATTCGATGAGGCCCAACATGCTTTGAATCGGGTAACTTCGAGTGTCACTTTATTACTTAAATTAAATTTGAAGTTGTAAATAATCCTAACACCTTTCTTAGTGCCTACAGGCCTTGATATTGTGTCATGAGGCTTTCCTCCGAATCAGGGAGGAGTTAACCTAGCACGAGGTTGATGTTTGAGAGCTCACCGAGAAGAGGAATACTTACAAGCTTTTGAGTGAGAAGCTATAGGCCGAGTTAGAAGTGGCTCGGAGTGAGCATGCCGAGATGGCCGAGCAGGTATTTCGAGTGTTTCACGATAGTGAAGACGAATTGGAAATAATGATTAATGATCCAATCCTGCAGGTCCAACAGATGCTTGAATAGATCGGGCAGCTTCAGACTCAGATAGATACGATTCAAGCTGAGGCTGATGAGTTAAAGAAAAATATGGACATCTTAGCCTCGAAAAAGGAAGCTGTCCAAGCACGATTGGAGTCGGCCGAGACTCAACTCCGAGATACAAAAGAGAAGGCCTCGGTGCAGGTCAAAAAAATCGAGGAGCTTCAATCCAAATTGGACTTGACTATTTCTGATAAGGCAAACTTGGCCAATGAACTCAAGGCCGCCAACTCTGAGGTGGCTGTGGACAATACCAAAGCCGATGCTAAAGTGGACCAATTCAACGTTGACATCGAGGCCATCCAGGCGCAGGCTAAGAGCATGGTGGATCAAGCAAGATGGCAAGCTAGTCCATGCTTAGGACTTTGATATACTGGCTGAAATCGAGAATGCCAAAGTAGAAGAATATAGAGCCCGGAAGCTAGCCTTTCCCGAGGAAGATTCTAAGAGATTAAGAGAGTCTGAAGGCGGGGAAGATCCCGAGGAAGGAAATGCTGCCTCCAATGAAGTCCAGGCCGCTTTGGCCTTTATATATTTTTATCTTTTGCTTTTCTTCATTTTTTTGGGCCGTTTTTGGCGAATCTTGGAAGGATTTTCAAGGAATTGATTAGGGTAAGTGATTCTAACTCGGATTTAGTTAATATATATGAATCTATCATTATTTTTATCATTAATTAGTATTTTGGGTTGGATAAATTGGGAAAAATTGTAGAAACTTCATAGGCTTTAATTTGAGAATTTGAAGGTTGAGTTGTGATCGGAATTGAGTGATTTTGGTATGGTTGGACTCATGGTTTAGTTCAGATTTTTTTAATTTTGTCTAATTTTGAGACGTGGGCCCGGGGTTGACTTTTTTTTAGTTAACTTTTGACGTTTGGTTAAGAACTTAGCTTTATCATGTGGAATTGATTCCTATATCTTGTGTTGATTATATCGAGTTATTTGTGGCTAGATTTGAGGTGTTCATAGGCCGATTCACGAGGCAAGGGCTTATTGGAGTAGAGATTTGCACGGTTTGAGGTAAGTAACATTTCTAAACTTTGTTTCGAGGGTATGAATACATGAATTATGTGTTATGTGGTTGGAGTTGAGGTGACACACATACTAGGTGACGGGTGTGTGGGCATGCACCATATGAATTATGACTCGGTCGATTCCATGGAACTATGTAGTTATATAATTTTGTTATTTTCCACATATTCTCCATGTGTTAGATAAATTGAGTTGTAATTCATGTTAGAAATTATGCTTAGGCTATATGCTGGTATTGTTGGAACCCACAGAGGTCATGTTGTTGTTGAATGAATTACTTGCTTAATTTACAATTATGTACTCAGTCACATCTATCATTTGCATGTCATATCTTAGTCTCTGCTGCCATATATTGATACATCATATCATTATTGTTTGGGTTGATTTTCATGATATTTGTGAGCTCGAGAGACTGGAGGGATTAATGACTGAGTGAGGCCAAGGGCCTGACTGTGAGTGATATTTATGGGATCGGGTTGCACGCCGCAACGGGCTTTATTGATTCATGCCATAATTGGCTTATTTTAGCGCTTGGGAAGGATTCGCCCCTCTAGAGTCTGACTTAACAATAGTGAGCGCAGGTACCTACTGGGTGCGAGTACCGAGCAATTGGGAGGACTGAGTGACTGGAAGGACTGTGTGAATTGATACTCCAAGAGTATGCATATGATTTATTTCCTAAGTTGCATTACAGTTGGCATGCATAATTGATTTGTAGATATAGCGATGTATCATTTCTCTTTTCAGTCACACTGGGGATATTTATCCATATTGAACTTAAAATGTTAAACTTGAAAGCATGTCTATATTTTTGTGCTGTTAGATTATGTATTTGGACTGTACCTGTTAAGATCGTCACTGCTTTCAGCCCAAGGTTAGTCTTGTTACTTATTGAGTACATTGGGTCAGTTATACTCATATTACCTCTGCACTTTGTGTACATATCCAGGTACTTCCGATACGGCGGCTGCTAGCTTTGGAGCTTTTTCTGTTGGAGACTGTCGAGGTAGCTGCCTTGGCGTCTGCAGACCTTGACTCTCTCTCTTTTTAGTTATTTTTACTGTTCTATATTTCTAGACGGTGTTTTTAAAAGTCATTTTATGTTGTCATTTAGACACTCGGATTTGGGGGATTTTTTATTGAGTCGCGGTATTTTCTTATCAGTTATGTAACAACCCGACCGGTTGTTTTGAGCATTTGCACATTGCTCGCCCGCTCTTGGGCATGATTAGCCCCGTATGAGGTACTATGACTTATGTAAATTGTCTGTTTTGGTTTTCAAGTTAATTGGAATAGATATGGAAGAATGATTCTCAGCTTGAAGCTTTAAATTTGAAAGGTTTGACCAAGTTTTGACTTTTTAGTATTCAATCTCGGATTTTGATTTTTATGATTTAGATAGCTCCATTAGGTGATTTTGGTCTTGGGATCGCATCCAAAATATTATTTGGAGGTCTGTGGTTGAATAGGGCTTGAATTGGCGAAATTAGAAATTTGGCGTTTCCTAGTCGACAGTGGAAATTTTGATGTCGGGGTCGGAATGGAATTCTGGAAATTGGAGTAGGCCCGTAGTGTTAATTTTGATGTGTGTGCAAAGTTTCAGGTTATTCGGATGAGGTTTGATAGGTTTTGGCATCGTTTGCGAAATTCGGAAATTTGGAGATCCTTAGGATTGAATCCAAGGGTGATTGGGTGTTTTGATGTTGTTTCGAGTGTCCCGAAGGTTGGAAAAAGTTTAAATGGTTATATGTGACTTGTTGGCATGTATGATTGAGGTCCCGAGGGCCTCAGGATAGATTTGGGGTGGTTGACAGAAAGTTTGGCTTTGAGTTGATGCTGATGATTTTGCTGCTTCTGTCATTTCTGCACCAGTGGATTGGGGACCACAGGTGCGAGGCCGCATATGTGAGCTCAGAGCCGCAGATGCGGACACTATGGAGTTTGGTCCATTCCGCAGAAGCGGAAGATGAGTCGCAGGCACGCACCGCAGGTGCGATGGTTTGACCGCATATGCGGAAAGTGGTTCATTAAGTGGGTTCCACACCTGCGAGGGAAATTCCGCAGGTGCGGTGCCGTAGAAGCGGGTATTGGACCACAGGTGCGGGTTTTGCTAGACAAAAAACCCCAGCTCGAGGTTTGTTCTTTATTTTTCGATTTTGGGCTTAAGGAGCTCGGGAGAGAGGGGATTTTTCAGGGGATTTGAAGGAGCAACATTAGGGTAAGTAATTCAAACCTATAATGGTTTAAATTTCATGAATGTATGATCTTATTCGTCATCTAATTGAGAAGTTGGACTAGAAATTTGGGAATTTAGGGCTTGAAATTGGAGAGTGAATTTTTAGAATTTGAGTGACCAAATGAGGTCGGATTTTGGTAAATTTGGAATGTATGGACTCGTGAGAGGATAAGGATTCTGGTTTTATGATTTTTGTTGGATTCTGAGACGTGGGCTCAAGGGTCGGGTTTTGCCAATTTTGGGATTTTGAGTTAATTTGATAATTTTTGCATGAGCTTCGTTCCTTTAGCGTGTATTAATGATGTAATACTGATTTTGGTTAGATTTGGAGCATTTGGAGGCCGAGTCGAGAGGCAAGGGCATCGCGGGTTAGAGTTTTGTCTTGTTTGAGGTAAGTAGTGACTGTAAATCTTGTCCTGAGGGTTTGAAACCCCAAATTTTACATCGTTTCACTACTTTGAGGTGATGCACGCGCTAGATGACGAGCATAGGGGCGTGCACCGTTGGGGATTGTGACTTGGCCCACCCCGTACGACTATTAAGTCGCCTATTTGACTGAAAACTATTTGATACTGTTGTGCTTTGGAAAGTATTACTATGTTTTGGGCTGAATGCCATATTTGGGCTGAATGGCAAGCTGTTTGGACCCTTAGGGCTTTTTACTACTATTCCTCACTGTTTTAATTTAATATTTATACTCAGTCATGCTGTGTTTTACTGATTTCATAATTCAGCCTTATTTACTCCATTTTGATACTATAAACTATATTTTGGGCTAAGCACCCTGTTTTACTGTTAGCCCGAGTGGCTTGAGAGGTTTCTGATTGAGTGAGGCTGAGGGCCTGTGTTGTGAGGATATCATGGGATCGGGTTGTGTGCTGCAGCAGCATGTTGTACTGATTTGAGATATATGAGAGGCTGTGGGCCTGATTTGTTATGCCACGAGATGGCTTGTTTTAGCGCTTGGGCTGTAGGAGCCTCTCCAGAGTCTGTACACCCCCAGTGAGTGCGGTTACCCTGAGTGAGTGACATGATGTTGCCCGAGGGGATGATTACGAGTGATTGTGAGGTAGCCCGAGGGGCTGGTTCTGATTGATGTCATGACCGAGGGGCAATTTATGATACATCTCTTATCGAGGGGTTATTTACGACTTTCACCATTTTTATTTAAACTTCATTGAATCTCTATTGAAACTGTTAGAAATACATTTTTCAAAGGATTTTTACTAAAATTGGATTTTAACGAGATGACTTGATTTATATACTGTTTTGGAAACATCCTGTACTTACTGTGGTGGTATGACATGGATTATGTGATTTCTTACTGCTCAGTCTTTATTTACTTTTATTACATACTGAGTTGGCATACTCACATTACTCCCTGCACCTTGTGTGCAGATTCCGGTATTTCTGAACCCGTAGTGGGTGTTGATTGCTCAGTGGCAGGTCCATCGGAGTTAGCAAGGTAGCTGCCTAGCGTTCGCAGGCTTGCTCTTCTCCCTCTCATCTTCCTTAGACTGTTTTAGTATTTTCCAGACTGTGGTAGTCTTCGTTGTATTCAGACCTTAGTAGATGCTTGTAGTTGTGACACCCTGATGGTGGGCTTGTTTCCGCACTCGTTATTTAGACTCATGTTATGGGATTTTATTTGATTAATAGCTTAAAATGTTACTTTTATGAAATATTGGTTTGATTTGAGATTGTGTCAGCTAGCCTAGTTTCACGATAGGCGCCATCATGACCGGGTCGGTTTTGGGGTCGTGACAAGTTGGTATCAGAGCCTAGGTTATATAGGTCTCACGAGTAATGGGCAGGTTTAGTAGAGTCTCGCGAATCGGTACGGAGACGTCTGTACTTATCCTCGAGATGTTGTAGAACCTTTAGGAAATCCCATATTCTTGAATTCTTATCGTGCGTCATTGATTTAGCCTTAAATGTAACTCTTGAAATTCTTTCTATGCGTTCGTATGCGCGTATGAGCGCTCGATATCAGTAGTGCATTGACAACTTGTGATTCCCTGATCGAGGGGCGAGATGTGATTTCTGTGTGTTGATGTTGGGCTAGTCTGGAGGACTTGAGGCCAGGCTTTTCCTGTAGCTTGAGCACTAAGGTGTTGATTGTGTGAGCACGTGCTTTTGGAATTATATGTTCGATATCATCCCTATTAGTGGAAGTGATGACTGGATGGCTACGTGATGAGTATGATATGACTGCGAGATGTGTTCATTTGATTTGAATGTGACGGGAAGGGTCTGTTTGAGGGTAGAAAGAACTATCTGGTGCTTGATCTACATTGTGATTTAATGTATAGAACCGAGTTGTGGGTGTGTTAAAGGATCTTTTCATGTTGTCTAGTTGGGGAGTGAAGCAGATTTCATGTTGTGATATGAGTTCAGATTGTGGAAGATTAAGTGATTGCGTGATGTTTACGACGGTGGAAAGGTATGAAGAGATATTTGTTTGAGGCAAAGCAGGTGAGTTATCTCATGCGGGGTGTTCTAAGGTTTACGTGATCCCTATGTTGTTTGTTGGGAGCCCTCTTTTACTAGTGAAATATGTGTGTTGCAATTTGAGTTTAGATCGCTTATGAGAGTGGGCATGGTTGTTATAAGGGTGAATGCGAGATTGCAGATGATTTAAAGTACTAGATTATTGTGTTGCACGAGCTTATAAAGGATTTAGTTTAATCCCCATATAGTATTATGGCAGTAATAGAGTATGTGCATTGCGAGTTTTGTGTGTTTTGACCTATGTCTTTGAGCCAAGTGGTGGAGTTTGCTATTGATAAGTTGATTGCGCGGCTAAGTGTCGTATTAGTTTCAATTTGTGGTATACCAGCAAATCAGTTGTGGCTTACGGAGGTTGAGATCGAGGATAACTCGAGTAAAGAAATTTTTTAAATAAGGGTTATGTTATGCTTTATGGGTATATGAGAAATGTTGGATGGATTAGTTGTTGTTATAAAGGATGTAACGGGTATAGAGTAGGAGATCACTCGGCTTCTTAGAAGGATGGGTTACTTCCATAGGTGTTGCTGTTCTAATGGGGCACAAGTCATTTGGTTTGTTTGATCAGTTTAATGGAAACCTGAGTAGAGTAGATGACTCCCGAGAATGGTTTTAATGGATTCAAGACTTACATGTAATAATCAGAGATCTTCAAGATGTGTATTTGGCTAGAAACTGAGGTTTACATTGGAGGGTGTTGAGACTTGTGACATTTCTATATCATTATGGATTCTACATATCAGTATCAAGAAGGCAAAGGTAATGGCTTTAGATTCACAGGAAGTCTCTTCAGGGTAAGTATTTTGAATATGGTGCATTTGAGGATATTGAAGAGAGTATTCAGCGGCTTATGACCCTTAGACAATGTATTTTTATGCTTGGGTCTCGTATGATGAGTCTGTGTTGACGATTGCAGTATTATGGCGAGGAAAATATCAATTTGAAGGTAATTCAGAAGGAACTTGGATAAATAGGGCAGCTTGGTAGTAGGTTGGATCCGTATGGTAAGGGATATGATTAGTTCTTTGGGTGCTTATGAGGTAATGAGTTTATACAGGTATTTCGTGGCAATGCTCTTGGGTTTTTTGCTGCGAAGCTTGGATGAGTTAGAAGGATTCAGTCCTGACGGTTTGGTTTCGTGCGAATGAGATTTGGAGAGTTCTTGACGGTTTTCTAACACGGTTAGAGATGTATATTTTCTACTCGCGTGAGGAGCATGTGATGTATAGTGATTTTCATCCTAGATGGGATCAAATGGAAAGTTCTGGGCTAGTTAAGTACGTAGTTGCTTGTGGCTCAAAATGGATATGAAGTTCTCATGTTTATAATAGGATGGAGTGGTATATACGGTATGTTGTGTAGGGTTGAGATTTGCATGTATAAGGTCATGGTTCAGTTATGGAAGGAAGGTCATAAATTCTTAGGCAGCATGGACAGCTTCAGATGACAAGGTAAATGAAATTACTAATTGGTGTGGCTTGATGAGAGTTTACATTTCAGAAAGGGCAATGTGTTTGAGTTAAGGATACGTCCTTAGTATTGCGTCACTCTCTTATTTGATTGACTGTTGATATTTGAGTTTGCTTGGTGGCGCAGAAGAATTATATGAGTATCCCTCATGGAATATCGAGTATCAGAGGTGCATTAAATGTACGGGCATTGGAGTTGGGATTGGATATGGTAATTCGTGTGCTTTATGGATTTAGAGACTGGGAGTTCTCATAAACACATAATGTCGTGGTTGTTGACCGTGTATATCGGTCTTGTGTGGTGACTATTGGGGGTTTGGAGACCCTAGTGGATCTTTTGTTGCTTAGTATTGTGGATTTTGATGTGATATTGGGTATGGATTGGTTGTTTCCATGTCATGCTATTCTGGACTGTTAAACTAAGATGGTGACGTTGGCTATGCCGGGGATGCCACAGATTGAGTGGCGAGGTTCGATGGATTATATTTCCAGTAGAGTGATTTCATACTTGAAGACCCATCGGATGGTTGGGAAGGGTTGTCTTTCTTAGTTGGCCTTCGTAAGGAATGTTAGAGTAGAGGCTCCAACCATTGATTCAGTTCCGGTGGTGAGGGATTTTCCGGATGTGTTTCCTGCAGACCTGTCGGGCATGCCGCCAGACTGGGTTATTGATTTCAGTATTGATTTGGTGATCGGGAACTCAGCTACTTCTATTCCACCATACTGTATAACACCAACGGAGTTAAAGGAGTTGAAGGAGCCGCTTCAAGAACTCCTTGATAAGGGGTTCATTGGTAGGCCAACATGGATGTGTGTTCTGCATCGAGTCGGCCTTGTTGACTCCGAATTGCTATTGTTGAGGGATGTGTCGTTCGATTATTATTGAGCTTATTAGTGTTCTGGGGTGATCTATGAGTTACCTTTCCGTGTTGCGAGAAGTTATAAATTGTTGGTTATCTGCACATATGGTGCGGTTCTATTGGGGTCTCATCGCGGAATTCGAGCGGGAAGAGTGTTGGGTATTGCTCGGTGGATGGGTATTGGTTATGTTCATTCGGAGTTGTGTGGTATTATGTTATTTGATTCTCTGTGGTTATGGTAATGCACTCTAGGTCCTTCATGTTGAATTCTGAATGGTTGTGGATTTTGAGCAGGGTGGCTCGAGGTATATAATGTAGACCAATATTTGGATGGGGTCACGAGTTGTAGCGGAGTTATGTGGAGGTGTGATCCTTTGGGTTAGATTCATGTGTTTTGGTTCTATGATGTGTGATGGGTTGTCAGTGGTACTGGTGATACTTGCGGTACAACTCTCTCATTTGAGTCATTTTTCCCATGATTTGAGTATATTTGGACTATTGGGTATTGGTGTGCGGGTCGCACGGGTTGTGACTTTAGATTGTATTGATGTGTCATGTCACTAGAGTAGTCGTGTTGGATGAGATGAGATCACTGAGATTTGGAATGAATACTATCAGATTCAATTCCAGCATGTTGAGAAGATAATATCGAGATTCTAATTAGAAATTTACTATGGTCCTTGCCAAAGGAGAGGGAGCTTCATGAATGGTTGATCTGAGGAATGGTTACGACTTTCTACGTGTTTCATTCATCATTGGCAGTATATGAAAGTGTTGGAATGAGACTTTATTTGATAAGAGGTTTTTTATCGGTATTCAGTCATTTTGAGCAGCTGCTGTAATTAGAAGTTATCGCTACGAGTGTTTGAGTCATGTGGTATATCATATAATTACATTTAGGGTTACAGATATGGTTTGTTACAACTTGTTCGGACTTATTCAGAGTATAGATGTGAGGTTCTGATCTTATAGATAATTTCAGAAGTGGAAATTTGTTTCTAAGGTTCATGGGCTTGGTTGGATTGCGAGATTTCAGTCATGTTGCGTTATTGGACATATATGGGATAGGGTGACGTGGTATCACCCACGGGTATGTGCATGGTAAAGTTATACAGCGATTTGTTGGCTTTTGGAACAACTCTGCGCACGTTCTAGGACGAACATATGTTTAAGTGGGGGAGGATGTAACGACCCAACCGGTCGTTTTGAGAATTTGTACTTCGCTCGCCAGTTCTCGGGCATGACTAGCCCCGTATGAAGTATTATGACTTATCTAAATCATCAGTTTTGATTTTCAGGTCAATCGGAATAGATATAGAAGAATGATTCTCAGCTTGAAGCTTTAAATTTGAAAGGTTTGATCATGTTTTGACTTTTTAGTATCCGATCTCGGATTTTTATTTTTATGATTTGGTTAGCTCTGTTATGTGATTTTGGTTTTATGAGCGCATCCGGAATGTGATTTGGAGGTCCTTGGTAGAATAGGGCTTGAATTGGCGAAATTGGAAATTTGGTGTTTCCCGGTCGGCAGTGGAAATTTTGATGTTATGGTCGGAATGGAATTCTGAAAATTAAAGTAGGTCCGTAGTGTCAATTGTGATGTGTGTGCAAAATTTCAAGCCATTCGGATGAGGTTTGATAGGTTTTGGCATCGTTTGCGGAATTTAAAAGTTTGGAAATCCTTAGGCTTGAATTCGAGGGTAATTGGGTGCTTTGATGTTGTTATGAGTGTACCGACTATTGAAATAAGTTTGAATGGTGATATGTGACTTGTTGGCATGTTTGGTTGAGGTCCTGAGGGCCTCGCGATGGATTTGGGGTTGTTGACGGAAAGTTTGGCTTTGAGTTGATGCTGCTGATTTTGCTACGTCTGTCATTTCTGCACTTGCGGATTGAGGACCGCAGGTGCGAGGCCGCATGTGTGAGCTCAGAGACACAGATGCGGACGCTATGGAGTTTGGTCCATTTTGCAAAAGCGGAAGATGAGTCGTAGGTGGCTACCGCATGTGCGATGGTTTGACCGCAAATGCGAAGATTGGTTCATTAAGTGGGTTCCGCACCAGCGAGGGAAATTCCGTAGGTGCGGTACCGCAGAAGTGGGCATTGGACCGCAGGTGCAGTTTTTGCTGGACAAAAAACCCCAGCTCGAGGTTTGTTCATCATTTTCCGATTTTGGGCTTAAGGAACGTGGGAGAGAGGCGATTTTTCATGGGATTTGAAGGAGCAACGTTGGAGTAAGTGATTCTAACCTATAATGGAATTTCATGAATCTATGATCTTATTCATCATCTAATTGAGAAGTTGGACTAGAAATTTGGGAATTTAGGGCTTGAAATTGGAGAGTGGATTTTGAGAATTTGACTGACCAAATGAGGTCGAATTTTGGTAAATTTGTTATGTATGGACTAGTGAGAGGATAAGGATTCTGGTTTTATGATTTTTGTTGGATTCCGAGATGTGGGCTCGGGGTCGGGTCTGGCCAAGTTCAAGATTTTTGAGTTAATTGGATAATTTTTGCATGGGCTTCGTTCCTTTAGCGTGTATTATTGATGTGATACTGATATTGGTTAGATTTGGAGTATTTGAAGGCCAAGTCGAGAGGCAAGGGCATCGCGGGTTAGAGTTTTGTCCGGTTTGAGGTAAGTAATGACTTTAAATCTTGTCCTGAGGGTATGAAACCCCGAATTTCACATCGTTTCACTACTTTGAGGTGACACACATGCTAGATGATGAGCGTGGGGGCGTGCACCATTGGGGATTGTGACTTGGTCCATCCCGTACGACTATTAAGTCGCATATTTGACTGAAAACTATTTGATACTATTGTGCTTAGGAAAGTATTACTATGTTTTGGGCTGAATGCCATATTTGGGCCTCGTGCCAAGCTGTTTGAACTCTTATGGGCTTTTTACTACTATTCCTTACTGTTTTGATTTAATATCTGTACTTAGTCATGCTGTGTTTTACTGATTTCATAATTCAGCTTTATTTACTCCGTTTTAATAAAATAAATGATATTTTGGGCTAAGCACCCTATTTTACTATTAGCCCGAGTGGCTTGAGAGGTTTCTGACTGAGTGAGGCCGATGACATGTGTTGTGAAGATATTATGGGATAGGGATGCGTGCCGCAGCATGTTGTACTGATTTGAGATATATGAGAGGTCGAGGGCCTGATTTGTTATGCCACGAGATAGCTTGTTATAGTGCTCATGATGTAGGAGTCCCTCCAGGAGTCTGCACACCCCTAGTGAGCGCAGGTATATGATTGCACATGAGTTGTCCGAGTAGCACCTGAGTTGTCCGTGCGGATTTTAGCGGTTGGGCTGTAGGAGTCCCTCCGGAGTCTGTACACCCCTAGTGAGCGCGAGTACCCTGAGTGAGTGATATGATGTTGCCCGATGGGCTAATTACGAGTGATTGTGAGGTAGCCCGAGGGACTGGTTCTGATTGATGTTATGCCCGAGAGGCGGTTTATGATACATGTCTTGCCGAGGGGCTATTTACGACATTCATCATTTTTATTTTAAACTTCATTGAATCTCTGTTGAAACTGTTAGAAAGACATTTTTCAAAGGATTTTTTTACTGAAATTGGATTTTAACGAGATGACTTGATTTATATACTGTTTTGGATACATCCTATACTTACTGTGGTGTTATGACGTGGATTATGTGATTTCTTACTACTCAGTCTTTATTTAATTTTATTAATTACTGAGTTGGCATACTCACATTACTCCCTGCACCTTGTGTGCAGATTCAGGTATTTCTGAACCCGGTAGCGGGTGTTGATTACTCAGTGGCAGGTCCATCGGAGTTAGCAAGGTAGTTGCATGGCGTTCACATCTTGCTCTTCTCCCTCTCATCATCCTTAGACTGTTTTAGTATTTTTCAGACTATGGTAGTCTTTGTTGTATTCAGACCTTAGTAGATGCTCGTACTTGTGACACCGCGATGTCGGGCTTGTGTTTCCTTTCCACACTCGTTATTTAGACTCGTGTTATGGGATTTTATTTGATTAATAGCTTAAAAAGTTCCTTTTATGAAATATTGGTTTGATTTGGGATTGTGTCGGCTGTCTTAGTTTCACGATAGGCACCATCACGGTCGGGTCGGTTTTGGGGTCGTGACAAGTTATTCATGAGATTTTACTCTTAAGCTTATTATATTATGTTTTCAAATTTAAAGATGCATGGTTTATTGTAATTATCGGCTTGCCTAGTATTGCGGCGCCATCACGACGTGTGGGGTTTTGAGTCATGACATTAATTCACATATAGATAGGGTAAGAAGCTTACCACAACAGCAAGAACATATCTTTCTTCAACTAAAACCTAGGGTTTCAAGCAAATCCTTAACCCTTTTTTGATTCTTGAATATAAAATTTCACACCTTTCTTCAAGGTGTTGAAAAATAAGCTATTTTTTTTTCTTTTTATAATAAGACTTGGGTTTAATGATGGAAGAAAAATGGTATATTAATATGGGTATTGAGCTTCTTCCATGGAGAGTTAGAGGAAAAAAGGAATAAAAGGTAGGCTTTTGAAAAAAAAAAGGGTTGTCAAACCTCAATGGTAGGATAGAAGCATATTGTAAAATTATACAATAAACCCAAATTATCTAGAATGTGCAAAGAATAGTCATTAGTTTCTTAATTTACACAGTGGTACCATAAGATATTTTTTTTACTTCCTTTTTGGCTATTAGAAATTATCTACATCTCACTAAATCAAAGTGTCTAACGAACGAACTACAGATATACATATGAATTAAACAAAGAGAATGAATTATTATTATTATTATTATTTAAATATAAATATCTCCAAATAATTTATATAATATTTTATAAATGTTGGGCTGTTACAAACCATGCGTACGATTCAAACACAACCATCCAGATTCCAATCAAACTTTGAACACAAGTTTTAATTGTCAATACGAACCTATTACAAGTTCTAAAACAACAATCCGAACTTGATATTATCAAAGTCAACTCCTAATCAAACTTGTGAACTCTCCAATTTTTTAAATTTTTAACTTTTGACAACTAGGGCCAAAACCTTCTACGAACATTCAAATTCAAATCCGAATATATGCGCAAGTCCAAAATCATCATAAGAATTTGAAACCATCAAATCTCGATTCCAAGGTCGTTTATCAAAAGGCAAACCTTGTTAAACTCTTCCGACTTAAAGCTTTCAAATTGAGAATTATTCTTCCAAATCAACTCTGAGCTTCTCGAAAGTCAAACCCTACCATACACGCAAGTCACAATGCATCATATGAAACTACTCAAGGTTTTAAACCACCGGATGAAATGCTAAAGCTCAAAACGACTGATCAGGTCGTTACATCTTTCTTGCAAGATTTATGTTATTCCTTCTTAATTTGATTATTAAAATTATAGCGTTCCTTTGATTGTTTAGCACACATTTTATTATCTAAAACAGATTAAATTTGTTAAATAAAATCAATAATTAAGATGATTTGGCATTAACAAAACTTTTTAGAAGAAAGAAAAAAAACACATGCAAAAGAATTAAGAAAATTAAAGGGAGAATCCCAAAGAATTACAAGGAGAATCTGGTTGATGGTGAAGAGGTGGCATAATGTTTTGGTCTCGATAAATTATGAAGAAGTGAAGTCATGGAGAATAAAGAGAGGTTTTTGTGATATTTTCGGGATTAAACAGTAAAATTACTGGTCAAACTAAA
Source organism: Nicotiana sylvestris (assembly GCF_000393655.2). Taxonomy (NCBI): domain Eukaryota; kingdom Viridiplantae; phylum Streptophyta; class Magnoliopsida; order Solanales; family Solanaceae; genus Nicotiana; species Nicotiana sylvestris. The sequence goes on along the minus strand of NC_091058.1, from coordinate 191,722,981 downwards.
AGTGCTTATATGTCTAAAAATCAAAAGTTGGGAATGACCAACTGATTTTAGCTTATGAGCACTTAGTTTATAAGCACTTTGAGTGTTTACCAAACGCATAAATAAGCCAAAAAAAATACTTATAAGTCAGTTTGAATAGCTTATAAGCTTAGCCAAATACCTTCTTAGTCAAATACCCTTATAGCCGCTAGGAAATGTAATTATTTTGGTTGACCGGTAAAATGTGTAACTTGTCCAAATACATGTGCACCACTTTATCCAGTATAATGGATTGCTAGTGCTCGATGAGAAAGAAATATGACCATTTGGAGTCTTAAGTTCAAAAACACTTAACTATTTTGATTTTCCTCCTTTTATAGTGTTTGACACAACTATATTTCTGACTTTCACAAATTTCGAGAACTCAAATCAATTAAACTAAGCAAATTAAAATTTTATATGATGCTTTCACTATCAAATTAACTTCTCAACTATTAGTGTAATGTTTTCCTTCACTACCTCGATATATTAATCTTTGTGTTTGTTCACACTATTATATAGAAAGATTAGATTAGATTAATCTTTATCTCTTCCCCTTTACCCGGGATTATACTCTCTTTATCTCTTCCCCTTTTCAGGGATTTCCTTTATCTCTTCCCCTTTTTCAGGGATTCTACTCCTCCACTACTCTGTATAAATACGCCTATGTGTTCATTAATAAAGTGCAGCTTTGAGTTCGAATATGACTTTATTATGGTATCAAAGCCTACTGCTTAACCAAAAGGAGTATACATGGCACAACCAAAAGGATCTGTTGATGCTAATAATCCAAATCATGTGTGCAAACTGCACAAGTCATTATATGGTCTCAAACAAGCTCCGTGTGCTTGGTACCATGAACTGTCCAACTTCTTGTTAAGTATGGGTTTCAGGGTGTGCTCCTCTGATAATTGTTTATTTATCTTCTCTGTAGCTGGAATAATTATGTATCTCATTGTATATGTATATGACTTAATAGTTATAGGCAATAATTTGAAGGCCATTGACAGGTTCATTGCAAAGCTTGGAACCGGATTTTCAATTAAAGATCTTGGTTCTCTTGCTTATTTTCTTGGTATTCAGGCTACTCGTACATCTACTGGTTTGTTTCTGTCTCAAAGGAAATATATTGAAGATATTGTACAAAAGGCTTCTATGGTAGGTGCAAATCCAGTTGCTACACCTCTGGCAGCCACTAACTCATTGCAGCCTGACGATAGTGCACCAATAAGTGATCCACATGATTACAGGATGCTTGTTGGTTCCTTGCAATACTTAGCATTAACTAGACCAGACATCGCCTTTTCCACCACGCGTCTTGCTCAATTCTCTCATCGTCCTACTGTCAAGCATTGACAAGATCTCAAAAGGGTGATCAGGTATCTTCTTGGTACCATTGACAAGGGTATTTTCTTTCACAAAGACTCTCCTTTAACTCTTCATGCCTTCTCGGATGCGGATTGGGCTGGTAATCGTGATGATCGCACGTCTACGAGTGCTCACATAATTTTTCTTGGGAAGAATCCAGTTGCTTGGAGCTCTAAAATCAGCGTTTTGTTGTTCGCTCGTCGACAGAGGATGAATATCGCTCGGTTGCATCTACAGCTGCTGAACTTTGTTGGTTGAGGAACTTATTTAAGGAACTAGCTGTCTCCTTTTGTCGTCCTCTAGTGATATATTGTGACAACTTGGGTTCTACTTATTTGTGTGCTAAACCAGTTTTCCATTCACGAATGAAACACTTAGAAGTTGATTTTCACTTTGTGCGTGATTTGGTGAAGAAAGGTCTTCTTTGTGTTGCTCATATCTCTACCAAGGATCAACTTGCGGACATTCTAACTAAACCTCTTTCTCGTTTCGAGTTTGACAGGTTGAGGAACAAGATCGGCGTCTGTACTCGGCCGACCAATTGCCCATCTTGAGGGGGCATATTAGATAGAAAGCTTAGATTAGATTAATCTTTATCTCTTCCCCTTTATCTGGGATTATACTCCCTTTATCTCTTCCCCTTTTCCTTGGATTCCCTTTATCTCTTCCCTTTTTCAGGGATTCTACTCCTCCACTGCTCTGTATAAATACGCCTATGTGTTCATTAATAACGTGCAGCTTTGAGTTCAAATATAACTTTATTACACACAACATCATTTAAATTGAATGTAATGAAATGATTTTCAAACTCAAATTTGGTATATAATGATCAAATGCTCAACTTATGGTAATTGGATTGAGTAGACTAAATTTATGCATCACAAACATTAAATGAACACTTCAAGAGAATAAATTAATTTGTTCTTCATTTAAATTAGCATTATTTTCAGCCATTATGCTTTATTTAGAAATATATTTTAAACTTAGGGGATAAAATTGAATATGAAACATTAGGAAGAAGTCAAAGAAAACAGACTAGAAGGCACCAAATCCAAATCAATTAACTATTCCTGTAAAAGGGCACATAAAGTTAACTTCACAGATGGGTGAAAAAGATTCCACTCCAGCTAAAAGAACAGAAAAATGAGAGAAAAATTTGAGAAAAAGCACAAAGAGCCACGACGATTGGCAGCAGCAGCACATTCTTTTAAAGATGAAGCAAAGGTGTAAAAAGAAAGCAAGAGAGAAAAGCTTCTTTCATTGTTCTACTCTTTACGTATATCTCAGTGAGAACATGGTCGTGGTGTTTATCTGTCAGAATACTGTTACAAAAAATGGAGAATGGTTGTTTGCTGTCTCTTTCAGCTGTGTAACACATTTTCTTTATGGATTTTACGCATTTGATCTTTTCATATCAAAATAAAGTTTCATATCGAAATGGAAGAGCGTATGAAGAAGTATAGGCAATTGAGTCCAGAGAGAGCTAAAGTGTGGACTGAGAAACCGCCCAAATATGTGCAGCAGCAGCCCCAAAAGAATGATGGCAAAGTGCCAGTGGTATATTATCTATGTAGAAATCAACGGCTTGAGCATCCTCATTTCATGGAAGTACCCTTGTCTTCGCCTGATGGCCTATACTTGAGAGGTAATATAATATGGATCTGGTTATTCATTTAGACACATTTGATGAATATGATTAAAGCAACTAAGTCAAAAATTCTGGTCATTGCTTTAATTTATATGTGTTCTTGCACTTTTGAAGATGTAATCGTGAGGTTTAACGTTTTGAGAGGCAGAGGAATGGCTTCGTCGTACTCTTGGTCCTGTAAGAGGTAAAAACTAGTCCAACATTTTTTTGTATTTACTTGTCTTTTGTTCTATTTGTAATGCGGACTTCACAATTCTGAGATTGCTTATATATACAGAAGCTACAAGAACAGATTTGTGTGGCATGATCTTTGTGAAGATGACCTGATTCTTCCTGCTCATGGTAATGAATATGTTCTCAAAGGCTCAGAGCTTTGTGAAGAATCCAATTCAGGTAACTATGTCGAACAATTAACAAGTTTGGCTGCATCAATTCTTCATTGAAACAACAAGTATAGCTGGGCCTCACGTTTTTGTTTCTCCAGGTCACTGCAGTCCAGCGAAAAATGACAGATTGTCAAATCCGAAAGTATTACCAGAACCTTCATCCTCTAGGAGCCAAGATAATTCCTTTCCTTCGTCTAGTACGGATGAAAGAAGTGCGAAGAATTCTTGTAAAGGTGAACCATCAGTTCCAATTCCAGGTGCTTTGGATGTAACCCCAGAGTCCAGATCTGCTAATTGTTCTTCATGTAATGGTTCGTTAAGGTTGAAAGCGAGCAAGATCAATAATACTGTTGGCCTGGCTAATGCTTCCACTCAAAATCAGGAAAATGGAAGCAGAAAAGGTGTTTCAATGACAAATGAGTCTGCAGATATATGTAGGGCCAGTAATGGTGGTAGAACAGATACCTTGATATCTCTCATCAGATCGGATGTGAGCAAGCTCAGCAGCTTTAAGACACTTGAAAGCGAAGAGGGTCGGGTTTCATCAACAAAACTAAAGCCTTCGAATATGCTAATGCAACTAATCTCATGTGGATCAGTTTCAGTAGCGGATCATAGATTTGGCCTTATACATACATACAAATCAAGATTAAGTTTAGGGAAGCTTGATTGCCTGAAAAGGAATCAGAGGTTAATGGGGTTGGAAGATGAGGAATATTTCTGTGGAAGCTGGATGGAGCCTACTCTTCCCAAGGAACGAGTACCTCCTGCCTTAAAGCGGTCATCTTTCGCTGCTGAGAGGTTGGTATTTTGGTTACACTTGCTACATCGGATGTTGTTTTCCATGCAGTAAATACTTAATAGGACTTTCTTCTGTGTGGAACCTTGAACTTTCTTTGAATTTGGAAAAAAATATGGCCTGGATAAACCAGGATTATACTCAACTAAATTTCCACACTGTAGTTTTTAATGACATCTGCCTACTTAACCTGTCTTTTAACAATATTCCTGGCCTAGCATGTCAATCTTCATCAGACGTATAATCCATTTGATTCTTATGTTTGTTATTTCTTAGACCTTCCTCATATTGTTCTCCTTTCTTATGATCGTGCGGGTAGTAGAACCAAATTGTCTAGGCTTTAACAATCTCTATCTCCCAACAATGTCTTGTAATGACCTTCCTTTGCTTCTAAGTCAATGGTTATCTAGGCGTATTATCCTGCTAAGTTATGTTTAATTCTTTCTTAACCCTTCCACATATTTTTCACCACACGAATAGGTCATTATTCTGAAATTGCCTAAAAGAACTTCTTGTAAGTTACATTGACAATAATGATCACCATTATATTGAAGATCTACTGTGTTTTAGAACTTGTGTCAACAATTTTGTGACTTGCTGAGTAGCCCCACTTGCTTCTTGTTTGATAGCATCCTGGCTTTGTCCCACTAAAGTTGTTTTAGTATTTATCAAAAGAGGGATATGCCTTAGCAATTGTGTGGATAATTAACCGAATCAGAGATTTCCTTACTGTTTACTAGCCTTTCTCTAGTCTAATTGTTCTCCGTGTATTGATGTTCTAAGTTGAGTGTACTTTGTGTATTCAGATATATATATTTCTTGGTTTTTCTTGCTATACTCTGCGATGCAGGACTAATGGAGACGCAGTTGAAGATAAAAATGAGCCGAGCTCCACACGCTCAAAGTGCATGGGACATTCTATCAAGGCTTCCCTGAATAATAATCTGCCAAATAATGAGTCAATTAGATCCCCTCTTTCTGAAAGTCCAAGAACCTCATCTGAAGGAGAAGACACATCAAGAACGATTGCGTCTGGCATATCCACAAGTGGAAGTAAACGAATCACAGAGTTTTCCCAAGAGAGAAACATTCCAAGGGTATAGAGACTCTTGCAGAATGAGAAAGAAAAAGTGATATAAATTGAAGAAACGTAAGTTTTGGCTAACTAAAGAGATACTAATTTGCTTGATCGCGAATTGTTTAGGTTGATGTTTCATTTGTTTCTAACAGGCTTGTTTCCGGAGCTTAAATTATAATACAGTCGAAAGACTCTTCAAACAACTATGGTCACAATTAAGGAGGAGTTTTGAAGTTAAGCAAGCATAAGCTTTTGTTTAACAAAGTATGGAAGTTTGTTCTTTTTGTAACTAGTTGTCCTTATTTTATTGGAAGCGATATACCAATACGTTTCCGTAAAGAGTTAATATTCTAAAATCCCCTTAAACTATCTAACTTTTATTGGTTCCTACTGTAATTATTCGGTGTCCGGAAAACCTCCATCTGAACTTTATTCTCTTTCGTACTAAAACCCCATAGTATGAGGTATGTTTAGTACACCCTCTTAATTAATAAATAAATGCAATGTGTCATGACTTGTGGCTATATAGCTCAGCCTAATGTTAAAACCGGTTTAATTATTATTCTATTTTCTTTTTCCTTTTCTTTTGTTTCTTCTTTTCTCCTGTCCAACCCTATGTTACCCAGCAAAGACCATGAGTTTGCAGACGACTTTTCCGGCAACTTTTCTCCTTCGTTTTATTTCTTTTTTTCTTTTCTTGCGCATGCCCCCCCCCCCCCCACCCCCAAACCCAATCTAGCTTACACACAAATCACTATTTCAAGAAAAAAGTAAATCTTTTAATAAATAAAGGCTGAATAACTTGTCCCTTTTTTTCATTTAGACACAGATTTAAACTAATGCTTGTTCCAATTGAACACTTTATCTATATAAAAACTATGCCAATTCAACACATATTTTACATTTTTAAGCAAGATTTTACTGCGTGAATGTCACTTGCTGCAACATGGCAAATTTACCAATGAGAAAAAGCCACGTCAAAAATAAAATAAAAAAGTCAAAATCTCAAAAAAAAAAATCAAAAACCTCTACCGGATAAATAGGAACACCAGCGAAACATAAAACTTTACTGGCCTGAATGATGTTTTATTCTTTACCAAATCTGCAAAATTGGTGAATGATGTTTTCTTCTTACCAAACCGCAACGAAAACGCTACTGGTTGGAAAAAAGAAATGCCAACATCCGTGAATGCCACAACTGGTAAAATCTTTGGTGATATCAAAGATGAAGTCGGTAATATTGATTCTTTCTTGTGAATATTGTGACAAAGAAACGTTATGTATGTGCTCTTTTTCGTCTCTTTGAAATGGGTAAAGCTCTTTCATCTGATGATGCTTTGGGGATATCAAAAATGAAATCTTGGAAATTTAAGAATTCTAACCGCCAAAATCTAAGGAGGGGAGAGGTCGCCGTGACTAGATTTAAAGTTGCCGAACCTATGGTTGGAGAAAAGGTGGTGATGGCCGGATATGAGTAGAAGAATAAGGTGTTGTCACGGCGGTGGTCCTGGTTGCTGCCGGAATCAGTAAAAGATGGTTGTAAAATTTGTAACTGGAAATTATTTTTCCGGCAGAATTTTCACTTGTTTTTGGCAACACGCGCTTTATTTTATGTGAGATACACGTATGTGCCAAGTCAGCGAATTGTGCCTGATAGGTACAATTGGGTTTGAGTTCTAAGTGTTTAATTGGAACAAGCCTTAGTATAAGTACCTAAGAGAAAAAAAAAGACAAATTTAAGGAATTGCCTATGTATTCAGCCATGAATAAACAAAAACATGAAAAGAGAAAACAATAACTTTAATTTTTAATGAAATATTATATGTTACTGTACAACTGCATTCAGATCGTAAAGTAATGAAGAAAAAGAGTGGAAGAGAACTTTATTAAGTTTATTTTGAACAGAATAATTGTAGGGATTATATCAAAACCAACTAGCAAATGACAAGAGGACATTTCAGAATTGAAATTAAATAAAGAAATTAAACTCAAATCCTCACTAAAGACCAATACGAAACGATCACAGAGATTTTACCGTAAGAACATTGTAAAGGAGCATCACCAAAACCATCCAACCAACCCAAGGATATCATCTTAGGGACATGGCTAAGGAATGAAAGAAGAGTGAAATAAGAGAGGGGCTAAATAATTTAAGAAGAAACAATACATGGAGAAGTTTTTAAAAATGAATCCAGTTGAAGAATAAAAAAAGGTAAAAAGACGAAGAAGAAAGATGGAAAAAATAGGAGTGAAGCCTACAATATAAGGAAAATAAGGAGAAAAAAATACAAATTTTCAAAAAGGGTCAGGCTAATTAGCCATTACACATGGTCAAGTAAGGCCATTTTGATAGCATTTTTCAGTAGTCATGTTCCCCATTATGAGTTATTTCACATATTATGCCACATAATCAATGATGTTTGGCTAGAATTCTATGATATAGTACATGACTTACCTTACATTTTGGTGTTCTAGTGATAAATTGTGCCACATTTGAATTTAATTGAGTTGATTTATGTGCAGGACCATTTGAGCACAAAATGGAATAGAAGTTACACAAAATAATGTTGAAAATGCAAAAGTCGAGCACGAAAGGAGAATCACCGCAAGGCACGGAGGAGACCAGGCCCCAAGCACAAGCTCGCACCTCACCTGGCCTCGCGAGGTTGTTTCCTCGCCTCTCACCAGGACTCGGGAGGTTGGCACGTTGCCTTAAGTGTCGCCTCGCGCCCATGCCTCTACGTAAGAGAAGATTGTTTCCTTACTGATTTTGGACTTGAAGGCTTAGGCCATAACCTATTAATACCCCTAAACATGTCTAAGAAGGGGGTAAGCCTTATTCTAAAGGCAAGAAGTGCTAGGAACACAAACAGAGCACGGAATCATCTCATCTTCCATCCTTAATTTAGTATTTGTAGTTTTTATGATTCAAAAAAATATTTTGATTGTTCTTATGATCATGAGTGGCTAAAACCCCTTTTGTTTTGGGGTTATGGGTCATTCTTGAATATTGACATTTGACAGTTGTGGAGATTACTTGATTTAATCATATTAATTTGTTTATTCAATCTTGTACTTAATTATTTTACCACGTAGCTAACACGAGAATACTGTCTATGAATTTATAGTAATACTCGAAAGTGAGAACTATAGATTTCATATAAGATTGAATAAAGTAAGTTCGTAAATTTAGACACCAGAGAATAGATGTGCGATTAGGATAGACATATTTTCATTGCCTTACTTGGTTATTCATGCAGGAGGTACATGTATTCTAGTTCATGATGATTCAATAGGCATACGTATTAGGTTGGCTTGAATAGACCAACGAGGCGTTGAAAAACCTCGCAAGCAAACTTAACCCTGTTAATCAACAAATCAGATAGATCAAGTATTTAATGAACCAGAGAACTCAATAGGATAGACTCTAATCACACAACCCTGGAATATCACCAATCGAATTTGCTCCTAAGTTGTTTATGTGTTTTACGTGCATTCTTGTTTCCTTGCTTGTTTGTTAGTGTTCGCTGTAGTTTTAGTTAAATATAAAACACAATCATCTAAGCTTGTTAGCTAACCCATAGTTATTGAATATTGACTCTATTGTATTTGTCTCTAAGCTTGCCGACTTGTTTTGTTTAATTGCTTAGTTCACTACTCCAAATTAGTTGAACTTAATTAATCTCAATTTAGAAAATCGCTCGAATAGATTAATTATTTTAGTTTAATTTAGTTGATCGTTTAAAACAAGTTCTCGTAGGAATGATATTCTACTCGCTTTTTATCATTTATCGACCACGTATACTTGAGTGTGTGTTTGGGAGCAACACTTACCTGGTCCTTTATAAGCTCAACAATTCTCAATACGTCCCATAACTATTAACTATAGTACTCGATGCAACTATCATTTCTAGAGTTTATTCAATAACTCAATCCAACAATCATTTCTACTCAACTTTATCTTTTATATATTCATTTATACATAGTAAAGGAAAATTGGATAATGAAATTACATCTTGACAATACATCTTGAACAAGTACAACTTTGGTAATTTTTTAGTTCTTGAAGATTTGATATTGAAATCTAGTGTTTTATAGGTAAGAATGATGTTAGAATCCATGTATGTTGAGGAAAAGTGACTAATTCATTATTTGGCACATACCTCGGTTGGTAGGTGTTACAGGGTCGATTTTTGGCATAATTGACACTGAAGGGTAGCAGCCAAACTCTCAACCACTCAACCTTACTTTTTTCGCACACAGTTTAGGAATTAGATTATTTTAGACATAGCAAAAACGTAAGCAACATACAGTAATACGGGTAAAAACCAAACCTTTATTTATTCTCGCAGAATGTACAAAGAAAACTCAGTTGGAAGGCTCACACATGCTTACTTGACTTAAACCAATGAAATACAACATATAAAAGGGGGCTGCCTATGGCATATTACAAGGGGGAGTTATACAGGGCAGTTATACAATGTGCTTTGTGTTTACCGTGAAAATGGTAAAAACAATTAAATTTGTTAATGGGACTCTAAAAATACGTGATCTATTTTTATTCTAGTTGTTAAAGCAGTTGATGCTAGATGTGTGAAGCTAAGCGGCGAAATACGAACTAAAGCAGAGTTGTAATCAAACCGAGGGGCTGGCTATTCGGGCCTCGGACTGACCGATGAGGGGCCTCGAGGTCGATGCCTGGGCTCAAGCTCGAGCTATCGGGGGTAATCGGGAAGGGCTATCAGTTAGGATATAATCAAGGGAGGCTCTATATGGCCAATGACAAGCAATAAATGAAGAACAAATATGAGAATAATAAACAATAGCATTGGGAAAATATGTTAGAGAGAAAAGAGAGAGAGTTGTTATATTTCGTGTACAATAGTTGGAGCAACAACAGCCCCTTACAAAGTGATGAGGATCCCTTTTATATAGGAGAAAAAATCCAACATAGTACAAAATGCATTAATTGTAAAGGTATGGAGATGGGATGGCTAGATGCGACACCTTGATAAAGTCTCCGGGCAGACCGACTTTGTCAGACTTAGCCGCGTGCCTAGGGAATCTCCTGTTTTACTCTAGCCTCGATCAATATTCTCTTCATGTCGGACCTCGATGAGCTTCGAGGGAGGGAACTCGGTCACAGCTTCGCATCCTCGAGGCCTCGAGGTGTTCTTCCGAAGCGACTTAACGGCAAGAAATTGGACCCTCTAATTTCTCCGCATACAGATAGTCTCCGCGTTTCCCAGAACGAAGCAATGGGAAATGATTCTGATACCCGACTCCCCGGGCTTCCCGTGACAACGTCATGCCGATGATGCAACCCATGGCGTGCGTTTTCACGATAACCGGGACATCCCATGGACTTGTCTTTTCGACGCCATTCAATGCGCTGTCGATTCCTGTTCTTCAAAGTGACAGTACCGCCGTCGATTTGGTACTTCAAGAACACATTAATTGTACCTGCCAGTCAGTCTTCCAAAGGCATTGATGGTCGAGTCATTGTCCCCTATAAATGGGGGTATTGTGGCGTTGTTTTTATATCCAAGTGCCTTCCTCTATTCATTCTCCCCTTTCTTCTCGCCATCTTTCTTTATTGTTAATCACCATGTTTCGAGTTTATGTCTTTAGGGTTGTTTGGCAGCATTCCCATCAGCCGTGGGGTGGCCTTTTGCCTGAGCTTCCCTTTGTTGAGCGAGATCATGTCGTCTTGTCAATGCTGTTGTTATTGTTATGCCTGCTACTGTTGTCGCTGTTGGCTCGGGATACTGCTAAACGGGGGATTAACATTCCCCATTTTAGAAAATTATTCGAACTATACATCGCTGCTCATAGGTGGGCTTGGATCATACACCGTTGCTCACATTCATACCCCAGCTCGGCGTGGCACTTCACCCCGGGCTGGTAGTTTGCACGGCTCAATGTCCCAAGAAGTGGACTCAAATTAGTAGCCGTGCAAGTGAGGTCGACGTTCGCAAGGTCTGTTGTCCCTCCGAGGCTTTCTTGGCTAGTGAGGGTCCTCGACCTTTGGCGAGCTATGGCATTTTTTCATCCCTTCCTGCATCTCGACTTAACCTTTGGAGATATCAGTGTGGAAGGCTGGGATAAGGCTTCTGAGAGAAAGCACTATGGAAGATATTGTCTTTGAGGACGCACACCCGAAGAGAGGATGTCCGAAGGCGTTGTTGCAGGAGGTGGACTTTCGAGAGTAGACTAGGCTCTAGGCTTTATACTATGTGTGTGCACCCCTTTGTTTCTTAGTTTCTGTGTATAGACCCTTTGCGGGCTTTTGTAATCATATGTAAGGACCTCTAGAGGGTCGTTGTAAATAAATGCTTATAAATATAGAGATGCTTTCTTGACTTCTGCCTTTGATACTTGCCATATTCTTGTATACTCTTGTGCACTTGCGGGGATTCTGAATGTTTACTTCTGTTGACGATCGTCAATATCTAATTTGGGTGCGAGCATTCCTTCGGTATTTAGTTGATAGAAATGGCTCCTTTCCGAGCCCACTGCTATTCCTCGGACCAAGCCAGAAGCGTTCTGATGGGCTCGGGTCATTGGGACCCTCGAGTCGCATAAATATAACGTGTCGAACCTTGAGATTTTAGAGAGTGGTCTCTGAGTGAAGGTCAGCTTCAGGTGCCTAGAGATTTACTTTGAATCTGATGTAGACAACCTTTTAAGGTGTTGTAGATAGGTCCTTTTCTTCTTGAGAGGAACTTTCGAGGTCGGATGCCTTCTCGGGACTGGAGACGATGCCGCTAACCTTTTGAAGCCTAACTTGGGTAGGCAGACCGCTGTTGTTTCCCCACATATATATATATATGGGGTTTCTCCCGCTTCATGGGAGATCCCATTATTTTAGATAGCTATCCTTCCGTTTCGGCATCGAGTCCTTTGTTACCTTAGCGCCAAAGCGTTTGTGTAGGTTCTCGCTTCAGTTTGCTAGTTCCACCATATCCATGATTGCTACTTCAGGGTCTGCCCGACAGAGAGGGGAGAGTTCCACTCCTAGTGCTCAGGATCCACAAGAGTTTACTTTTAAGACTATATCTTCGATAAGAGAGGAGCACCTGGAGTTAGTGAGGGGAGACTGCGGATGGGGCGAGGGGGTAGCGTTGCAGGCGCTCCCCCCCGAATGAGGGTATCACAGACCTTGCCGATGGATTCTTGAACGTGTACTTGCACCCTTTTGCATTAGGCCCCCTTGATAGGGTCGTGGTCGATTTCTGCTTAAAGTATTGGGTTACTTTGGCGCAGATACATCCGTCATTTTGGCGAATAGTGTTGATGATGAGGTTCTTTGCGGAGAATGTAGGGCTTGAATTCACGCTAGGCACCTTGTCAGGCTGTACCGGTCCTTTCATCATCGAGGTCTGCTAACCATACGGTCCCGTTCGTCCACGCCCTTTGTTGTTGATGATGAGGAAGATGGAGATCGAGAGTGGGTTAGTCGGTTCATCCGGGTCCAGACAACTGACGTTATCCCCGTGGAACTTATGCCATTCTCCGAGGAATGTAATTATGTGCGATAGCCAACTCCTGTCCGTGTGTGAGGTTTCGTCAACCTGCTGCGCATCTTACGGATCCGCGTCCGCTGCAATCGGTCCTGGTGCGTTATCAGGGTTCTGTGGTGTCGCGCCAGCATCTGGAACAACCACTCCATTTTCTCCGTAGTTTTCGAGGTTGTCTTTCTCAACTCTGTTCACTAAGCCAGACATTTTGACCTGAAATCAAATATCTTGGACAAGAAAAAGTGTGAAAGATAACTTGCGTTGCGTAACGAAACTAGCAAGAAAATAATCACTATTATTTTTAGCCCCACGGTGGGCGCCAAACTGTTTACCATGAAAATGGTAATAACAATTAAATTTGTTAATGGGACTCTAAAAATACGTGATCTATTTTTATGCTAGTTGTTAAAGTAGTTGATGCTAGATGTGTGAAGCTTAGCGGAGAAATACTAACTAAAGCAGAGTTGTAATCAAACCGAGGGGCTGGCTATTCGGGCCTCAGACTGACCGATGAGGGGCCTCGAGGTCAATGCCTGGGCTCGAGCTCGAGTTATCGGGGGTAATCAGGAAGGGATAATAGTTAGGATAAGGGAGGTTCTATATGGCTAATGAAAAGCAATAAATGAAGAACAAATATGAGAATAATAAGCAATATTATTGGGAGAATATGTTAGAGAGAAAAGAGAGAGAGAGAGTTGTTATATTTCGTGTAGAATAATTGGAGCAACAACAGCCCCTTAGAAACTGATGAGGATCCATATAGGAGGGGAAATCCAACAGCCCCTTCATTTGCAATAGCCGTCGCCCACAATCAAGGTTGCCTTGCCATCACCCAAGGCACCTTGTCTAGCTGACTTGCCTAAGTCCATGCACTAACTTAAACACATTTCTAGCTCCACACGTTGCTTGCCAACACCCGGACAAACCTATTCCAAGGCGAAATGTACAAGCCCTTGACATAGATTCTGCCCGATATCCGTCATGTCTCAATAATAGGGGCTAACAAACCACCCCCACTAGTTTAACTCGATGCCCTGGTCGATGCTAATTTCAAGTAGACCCCTATTTGATGTTTGAATTACCACAAAGAAGCACCCTTCTCCCAAGTTGCATCTGCCTCGGGCTTCTCTTTCCACTGAATCAAAAATTTTGTTCGCCTATTCTTCTTGTGAATCCCTAGTACCAGGTGGTCCAGAATCTTTTTCAATCTCTTCATCAATCTGAGTGTGCACCTCAGGAGGAGCTCTCTTTATTTTGTTCCTGTCTGGATCTTTAGGATCTTCAACATACGGCCTCAGAAAACTCACATGGAAAGTTTGGTGCATCTTCATTCTTTCCGGTAGCTTCAATCGATAAGCAACTTCACCCACCTTTTCAACAACTTCAAAGGGACCATCATATCTTGAAAACAAAGCTCTGTGCCTTACCTGGCTATCAATCTTTTTCCAAATTTGAGGAGTAAGCTTCAACAACACTTTTTCTCCTATTTACCGTGAAAATGGTAACAATAATTAAATTTGTAGATGGGATTCTAAAAGTACGTGATCTATTTCGGAGTTAGTTGTTAGAGTAGTTGATGCTCATAATAAGGAGTTTAAAGATTAAATGCAAGCTAAAACGAGATAGTAATCAAACCAAGGGGCCTGCTGCCCGAGTATAGGTCTGGTCGATGGGGGACCTCAGGGTCGACGTTAGGGTCGAGATCAAGCTATCGGGGATAGTCGGGAATGGGATAACAGTAGAGGGTATAATTAAACAAGGCTCTTCACGTCCAATACTAAGCAATACGATGAAGAACTTGTAAGAAAGTAATGAATATCAAGGTGACTTCAGGCCAGTGAGAACGAAGGAGTTAGAAAGAAAAGAGAGAGAGAGAGATATTATTGCACTTGTGGAGAACTGGAGCAACATCAGTCCTTTACAAAGTGGCATAGATTCCCCTTATATAGGAGAGGGAATACCATATAGTACAAAGCGTATTGAATGTAAAGACATGGGGATGGGAAGGCTAGGCATGGTACTAGTGCCTATTAACTCTAGCTGCTTGCCTCGAGAGTCCCCCATCTTCGTAACCTTCGTTGGGTCGCGGACAGATTCCTTATCCTCAGAGTTTCTGCAGGGTCACAGACGTTCCTCGAGGGAGGGAGCTCGATCGTGATGCTACAACCTCGAGATGCTGGAATGACTTTCCGAATGTACTTTAATGGCGGGAAATAGATCCCCCTGATTTTACCGTATACAGATAGTCTCCGCATTTCCTAGAATGAAGTAATAGGAAATGATATCGAATCGTCGTCTCGAGCTCATTATTGCCATGATATCAACCATATAAGAGCATTAAATACCATGCCCCAATGAATCGTGCAGGGCCGCTGTCAGATGCGGTAATCGAGAAACCTACAAACTGCCATAGGCTCGTCTCTTCTACTTCCCTAGCAATTCCTATAAATGCACCGGTTATTAGATACTTCCCATCTTCGCCCTTCTTACAAGTCCGCGAATATGAGTTTTACTATTTGACATCCTTCGCTCTTTTCATAGAAGGGTTTTTACCATTTTTCATGGCTAGGACTTCTAGGACGGTTCCCTGACGGAATGATACTACATTGTCGTCCTGATTACCTGAGGGAGAAAATAGATCGGTTCCCACTTTAGAGCAATGTACTCTACCCGATCTTGACACATCAAAGGATTTCGACATCAAGACTCCCTCGTCTACGTCGGGTTGATGTGAGCACATGTCTCGATATGTTAGGGTCGTAACCGATGCTAGAAAGTGAGGATGGACTGCCGATGGAGCAAGGCAGTGGAGGTAGAGATTCCCGGCCCCAACGATAATATTACTGACTTCAAGGCTGGCTTCCTTTATATATATACTTACCCATTTACTCTGCGCACTGGTAAATCCGTCGAATCTCCTCCCTTGGAAATTGACCCGATTATTCTTGACTTCTGTGCCCGATACCAGGTGACCCTTGGTCAGATCTACCCATCCTTCTAGAGGATAGTGTTAATGCTTAGGCATTTCACTGAAGGGGTTGGAGTTGAGGTTTTTACCCTTGTCCATTTGATCCGACTATACCGCCCTCAATTATATCGAGGCTTAATCAAGCTCCACCACTGGTCCAAAAAGTCTTTTTTCACGAGCATTGATGAGGGGAAGAACCGAGGATAGATGAGCAGGTTTATCCGAGTGAAGACTTCGGAAATCATCTCGGCGCGGAGGATGCCCTTTCCAGAGTAGTGGAATGCTCGGCGTAAGCGAATTTCCCTTTAACCGCTTCTTGACTATTCTTTCGTTCGTCATAATAACATATTTGTGCTTTCTGCAGCCGCTGCTTGGCATTCGGAGGTGGTCCCAGATTTGTCGGGATGGATTAGGCATTTGCACGAGAAGTTCTCGTATCGTGTTCGGTCTTGGATCACCTGGCAAAGGAGCGTTGGGTGGCCAAGAATCATGATGAGGTTCCTTTACTGCCTGTGCTTTGATTTTTGTGTTTCCTTCCAAGCCCTTAGTGAAAACGTATCACGGTTATTGTGCTGGTGCAGGTCTTGGCGAGAATATACAGATAAGGCCGCCCCCTGACGGATAATCAGAGGCCTTGGAGCCTGATATAAATAAGAAAAGGAAGAGCAGGGAAGCCATTGCCCGACCCGATAGGACTGCTGCTCTAACCTACAGGTCGAATCCTGTAATCGAAGGGAAAGACGATGATGGATGTCCGTTGAGGAGGAGAACAAGGTCCAGTGCGAGAGATTTGCAGGCACCCCGATCGGAGGCTGCTGAATCCGGAACGGCTAGCTATGGTAGGGCGGGTGAGCAGAGGGTCCTTGAAGAGGACGTTGATATAGCTTCGAATTGTATGGCCGAATTCAGTGTAGCTTCTTCTAGGAAGACCGTTGGCATTGATACTGAGGGACTGGAGCTCGGGTCCTTCAAGGAGCGTGGGTAGCTATTTGGAGAGATCGGCGAACTGAACGATCTCATTTCGAGCTTTCCGATTTCATTAGGGGAGCTAAGGGATGCCAAAAGGTTGGTCGGTGTCATAGCTGGACTCCTCCCAAAGGGGGAGATTTTATTACCAACATTTTTGATGGCGTAATTGATAGGGCTGATGTCGATATTTCTGGCGCCTTTACAGTGGCGAAGAAGTCTATGAAATAGGTGATAGTTTTCCCTTGCATATCTCTTTTCGCTCTCGGGCATTATTCACCATCTTTCTTAACTTTCCCATTGTGCCGTGGTGTAAGGAGATGTATGACCATGCCTTTCTTCGGCTTCGCGGGGAACATTTTTTCCACGAGAAGGAGTATAATAACGTTGCTTCGAAGCTGCAGGACTCGGAGGCTCGTTGTACCCAGAGAGACAAAGAGTTGGGAGAACTTCAGACCGATTTGGAGGCGGCACTCCAGGAAAAGGCCGTTCTTGCTGCTCAGGTACTCTACCTCGCTCATAACCGCCCTTTCACCCCATATCCACACATGTTCTGGATTCATGTATTCATCGACATGCCCTGCCTTGTAGGTCGAGCAGAGTAACTAGTGGATTAGTCAGTTGAAAGTGGAGATCTCCAGGCCAAAAGAGTGAAATGAGATTGTGGCCGGGGAATTGATTATATCATGCGATCTTCTCATGGACGGTCGCAGGGAGATTGTTACTTTGGCCGCGGCCAAGTCTGAGGCCAAACAAGATGCTTCCACTTATAAGGAGGATGCGAGCACAACACATACAATAGTTCATGACATGTCCATGGCAGCCGAGCAGAGACTAATTCAAGCTGTCGAGTACGCCAAAGAAAAGGCGAAGAGGGAGACCCTGGAAAAACTCGAGGCCAGAGGCTTCGAGCTGTCTGCCGATCTGGAGGAGGCTTGTGCGGTGGAAGGAAGACTGGCGCTCTTGATTGCCCTTGATAGGGGTGAAGATGATAGTGGTGAGGAGTAGTCTCCGAGCCTTTTTTGTATGCCTTTCTTTTTGTTTCATGTGTCCCCCCCTTAGGAAACAAATAGTGTAAAGATATTTTTTCTCTTTGCCAATGTATAAAAGGAGCTTTTATCCTGTCAGCCCTTTTCCTTGCTTCTTTGTTTTTGTGTTCCGGCACTGGCCCTTCGGGGCCTTTTTGTAGGACAGACCGAGGGCCCTGAGACTAGCCATGTCCCAAGATTGAATCGATAGTTCCTCCTGAACTGATATTTATGACGTCGGGGATCTCCCGAGGTCCCTCGGTTTTATGAGTTATGTGGGATCTTGGAATGATTCTGCCAGTGCACTCCCCAAGGAGAAGGTGACGTTAACGCGGCCAAAATTAATTGGCCCTTTTGGGCAAACGAGCAGTTGTCGCTTAGCCTCTATATATTTGCTTATCCGCCCTTCAAGCGGCAATTTTGCAGTTTTTGATAAGCCTATCTACTCTGCAGAGCCTGGCGCTTTGTGTGAGTCCTTTCGCTCTCCTGCTTCAGAAGGTTTTTGCCTGGATCCTCATCTTCTTCCCTTTATTCTATTGTAATCATGACCACCGCTTCGACGGTTGATCCTCAGACGGAGGGGAGTCCATGTTGTGCTTCGTCTTTGGTTGGTACCAACGGCTCGCCCCCGATATCGGGAGAGCGAGATTCAGGTCGCCCTGCCTTGAAGAAGGATGTCACACCGGGGAGACCTACCAATACTCCAGGCTATCGAGAGAATGTGTCGAGGATTATTTCATCGGTGAGGGAGGAAAACCTTGAGATGATCAGGAAAGAATGCGGATGGGGGGAAGGCATGATTTTGCGAGCGCCTTCCCCCGAGGAGAGTATCATGACATACGTTGAGGGGTTATTGAGCGGTATATTCATGTTCTCGCGCCGGGTTCCCCAGATCGGGTCGTGCTTGATTTCTGTAGAAGATATCAAGTAACGTTGGCATAGGTTCATCCCTTTCTTTGGAGAATAGTGCAGTTAATGAGATATTTTGCTGACAAGGCCGGGATAGAATTCACCCTCAGCCACCTCATGAGGTTGTATCGGACATTGCGCCATCGGAGCCTAATTGCTCTTCAGCGCAGATCCACCCGAGCTCCTGTGATCGACGGCGAGGAGGATAAGGATCGCAGATGGATGAATTGGTTCATTCGAATCTGGACGACCGATGTTATCCCCAGAGAATTTTTGCTGTTCCCTGAGAGGTGGAACCTCACACGTAAGTGCTTCGTTTGAAATGTTTTTTAACTCAGCATGGGGTTGGCCCCGTAACGGTATCTTTCTATTCTTTGTTTATAGCAACTCATTGGTTGCCCGGCAAGATCCCTAATTTAGCCGAATGGTCCCGTAAGCTAGCAGCTTGCTCGGCCTACGATAGGCGCCGGTGGCGAGATCTATCAAAAGGGAGATGGGAGGCGAATCATCACTGTCGGTGTCTGGCGTTCTGCACCCCTAAGAGGTGGCTTCCTTCTTGCTGGCTCATCTAATTTATCTATTGCAGGTGCCGGGAGTCCTTTTAAAGTGAGGTAGAATCCCCCAAAGGAGGAGGAGAGATTAATGGTCCCGGGTTCAAGGAACACCAGAAAAAGGAAAGATGCCCCGCGGTGCGAGAAGGCTTGTGGTGAGGCACCTTCTTCGCAGCGGTTAAGTGGAAGCGATTCGGCCAACTAGCAACCTTCCGGGGTTGGTGCATCATCGAACGGCGCTTCGGCCTTCGGCGAGGCTCAAAGATGTTCAGCCGCTGTAAGGATGTTCTGGCCCTGTGCTCCTCTCTTTTCTTTTTGTTTACCTGGCTTTCTTTCTCAGGCTTTCAACAGGCTTAAGGCCAAACTGCTTCGTTGTGAGGCCCCGTTGTGGGATGTTCGAGATAGGGAGAAATCCCTCAGACTTCTTTGTGCGGCAAAGGAAAGCAAGCTCGTCTCTTTACGACGTGAGGTGGACCGGAGTCGGGCCCGGGAGGCCCTCTTCGAGAAACAGGTATCCTTCATCTCGTGCTGGCTTGTATTCCCTTTTTGTTTCGCCGTCTTGACGTGTTGCTGTTTCAGTTGAAGGATGAGGTGGATAAGCTGGAACAACTCTAGGGCGAGGTTGGCAAAGCCAAACATGAATTCATCGAGCCACAGGCGCATGTGAATGCCCATTCTGCAGCTAAAGAGAGGGCTCAGGCCGGGGCTTCCATTCTTGAGGCGAAAATTTAGGCCGCCCGTGCAAATGATTTTGCTCGGGCGAAGATGATCGTGAGACTCTCATCCGAGCTATCAAGGGCGAAAACTGAGGAGGTGAATGTCAGGGCCAAGGTTATGATGGATAATACCAGGGCGGGACAGAAAATGGTGGCTTATTCGAGAAGCGTTGCCGCTGCTAAAGCTGAGCTGAAGAAGACCATCGATCGTGTAAACAATAGCAAGGAGTACGTGAGGTGAAGATCCAGAAGGGAAATCCTTGAGGAGATTCACGCCAGAGGTTTGATCTCTCGGGGGAGATCGAGCAAGCCAAAGGAGAGGAGTACGATGCCAAGTTGCTACTGTCCGATGCTGAGGACGATGAGGAGTAGATCGCCGAGCTATAACTGCCGGAGGAAAAATGGAATGACCATTCCATACCTTCTTTGTTGTGTATATCTAGCTTTCATTATATGACGTAGGCTGAGATTGCGCTTCATTGTCAATATGTAGCAATAAGAGGGGGAACCCTGCAACTTGTATCTTCTGTATTTCTGCTTGTTGGAGTTTCAATTGGGTCGATTCGATCCCGGATTTGCCCTTAGGCTTGCGTGCTTTAACCGTCTTCGGGTTCAGTCTCCGATTCGGGATCCGACTCGAGCTTAATTTACCCTCAAGTTTTGCATTTGCTTGGGCTGGTGATGATGGTTTTTATTTCTTGCCCTTGGGCGTTTTGTTGTTTTAACTCTTTTGGGTCCAATCTCTGAGTCGTTTTGCGACTCGAGCTTTAATTGACCCTAAAGTTCTTTCTTGCCTGCATGGGCGGGCAACGATGGCCTTTTGTGCTTCGGGTCGAAGTGACCTTACAGGTGCGTGGCCCAGAGGCTCACTCGGCTGGTTGACAGTGGCATTTATGTCGTGCCCTTAGGCATGTTGCAGTTTAACTATTTCGGGTCCAGTCTCCGAGTCGCGTTACGATTCGAGCTTTAATTGACCCTCAAGTATTTTCAGACCGGCGATAGTGCCTCTTACGCTGTTTTGGTCATTAAGACCTTTCAATATGTGGCCCGGAGGTTTGCATAGTTAACTATTTTGGATCCGGTCTCCGAATTGGGTTACAATTCGAGCTCATTTTATTCCTCAAGTTGTCAATTTTTTAGCTGGCGATAATGGCTCTTACGCTATTTGTTCGTAGAGACCTTTTAATATGTGGCTCGGAGGCTTGCATAGCTGGAGACAATGGCTCTTACGCTATTTTTTCCTGTGGGCTTTTTGTAGGCTTTGTTTTCTGCTCATTAAGGTCTTTTGAAAGATTTTTTCCTGACCCGTCGTCAGTTCTGGAAGAACCTCGATTTCAAGTTGTTATCGGCAATGTTTCGAGCACCTCGGAAGGTTCATAGCTCATAGGCTGAGTAGGTCGAAGCATTGTGATTTGGAGCTAACATGGTCGAAGCTCGTTTTTGCCTGTTGAGGGAAGCCTGTTTTAATCGGTTCTTTTCGAAGTATATTCGGAGTAGTGGCCTGCGATTTTTGTTAGCGATGGTCGGGCATCCCCGAGTCACATTAGTTTGGCTGTATAAGCCGTTTTTACTATAGTCATATGTGTTTGGCCGTAGCCATTTTTGATCCCGAATGACAGTTTAGGCATCTACACCGAGGGTATGCCCTTTCGGGATTCTTAGAAATGCGACGTATAACCTAAACTTTGGGATTTTCATGCCTGTTGAGGTCTTACAGTTTGTCATGGCTATTGAGGTCTTACAATTTTTTTTGTAATATAGAATGGATTTGGTTACGCTAAGTCTACCCGCTCGAGGTCTTACAGTTTTGGGTTTCCCAGCGCATGGCGATTGGCGATGAATGACAGTCTCTGAGTCATTGAATTTGTTTAAGCTTGAAGACCACTTTTCGTGAGCTCAGAGTTGCTTTATAGGGACTTTATGAACCCAGAGTTCCTACCCTAGGGTCGTGCGGGTGCTGAATTACTGATGCTAAGTCTCCGAGTATCTCGGGATGCGTTTGATAGAGGGGCCTTCGCCGCGAGCATGTTGAAATTCCCCTTTCTGAAGCATGAGATGCCGAAAGATATCCTTTATCGCTTGGCGTAGACATATGCTATAAATACATGCCGTTTTGTTGTTGCGAGCTCAGCCCGCGCGGGCGAGGCTCCTTCGACTGTTCGGTCTGTTGCATTATTCCCTATTGGGACTTCGTTCGTCATTTTTTGGTATGGGGCCGGTTGTAATGAAAGTCCCGTAGGCTTGCTATATCCTTCATGGGAAGTGCATCGCCGTTGCCTCGTTAAAAACCCCTGCCGGTAGAAAACCTGTTTTGGGATAAAAAATCCGATCAAAGGAAAAGAGTGCAATAGACATTCTGAAGCCTCGGAATCTTCGAGCTGGGGTATCGTCCTGATTATCTTGGTTATTGTCCTGCACAAGGGTAGCCATGAAGTAGAAGATGGGAAGAGGGTTGGGCGCTTATACCTTGGTGGTGATGGTGCTTCTCGAGTTCTGGCGCTTATTTGGCAGTTGCTAATTGGTCATTTATTTGTACGCGTTTGGTGCGATCGTCAGAAGATCATGTGGACGACGTGTTGAGGCTCGTCTATTTTGTTTCCCTTTTCCATTACTCCTTCTCGCGATTGAATTTTAGCTCGACTGTTGAGAAGTTCCCGAAGGTGCCCGTTGTCGAGCAATCGGGCCACTTCCTCTCGGAGCTGCCTACAATCTTCGGTTCGGTGCCTGTGCAAGTTGTGAAACTCGCAAATCAAATGTAGTTTCTGTGTGAAGGATACAAATGTAACAGTCTGGGGGCGTCTCCGATCTTGATAATGGCAAACACAATGTCTAGCACATCGACGCTGAAGTTGTATTCCGATAAGTGGGGCGCGTTTGTTGGTGCTATGCTTCAATCGAACATGGTTCTGTTGACGAACCCTCGAGGGTCCTATCCTCGATCTATCCTCCGATCGTTGCGAGGTAGGTTGTGCCTTGGGGAATTCCTTCTGTCTTCGAGGTACGGCTGGTATCTTTGTTTGTTTGGTTTCGATTATTTTACCAGGAGTCTGCTTGGGTACACTAAGCCCGAAAGGGTTCCTAGCTGGTCGTCCTCGGCCCTAATCTTTGACTGGTACCGGTTGTGGACGTCCGACTAGATCACGACTGGATATTCGATCAAGTTCTGCTTCAGCTGTTTCGAGGCCACCGAGCTTCGTTCGTTCAGTCCTTGGGTGAAGGCCTATATTGCCTAGTCGTCGAAGACAGGAGGCAGCTCCATCCATTCCATCTGGAAGCGGGACACGAAAACCCGCAGCATCTCGTTCTCTCTTTGCTTGATTTTGAAAACGTCAGACTTCCTTGTTGCTACCTTGATGGCTCCTGCGTGTGCTTTTACGAAGGTTTCTGCTAACATAGCGAATGAATCTTTGGAGTTGGGAGCCAAGTTGTGATACCACATCATGGACCCCTTCGAAAGCGTTTCTCCGAATTTTTTCATCAATACTGACTCGATCTCATCATTCTTTATATCTTTGCCTTTTACTATGTAGGTATAGGTAGTAACGTGTTTGTTGAGGTCAGTAGTACCATTGTACTTAGGGAGTTCCGGCATTATGAACTTTTTAGGAATGGGCTTTGGGGCCACTTCCTCGGGGAATGGCCTCTATATGAACTTCTTCGAATCCAAACCTTTTAGCACTGGGAGTGCTCCCAGGATCTGATCCACCCTAGAGTTTTAGGTCTCAATCTTTTTATCGTTGGTTGCAATCATTTTCTCACCTGATTCGATCCTTTTGGTGAGGTCCTCGAGCATCTTCACTATGGCGGGGCCAACCACTGAACCGTTGTTTCTTGATCTTTCGGGTACTTGCTCCGCGGGGGGAGCTATCTCTGGTGCCACTGTGCTGAGGGTTCTCGGATGGCTTTGCAACTGAGCAATGGCCAGTTGTGTGCCTGCAACATTTCAAAAATAACATGAAGACTAACTTCCTGTTCTTCCCGAGCCGGGTTTTTTTGAGCTTCCTATTGGTCGCTATGCAGTATGCTCCTATTGGTGCAAGAAGTTTCATCTACTTGCTGTGCGTCTTGTGAGTCCGCATCCGCTAGAATCGGTCCGAGCACGTTATCGAGATTCTGTAGTGGTGCTCCGGCGGCCGGGACAACCACACCATTTTCCTCGTGATTTTTGAGGTTGTTGTTCTCGACTCCGTTTACCGAGCCAGACATTTTGACCTGAAATCAAAGGATCTTAGACAAGAAAAAGTGTGAAATATAATGTGCATTTGTGCAATGAAACTAGCAAGAAAATAATCACTATTATTTTTAGGCCCACGGTGGGCGCCAAACTGTTTACCGTAAAAATGGTAACCACAATTAAATTTGTAGATGGGATTCTAAAAATACGTGATCTATTCCCGAGCTAGTTGTTAGAGCAGTTGATGCTGATAATAAGGAGTTTAAATATTAAATGCAAGCTAAAATGAGATAGTAATCGAACGAAGGGGCCTACTGCCCGGGTATAGTTCTGGTCGATAGGGGACATCGGGTCTACGTCAGGGTCGAGCTCAAGCTATCGGGGATAGTCGGGAATGAGATAACAGTTGAGTATATAATTAAACAAGGCTCTTTTTGGCTAATACTAAACAATACGATGAAGAAATAGTAAGAAAGCAATGAATATCAAGGTGACTTCGGGCCAGTGAGAACGAAGGAGTTAGAAAGAAAAGAGAGAGAGAGAGAGAGAGAGAGAGAGATATTATTGCACTTGTGGATAAATGAAGCAACATCAGTTCTTTACAAAATGGCATGGATTCCCATTATATAGGAGAGGGAATACCATATAGTACAAAGTGTATTGAATGTAAAGACATGGGGATGGGACGGCTAGGCATGGTACTAGTGCCTATTAACTTTAGCCTATTGCCTTGGGAGTCCCCTATCTTCGTAACCTTCGTTGGGTCGCGGACAGATTCCTTATCCTCAGAGTCTCTGCAGGGTCGCGGACGATCCTCGAGGGAGGAAGCTCGATCGTGATCCTACAGCCTCAAGATGCTGGCATGACTTTCCGAATGTTTTTTAATGGCGGGAAATAGATCCCCCTGATTTCACCGCATACATCTCCTCCTTTGAACTCTAGTGGATGCCTGTTTCGATCAGCATATTTCTTCATTTGTTTTTGTGCCTTTTTCAAACTATTTGTTGCTTCTTCCATCATGACTTATCGATCCCAACCATAGAGATTTGCAGCTGGACTTAATACCACTTTTGTCATGACCCAAACTGTTGGCCCGCGACAAGCACCTAGTGCCTTACCCAACCCAATACCAACGTTGCATATCTTTCTTATTATACCATCATGAGTAAATGTGCCAAAAGGGCTGTCATGAGATAACTAAAATAAAACATAAGGGAATACTAGACATAAAATGACCCAACATGATATAGAAACTATACATGTAACATACGTGCCTATAAGGACGACCTGATCATTTGTAAACTCAAAACATAGGCCGACAAGGACATACAAGTATTCATATACATGACATATCTCTACAAGCCTCTAAGAGTACATAAAATTCATAAAGGTTGGGACAGGGACCGCCATACCAATCAATACATGTAAAAATCATTCTGACCAAATAGGTAACTCCAGAGCAAGTGGAGTGCACCAACACCTTCCGCTAAGCTGATAGCCTATTAGGAGGACTGTCAACCTATCTATCAAAACCTGCAGGCAACAAACGCAGCGTCCTCAGGCAAAAGGGACATCATTACAAATAAAGTATCGAGTATTTAAGGAGTGAAAAGTAGTATATAAATGACATGAAAGAAACATGGAGTAAAGGACTCAACCTGTAAGTCTGAATAGCTCTGTGAATCATGAAACATTTACAATGCCATGCATGTGCGTATAAATGTCATATCATGCATAGGTATATGCATACATAATATCATCAAGCCTCTGAGGGCATACAATCATATATTCTCGGCCTCTGTGGGCGAAATCATCAACGTATACCAGCTGATCAGGTGGTATTGCGTATATAATGCCATAACCTTTTCCCATATCCCATATACATATAATATACACGTATATAATGTCATTTGGTCATTGGTTAATGTACATGTATAAATTAATACAATGCATAAGAAGTTAGTCAATAAGATCTCTCGGGATGTCATAAAATCAATATGCCTTCTGTTAGTATCATGAAATAAACTTTATCAACTTACGTATTTTGTGAGACCCATGAACAAACAATATAATAATAGGACAATGGGGAATCAAGAACATAGGCACCCCTATACTTCAGAGAATAGAGTAATTTGTGAAAGTTCCGCGTTTGTTTATTTCAAATGTATCATATGGATCATGCCAAAAGGAAAGAAGGGATAGCCTTAACATATCTTAACTCCGTTGATTCCTTAATTCCTTCCAAGAATTTCTTCAAACAACTCAACTAAATCTACCATAGCATAAGGAGATTCAAAATCAGTGCCAGTGTTGAGTAAAGGCTATGTCCGCAACTTAAATTAGTAGCTCGTTTATGTAAATTTGGTCAGCATCTCCCCTATAAAAGGGTCTCCTCCAATAACATATACCAACAAAACAACTAGAGAAATCCAGCAAGATATAAATATCAATAACAAGACACCATATAGCAACAACAAGTCACAACTACTTCACGACAAGCGGCAAGCTCCGACTGGAATCTGTATACCCAATATCACCCTTTATAGATTTATTACTTTAACTTAAATGTATCATTAACAAGATAATGGAGTCATTCATCGATGATTTCATCCTTATACCATATATTTATAACAATAAAAATAATCCACAACTCCAACTATCCTCAATTAGCAACTTTATTCACTATTTCATGTCTAGTCCATCCATTTAACTTAATCAACATCAAGATAACCTTAAGATCATGAAATAACATAATACATATACCTCCTATAGCAGATTCAAGTCAAAATACAAGTTATATTTAGCTTACATCCCTCAATGGCAATACAACACCAATAGAAAAGACTTACGCTAATCCAAGTAATAGCTTGTAGTTTATTATCCAAACAACTTAACCAACATGCAAGAAAGCTTAAGCACAATTAGAAGGTTGATATACTCACCTTAGCTAGTAGCAAAAACTTGAAATTTCAGCCAAACACAGTCCACAATTATCCTCAATGACCACACAACCACAAAGAGGTGTTGTTCTTCAATAGAATTAATTTTTGATTGAATCACTTCAAACCCTTATAGTATCTATTTATAAGAGTTAGGAGAAGTTTGGAGACGAAGTTGGGTAAACAATTATCAAAAAATAGGCGTCCAAATCATTTATAAAGTGAAGCAGGTCAAGCACCACTTAAGTGGGTCCCATTGGGAGCTGTTTGCGTAATCTCGCAAAAATGCAAATATCTCTTAAATCCAATGTCGTATCAACAAAAGGTTTAATATGTTAGAATCTACACTCGTAGATATTCATTTTGGTTGGTAGATCATCCCGTAATTCCATGTATAATTGGAGAAAAATTCAGCTACATTTGATCTAATTTTCAGCATATTTATGAATGTAACTTGTGATGACCTTTGCCAACTTTTGTTCCATAATTTTCTTGACTTCAAAACAAAGCACATGACTACCATACGACTAAAATAACTCATAAAATAACCTTCTTATCATGTTAATAATCCCAGTCTCACCCCAAAGTACATGTTATAACATTCACAACTTGTCGACTTTCGACGAAACTTATTTTCTTCAATTGGTTTAGCTTCTAAGCTTTCCAGCTCTCTTGGTACTTGTTATTCATGATCTTAAATATTTGTAACCTTCAAGTTAACATGAGTAACTTACGTTATACGCTTCCCAATGTAATCTCATTTCTAAGCTTAAATTAATTTACTTATGACGTACTCTCACATACGAAAACATGGGGTGTAACATATGTGGACTGAGGTAGCATGGGACCGCTCATGCATATGGGTATGATGAGTTAATTCTACTAAGTTACAGCTTAGGACTGACTCTTGGCACGTTTAAGGACTAATGTATGTTTAAGTGGGAGAGAACGTAACGACTCGATTGGTCATTTTGTGTGCTAACCTTAATTTCCGTATTTTGAGACCTCTTATAGCTCTATTTCATGTTTCTTAATTTGCGTGCTTGGTACGTGTCGTCTTCCAGAAAGTTTTTACATAAAATTTTGAAGAAAATTGATATTTGGCTTAAAATGAGATTCTACTTGACTACAGCCAATATTCTTGGTAAACGACCTCGGATTTATTTTTTAACGATTATGTTAGGTTCGTATGATGTATTTGGACTTGTATGAATGTTTGGTTGGGGTATGGGGTAATCCGAGCGCATTTCGGTTCATTATGTGAAAATTATGAAAATGAGTTTTTAAATTGAAAATCATGAGTTTTGATGGTAGATTCTTGTTATTTGATGACATTTTGATGATTTGGAGTAGAAAGCAAGTTTGTAGGGTATTATGACACTTGTGTGCATGTTCTGTTTGGATCCCGAGGAGCTTGGATGATTTAGTTGTTATATGTCTTCACTTACTATATGCTTTTACATGCCATATGTCTTCACTGATTAAATGCCTTACTTGCAACATGCTTCCACTTTCTATATGTTTTCATATATTGAATGACTTCATGTGATCCTGTTCGTACTTGATAAACGTCTTTACTCATTCGTGTTCTACTCTCTTTTACGTAACTGGATTAGGTGACTTTTAGATTAGTTGTGTGTTATGTTTTGTGGAGGCCTTGTCATTATATACGATAGACTAGCTTTTGATATTAAACTGCTCATCTACTCTGTTTGAGTTATATTACCTAGTTGAATATCGTGTGTTCATCTTCTTAGTGTTACATTGTGACCATTTCTCGCATGTGGTTGTTGTTGTGGTTTCATATAACAATACCGTATCTTGGAATCGGTTTACACGTTTCACATTGTTTGATACATATATGGAACCGGGTTGCACGTTGCAACAGTGTTGATCGATATTGGGATCAAGTTGCATGTCACAACAAGTTTATTTTATATGTGGGATTGGGTTGCGTGCTGCAACGGAGAAGATGGAATACGATTATTCTTATCTTTGATTCTTGTTATATTATTGTGTTATGAGACTATGAAGTGATGATATTAAGGGGCCCTCTGTCAGTTGTATCCTTATTTCATTTATTATGTGATTATTTGTTTATCTTTATCCTATTGCTCTTTTTGCTTATCATTTGCACAGGTAAAAGCAATAATTGAACATCTTTTAACTTAAAACCTCGGCACTACTTCATCGAGGTTAGTTAAGATATTTACTAAGTACACAAGGTCAGTTATACTTCTTCACTTTTTGTGCATATCTTGAGCCGTGTAGCTGTGAAAGATGAATCCTTGCACTGAAGACGTTCCAGCGTTCCAACTACAAGCTACCTCTTGTTCATGGTAATTTAGGACTTAAACTCTATTTACGTAAATTTCAAACAGATATTGTACTGATTATTTATCTCGGTATGTAAATCTAAATCATAGTTGCTCATGACTTGTACTACCAGTCCTTGAAATTTTTTATACAATTCAATTATTTTATTTCTTGTTATTAATGATCTATCAATTGAGTTACTTGTTCTATGCTTGGCTTACTTAGCATTAGGGTTAGGTGTCACCACAACTATCTGGTTTTCGAGTCGTGACACTAAGAAATTAGAACTTTATTTTAATTTAAAATTCACTCACATGAAAATTTAAAAATCTTATCAATTAATATATTGTTAAGAATAATTTTTTTTTTGAAAGAAATTTGTGTATTTGAAAGATATGATTCTAAGATCCTTATTATCCTTATCCAACAATATCTACCTAGAAAACATTCATAAACTTAATTTAAAAAGGAGCAACTGAAAATTGGTGATCAGACTTATGGCCACATACAACTCTTTTTCTGTCCTTATGTATTGCTTATTTGATGAAATCTTATAACTTTCAAATGGATTTTGGATTATATGGTACTATATATATATATATATAGTACCATATTAGAAGAAACTACTCCAATTTGAATTGATAATTTTTTGTTTTTGTTATTATTTTTTATATTTTAAAATAATTTTAAAACTTCAAATTGAAGTTACTTCCATATTTGAATTAGTGGTTTTTTTTAGATTCATTTTTATTTTCAAATTAGTATTTATTCTCGCGCGATGCACGGAAAATATTTTGTATTATCTTGACATTTGGCTTAATCTTATGAATAATAATTTTTTTGTCCTAAAATTGTTAAGCGGCTTTTTATTATATTGTCACTTAGTTTAATATTATGTCTTTGCCTATCCTTTTATTACATATGGATAATGTAATATATAATATATAGATACCTCCTTTAATAAAACGTAGATAATATAGATTTCTTAGTTCGTCCAAAATATATATTTTTTATTATTTTGTATAAAAG
This sequence comes from Nicotiana sylvestris, assembly GCF_000393655.2. Classification (NCBI taxonomy): domain Eukaryota; kingdom Viridiplantae; phylum Streptophyta; class Magnoliopsida; order Solanales; family Solanaceae; genus Nicotiana; species Nicotiana sylvestris. The sequence goes on along the minus strand of NC_091058.1, from coordinate 191,692,568 downwards.
TTTAATTTTTTTATTTTTCCCTACATTATTAAAAAAAATCTCCTACATTATATGGAATACGCAATAAGACTTTTTTTCTATTTTATTTTAAATATAATGTTTTAATTTTTATATTTTTTACTTAACCCAAAATATATGTTCTTTTATTAATTTGTATAAAACGAATTTCATATATTTAGAAATTTTTTAACAATTTATGGAATAAGCAATTACATGTTTTGTTTATTTTATTTTTGACATAAAGATATTTCTTTTTCAAATTCAAATTAAACTTTTCTTCTTATATTAAAATTTAAAACTAGTAACTAGTTATTAATGATAAATAATCCATAATTTAATTTTCTTAAAATTTAAATTCAAAAAGAAACTAACTATTAACTAATCTAACTAACATTGTCCTAAAATTGCGAAGAGGCTTTTTATTGTGTTGTCACTACGCTTACTATAGTGTCTTTGCTTCTCATCTTATATATTGATAGATTATATGGAATAAGCAATTAGACTTTTCATCTATTTTATTTTCAATATAAAGTTTTGATTTTTTTCTTTTTTTTTATTATGTTGCTTGTAACTATTTCAAATTAAAATTAGAGTGTTCTTCTCTATAAATTCAAATTCAAGAATAACTAATTATTAATAATAAATAATGCATAATTTAATTTTTCAAAATTTAAACTAAAAAAATTAATTATTATCTAACCATACTAACTTTGTCCTAAAATTGTCAAGTGGCTTTTTATTATATTGCCACTTGGCATACTATGGCGTCTGCCTCCCCTATTGTATATAGATAGATTATATGGAAAAAGCAATTAGACTTTTCTTCTATTCTATTTTCAATATAACTTTTGATTTTTACATTTTTTACTATGTTGCTAGTAATTATTTCAAATCAAATTATACTTTTTTATATTTAAATTTAAATTCAAAAAGAGTAGATAATTATTAATAATAAATAATAGATAAATAATTACAAGCAACATAGTAAAAATATAAAAATCAAAAGTTTATATGAAGAGGCAAAGACACTATAGTATGCCAAGTGGCAACATAATAAAAAGCCACTTGGCAATTTTCAGGAATTTAAATAAATAGTTAGGTTAGGTAATAATTAGTTTCTTTTTGGACTAAGAAATAAATTATAACTTTTTAGAGAGGCAAAATGTAACGACCCGGTCGGTCGTTTCATGAGTTAACGCTCCGTTTTCTCCATTTCTGCTTCTTTATGTCTTGTTCAGCCGTATTAAGTGGTATTGGGTTGGTTGGTTTGGTTTCGAAGTGATTTTATAAAGTAATGAGATACTTAGTCTCTTAAATTGGCCATTTAGTTGGAAAAGTCAATCGGAAGTTGACTTGTAAGTAAACGATCTCGAAATTTGGTTTTCATGATTCGGATAGCTTTATGAGGTGATTTGGGACTTAGGAACATGTTCAGAATGTAATTTGGAGGTCCGTGGTAGATTTAGGCTTGAATTGGCGGAATTGAAATTTTGGCGTTTTCCGGTTGGTAGTGGGGATTTTGATATAAGGGTCGGAATGGAATTTCAAAAATTAGAGTAAGTTCATTGTGTCATTTGGGACGTGTGTGTAAAATTTCAATTCATTCGGACGAGGTTTGATAGACTTTTTGATCGTTTGCGGAATTCGTGAGTTTTGGAATCCTTAGGCATGAATCCGAGGGTGATTTGGTGTTTCGATGATGTTTTGAGTGTTCTGAAGATTGGTATAAGTTTGTATAGTGGTATATTACTTGTTCGTACTTTTGGTTGAGGTCCCAAGGGGCCTTGGGATGATTTCGGATGGTTATCGGGAAGTTGGAAGTTAGAGTTTGCAGCTGAAGCTGCTGAGTTCCTGTCATAACCGCACCTACGGATTGGGGAACGTAGGTGCGAGATCGTAGAAGCGTTAGATCAGCCGCAGATGTGGCCATATGAAAGAAGGCCAGAAGTCGTAGGTGTGGGAGGTTTAATGCACCTGCGAGACCGCAGGTGCGAATAGGTGGGCGCAGGTGTTGTCCCAAGACGTTAAGTGGAAACCGCAGATGCGGTTGGTTAGACCGCAGAAGAAGTACCGCAAAAGCGTGAAAAGGGCCGCAAGTGCGGAATCCCTGGGTCAGAAAGTATATAAGTTCCCCTTCCCGAAATTTGGGTTGTCTTCCACCATCTTTATCTAGAGTTGAAGCTTTTTGGAGGGTTTAGAAGAGGGAATTAATGGGATTTCCATTGAGGTGAGTTTCTTGAATCTAAAACTCGATTCTATGTTGATTTCAGTTGTTTAAGCATGAAAATTATGATATTAAGGGTGAAAATTGGGGAAGTTAGAGCTTGAAATTGGAGAAGTAAAATTGAGAATTTGAGGGACCAATTGAGGTCCGATTTTAATGTTCTTGGTATATATGGACTCGTGGGAGGATAAGGATTTTATTGGTGTGATTTTATCGAATTTGGAGACGTGGGCCAGAGGATCGGGATTTTTGATGTAATTTGATTATTTCACGTGGGCTTTGTTCCCTTAGTGTATATTGATGTTATTATTCTAATTTTTGGATAGGTTTGACGCGAGTTGAGGCCGAGTTGAGAGGCAAGGGCGTCGCGGAGTAGTATTTCATCCGGTTTGAGTTAAGTAACGATTGTAAATCTAGATCTGAGGGTATGAAACCCCAGAATTTCGTACTGTTTAGATAAATGAGGTGACGCATATTCTAGGTGACAGGCGTGTGAGTGTGCACCCATAGGGATTGTGACTTGATCTGTTTCGTGGCGGCTGTATAGTTGCATATATTGACATATTGTATATGATATCCATGTGTTTTATAAATGAAATTGTTAAGTTGGGTTGAATGCCATGTTTGGGGCCTCGTGCCGAACTGTTTAGATCCTTAGGGGTATTTTACTACTTTTCTCACACTGTTTTGGTTTGAAATTATATCCTCAGTCATATTTTTCCTGTTTATTGTTAATCCGGATTCATTTCTCAACTATTTATTATATAAAAACTATTTCGGCTAAGGTTCCCTAATTTTTCACTGAAATGCCCGAGTGACCGTGAGGTTAATGGCTGAGAGAGATTGAGGACCTAATGGTGAGGATCATATATATGTTATGGATCGAGCTGCACGTCGCAATGATATTATATGTATATTATGGATCGGACTGCACTCCGCAACGATAATTATATGAATCGGGTTGCACGCTGCATCGATATATATTGGATCAGGCTATGCGTCGCAGCAATATGACGTTTGAGCTGTAGGATCCCCTCCGGAGTCTGTACATCCCTAGTGGGCGTAGTCGACTATATATTATGGATCGGGCTACACGCCGCAGTGGTGATTATTATTATTATTATTATGAGATATCTATTGAGCCGAAGTGCTGAGTGTGAGTACTGATTGATGAGAACTGAGTCACGAGTGACTGAGAGGTTTGACCGAGAGGCTATACTTATGAGTGATACCTTGCCAGAGTGGCTTGTCTATGACATCTTTCTGCTTTCACTCTTCTTTTATACTAAGTCTTTATTGAAAAATGTTGAATAAATATTTTAAAGGATTTTAATCGAAATTGGAGTTTTACGAGGTAATTGGCTATTGAATTGTAGATTTTCACTTGATATTTATGTTGAGATTTTTATTGATAAGTATGCACATGATTTTTAAATGCTCGTAACTGCACTCAGACTTTATTTACTTTAGTTACTTACTGAGTTGGTGTACTCACGTCACTCCCTGCATCTTGTGTGCAGATCCAGGTGCCCGAGCATCAGAGTGAGAGCTTCCAGCACTCTCAGAGTCTCATCCAGAGATCGCAAGGTAGCTGCACGGCATTCACAGCCCCGCCTTCCTCCTTCCTATCCTAGTATTTTATATATTTCAGACTTGTTTCGTATTGAGTAGACAGTGTTGAGTTGTATGTAGTGGCTCATGACTTGTGACACCAGATTCGAGCTGGGTTGATGTATTTTCGTACTTATTCTGCGTATTTCTTTAATATTTTAAAAATGAATGCTTTGAGACTTAGTCTATTTAGAAAAGTGAATTTATAAATGATCTCCGTATTGTTCGTGTTGTTTATGGCTGACCTAGTACCGTGACAGACGCCATCACTACCAGGATATTTGGGGTCGTGATAAGTTGGTATCAGAGCCTAGGTTACATAGGTCTCACGGGTCATGCGTCGGTTTAGTAGAGTCTCGTGGATCGGTACAGAGACGTCTGTACTTATCCTCGGGAGGCTGCGGAACCTTTTAGAAAAACTTCATATTCTTGGAATTCCTGCAGTGCGAATCTGTTGATTATGGTACTAAACTTCTATTATTCTATTCTCTCGCAGATGTTGAGGACACATGCTACCATTCAAGACAAACGGCTACTAGTTGGGGATAGAAGAGGCTGAGGACGCAATCGAGGCCGTGGTAGGGGTAGGGGTGTATCCCGCATAGCAGCTAGGACAGCACCTGTAGATCCACCAACCATCACAATTCATGATCAGGTCCCAGTTGTGGACGCTCCAGCAGCACCATCTATGGCACCGGCTGGGCCTATTGTGATTCTAGGACTTCAGGAGGCCCTAGCCCAGATTCTATCAATGTGCACTGGCCTGGCTTAGGCGGTCTCAGTTACTAAGGCCATAGCTACTTCTCAGGCTGGGAGAGGTACTCAGACTCCTGCCGCTCGTACACTTGAGCAGGTTGTGTAGGGACTTCAGACACCAAGGGTACCTCTAGCCCAGCCGGTTGCACCAGCCAAAGATTATGTGGTACCAATTATACCTGACGACGAGCAACATCGATTGGAGAGGTTTTGGTAGACTTCATCCTCCGACTTTCAGTGTTACAGAGGGCGAGGATGCCTAGGGTTTCTTGGACAAGTGTTAGAGGATTCTTCGTACAACGGGTATTTTGTAGACCAGTGGGGTCGCATTTACTACTTTTCAGTTTTCTAGAGCTGCCTTTACTTGGTGGGAGGCTTATGAGAGGCATAGGCCTGTTGATGCAACGCCCCTTACCTGACAGCAGTTCTCCGTTCTATTTTTGGAGAAGTATGTGCCACAGTCTCGCATGGAGGAGCTGCACATGCAGTTCGAGCAGTTGTGTTAGGGTGATATGACTGTGATGTAGTATGAGATGAGGTTCTCAGAGTTAGCTCGCCATGTTGTTTGGTTGGTTCCTACGGATAGAGATTGTCACGACCCAAACCGATGGGCCGCGACGGGCACCCAGTACTTTACTTGACCGAGTACCAACGTAATGTACCTTTCTTATTACATCATTATATACATGTGACATATGGGCCTAATAGGCTAACATAATCATTTATAAACTTAAACATAGGCCGACAAGGCCGTAGAATCTTTTGCATACACAACATATGTCTACAAACCTCTAAGAGTACATAAGTGTCACAAAGGTCGGGACAGAGTCCCTCCATACCAAACAATAGACGTCTAAATCATACTAACCCAATACGCAACTCCGAAGCAAATGGAGCGCACCAACATCTTCCGCTGAGCTGATAGCCTACTTGGAGGGCTCTCGACCTATCTATCAGGACCTGCGGGTATGAAACGCAGCGTCCCCAGGCAAAAGGGATGTCAGTACGAATAATGTACCGAGTATGTAAGGCACATAAAAAAATACATAGGAGACATAGAAGACATGTGGAGTACATGACTCAACCCGTAAGTCTGAATAACTTTGTAAATCATAAATTACTTTCAGCATCATGCATATGCGTATGAATGTCATGTCGTGCATAGGTATATGTTTCATAACATCATTAGCCTCTGAGGGCATCCCATCATATCATATCGGCCAGTGTGGGCAAAGTCATAATCGTATACCAGCTGATCAGGTGGAGGTGCGTATATAACGCCATAACCATTCCCATATCCCATATACATATATATACATACATATATACGCGTATATAACGACGTTTAAATACATATATATATATATATATATATGCGTTTATAACGTTATTTGAATACATACCTATATATGCATATATAACGCCGTTTGAATCATATTTCAGCCACTGTGGGCAACATCATCATCATATATCAGCTGATCAGGTGGTGGTGCGTATATAACGCCATAACCTTTTCTTATATCCAATATACATATATTTACATATATACACGTATATTACGCCATCTGGTCATGGGTCAATGCACATGAATGCAATGCATGAAAAGTACGTCAGTAAAATCATTCGGAATGTCATAAGACCATTTTGCCTCTTGAGCAATATCATAAAGTAACATCTTTTCAACTTTCATATTTTTCTGACACCCATGAACATATGATAAAATATTATGACACATGGGAGTTAAAGAACATAGATATTTCTATTACTTCTATGAGTAGAGTCACTTATGGAATTTGTGCATTTGCACGTTTCGTTTATATCGTATGGATCATGCCAAAAGAAAGAAGGGATAACCTTAACATACCTGAGTCGATTCTCTTGACAATCCCTTTAACACCCGTTAATTGCGACAACACATAAAGGCAGATCAAAGTAGGAAATAATTCGCATGATATTCTTGAGAAAGATTGTACCGTGCTTTCTTAGAATTGCATTCCACGCGTAATCGGACCTTTAATGAACTTTGCTGAAGCTCATTTGTTACTTAGTAAATATGACCATCTTCATCTTGACATCTTAAAGGAGCCTTTTGTTGTGTTAATTACCCAACGTTTCTCGTCTTATTCAAGTGACCATATATTTTATGGAAAGTGAAGGTCAAGAATCTGTTTTGTGCATTGCACATAATTGGATACTTGCTACTATTTCTAGCTTATCTATCTCTGGATAAGGTAGCTATTGTTTCATTTTTAAATCTATAGACTTTTGTTAACTAGTTAATCCCTTGATAAACTAAACCACTCACATTTCTTGTTTTAGTCTCATGCCAAAAAATGCTACGTTGATATCTAGTTGCAGTATCAAGTGTCAACGTATTCAAGTCGCAAGCATCTTATGCTTATGACTCATCATGCAAATTTGTGCCACTTGGCGGCCCAAAAATATTCTTATCCACTTAATTAATTATCCACATAATTAAGAATTATCTCAAATTGCTTAAAATACTATTCACTTTTAACACACCTTATACACCTTACTATCATGGTCATGTAGTACCTTCAATGGTACTAGTCCATAAATACCGAGTATTTTAACTTGAGCCGTATTTTATCCCAACATGTCAAACTTGAACAAAAATTCATTTTCTTTGTCTTGTTTCCCCTTTTTTACGAATTTACTTATTACTTGTTTGAAATAGCATGATCCTTATAATCTCCAAGTGATCTTTTCCTTGGACTGATGTCAATTACCTCACGACAAATTTAACGTACGACACTACAGGGTGCAACATCGTTGGAATATCGTACTGCGGGACGTGACAGCTCACTTCTGGGCTCTCATTAATTTATTTATGGCGTATTTTTCATGTACGAAAATATGGGTTGTGACATCATTCCCCACTTTGGAACATTCGTCCTCGAATATTGACTGATGTGCTTATCGTCCTCATATCCCGTAGCTCTTGGGAATACTTTAGTAGTCCTTTTGCCATCTAGGCAATCGTTCTGTGAATAAGTTTAAAGGCCAGGGCATTTCCCTCTTTTAGGCTTCTTCCCATGCCATGACTTGTGATCGAGTTCCTTCCAATCTCGTAACTGCTGCTACCTTCCATTATGCAGTTTCTACGACACTGACCTTGTAAGTGTGCCTGTGCGACTCTCTTCTCCTTTTTCCTCCAGCTTTTAGCCAATCCTGAAGTTCTTCTCTTGGTATTTTGTCGAACTTATGAATACTGCTATATCTTATTTTATAGACCTGGTTATCCATTCGTATGACTTTACTACATCTACATAGGTCATTCTATACCATAACACTTACCTCGATTTCTCGTTACTGAGGCCTGCTGCCAAATCTCAGGTTACTTTCATTGCTTATCTCGTACGTATAAATCTATGTCCTCTAATGCCCCCACATTACTGTTCATCTTTAAGAATGACGACCTAATCTCCTCTCATACTTTATAACTTTTATCCATCAGTTGTTGATTCACCTCAATTTTGATCCATAATCTATCCCTGATAACTTAACCTTTTATGTAATATTGTAGCTAGGATTCACGTTTTATCGGGGAACATCTGAAATGATTACATTGATCCACCTGGGGTGATACCCTGCTTTCATAACCGTATCTCACGATACCCCAATATGATTCACCTTGCATGGGTATTTTAATCCTGTCCAATTCATGAGATCCCTTTCTTTTATCCGTCAGATCATTACTTAATTGAAGGTCCAAACATCATCATTTTCATTTTTTGTCTATAATAATTACCCCTCATTCTATTAACAGGGCAACATTCCATCTGTTTTGAATGTTATTAGTTTTAGACCCTTTTTGAGTTTATTCAGGTTATACTGAACTTTCTATAACTTAGAGAAACCATTAGCTATCTTGTTTTTATGGACTTAATCCTGAGGATTTATCCATTCTTGTCACTTTTTCACTTGCCTTTCCTTATTCTTACTAATGTTTTCTCAAAACATTGTTGCTCTACCATACTTAAGCTTGCGACCTATAAATATAGATTTATAATACTCACAACTTTCCTTCAACTTGCTTGCACCATATATTTCCTTATGTTATTCTGGAACGTCAAGCGATACATCACATCATCTCCAACTCTTGTCTACTCTCTTAACTAGATCTCTCAGTACTAAGAAACAGTAGGTTGGAAGACATGCCACTGATGATGTCGTGATCATTCCTGGTTATTGGATCCCCGTGCTTATAACCTTCTATCCGAAGTATGGACTATTTACAACTTTCTGCATTTGAGTATCTCGTACGTTGTTCACTTTTACCTTACTTACTTAAAATCTCGTATCATATCTTCTATCTCCTTCATAACCTCCCTTCCACCTAGGTGTAGTTCACGTCCATAACTTGAAGCTCTATTATAATACTCGCACCTCTGGTACATACACAATCTTGTGGGAGCTTCGTACTAAATTCTTATGAGGTTGGTACTTCTTCTAATTGGCTTCCTTGTGGAGCCATTATAGATTATGGTTATTGTGTTATTTTTCTTGAACATTTGATATTAAGAGTGATTCTGTCATGTTCCCCAGCACAACTTCTATAATTTTTGTAGGTCCAATAATCACTCCTGATTTACTTCGGTGATGTAATTCTTTAGTTCCTCTTCCTTCTGATAAGCCTTTACGTAGGATGAAGCTATCTTTCGATCTGCGGCTCATGGTATCAGTTATTTCCTTAGCCTTTCATAGGCGTTATGGAATGTCCATGATACAATCTTCTAACAATTCAATCCTTTGTCTATGTCCTGGGCTTAATTCTTTCTTTTAACTTATACCGGAGCCTTATGTGGCTGTATGATTGTCAACAATATGCTGCCTGGATAATGCTCCAAAATCTTGAGTGTATCCATAACGTACTAACTCTCGATCATTGATCAAATTTTTTTTTTCCATCTTAGCTGTCTTTCAACATAAGCTATTACTTTTTCTGGTCTTTCTGCCCACCCTCGTTGTGTACATACTTAGCTTATCTTAGTGCCATACTTACCAGAGTTTTTAGACAACTCATATGATCTCGAATATTACTTTTAACTCTTACTTCCCATTCATTAGCCACGGTAGGTGCCACTTTCCTTTGGAATGCTTACCATATTGTTGCGAGATTGTTGTTACATGACCATTTCCTCTTTAGGTCGTTGTGCTTAGGTTGAAGCCTCCTATCTGATCTCCTCAGCTAGTCTTTCGTTGTAGTACTTAGGGAGAACCCTTGACTTTCGTAAAGCTGTGAGCTTATTATGGACCTTTTTTTATGTCCTTACTTGCCTATAATCTTCCGTAGTTGCTTACTTCCATGCCCATATGCTTGCATGGTTGCTTCTGAACTGATATCCTGATTGCTTTCCCAGTGGCACAATCTTTTATCCCCGTAACTCTCATACGGTACCTTTAACTATCCCGACTCTTGTTTGAATATATCTCAAGTATTATAATGATATTCTTCGAGACTGAATTCTCCATGTTGGGTTCTACTATGTTTATTTTACACGATCTGATGACTCGTCTATAACTTCCTGTTTAGCCATAACTGGGATCTTCCTGACCAATTACTAACTACTCGTTGGCCCATTCTCATATCAATATTCCTCGTAATCTTTCTTGGGTTATTTCCTTTGTCTTAACTTACGTCTCGCACTGGCTCCATATTTACTAATAACAGCTTGGGCAGGAACCTTTACTCTCTCTCTTTGACGTCGTGCTTGCACAATATTCTTGAATCGTAGCGTATCTATAAGATTTGGATAAGTGCCATCTAATTCCTCTTTCATTTATCGCATTCTTCCTTTACCATTCCATAGTCACTAGAACTACTTAATTCTGACTTAATGCCACATTACTCCATATTTCCCCCTTTAGGGTTGTACTAGGAGATGAAGCCATGAGGATCTACCTATAGATATTTTATCTCTTCATCTTTTCCATCGTTTCTCAACATCAATGATCTTTACTCACCTTGCGGCAATCCTTCTGTACCAAAGATGACAAATTTCCTTATTTGCGAGGGTGACACTTAGCGTAACTGACACATATAGTCTCTTAAGCTTTACTTTGCTCACATTGCTTGCTTTAGGGAAGCGTCTCCCTGGATGACCACTCTTTGAATTTCTCATGAATCTTCTTTTGTCGTCCATTCTATTATTAGCGGAACAAAATCTGAAATTCTTATGATGGCGACTATCACCAATCACTCAGTCCCTAATTCATGTTTTGTTTATCTTCTTCACCAATCCATACTGATTTCTGTTACTCTAGGAATTAACTCTCCACTCTGGTAGTCGCGTTGGAGTCACGAACTTATTTCTCGAAATGAGGATATAACCTTATGACCTATACTCTTTCGTTGTCTTAAGGCCCATCACCTTTCGTCTCTTCCTTCATTTGACTATAGGTTCTGTAACGCTCTACCATTTTTATCCATGTATCAAACCTAATTCATAATGCTTCATTAACTCTTTTCTTATTTCTTGCTAACATTTATGCCACTCACTTTATTCTGAAAACTTGAACAAGACATTCTTTTACTTTTAGCTTCCCTTTGATCTATTCAATGGCTCTTCAAGTTGCTTTAACGTTCTCGCTTTACTAGGGACGCGAGCCACACTAAGGTAATATTTATCCCTTCAAGGCTTATAGTGCATGTCTTTGTAGTACTCATATCTGGCTGCACTATTTCAGAGTGCGCCATCTGGTGTCTGATAAAGAGATCTATTAGCATATTTGCAATATCCTTTGGAAATGTCAACTACACAAACAATTCATTAGTTATATCTTTTTATACTACTTCTGTTAATCCCCATAGGGAATATCTAGAATGGGTGCGACCAATTGTATATACCTCTGTTACTATTGAATATAACTCAAAAAGCTTATGTTCCTCTGCCTCAATTATAAACGCCGTTAGCCTTCATTAATTGGGTGCCTCGTACTCTTCTTCCTATTACTTCTTTTTCTTGTTGAAACTTGTACTTATCTTCTTAATATCTCATTGTCCTTTACCATAAGGATGGATAGGCATTCTTGCCTTAAGGCTTCTTATCGGGAAGCTTACACCTTTCTATATACCCATGATCTGCTAAAGACCTCATATTTACTTATCGTAGACATAATACAAAAATCCAATTCCTCTGACTCAACTTTTCCACAGCAATCTCTCTTTCCATCCTTCTTTCTGGATATGGGTACCGTTTTATTACGAATATGATTTAGAAATTTGAATTCCTATGACTCAGCTCTACCACACGATCTAGAGTAAGAAGAAAGAGTGACAATCTTAAATGTCCTGTAACCTTCTGCTTATAAGTGTGGTGCACGACAAACCCATAAACATGACTCTACTAGACACGGCTTGTAGACTCCCTAGGACAGAACTGCTCTGATACCACTTTTGTCATGACCCAAACCGATGGGCCGCGATGGGCACCCAGTACCTTACTTGACCGAGTACCAACGTAATGTACCTTTCTTATTACATCATTATATACATGTGACATATGGGCCTAATAGGCTAACATAATCATATATAAACTCAAACATAGGCCGACAGGGCCGTACAATCTTTCACGTACACGACATATGTCTACAAAACTCTAAGAGTACATCAGTGTCACAAAGGTCGGGACAGATTCCCGCCAAACCAAACAATAGACGTCTAAATAATACTAACCAAATACGCAACTCCGAAGCAAATGGAGCACACCAACATCTTCCGCTGAGCTGATAGCTTACTTGGACGGCTCTCGACCTATCCATCAGGACCTGCGGGCATGAAACGCAACGTCCCCAGGCAAAAGGGATGTCAGTACGAATAATGTACTGAGTATGTAAGGCACATAAATAAATACATAGGAGACATGGAAGACATATGGAGTACATGACTGAACCCATAAGTCTGAATAACTTTTGTAAATCATACATTACTTTCAGCATCATGCATATGCGTATGAATGTCGTGTCATGTCGTGTATAGGTATATGTTTCATAACATCATCAGCCTCTGAGGGCATCCCATCATATCATATCAGCCACTGTGGGCAAAGTCATAATCGTATACCAGCTGATCAGGTGGTGGTGCATATATAACGCCATAAACATTCCCATATCCCATATACATATATATACATACATGTATACGCGTATATAACGCCTTTTGAATACATACATATATATGCGTATATAACGTTATTTGAATACATACCCATATATGCGTATATAACGCCATTTGAATCATATTTCAACCACTGTGGGCAACATCATCATCATATACCAGCTGATCAGGTGGTGGTGCATATATAACGCCATAACCTTTTCCCATATCCAATATACATATATTTACATATATATGCGTATATAATGCCATCTGGTCATGGGTCAATGCACATGAATGCAATGCATGAAAAGTACGTCAGTAAAATCATTCGGAATGTCATAAGACCATTTTGCCTCTTGAGCAATATCATAAAGTAACATCTTTTCAACTTTCGTATTTTTCTGAGACCCATGAACATATGATAAAATATTATGACACATGGGAATTAAAGAACATAGATATTTCTATTACTTCTATGAGTAGAGTCACTTATGGAATTTGTGCATTTGCACGTTTCGTTTATATCATATGGATCATGCCAAAAGAAAGAAGGGATAACCTTAACATACCTGAGTCGATTCTCTTGACAATCCCTTTAACACCTGTTAATTGCTACAACACATAATGGCAGATCAAAGTAGGAAAAAATCCGCATGAGATTCTTGAGAAAGATTGTACCGTGCTTTCTTAGAATTACATTCCATGCGTAATCGGACCTTGTATGAACTTTGCTGAAGCTCATTTGTTACTTAGTAAATATGACCATCTTCATCTTGACATCTTAAAGGAGCCTTTTGTTGTGTTAATTACCCAACGTTTCTCGTCTTATTCAAGTGACCATATATTTTATGGAAAGTGAAGGTCAAGAATCTGTTTTGTGCATTGCACATAATTGGATACTTGCTACTATTTCTAGCTTATCTATCTCTGGATAAGGTAGCTATTGTTTCATTTTTAAAGCTATAAACTTTTGTTATCTAGTTAATCCCTTGATAAATTAAACCACTCACATTTCTTGTTTTAGTCTCATGCCAAAAAATGCTACGTTGATATCTAGTTGCAGTGTCAAGTGTCAACGTATTCAAGTGGCAAGCATCTTATGCTTATGACTCATCATGCAAATTTGTGCCACTTGGCGGCCCAAAAATATTCTTATCCACTTAATTAATTATCCACATAATTAAGAATTATCTCAAATTGCTAAAAATACTATTCACTTTTAACACACCTTATACACCTTACTATCATGGTCATGTAGTACCTTCAATGGTACTAGTCCATAAATACCGAGTATTTTAACTTGAGCCGTATTTTATCCCAACATGTCAAACTTGGACAAAAATTCATTTTCTTTGTCTTGTTTCCCCTTTTTTACGAATTTACTTATTACTTGTTTGAAATAGCATGATCCTTATAATCTCCAAGTGATCTTTTCCTTGGACTGATGTCAATTACCTTACGACAAATTTAACGTACAACACTACAGGGTGCAACATCGTTGTAACATCGTACTGCGGGACGTGACAGCTCACTTCTGGGCTCTCATTAATTTATTTATGGCATATTTTTCATGTACGAATATATGGGGTGTAACAGAGATAGGATTTGGAGGTTCATTGATGGCCTCACATATCAACTTCGGATTCTTATGACTAAGGAGAGGGTGTCAAGTGCTACTTTTGAGGAGGTTGTTGATTTCGCTTGCGAGATTGAGTTAGATTGTCGCTAGGAGCGAGATGAGAGGGAGGCCAAGAGGCCTCGGGGATCTGGTAGTTTTGGTAGTGCTCATTCAAGAGGAAAATTTCAGCATGGCAGAGGTTGCCCATTTAGACATGCTCAGTCAGCTCGCCCAGTTCATCACGGGGCATCATCGGGCCATGGTTCTCACAGCTCACGTCAGGGTCATTCATCACTTAGTGCCCTACTATCCCAAAGTTTGTCTCATGCTCCATCAGTTCAGGGCTCTTCCATGCCAGGTCCTTCTACTGGTCATTTCGGTGCTAGAGGTTCCCTTCAGTCCTCGTTCCCCGCACTTGGGACTTGTTGCGAGTGTGGAGAGTTTGGACATATGAGGAGTCAACCCTCAACTTCAGCTCCAGTTACTTCACCACCCGCTCAAACAGCTAGAGGTGGGGGCCAGTTAGCTAGGGGTCGCCCTAGAGGGGGAGGTCGACCAGGTGGTGGTCAGGCCCATTTCTATGCACTCCTAGCCAGACCAGATGTTATTGCTTCAGATGTTGTGATTATAGGTATTGTCTCAATTTGCCACAGAGATGCATCTGTGTTATTTGATCCTGGTTCCACTTTTTTCATATGTGACATCATATTTTGCTGGTTATTTGGATACGCCCCGTGAGTCTCTTGTTTCGTCTAGGCGATACTATAGTTGTGGAATTTGTATACAGGTCGTGTGTGGTGACTGTTGGGGGTCTGGAGACTCGAGTGGACCTTTTGTTACTTTGTATGGTGGACTTTGATGTAATATTAGGCATGGATTGGCTATCTCCTTGTCGTGCTATATTGGACTATTATGCTAAGACAGTGACGTTGGTTATGCTGGGTGTGCCACGGATATAGTGGCGAGGTTCGACTGATTTTGTCCCCAGTAGGGTGATTTCATTTCTGAAGGCCCGGCAGATGGTTAGGAAGGGTTGTCTTTCACACTTAGCCTTTGTGAGGGATGTCAGTGTAGAGACTCCTAGTATTGACTCTGTTCCTGTAGTGAGAGATTTTCCCAATGTATTTCCTACACACCTGTCGGACATGCCACTAGACAAGGATATTGACTTTGGTGTTGATTTGGTGCCGGGCACTCAGCCCACCCAGCACTATTTCAATTCCACTGTATTGTATGGCACCGACGGAGTTGAAATAGTTGAAGGAGTAGCTTCGGGAAATCCTTGATAATTGGTTTATTCGGCCTAGTGTGTTGCTTTGGGGTACACAAGTTCTATTTGTGAAGAAGAAGAAGGATGGCATGATGAGAATTTGCATTGATTACAAGTAGTTGAACAAAGTTACAATCAAGAACAAGTATTCTTTACCTTGTATCGACGATTTATTTGACCATGGAGTGAGAGTGTTCTCCAAGATTGATCATCCGATCAGGGTATCACTAGTTGAATATCAGGACTCGGATATTCTTAAGACAACTTTCAGGACTCGATATGGTCATTATGAGTTCCTTGTGATGTCTTTTGGGCTGACCAATGCCCCAACAATGTTCATGCACTTGATGAACAACGTGTTTCGGCCTTATCTCGACTCGTTTGTGATTGTTTTCATTGATGATATTCTCGTGTACTCGTGTAGTCAGGAAGAGCACACGGAGCATTTGAGAGTTGTGTTGTAGAGATTGAGGAAGGAGAAGCTTTATGAAAAGTTCTTCAATTGTGAGTTTTGGCTAAGTTCAGTGGCTTTCTTGGGACACGTGGTGTCCAGTGAGGGTATTCAGGTTGATCCGAAGAAGATAGAAGTGGTTCAGAGTTGGCCCAGACTGTCCTTAGTCACAGAGATTTGCATTTTCCTTGGTTTGGCGGGTTATTACCGTCGGTTCGTTCAGGGATTTCATCTATTGCATCACCCTTGACCAAAATGACTCAAAAGGGTGCTCCATTCAGGTGGTCGGATGAGTGTGAGGTGAGCTTTCAGAAGCTCAAGACCACCTTGACCACAACTCTAATGTTAGTTTTGCCAACAGCTTCAGTTTATGAGATTCTCCGCTATCTCAAATCTCAAATAGATATTACTATATTGTACCATTCGGGGAAGGCCAATATAGTGGCCGATGCTTTGAGTAGGAAGGCGGTGAGTATGGGTAGCCTTGCATTTATTCCTGTTGGGGAGAGACCTCTTGTAGTTGATGTTCAGGCCTTGGCCAATCGGTTTGTGTGGTTGGATATTTGGAGCCCAGACGGGTCTTAGATTGTGGGGTTTCTCGGTCTTCCTTGTTTGATCACATCAGAGAGCGCCAATATGATGATCCTCGTATGTTTGTCCTTAAGGACAAAGTCTAGCACGACGATGCCAAAGATGTGACTATTGGTGATGATGAATTATTAAGGATGTAGGGTCGGATATGTGTGCCCAATATAGATGGGCTTCGGGAGTTGATTATAGAAGAGGCTCATAGCTCGTGGTATTCCATTCATCTGGGTGCCGCGAAGATGTATCTGGATTTGAGACAACACTACTGGTGGAGGAGAATTGTTGATACCCAATTTTTCCCTCACATATTTTGAATACATATATATACTTTCAAAATAGTACATATGCAGTTATAAGCATGCATAAGTATTTTTATAATTTTTCTTTATAGTTTTAAAAGCTCCAAATCAATTTATTTCGTCTCTTTTTATTATATAACTGTCCAATAATTATCCTTCAGATTACTATTGTGATGTTTTAGCCATTTAAATTCATTATTTATGCCAACATAGTGCTTAAATAGTTTTAGTACATTTTTTGTAATTATATTTACATTTTTAAGCTAAATTGCACATCTTTGCAATAATAGCCCTTACTAAAATATAATTATATTTATGCATAAAATGGTCTTTTATAATGTTAAATAACTACTTTAAATTATTTTAGTATCCAAAGATATTTTTGGTTCTCATTTATTATTTTTTATAAATTAGTTAGTTATTAAAAGTGGCTATTTAAAATCTGGCCTTATTTTATTTCAATTTTGGCCTTAATTTTGACCCAATACACAGCCCAATTTTAACCTAAACCTACCCATGCCCGATACCCATCTGTCCCAACCTAATACCCCGCCAAATCCTGGTTGTTGATCGTTTTGATCAACGGTTCAGGTTTCCCCCTTCCTAAAATAAATCTACTAACCCCCCCCCTCCAAAAAAAAACCCTCTCATTTAACTCACCGTCCCCGCCATTACCTAATCCTGTAATCTCTCCAAAGCTCTCAAACCTAACCCTAATCGGACCTCACCGTCACTCATCTATGGTGGTTTCTGACCACCCCCCAGGCCTCTATGGCCATTTCTCACCTATTTCAGGCTGTCCGCGTTTGATTCCGAGTAAGATCTTCCTATATCTATGGGTTTCTTGGCTTGCTTCTTCATCTTTGTGATTATTCTTCTTGAAGCCATAATTTATTTCTTCTAAACTTCTTAGATCTGTATAGATCTGAGATGATTGGACCTATTGCATATGATTTTTTACAATAACCCTTTGATTCATTACAAGAATCGTTTGATTTTCGAATTATTTTTCATCTTTCTAAAAACTAGGGTTTACGGAAAAAAAAGTTCCAAAACATTTGATGATTTGGGTGTTTAATCTTCTATTTCCTATATGTTTTAACCGATTTCGTTAGGTTTGCTCTACCTTCAACTCGTTTACACTAAAATCCCTAATTTTTTGACTCTTTTGTTTGGTTTCTGAGTTACTTGTGTCTTGCATTTGTTCTTGTCTTAGTTTTTGTGATTTTCTTTAGCCATTTAGATATCCTGTGATTTTCTTATCCTAATATGCCTCTAATATTCTTTTCTTGCTTTATTTAAGTTTTCTGCAATATTTTCTGACTCTTTACGTGATTTTCTCCTTAGTTAAACCCTTAATTATTCTGAAATTCTAATTTTCGGTTTGAATTGAGCCCTTTTCCCTAACAAAGTCCTTGATTCTTACTACTCTACTCGGTTTGATTAAACTTCTTGCCTTAATTGATTTTCTCTTGCCTTATTTGTTATTTACTGATTCTTGCTAACTATTTCCTTAATTGGACCCCTGTTCATTCACCCCTGATTACCTTCCTTAAAATATTTGTCCTGCTTTTACCGTTGATTGGTTATCCCTTTATTAAAGGTAAGACTTACTTATTTACATGTGTGATTAATTCCATAAATTATCCTGATTGCTACTTAATTGATCCATTACCTTATTTTATTTAACTCTTGATTACTATATAAACTCCCTCCTATTCTCACTTCTGACACGAACATTAGCTCAGAAACTTTCACCTTACACTCTAAAAGGCTCTCTCTCTGCTCTCTCTACTCTCTTTGTTACTTGTGATCCCTGTTATTCTGTCCAGCTGCAAGCCAAGGCTGGGAATTGCACAATACCTTACTCACATCTTGTGTTTTCTTTCTTTAACTAGGTATGCTCCTGATTAATTTTTAAGAATCAAAACCTATGTGTTTACTTAATACTTTACTTCATGTGGCCTGATGACCATTCTTGCTTTTTTTTACCTCTCACCCATCTCAAATCTATGATCAGCATGTTTCCACTATGTTTGCTTGCTTGCTGTCTTGTTTGACAGATCTACATATATAACTAGGCCTGTTTGACTAACTACTACTTTTCTTAAACACTTCTTCTATGTATTTATCATGCCTTCATTTATTAATACTTGTCTAGCATGCCAATCTAAGTCTTTGCATGTTATGCTTCACTCATGTTAAGTTAATTGCTCTCCCTAGAACAGCTTCAACATGTTTCTGTGTGATCTTTGACCTGTATTCTACCTACTAGTTCTATAGAATCCCCTCAAAACTTTATGTATCATGTTGTCTGTGTTCTCCATTAAGGCATACTCTCTATTTTCCCAATCCCTCTTCCCTTGTGTGAAAGCTGCTTGCCAAAGTTACTTTCTAATGTTTGTTTGTTCTCTGTCTTGTGTTATGATTGCAAAATTGTTTCTTTACACTTTCCCTCAAACTATTTTATCACTAATGGTGTTCAGAAGTTCTTTTTAGTCCTAAGACCTTTCTATTAAACTCTTTCAAACTATCATGCACTTCCACTTACTCTTAGAATACTAGGACATGCCCCTCTAATATGTGTACTGCGTTGAGACCCTTGAGATCTCTTTGAACTCTGGCATATCAGGGCTGGCATTTCCACACTGCACCTAAATCAGTTATTATTTGAGAAAGGTGTAGGTGTTAGCACTGCACGAGATCCTTGAGGTCGTTAGGGAATTCTGGCACACCTAGACATAGAATTGGCTATGAACTTTAGGCATTTGAGACTGCTGGAGGCTTGGAAATCATTTGGGCCTACTTCAGGCTCCCTATACATTAATTTTTGTTCTATTTATGTAATTTTTATTCAATTCATTAGTCTGTACTAATTATTATAAACAAACAGCGGGGTGATTAGTGAAAAAGGGAGAGTAGTTATATATTGTAAAATTGGGTAGATACCATGCCTATAGGATCCATGTTGATTCAAATGTATTTGTTAGATAACATTCCTATAGGATCTACTTTGGGTTAAAATAAGTTCTGTTTGCTTTACTTCCACATAATTAGAAGCCATGCCTATAAGAGTTAAAATCAGCTTTAATAGAAATCATGCCTATAGGAGTTAAAATCAGCTTTAATAGAAATTATGCCTATAGGGGTTTCACTTTAATTAAACGAATGTTGTTTGTTTCACCTTATGCTCAATTAGAAATCATGCTTATAGGACTTAAAACTAGTTTAGTTAGAAAAACAGTTTAATTCACGTGTGTTTATTCTGAATTGGTTTAATTAACTAATCTGTCCACTTCTTTAAAAAGTTTCAACGCTGCCTTAAATAATATTGCTAGAAAGCATGCCTATAGGATCCAAACTGCTGTCTACAACTGTTTTCTGTTTAGTTACATTCTTAATCAATAATAGATATCATGCTCCTAGGACATCACTATTATACGCCTAGACAAGCCTGTAGGGCGATTAAAATTCTGCAAACTATAAAACTGTGCCTTGTTATTCGAGATTGCTCACACTCAATGGGTTTAAAAGAATTAATAGGCAAGTAGGATTCAGCTCTTTGACACTTTGGTCCTAATTCCATACTGCATAATCTCTTCTCACTTAGATATCATGTTCTATGGTTTTCTCTTAAATACTTGAAACTGTTGTTTGAGATGTGCACTAACTTGTTATGTTTGTGGAGGTAAATGTGAGCCTTTAATTGTTCCCTCTTTAAATGCAGTCCTAATTGTTTTTGATTGACGCCTAGACTTTTATTCTTTAAAAACCTTAGGATGGTCTAGAACTACCTAAATTAGAGGTCCTAAATACCTTCAGAGCCACGAGGAAGGGACGAGTAGTGCATACATAGGACTTCTTTCAAGGTTGCTAGAACGCTTTAGGCTATGACCAAGGGGAGGGAATTGGGTAGTAAGGATATGATGACTACGCGCTAATGTCACATGTAGCCCCTAATCGAGGAGTGATTAGCAGGCATTGTGCGGGTATGATCCTGTAGGCCAACCAACCTAAGACCCCTCTTTCCCAACTCCCGTAGTTTAAATAAATTTGCTCTTCTTTATATATGTGCAAAATGTTCAAACCTTTCTCTCTTGTTTTATTACTTGAATCATGCATGTGCTTAGAATGTCAAAACATGCCTTTATTTGCAAGTATGTGTTAAAACTGTTTATTTACTAAAATGACTAATTCACATAGTTTATGTTCGGCCGGGACGCGAGGGGTGCCTAACACCTTCCCTTCAAGGCTATTTCGAGCCCTTACCCTAAATCTCTAGTAATGCAAAATAGTCCATGAGTTAATTGCTCAAGGTGCTCTAACGAACCTAATCTGTTAGGTGGAGAATCTCCAAATACCCAATTCCCAAAAGGAAATAAATTATTTCCCCCATGAATGTCGAAACCCAGATTTCCCCGTCAAAAAGGGAAAAAAGGGGGCGCGACAGCATGACGACTCTACTGAGGATATTTTAGGCTTTTACCATAACGAACTTTTATTTTGTGAATTAGTCCAAACAAGCTCTATCCCACGTACCATTTCCCCTTATTTGAATTTAACTGTCAATTTTTTTAAGCATTTATAATTCTTTATTCCTAAAACTGACTTGTCTCCTTGTTTTCTTTTTATATAACTGTCTCTTTAATTATTTAAATACTGCATTTATTATTTTCTTACGTGAAAATACTTGACAACATGCTCTCTATTGTTGCATAAATCATGCTCAACATCATACTCCACTCGTGCGTAATTAATCCTATAGCAACGCTTGATGAGTGTTTGCGCTCTTCCTATATATCACCTTTTAAATTCGGAAAGGCCTATTTATGGTAAAACTAGTCGATTAACGTTGCGTTCAACGGTTCCGTGCCTTTCCCCCTCAAGTTGTCCGCTTGGGGGTCCCAGTCTAGACCTCTATAGTAACCTTACTCTAATTAAATTTACATGCATCATGGTCAAACCTAGCCGGGTTAATATGTTGTCCACATAATGACCCTTTAAGACAAGTATTGTCCAAAGTCCATCGGGTTTTTCATAATCCTAACGGACGTAACCACGAGTATGTGCATTAATTTGGAGAAATAAGTACCGATATGCTAATCATTACTATATAAATAGATGAACCTGGAGGGGAAAGGGCCTAACTCTCTTTGTTTTGCAGAAAATGGGGCACAAGGTCCCCAGATTCAGTATGGTTAGCACACCCTCACTTTTTCTAGATTAGTGGAGGGATCTTCCTTCATGCGACCAAAACCATGTGAAATGAGTATTAGGATACTTTCCTTCTCTAATGGATCTTCAGCTCAACAAAATGTTGGTTGAGGCTGCAACTATATTTTGGGACA
Source organism: Nicotiana sylvestris (assembly GCF_000393655.2). NCBI lineage: Eukaryota > Viridiplantae > Streptophyta > Magnoliopsida > Solanales > Solanaceae > Nicotiana > Nicotiana sylvestris. Next base: position 191,670,281 of record NC_091058.1, on the reverse strand, counting down.
AGGAAATGCCTTTGTTCTATTTTGGGAACATAGAAATGACTCCTCTATTAGAAGAAATAGGAGGATTTGCTGGGTTGCCTTGGGATAGCCTAATCTATTAGCACCTAAAAATCGTACTGCTAGGGGATTTTTGAAAATGGTGGGGCTGAAGAAGAATGACAACTTGAAATGCCTAAAAGACTCCTACATACCTTTTGAGTTCCTTTATGAAAGATACGGTCACAACAGCTCCTACCGCCTTTTTTATGATGAGTTCTCAATCACTTATTTGTGTTGGATTCATTGTATGGTCTTTGTGTTTATTATATGTTTCTTGGTCATGCTGGTGTTCCCAATCCAAGGGGATAGGATCCATACTAGGCTGACCATGGTAACCAAAACTCTGATAGACGGGATCGAGGGGGATACATACACTATCGTCCCTATGATTATTGCAGACATGTACCGAGATTTTGAGTGATATAAGAAGGGGTTTAGGTTCTTCGAGGGTTGCAACTTGCTGCTACAAGTGTGATTGTTGGAACATCTTCAAAAAGTATAATACCGTCAAGAATTCCCGCGAAGGTCGTGGAATAATCATATAGCCTTCCATCATCCCAAAAAATGAATTATATTCTAGACATGTTTGCTCAGCCAGAGGACGCTGCAGGATGGGTACAACTTTTTGAAAATTTGACTAAGGATCAAGTCCGGTGGATGTTCGAGTGGTTCCCTACCGATAAATCCATCATTAGATCTAGGGTTTTTTCGCACTTGGTATTGATCGGGTTGAGGGGCATATACCCTTACGCTTCTCTCATGGTTATGAGACAAACAGGCAGGAGACAAATCGTACCACGGGTCGCCAAAATGTGTCAATTCAGATCCAATTTCCAAGGTGACTCCATCCCGTATAAGAATGAAGCGCAACACATGTGGACCCTAAAGATTATTGTGGAGAAGGATACTATTAAGCCAGACCGGTATCACGCGGGCCACTCATACCTTTACCCTTCATGGTTGGAGGACGACATAACTGGGGTCGTTGAGCCAAGGGCCGGGCCAGGAAATAGGGGTATAAATGAGGTTGCTAAAGTAGAGGTGAAGTACAACAAACTGCGAAAAAGAGTTCGAGAGTCTGATGCCGAGCATATGGAACTGACAAAAGGCTGATATGGAGATGATTAATGAATGGAAATAAAGAGCTGTTAAATCCAGTAAGAGGCTGGAATACCTGGAATACAGTTTAATGGAGTTGTAAGGGAAGATGAGAAAAAGGGTCATTGACTACCAGAACGCTGAAGGGAATGAAGGAGGGCATCTTGCAAGGGCATTCCTGCTACTGAACCTGTACGAGATGGGAGAATTTATTGACAAGAGCATCCAGTCTGGAGAGGATCCTTCTAGGACCAAGTAGATTAGATTTATTTGCTTTTCTTTTTAATGTAATAAGGCCAAGAGCTAGTATTGTCATTGTCTTATTTAGTTTTGCTTTGGTTCGTTTACTTTTATTTTAATGAAATGAGGCAATTATTGGCACTAAATTTCTCCAAATTTATTTGTCACTAGGCCTACCTTGGGCACAATGAGGCTCCTAAATTAGGACACGAATTTACATTCCCACAATATATGTTTAAATATTGTAAACATTTCAAAATCCTTGCTGACTTGTTTACCTTTTCGCTTTTTCTTTATTTCTTATTCCCATCCCATAAGGTTGGTTCGCTCATACTGGCATCATCAGCATATCACACCAGATCTAAAGGACCTCCACCTCCTCCTCTTCCAAGTAATACAAAAGTCAAAGGAAAAGCAAAAATGGACGAATTAAGTGGTATTCGAAAGGAGAAGGTGAGAACGCAGAAGCTTCAGACGGCTGTAGTACGCAACAAATGATCTAGTCTTAAGGTTGGAACAAAAGATATTAGAGCTACAGGGAGAGCTTGAGCAGGTCCGCAACTTGGCCAACTTATCACTCACCCTGAATGTCCCCGACATCAACCAACAAAACACAAATAACCCAGAACCCCCCCAAAACACACCGAACCAACATCCGCAAAACCCTCTTGCACCGCATCAATACACAACCCCACCCAAAAATCTCAATCCCCTACCAATACCAACTCCTCCACAACACCATCACCAACCAATTCATTACCCACCAACCTCCACTTATCATATTCCCTAGAATACCCCACAGCCCATTCCTAACCCTCAAAACTCTACCAATGACCACCACTACACCCAGGCACCGGGCACTCACCAAAACAACCCCATATACATGGAAATTGTGCCTCACTCTATCAAATTAATCTCCTATACCCCAGAATCCTCCAAGAAGGACCTGCTCATTAAAAACATGGTTGAAGAAATCATGAAGTTGACAAGTCAAGTTTAAGGTTTCGAAGGCGGCAAAGGAATAGAAGGTTTGAACTATGCATACAAACAGATGTAGAAAACTACAGGAGGAATACAAACCTCCAAAGTTTGATATGTTCGATGGTACAGGTGATCCCGGAGTTCATTTGAGGAACTAATGCGACAAGCTTGTCGGGGTCGGGAAAGACAAAAAGATCTGAATGAAACTCTTTATGAGGAGTCTTACTGGAGATGCTTTGTCCTGGTACATCAGCCAAGATCCTAAGAAATGGTCCAATTAGGTGAGTATGACGTCGGATTTCATGGACTGGTTCAGGTTTAATACAGAGAATTCACTGGATGTTTTCTACATCCAGAATCTTAATAAGAAACCTATCGAGAATTTTCGCGAGTATGCTACTCGTTGTAGGTCGGAAGTGGCCAAGATCAGGCCATCTTTGGACGAGGAACAGATGAACAAGTTCTTCGTCAGAGCACAGGATCCGCAGTATTATGAAAGATTGATAGTTATTGAAAACCATAAATTCTCTGATATCATTAAGCTTGGGGAAAGAATCAAGGAAGGCATTAAAAGCGGGATGGTAACAAATTTTGAGGCACTATAGGCCACAAATAAGGCATTACAATCAGGCGGCATATCAAAGAAGAGAGACGTTGGGGCAGTAATGGTAGCTCAAGGCCCGAAATCTCGACTTACATATCAGACACCTCCACCCATATATCAGACACATCTACCCATATATCAGACACCTCCACCCACATATCAAACACCATCACCCACATATCAACCCTCATCTCCCAGATATTCCCAACCAGCCACTGTCCATCACACCTGTAACTCCCAACCGTCTCATTTCCAGTCACCTCCAACTCGCCAAAACTTTCAAAGACCAAGACCCAATTTCGATCGCAAGTCACCCAGTCAGTACACCGCCATTATTGAACCCATCGATCAACTGTATGAAAGATTGAAAGCCGCTGGTTATGTCACCTCTATTCCTGCTGTGGCATTAGAGAATCCATCCCAATGGGTCAATCCAAACAATATTTGAGCGTACCATTCCGGTATGAAGGGGCACACCACTGAAGAGTGCCGAACATTGAAAGATAAGATCTAGACGATAATTGACAACAAGGTCATACAAGCAAAAGAAACCGCACCTAATGCCCGCAACAACCCTCTCCCTAATCATATAGGCGGTGGGGTACATGTGTGTCACGACCCTAAACCCAAACCCGATCGTGATGGTGCCTCTCGTGAAGACAAGGCTAGCCGACACATTCCATTTCAGTTTTAAGCAATCAAACCATAAGAATTTAAGTCTTAAACATGATAAATAATCCAAAGGTAAGTAGTTAACAATACAATTGCGGAAGATAAACCCAACACAGCCCGATACTGGGGTGTCACTAGTCACGAGCATCTACCAATATGGTACAGTCTGAAATGCCTACTAAACTATTACAGAATAAATGATAAAGAGATAGAAATGAGATAGAGGGGGAGAAACACGGGACTGCGGACGCCAAGCAGCTACCTCGTGAACTCTGAAGTCTGCCGGGAGCTCTCAAATCGCGCTAGCATGATCAGCAACATTTGAATCTACACACGGGGTGTATGGAGTAAAGTAAGTACTCCAACTCAATGAGTAATAATCATAAATAAACGAGTGAGAGATATGAAAACACGTAAAGCACATTACAGACTATAATGAAGCAGTAAAACCAGTAAAAGCAATGAATCAATAAAGATATGTAAAATCATTTAAGTTCAGTTTAAACTTCATGAAATGCCTTTTCAACAATTAAACAGGTAAATGGCAGACAATAAGAAGGATAAACACATAAAGGTTCGACCCTCGGGCACAATGTCAACAAATCCACCCCTCGGGCAATATCTTAGAACAACACCAGCCCCTTGGGCTATATCTCACATCACAATGGGTACTCGCGCTCACTAGGGGTGTGCAGATTCCTGGAAGGGCTCCTTATGGCCCAAGCGCAATATCAAGCCATCTCGTTGCATCATCACTAGGCTCTCGGTCTCATATCAACAAGCCACCTCGTGGCGTACATATCTTAGGCCCTTGGCCTCATAATCATAATCAGTGTTTCCTCACAATATAGGCCCTCGGCCTTACTCAGTCAAAATCCTCGCAAGCCACTCGAGCAATAGTAAATGTGATTCTCAGCCCAAAATATCATTTAAAAGATCATTTAAGTGTTAAAACAGGGTAAACATGGCTGAGTTATGAAAACAGTGGAATATAGCATGACTGAGTTCAAGTACAAAGTCAAAACAGTGAGGAAATATCAATAAAAATCCCCTAAAGGTTCAAATAGTTGGCACAAGGCCCAAATATGGCATTCAACCAAAAACATGATGATAGCAAATAGATTTCAGTCAAATACACGGTAAAATAGTCATTCGGAACAGACTAAAACACAGTCCCCAACAGTGCACGACCCCACGCTCATCATTGAGTGTGTGTGTCACCTCAATATAGCATAGCGATGTGCAAATCCGGGGTTTCATACCCTCAGGACATCATTTACAATCATTACTCACCTCAATCCGGTCCAAACTCTAGCCCGCGATACCTTTGCCCCTCGAATCGGCCTCCACTCCTGTCGAATCTATCCAAAATCAGAATCATGGCGTGAAAATATGCTAAGGAAACGAAGCCCAAGCGAAAATAATCAATTTATAGCATAAATCCCAAAATTACCAAAACCCGACCCCCGGGCCCACACCTCGGAAATCGATAAAATTCACATCAATATATTCCTCATCTCCCCACGAGTTCATACGTATCAAGAGTACCAAAATCCGACCACAAATGGTCCCTCAAATCCTCAAGTCAAGGTCTCCAATACCAAGACCAATTTTCCCTAATTTTAACCCTCAAATTCCATTAATTATAGCTATAATCCCTGAAATATTACCATAGGAACGAGTATTAGGTCCAAAATCCTTACCTCAATGAAGTTCCCTTGAAATCCTTCTTCAAAATCGTCCAAATAGCTCCAAATACGACTTAAAAATGGTGGAATAGCTCAAAAATCACGAAGGAAACAAGTTATATGTTCTGGCCCAGGGATTTCACATATGTGTCCCAATTCCCGCTTCTACGGACCGCTTCTCAATCAAGACCACAGCATTTGCGGTCGTCACTTAAGTCCCAACTTTCCACATCTGCGATGAACATTCCGCACCTGCACTTTCGCAGGTGCGTTCCTTCCTTCCCAGCCATTTTCCGCTTCTGCGACCAATCATCCGCATCTGCGGCTTGGCACTTGCGGTCCCCAATCCGCAGGTGTGGAAACAACAGAAGCAGCAAATTTGCAGCTTCACCCAAATTCCAAACTTCTCCGTCAACCATCCGAAATCACCCCGAGGCCCCCGGGACCTCAACCAAAAACACAAACATATCCCATAACCTTTTTCAAACTTGTACTAATCTTCAAAACAACTCAAACAACATTACAACACCAAGATCACATCAAATTCAAGCCTAAGATTCCAAAAATCTTCCGAATTACTTTTTTCATCAAAAACCCAACCAAACCACGTCCGAATGACCTGAAATTTTGCACACACATCACAAATCACACAACGAAACTACTTCAACTATCGAAATTCTATTCTGAACCCTATATCAAATCTCACCTATCAACCGGAAAATGCCAAAAATCCAATTTCGCCAATTCAAGCCTAAATCTACATCGGACCTCCAAAACCATCGGAACTTACATCTGAGCCCTCTAACATATAAGTCAACATCCGGTTGACTTTTCCAACATAAGCTTCCTCAAAAAAGACTAAGTGTCTCAAACCTTACCAAATCATTTCTAAACTCGAGTCAACCAACCCGATCACATATAGCACCGATAGACAAAGCAATAAGAAGCATAAATAGGGGAAACAGAGCGGTAACTCGTGATATGAAAAGCCGGGTCATCACATCCTCCCCGACTTAAACAAACGTTCGTTCTCGAACGAGTCAAGAAACATACCTGAAGCCTTAAACATGTGATGATACCTGCTCCGCATCTCCCGCTCGGTCTCCCAGGTAGCCTCCTCCACGGGCCGACCTCTCCACAACACTTTTACTGAAGTGATATCCTTTGACCTCAACTTTCGAACCTGACGACCTAAAATAGCTACTGGCTCCACATAATAGGCCAAATCATCATCCAACTGAACCGTGCTGAAATCCAAAAAATGAGATGGATACCCAATATACTTCCGGAGCATAAAAACATGAAATACTGGATGCACACTCGACAAGCTGGGTGGCAACGCATGCTCATAAGCCACTTCTCCAATCCTCCAAAGCACCTCAAAAGGCCCAATGAATTGAGGACTCAATTTACCTTTCTTTTCAAACCTCATAACACCCTTCATGGGCGAAACCTTCAACAGAACCTTCTCACCAACCATGTAGGACACATCCCAAACCTTTTAGTAAACATAACTCTTTTGCCTCGACTGCGCTGTACGAAGCCTCTTACCTTCACCTTTTCTAAAGCATCCTGCACCAAGTCTGTCCCCAATAGCCTAGCCTCACCAGGCTCAAACCAACCCACCGGAGATCTACACTGCCTCCCATACAAAGCCTCATATGGAGCCATGTAAATGCTCTACTGGTAGCTGTCGTTGTAAGTAAACTCTGCAAACGGTAGAAATTGATCCCATGACCCTCCAAAATCAATGACACAAGCACGCAACATGTCCTCTAATATCTGAATAGTGCGCTCGGATTTCTCATCTGTCTGAGGGTGAAAAATTGTGCTCAACTCAACTTGAGTACCCAGCTCTCGCCGCGCAAACCTCCAAAACTGTGAAGTAAACCGAGTGCCCCTGTCTGAAATGATGGAAACTGGGACACCATGCAAACGAACAATCTCCCAAAAACACCATGCCAACCGCTCTGAAGAATAGGTAGTACACACAGGAATGAAGTGCACAGACTTGGTCAGCCGATCCACAATCACCCAAATAGCATCAAACTTCTTCAAAGTCTGTGGGAGCACAACTACAACGTCCATAGTGATCCGCTCCCACTTCCACTCTAGAATATCCATCCGTTGAAGCAAGCCACCCGGTCTCTGATGCTCATATTTCATCTACTGACAATTGAGACATTGATCTACAAATCCCATAATGTCTTTCTTCATTCTTCTCCACCAATAATGCTGCCTCAAATCCTGATACATCTTCGCGACACCCGGATGAATGCAATATCGCGAGCTATGGGCCTCTTCCAGAATCAACTCTCGAAGCCCATCTACATTGGGCACACATACCCGGCCCTACATCCTCAACACCCCATCATCACCAATAGTCACATCTCTGGCATCATCGTGCTAAAATCTCTCCTTAAGGACAAGCAAGTGTGGATCATCATACTGGCGCTCTCTGATGTGATCATATAAGGAAGATCGAGAAACCACACAACCCAATACCCGACTAGGCTCCGAAATATCTAACCTCATGAACCGATTGGCCAAGGCCTGAACATAAACTACAAGAGGTCTCTCCCTAACTGGAATATATGCCAAACTCCCCATACTCACTGCCTTTCGGCTCAAAGCATCAGCCACCACATTGGCCTTTCCCAGATGGTACAATATAGTGATATCATAATCCTTTAGCAACTCCGACCACCTCCGATGCCTCAAATTAAGATCCTTCTGCTTAAACAAGTGATGGAGGCTACAGTGATCGGTAAACACCTAACACGACACACCATACAAGTAATGCCTCCAAATATTCAACGTATGAAATATGGAAGCCAACTCAAAATCATGAACGGGGTAGTTCTTCTCATGGGGCTTCAACTGACGATAAACATTAGCAATAACTCTACCCTCCTACATCAATACACAACCAATACCAACTCTCGAAGCATCACAATACACGGTATATGAACTTGAAGCTGATGGCAAAACTAACGCTGGAGTTGTGGTCAAGGTTGTCTTGAGCTTCTGAAAGCTCTCCTCACACTCATCCGACCATACAAATGAATTACCCTTCTGAGTCAACTTGGTCAACGGCGATGCGATAGATGAGAAACCTTAAACAAACCGACGATAATATCCTGCCAAACCATGAAAATTGTGAATCTCTATTGCTGAGGATGGTCTGGGCCAACTCTAAACCGCCTCTATCTTCTTCGGATCAACCTGAATGCCCTCGCTGGACACCACGTGCCTTAAGAAATCCAATGAACTGAGCCAAAACTCACACTTGGAGAATTTTGCATAAAGTTTCTCCTCCCCCAATCTCTGAAACAACTCTCAAATACTCTGCTTGCTCCTCCTGACTACGCGAATACACCAGAATATCATCAATGAAGACTATGACAAACGAGTCGAGATAAGGCCGGAACACGCTATTCCTCAAATACATGAACAATGTTGAGGCATTGGTCAACCCAAAAGACATCACCAAGAACTCATAATGAATATATCGGGTCCTGAAAGCTGTCTTAAGAATATCCGAGTCCCTGATCTTCAACTAGTGATAACCCGAATGGAGATCAATCTTGGAGAACACTCTCGCTCCCTGAAGCTGGTGGAATAAATCATCAATGCGAGGAAAGGATACTTGTTCTTAACTGTTACTCTGTTCAATTGCCTATAATCAATGCACATCCTCATAGTGCCATCCTTCTACTTCACAAATAGAACCGGCGCACCATATAGTGGCACACTATGCCGGATGAACCCCTTATAAAGGAGCTCCTGAAGTTGTTCCTTCAACTCCTTCAAGTCCGATGGTGCCATATGATATGGCGGAATAGAGATGGGCTGAGTGCCCGGCACCAGGTCAATACCAAAATCAATATTCCTGTCCAGTGGCATGCTCGGCAGGTCTGCAATAAACACATCTGGAAAATACCTCACAACTGGAGCATAATCAATACTGGAAGTCTTAGCACCAACATCCCTCACAAAGGCTACATACGAAAGACAACCTTTCCCAACCATACACTGGGACTTCAATAATGAGATCACTCTATTAGGAACATAATCGGTCTCACCTCGCCACTCAATTTGTGACACACCCGGTATAGCCAATGTGACTATCTTAGCATGACAGTCCAGAATAGAACGACGCGGAGATAGCCAATCCATGCCCAAAATGACAAAATCCACCATACACAATAATAAAAGATCCAATCGGGTTTCCAGACCTCCAATAGTCACCACACGCGACCAGTACACATGGTCTACAACAATAGTATCGCCCACTGGGGTAAATACATGAATAGATGAAGCAAGAAATTCACCGGGCTTACCAAAATAACGAGCAAAGTATGATGACACATAAGAAAATTAAGGTGGAACCGGGATCAAATAATACAGAGGCATCTCTGTGGCAGATTAAAACAATACCTGTTATCACAGAATATGAAGCAATAACATCGAGTCTAGATGGAAGGACATAGAAATGGGCCTGACCGCCACCTGATCGACCTCCCCCTCTAGGGCGACCCCTAGCTGATTGACCTCTACCCCTAGTTAGCTAGGTGGGTGGTGGTGAAGTAACTGGCGTTGAAGCCGATGACTGACCCCTCTGTTGAGATGAACCCTCAAGATGACGAGGACACTGCCTCTATATATGACCCATCTCTCCACACTCATAAAACTCCCAGGTGTTGGAGAAGGGGACTGAAGGGAAACCCTAGCACCGGAATGACTAGCAGAGGCACTTGGCATAGAAGAGCCCTGAACTGATAGAGCGCGGGACGAACTCTGAGCTGGAAGAGCACTAAGTGATGACTGGCCCTGATGAGAACTGTAAGAACCATGACCCGATGATGCCCTACGATAACCTGCGTGAGCTGGCTGAGCATGCCTGAATGGACGGCCTCTGCCGTGCTGAAACTGACCTCTCAAAGGAGCACCATTGTAACTACTAGATCCTCGAGACCTCCTGGCCTCCCTCTCCTCTCGCTCGTGGCGACGAACAGACTCAATCTCACGAGCAATGTCCACAACCTCCTTGAAAGTAGCACCAATCACCCTCTCCCTGGTCATGAGAATATGAAATTAATAAGTGAGGCCATCAACAAACCTCCTAATCCTCTCTCTATCAGTCGGAACCAACCAAATAACATGATGAGCTAACTTAGAGAACCTCATCTCACACAGCGTCACAGTCATCTCTCCCTGATGCAACTACTCAAACTGCCTACGCAGATCCTCTCTGCGAGACAGCGACACATACTTCTCTAGAAAGAGAATGGAGAACTGCTGCCAGGTAAGGGGTGCTGCACCAACAGGCCTATGCCTCTCAAAAGCCTCCCACCAAGTGAAGGCAACTCCAGAAAACTAATAAGTAGTGAAGCGACCCCTCTAGTCTCCAGAATACCCATTGTACGAAGCATCCTCTAACACTAATCCAAGAAACCCTAGGCATTCTCGCCCTCTACACCATAGAAGGTCGGAGGCTGAAGTCTACCAGACCTCTCCAACCTACGCTGCTCATCCTCTGGCATGGAAGGAACTACACAGTCTTGAGCAGCTACAACCGGATGGGCTAGAAATGCCCCCGGTGTCTGAAGTCTCTCCATGACCAGCTCAGGTGTGCAAGCGGCGAGAGTATGATTGACTCCCCAGGCCTGAGAAGAAGTTGTAGTTGTAGTAACTAAGACCGCCTGAGCTAGGCCAGTACAAACTGATAGAATCTGAGCCAAGGCCTCCTGAAGACCCTAAATCACAATGAGCACAGCTGGTGCCTGAGCTGGTTTTGCTGGAGCGTCCACAACTGGGACCTGATCCTGAACTAGGGCGGCTGGTGGATCTACAGGTGCTGACCTAGCAGCTGTGCGGGCCACACCTCTGCCCTTACCGCGACCACGACCGCATCCTCGGCCTCTAGTGGCCACAGCTTGGTAGTACTGGTGGTCGTCTATCCTGATCGGTAGCGCGTGTCCTCACCATCTGTGAGAGAATAGAATGATAGAAATTTAGTACTCGAATCAACAAATTTGCACGACAAGAATTTCAAGAATGAGAAGCTTTTCCTAAAGGTTTTGCAGCCTCTTGAGGATAAATATATACGTCACCATACCGATCTGCGAGACTCTACTAAACCTGCTCATGACTCGTGAGACCTATATAACCTAGGCTCTGATACCAACTTGTCACGACCCTAAACCTGAACCCAGTCATGATGGTGCCTGTCGTGAAGACAAGGCCAACTGACACTTTCCATTTCAATTTTAAGCAATCAAACCATAAGAATTTAAGTATAAAACATGATAAATAATTCCAAGGTAAGCAGTTAACAGTACAATAGCAGAAGATAAACCCAACACAACCCGATACTAAGGTGTCACTAGTCCTGGGTATCTATCAATACGCTATAGTCTGAAATGCCTACTAAACTATTACGGAATAAATGATAAGGAGATATAAATGAGATAGAGGAGGAGAAACACGGGACTGCGGATGCCAAGCAGCTACCTCGTGAACTCCGAAGTCTTCCGGGAGCTCTCAACTCGCGCTAGCAAGATGAGTAATGCCTGAATCTGCACACGGGGTGCAGGGAGTAAAGTGAGTACTCCAACTCAGTGAGTAATAATCATAAATAAATGACTGAGAGATATGAAAACACATAAAACACATTACAGAGTATAATGAAGTAGTAAAACCAGAAAAAATAATGAATCCGTAAAGATATGTAAAATTATTTAAGTTCAGTTTAAACTTCATGAAATGCCTTTTCAACAATTAAACAGGTAAATGACAGACAATAAGATGGATAAACACATAAAGGTTTGCCCCTCGGGCACAATTTCAACAAATCCGCCCCTCGGGCAATATCTTAGAAAATTACCAGCCCCTCGGGCTATATATCACATCACAATGGGAACTCGCGCTCACTGGGGGTGTGCAGACTCCTCATGGCATCATCACTAGGCTTTCGGCCTCATATCAACAAGCCACCTCGTGGCGTACATATCTCAAGCCCTTGGCCTCATAATTATAATTAGTGTTTCCTCACAATATACGCCCTCGGCCTTGCTCAGTCAAAATCCTTGCAAGCCACTCGAGCAATAGTAAACGTGATTCTCAGTCCAAAATATCATTTAAAAGATCATTTAAGTGTTAAAATAGGGTAAACATGGCTGAGTTATGAAAACAGTGGAATATAGCATGACTGAGTTCAAGTATAAAGTCAAAACAATGAGGAAATATCAATAAAAATCCCCTAAGGGTTTAACTAGTTGGCACAAGGCCCAAATATGAGCTTTAGCCCAAATCATGATGATAGCAAATAGATTTCAGTCAAATACGCGGTAAAATAGTCATTTGGGATGGACTAAGTCACAATCCCCAACAGTGCACGATCCCACGCTCTCATTGAGTGTGTGCGTCACCTCAATATAGTGTTGATACCCAAGTTTTTCCTGTATATTTTTCATATGCAAAATACCTTCAAAATAGCATGTATATGCATATGTAAGCATATTCAAACGTTTTATTATTGATCCTTAATTTTTAGATATTTTTAAATCGATTTATTGCCTATTTTTACCAATAAAAACCAAATAATTATTCCCAAAATTATTATTTTTGGTGATTCATTTATTGAATTCAAATATATATACTAAAATATAGCTAAGATAATTTTTTCATATTTTTACAAATTTATTTAGTATTTTTTAAAGATAAATTGCATATAATTGCAATATTAGCCACATTTAGATTTAATTACATTTATATCCATAAAAATTAGGGCGAATATTTTTAATTTAATAATTATGTATTTTTAATCATTTTAGTACTTTTAATTTATTTCCAACAATTATTTTTACTATTTTTATAAAGTAGATAAGGGAAAAGTGGCTATTTAAATGTTAGCCCATTTTATTTCAATTTTGGCCAGATTTGGCACCCCAATTAAACCCAACCTGAGGCCCAATTACCCTGACCCAAATCCTAATCCACCAGACCCACGACCCTTTTTAAACCACCCGCCCGGATCCCCGTTTAATCTAGGCCGTTGATCAAAATGATCAACGACCACCATTTAACCTTTCCTTTTTAATTCCTCATTACCCCCAAACCCTACTCATTTCTCATCTACAACCGCCTTTGAACCCCCCTTCTCTCCTAATTCTCTCTCAAACTCCCTCTCAAACCCTAGCCGCCACCTTCAACCACCACCCTAAAATTGCATGAATCAATGACTTCCAAAGCCATTAAAGGCATGTATCGACCTCCTATGATTCTACCTGCCTGATTATCATGTTTTCAAGGCTAGACCTTGAAGAAGTTTTGGTCCAGACCTGGGTTGATTTCAGTTCTATGGCTGTCTCCGACCTTGCTCCGGCCAGCCATGGCTATTCTAGCCTGATCTTGACTTCTCTTGCTTAGATCAATGACTTTCGAAGCCTTTCTCACCATCTGGGTTCTTCTAAAACCCTAACCTTCGAGGTTCTTCCGATTTTTTTATATCCGTTATAGATCTGTGTTTACTCTAAACTTCTAAACGATTTCTCAAAGTTTCTTTCAAAACTTTACCTTCAGAACCTTTATCTTTTCCGATTTAGGGTTTGGTTAAGTTATTTAGAAGCTTTCTCTAATCTTAGCATGTTCTACTATGTTTCTTTATGTTGTTCTTCTACTGGAGTGTGCATGATTAAAAGTCTTAGTTTCTTCTTGAGTTTTCTGATTTTATTTTGTTGATCTTTTTGCCTGATTTACTTGTTTTCATCTCTATACTCGAGTGATAGTGAAAACCTTAAAATTTGGGGTTCATTCAAGTCCTGAGACTATTTGCTATGTGATTTACTCGTTCGACATACTCTGAATTCGATGGGTTTCAAAACTCTAATTCCTTTGAACCTATTCAAGTTTCTGAAGTTGTTTCACCTGTTGGTCGACTGAATTTCAAAATCTTTTGTTTCTTTATATGATTCTGACTTCCTGCTAAACTCTATAAGGTCTTTTACTTGACCCCTTTTTGCATGTTATTTGGTACTCTCTCTTTTCTCTATTACTAAATTGCATAAATTGGCCTATGTGACTACCATGTTTCGGTAGTCCACTACTTACTGATTTTGTGATTGCGTGACACTTCTCTTTGTCATAGATTTAGCCTTGCATGCCTAATGTTTATGCACTCTTTATATGCTGATTTTCCCTCTGAAATGACCTTCAATTGTGGACTGACTTCCAACCTCCTTGTGCAATTTTGATTGATTATTTCCTTGTTTTACTGATTTCCCTGTTTCTTGGACCAATTTGAAAAATTTCCTTTGAACTTTTGATCCCTACATTTTCTACTCAATTTGATTAATTCCCTTACCTTGATTACATTGGTATTTGATTCTTACAGACCTTTTCCTTGATTAGAATCTGATGAACCTAGTCTTTATTACCTATTTTGTACTCACACTGTGCTGAAGTTACTTCCTTATTGGTCATATTCAGCCTTATGTGATTGCTTTCCTTATTTAGTATTTACATGTTACCGTTTAATTTTAACTCCTTAATTAAAGGAAACTCTTTTACTAATTGAATTTTAATTGGTACATAGTTCCATAATTATTTTCTTGCCTTATTTTTCTGCCTGTTTCACACTATAAATACCCTGCTCTTTCATTAACATAGACACACACGAATACACTTAGTTCTGAAATCACTTACATTCAAAAACATCCTCTTGCTTTACTACTTGTACTGGCCTATCTTTAAAGTCCTTCTACCTGATTTTACTATATTTTTCTTCTCTAAACTGGTATGTTCTGATTAAGATTTCAACATCAACAATAATATGTTTACTTAATACTTTTGCCTTCTCGTCTACCTACTACTTGTGATCAATTCAGTACTTATTTTAGCATGTTGTAATCTCCTTCTACCTATTTTGAATCTATTATGTGTCCTAAACCCCTACCGCAATATTTTTGATACTGATGGCTTGTTCGAGGCATGCCAGTATTAAGCATTGTTGTCTATGACTCAAATTTGATTCCCCTGGCATCATAGCCTCTGTGTTATCATTATGTGTTGTGTATTCTGGTTGATTTTGTAAGCATAACAGCACTCCTTATTATTGTGCATACCCAGAATTAAGCATTTCCTATATACATAGGCTCTATGCAAGTTCCCAACCCCTGAATCCCTTTTGTATGAAATTATCAACTTGTTTATGTCTATTTTCCAGCACCTCTTTCCCTCTCCTTTATTCCCTCAGATGTTTCTTCACTTGCATTCTCTCTTAGATTTAAGTTCTGCCCCCTCTTGTGAGCCTTGCCTTGGAACCCTCTAAGCTCCCTCTAAACATGGACACTTGAGGGTTGGCACTTCCACACTGCACTTGTCCCTATTCTAGTAATACAATTTGGGTGTGAGCATTGCCCGGAGTCCCATTGAGGCTCTTAGGGAACTCTGACACACTCAAATTGGAGAAAGGCTTTGGATCAATGGTCTTTGAGTTGGTTTATCTTGTAACTCAAAGAGGAAGTCAAGAATCAGGCCTCCTCCGGTTGTACTTTCTTTGTGTTTTTTTTTCCTGATGTAATTTATTCTGGTTTGTAATAAGTTGTAATAAACACTTGGGGATGGCTAATGAAAAGGGGATGGGTGACTATGCATGCAAAGGGTATAAATCATACCTATAAGACTGATCTAATTTTGCATATTCAACTACATATAGAAACTATGCCTATAGGAATGTTTTAATTTCTGCATACTCAACTACATATAGATACCATGTCAATAAGGCTTCTACATATAGATACCATGACTATAAGGTTTTCTACATTTTAACACTATGTCTATAAGGCTTCAAAATCAGCAATGCATAGAAAACATGCCTATAGGAGTTTCTAAATGAATCTGATTCGCTTCACTCAGTGTTAGCTATAAAATCAGTAATGGTAGATGCTATCACCTACAGAGTCTGCAACCAATTTACTTAATTTTGTGCATTCTACATCTCTTTTAATAATTTGAGTCCCTCACATAGCCAGTTTAACAAGTATGCATATAGGATTTCAAATAATTCATTCCAAGTTTTACTGTCTCATTACCTTCTGAATTCGGTAGATATCATGCCTATAGGACCCCGTCTAAACACTTAGGCAATCCGTAGAGCAATAATTGAAATTGAATTTGCTTCTGTTAATTATTACAACCAGTAGGCAGGCCTGATTTGGACTTCTTATCGGAGTTATGCAATAAACTAACTGCCTCAACAATCTCATCTCCCTCATCTTTAATGCTTTTAAATCAGACCTAAACAGTACGTGCAAGACATGCTATTTTATATGTTTTGAGGAGGTATACATGAGCCTCTATTTGTTTATATGTTTCCCCCAAACATGCATATGTGTTTTTTATGTCGCTCTAGAATTTTTACCTTTGAAACTCCAAATAAGCCTAACATCCCTCCCTTTTAGGATTAGTAGTCCTAAGTGCCTCCGGGACTGATAGGAATGGAATGGGTAATAGCATGCAATAAGTAATCGAGACCAATCCGCGCTTTAATACCTTATCGGGGTGGGAAGGGTAGATATGGATATGATGACCACGCAATAATGTCACGTGTAGCCCCTCATTGAGGAGTGATTACCAGACATTGTGTGGGGTGATCCATATTTTTAATAAACCTAGGACCCCCCTCTCTCTTTATTCTTTAGCATTTCAATTCTTTCTTTTAAAAAATCAGCTTTTCTATTTGTTCTTTCAAACGTTGTTTACTTTCAAACCATTATGTGAAATCCCCTCTTATTTGAGCCTTATTTGTCTACATGTTAATTGCACCAAATTCACAATAATTGTCTTGCTGGGAACCACACTAATGGATTCTGAGGGGTGCCTAACACCTTCCCCTTAGAATAATTTCAAGCCTTTACCCTATCTCTGGTTATTCAAATGAAACTCTTTTGGTGTCCTAATGCACCTTAAATCATTAGGTGGCGACTCTTCAAAATTCAAACCCAGTTCCCAAAAGGAACGAGTTGTCCTTCCAAATGTCATAAACTCGATTTCGCGAGAAAAAGAGGGCAAGACATCGTGGCGACTCTGTTAGAGATTTTTAGGCTTTTACCATTTCAGACTATTATTGTGAATTTATGCTTCTTTATGTGCAATTATTTGTTTATTTCTTTTAAGCATTCAATTTCCTTTTCGATTGCAAAACTGGCTTGTCCTTTTGTTTCTTTCCCTTACTACTTTACTTCTTTACTGCTTTAAATTATGAAATTGTTGTATTTACTGCTTTCTTAAACGTGCAAATACGTGACAATATGCCTTTAATTGTTGCATAATCATGCTCAACATCATATTCCACTCGTGCCAAACAAATCTTATAGCAACACTTATAATGAGTGGTTGTGCTCTTCTGATATTATCACCCCCTAAATCCGAAAAAGGCGTATTTGCTGTAAAATCAGTTAATAAACGGTGTAGTCGACGGTTTCGTGCCTTTCCCCCTTGAGTTGTCTGCTCAAGGGTACCAGTCTAAAACCCCATAGAAACCTTACTCTGTTTAAACTATGCATGCATCATGGTCAAACCTAGCCGGGTCAGTTATGTTGTCCGCATAGCCTTGGCAATCCGTCTCATATCGGATACGAAGACATGCGCCCGGGGATCGGGTTTGTTCCCTTAGTGTAAAATGTTATGATTCTGATTTTTGGATAGATTCGACGCGAGTTAAGGACGAATTGAGAGGCAAGGGAATCGCAGAGTAGTATTTCATCCTGTTTGAGGTAAGTAACGATTACACATCTAGACCTGAGGGTATGAAACCTCGGAATTTTGTACTGTTTTGATAAATGAGGTGACACACATGCTAGGTGACGGGCGTGTTGTCGTGAATCCATAGGGATTGTGACTTGGTCCGTCCCGTAGCAACTGTATAGTTGCATATTTTGACATACTGTATATGATATCCATGTGTTTTAGAAATGAAATTGTTAACTTAGATTGAATGCCATGTTTGGGGCCTCGTGCCGAACTGTTTAGACCCTTAGGGGTAATTTACTACTTTCCTCACACTGTTTTTGTTTGAAATCATATCCTCAGTCATGTTTTACCTGTTTACTGATAATCCAGTTTCATTTCTCCACTTTTTAATATATAAAAAATGTTTGCGCTGAGTTTCCCCTAATTTTTCAATGAAATGCCCGAGTGGTCGTGAGGTTAATGTCTAAGAGAGTTTGAGGACCTAAAGGTGAGGATATATATATATTTTAGGGATTGGGCTGCACGCCGCAACAATATTATATGTATATTATGGATCGGGTTGCATGCCACAACAATAATTATATGGATCGGGCTGCACACCATAATGATATATATTGGATTGGGCTGTGCGCCGCATCGATATGATGCTTGGGCTGTAGGAGCCCCTCCAGAGTCTGTACACCCCCAGTGAGCATAGTCGACTATATAATATGGATCGGACTGCACACCGCAACGGTGATTATTATTATTATGAGATATCTATTAAACCGGAGTGTTGAGTGTGAGTACTAATTGACGAGAGCTAAGTGATGAGTGACTGAAAGGCTTGCCCAAGAGGCTATACTTATGAGTGATACCTTGCCCGAGTGGCTTGTCTATGACATTTTTCTGCTTTCACTCTTCTTTTATACTAAGCTTCTGTTGAATAAATGTCTTAAAGGATTTTTAATTGAAACTGGAGTTTTACGAGGTAATCGGCTATTGAATTGCAGATTTTGAGTTGATATTTCTGTTGAGATTTTTCTTGATAAGTTTGCACATAAATTTTAAATGCTCATCACTGCACCCAGACTTCATTTACTTTATTTACTTACTAAGTTAGTGTACTCACGTTACTTCCTACACCTTGTGTGCAGATACAGGTGCCCGAGCATCAGAGTGAGAGCTTCCAGCACTCTTAGAGTCTTTTCAGGAGATCGCAAGGTAGCTGCACGGCGTTTGCAGCCCAGCTTTCCTCCTTCCTATCCTAGTATTTTATATATTTTAGACTTTTTTCGTATTGCGTAGACATTGTTGAGTTGTATGTAGTGGCTCATGACTAGTGACACCAGATTCGGGCTAGGTTGATGTATTTTCGTACTCATTCCGTGTATTTCTTTAATATTTTAAAAATGAAGCTTTGAGACTTTGTCTATTTAGAAAAGTGAATATATAAATGATCTCCGTATTGTTCGTGTTGTTTCTGGCTGGCCTAGTACTGTGATAGGCACCATCACGACCGCGGTATTTTGGGTCGTGACACAAAAACACAATAGTATGTCGGAGCAGAGATTGTTGTTCTCCTATTTTTTACTATATTGCGTGTAAGTATTCCAAATTAAAATTGGACTTTTCTTTTATATTTAAATTCAAACTCAAAAAGACTAACTAATTGTTATTAATTATAATAATAATGCATAATTTCTATTTTTAAATTTAAATTCAAAAAGAAAGTAATTACCTAACCTAACTAACTTTGTCCTAAAATTACCAAATGACTTTTTATTATGTTGCCACTTGGCTTACTATTGTGTCTTTGCATCTCCTATTATATATATATACTTAGATAGTTTAATTTTATTAAAATTTAAATTCAAAAAGAAATTGACTATTACTTAATCTAACTAACTTTATCCTAAAATTTTGAAGTTGCTTTTTATTATGTTGCCACTAGGCTTACTATAGTATCTTTGTCTCTCCTATTGTATATAAATAGAGAGTTTAATTTTAATAAAATTTAAATTAAAAAAGAAACTAACTATTACCTAATCTAACTAACTTTATACTACAATTGCAAAGTGATATTTTATTATGTTGCCACTAGGCATGCAAATGGAAGAAAGGTGAGATCATTGTGGTTGGTAAGGTAGGTAAGACTGGATCTCACTCTATTGAGAATGTCTACTTTAAAGATGGCTTAAAATATAGTCTAATTAGTGTATCACAATTGTGTGATAGAGGTAACTTGGTAGCATTCACCTCTACTAAATGTTTTGTGATTAATCTTACCATTGACAAGATCTTTTTGCAGGTAGAAAGAGAAAATAATATATACATTGTAGATCTGTCCACACTTTCAGAAAATAAAGTCACTTGCTTAAATGTGATGGACAATGATCCCCTCTTTTGGCATAAGTGACTTGGACATGCAAGTCTGAGTCAACTCAACAGATCCTCTTTTAAATAAGATCCTCTTTTAAATGCAAGAAAGTGGTAAGTACCACCAGAACAATGGAACTAGTTCATATGGATCTCTGTGGTCGAGTGAGAACATTAAGCAGAGGTGGTAAAAGATATGTGATGGTGCTTATTGATGATTACTCTAGGTTTACTTGGATATTATTTTTAACATCTAAAGATGAAGCATTTGACATGTTCATTTATTTTGTTAAAAAAACTCAGAAACAACTAGGTAATCAACTTGCATCAATTAGGTCTGATCATGACACTAAATTTGAAAATGCTAAATTTGCTGAATTTTGTGATGAGCATGACATGGATCATAATTGTTCTGCTCCTAGAACTTCACAACAAAATGGAGTAGTTGAAAGAAAGAATAGGGCACTTGAAGATATGGCTAGGACTATGCTTCTTCCTAGTAAACTGCCCTATAGCTTCTGGGCAGAAGCTGTAAATACTGCATGCTACATCATAAATAGGTGCATGACTCGACCTCTTGCAGAGACGACTCCTTATGAGTTACTTAAAGGGAGAAAACCAAATATATCCCATCATAGGGCATTCGGATGCAAGTGCTTTTTGCACAACAAAGGTAAAGACTCTCTAGGTAAGTTTGATCCCAGAAGTGATGAGGGAGTATTCATGGTATATTCTTTACATAGTAAAGCTTATAAGGTCTATAACAAAAGAACTATGTGTGTTGAAGAAAGTGTTCACGTTGTTTTTAATGAAACTAACAACCTTTCTGAGAGACAGGAATATGATGATGAAGCAATTGGGCTGGTAAGAAACTTCAATGAAACCACAGCCCAAACTGAAGCTACACTAGAGGAAGGAATAGGTGATGGAACAGGTTCATCCACCCCAGGCAACATGATAGGGGGAATAGAACAAAGAGGAAATAATCCTCAAACCTCACTGGAACCTGTCCATGAACCTGTTCCACAACAACAAAACACTGAAGGAACATCAAAGGGAAACTAGTTGGTTGTGAGACCTTACAAATATCAAAGTTCTCATCCCATTGAGAACATCATTACTGATCCAACCTCAGGAATCAAAACCAGATCTTCATTAGAGAATCTTTGTGCTTTTGATGCTTTCTTATCTCTTATTGAACCTAAAAATATTGCCGAGGCTTTGCAGGATGCAAACTAGGTACCAAGTTTGGCATATGGTACCAAGACCCTTGGATAGATCAGTAATTGTCACTAAGTAGGTATTCAAAAACAAACTTGATGAAGATGGAATAATTACAAGGAACAAGGAAAGATTGGTGGTTCAAGGATATAGTTAGGAGGAGGGCATAGACTACGATAAAACTTTTGCTCCGGATGGATGTCAAGAGTGCCTTCCTGAATGGCTATCTAAAGGAAGAAGTGTTTGTCAAGCAACGCCAGAATTGAAAGCAAGGAAAATCCTGATCATGTACAAACTTGACAAAGCACTTTATGGATTCAAGCATGCTCCAAGAGCATGGTATAAAAGATTATCAAAATTTTTGCCTGAGCATGACTACAAGAGAGGTAAAAATGACAATACTTTATTCTTTAAAGAAAAAGGTAAAGATCTCTTGGTAGTTCAGATATATGTTGATGATATTATCTTTGGAGCAACTACTGATAAGCTAAGCAAAGAATTTGCTATAATAATGGGGAGTGAATTTGTAATGAGCATGATGGGTGAGCTTAATTTATTTTTAGGCTTACAAATTAAACAAAATTCAAATGGAACTATGATCCATCGACAGAAGTATGTAAAAGAATTGCTTAAAAGGTTTAAAATGGAAGTTTCTAAAGAAATTGACACTTCCAATGCAACATCTACAAAGTTGGATATAGATGAACCTGGTTCATCTGTTCATCAGAAGTTGTATAGGGGAATGATTGGCTCATTGTTGTATCTCGCTACTAGTAGACCTGACATTATTTTTAGTGTAGGCCATTGTGCAACATTTCAAGCAAACCCAAAAGAGTCTCACTTGACTATTTTAAAGAGAATTTTGAGATATCTAAAAGGCACCACTGATCTTTGTCTTTGGTATCCAAAAGGTTGTATTTCAATCTTGTGGGTATGCTGATGTTGATGCAGGTTTTCTTGTGGATAGAAAGAGCACCTAAGGTATGGCACATATTATTGGCTCATGTTCTGTGTCTTGGGCCACCAAAAAGCAAAATTCAGTGGTCTTATCTACTACTAAAGCTGAGTGCGTCGTTTCTGCTTCATGTTGTGCTCAATTGTTGTGCATCAAACAATAATCAGTGGACTTTGAAATTTATGCTGGTTGTATCCCCATCTTATGTGATAACACTAGTGCAATTAGTATGACTAAGAACCCGGCTCATCACAAGAAAACTAAGCACATAGATGTTAGGCATCACTTTTTGAGGGATAATAGTGAAAAGGGGGTGATCATTGTGGAATTTTGTGCTACTGACAAGCAAATAGCTGACATCATCACAAAAGCTCTAAGTAGAGATCACTTTGAAAGGAACATGTTAGAATTAGTGATGATTAAGATCACCTAAAAGGACTAGTTCAGAATTAACAATGAAAAAAATGAAAAACAAATCTGAAAATTTGGAACTTGTGTATATAACTGGATTAATTTTTGCTCAGTCTCATATTGTAAATAGTATACTCTTGCGCTATGTGTTAAAATGACTCATTAATCTCTAGTGGTATTTTCTCTATTTTTGACAAATTTAGACATACACAAGAGGATTCTCAGTGAAGAACCTGGATTATCAATGTCGGTTCATCTAGATAACACAGTATGTTTTCTACACTTTGCATAATTTGAAATAATAATATTTGAATTATGAGCAGAGTCCTACCTAGGTCCAAATGTCTCTCAAACTTATCAAATTAAAGTGGACCAGTTTCGTTCAAAAGAATCCTAACCAAATTAAATTATCTAGATTCCAGGGAAGACTACACTGTCTATTCAAAAATGACATTTCAGTTTGATTAGACTTCTAATTGACTAATGAGCCAGTCGTTGCCCATTTATTACCCCCTCCCTTTAAATTGATCATCATAATCCATGCTCTCTTATCATAATTCCCAAACCGTCGAAAATACTCCCCATCTTATCTCTTCCTCAAAAATTTAATCTACTTATCTTCTTTCATCTACAACCAAGCACAAAATCACTAACCTTATGATAACCTTGGTAAACCCTCACCATGCTCTTCATCTTGATCTTCCACTACCCCTCAGCCAAGGAAAAGACGAGTAAAAATGCTTGCTCGCAAGACTGTGGCTGGAGGTGCACTATCAAAGAAAGTAAACGGACAATTAAAAGCAAGTCATGCCCAAGAACCCTAGAAATCTAACGACTCTTTCAAGTTTGCTACTGAGGAGGAAGAAACTGGGTCTTCTGATACTGAGCAGGTAACCTCTGGTCCAAATACTACTACGGAGATCATTTCAAAGTTGGCTACAAATTTGGAGAATATGTTTATATTGGTTGGGTCTGTGGTGGATGCAGAAACGTATGAGTCTAGAAGGAGAGGTGGTATAAATAAAAGGGGAAAAAAGGGAGAGAGAGAGAGAGAGGGTGTTTGAAGTGAAGAAATGGGAAAAGAGTGGTTGATTCTTCACCCACTTTTGAAAAAAGAAAAACGGCTATTTGTGGAGCAGAATCAGAAAAAATAGAGGAAAGTGCCGTGAAACAGGGGGGAGTGGATCTGGAGAAGCCGTTGACGGGCTGGTTAAACTTGGACAAAATATAGATGAACCTGGTTTATCTGTTGAAGAAACCTTCGCAGATCTATTGAAGAAAGTAGATGATAGTTAGAACCTCAATAATAGGAGAACTCCTAAGACTAAGACCCCTGGCACTCCTGGCTAACAAGAAAAGGAAGCAAATTGAGTAACATTTGCAGAGAGCCTTAGAAGAAAGCAAAAAGAAAATTATGGACAAAGGGAAGGAAAAAATGGGAGAGCCTGTTGAGGCTGTTAATGTGGATGAGATGGACCTGGTCAATCAGGATGAAAATGTGACTGCAGAGATGGAGGTTCAGACTCCTAAGCCCAAGAAAGTCAAGACTTCTTCTAATAAGTCTAATTCTATATCAAAGTTTGTTGAACCACCCACCCTGGAAAAACCAAACAAGTAAAGATTGTTGAAGAAAACGAATGGAGTTGAGAAAAGGAAGATGAATCCGACAATGAAAAGGACAAGCTGGCTAAGTTAGGCAAGACAACTACCTTGAAGGGTAGACTCCTCAAGGATTTGGAGGAGGTAGGGATGGTAATGCTACTGGAGAAACTAGAGGTGCAAGGCTGGAAGGACATGGTCGTTCAGATGGATGGCAGATTGGCAAGGGATGAAATTATTGAGTTTATGGCTAATGCTGCAGTGAAGGATGGACGGGTCACCGGCCTGGTGAAAGGGGTGAAGATTTCTTTTGATGCAAAGGAGCTGGGTGAAAAGCTAGGTGTACCTTTTCAAGGGTACAATGACTACACCAAGCTCAAATGACGAAGCCTCGACACCCTTCCTACTGCTCTGACCATCAGTAGAAAATTCTTTAACAATGAGGAAGAAAATGAGCCCAAGGTTGTAACAAGAGTGAAATGAGCCCCCCCTCACCCGCACAAGGTACTATTTGAGTTCATCGACAAGTGTGTTCTTCCTAGGTAGGAAAGAAGGCACATTGCCAACTTCATGGACTTGGTTTTAATGGAATGCTTAGATAGTGCGAGGCAGATCAACTAGCCTGGATTTATAATCCATCTCCTAGATAGGGATATCAATGGCTCCAAAGTCCATTCCATTCCCTATGGCTTCATTCTCATTGTTGTGCTTGATCATTGTAAAGTGCCCCTAAAGAAATTGGAGATGGCTACTAGCAAAGATCACTTTGGGGTTAACACTCTGATTGCTTGTGGTTATGATGTCCATGCCACTCCAAATGAACCTGGTTCATACAAAAAGGCACTAGTTAATAGAAAGGTCAGAGCCTTAGTGCAGGAGAGTGGGGCAAAGGATGCTATGATAGCAAGGCTGAAGACACAGTTGGCTGAGGTAGAATCTGAGAGAGATGCTCTCAGAACTGAGCTCGCAAGGGCAAAGAAGAAGAATGTTGGAATTTTGCAAGACATGTTGAAACTTGTCCAAGCCAAAAACCAAGCCTCCAGTTCTTCCAAGCCTTAAATTCTTAGCCCTGTGTAGACCTTTAGTGACCCAGTTTGGGATGTTTCTTGTTGCTCTTGTTCAGTATTTTTATTTCTTTTTGTGGATTGTGGAAGAATCATATCATCTATCGATGAAATTTGATGGTATTGGCTCTAACTGCTTGTTTATATTTCCTTGAGAGTTTAAATTGTTAGCTTGATTATTGATGAATAATCCACGAATGCATTTGACGTAGTCCCAATGGCCATGAGTAATTTTTAAGATCTGGGAATCACATTTTTTATGCAACTTTTCGATGATGCCAAAAGGGGGGAAAAGGTTGTCCTTTACATTCTGAATAGTGATGTTTAAAACCTAATGAACCTGGTCCTTAATGATAAGTGATAAATGTTTCTAACATTGTGTTGATGTTGAGCTAAGTTGAAATAGGGTCTACGCTTATAAAAAGCATAGAGTTTGTCATCATCAAAAAGGGGGAATTTGTTGGCCCAAGTGAAGGATAGTTTTGAAGATTGACAAAGAAACTCAGGCATAAACTAGGTCCATCCCTGGTATACATAGACACGGGTAGATTCAAGCACGTGAGATGAACGTAAAAGAGATAAACTTACCTTGGCATAATTAATATCTCTTTATCAAAAAGGTTGCATAACTGATAAGGAGAAGGACTCCTTACTCAAGGAGAACATTATCCAAGATAAGGAATGAGTTAGGAGTTGAGATTAACTAGAACTCTTTCACCAAGGAAGAGTAGCATTAGAACTCTATATATTGTAGAATGTTCTCATTTTACAGGTATGCACAAAACGTAGAAGTTAAATGTGAATGAGACCAAAATAGCAAGGCATTTTGCAAGTAATTCGTGTGAGATCCAAGTGTGCTAATCTGAAGCTACATGAACCAGATTGAAGAACCAGCTCCAAGTGTCTGTCTTTTATTCTAATTTAATTGCAGTAGCTTTTTTCATATTGTACCTTTCTGCTTTATCTTGAGACAACTGTAATAGGTACTCAGTATATTCAAGTTAGAGTTAACTTAAAGTTGTCGCAAGAGTTAGAGGCTGTTTGCTACAATGGAATAGAGTTAATCATAGGTTTACAAAAGTATTTTTGTAAATGTAGTTTTTGGCTCAGTGACTTAGTGAAGAGTTTGGAAAAATCCTACTGGGAAGTAGGTCGTGGTTTTTTCACCTTTTGAACCAGGTGTTTTCCATATAGAAATCATTGTGTTCTTTAATTTCTGTATTTATTATTACGCAACAGTAGTATAAGGAACACATAGAAGAACCGGGTCCTTCTATAATCTACACATACGAAAAATTGGATACCACACAAATCACCCCCTCCCCCCCCCCCCCGTGTGGTATTGAAGTATAAAACATCAAGTTCACTTCTATAGCATGCCATTATAGTCTTGGGAAGATATGGCAAATATTCCTGCCATAAATTCTTTATCACTTTTCAAATAATCAGTTGAGATTATCCGAAAAGTGAGAAAATTATCGTTATTAGTGAAAAATAAACTAGCCACATGGATTAATTAAATTGCAATATGTGTTAACAAAGTTATGAAGGAAATGTAGAATGACAAGTAGAATATATTCGCATGTAAATATATTAGTATCATAACCAATAGTCGTGGAACTGATCATAAGAGAAAAGCCCCCGGGTCTAGTACGGAGGAGTGCTCATAATTACGAAGAAGGAAAGAATCATCTAATATTCGATTTTATGAGATTTGTCATCATTAAGACATCAATTATTGTTATTTTATATGAGTCCACCAAACTATAGATTACCTGATCCTCGATGAGTTTTCACTGAGAATACTTATGAAGCAGTAAGTAAAATAGACATGGGATTTTTACGTGGAAATAACCCACTCAAGGGGACAAAAACCACGACCTATACTTGTAGGCTTTAAACTTCACTAACTTTTAATCACACAATTACAATCCTCTTTGTAATGACTCTATTTTAAAGACTTCAACTTAACTAACTTGCGATACTCTTACCACAAGCCACTTTGTCACTCTCTAGTTACAACGACTTTAACTTTTGACTAACTCTAGTCACAACACAAACTTTGAAGGTTTGTGATTTTGGGTTACCTAAAACACAGCTTCTAAAAAAGCAAGATAGGAGTTACAATGAAGAACAAATAACAAGATTACAACTCAACTATGGATACACATAAACTCATTGTAAAACTAATCCTTTAGTGAAGTTGTCTTATTGTTCTTGACATACTAGTGACTTCAATGATGAATCGACACTTTAATGCTTGAGAGAATATCACTAAATGCTCAAGTGCATATCTTGTGCCTTGTACCAGGTTGTGATACTACGAAAGACATCATAATGGTGATGTCAATTCTTGGTACACGCTTCTTCCTAGTGGGAAGTGACTGTTGCATTGTCTGCTGCACTATCGCATGTACAATTGCAGGGCAGTCACTTTTTGCAGTTGCGTTCCAGATATAAAGTTGACTTGTACTTCTGTTAGAGAACACCAAGGGATCTGGTCCCTGTCGTGTTCCTCTTTGTAGCAGTTTATTAGCTGGAGTTCAGAGTGAACTTCATTCATTTGAAATGTGTACCAAGTGAGTCATGTTCTCTATCTGGTTCTAAATAGTAAGTTTGTTAGATCATCAAAACATAAGAAGCATAAGGCAAAAATATTGAAAATCCATCAATTTCCCCCCTTTTGATGATGACAAACTTAGGCAATGATAGTATTTATTTAAAGTAAAAATAACCATATGAGGTATTAGGAAGTTCACAAGTTCCCCCTGAACTTTTGCTTTTGATTCCCCCTTAATCAGATCCCCTATTTTGAACCAATAGTTTCCCCTGGCCTCCTGCTTTTGATCCTTTAATCCAGCAGAAATAACCAGATGAGGTACCAGGAACTTCACAAGTTCCCCCTGACCTTTTACTTTTGATTCTCCCTTAATCAGATCCCCTGTTTTGAATCAATAGTTCCCCCTGACCTTCTGTTTTTGATCCTTTGATCCCCCATTTCACAATTGCTTCACAATACTATATGCTACTATCTTCCCCCTTTTTGGCATCATTAAAAATATACAAGCAGGCAAACAACATAAAGAAGTCTAACACAGCCAACTCATGCCACATATGTGCACACAACATGACAGAAAAGAGAAGCCAAAGGAGGACAGCATTGTACAAGCAAAAAGAGATGTTGTTTCATAGATATAAATAATGGACTGAGCAAAATAGGAGCAGTAATGGTGAAATCCAGCATGCCATCAGCAAAAAAATAGAGAAACAAAAATAAAAACAGCATCTAAAAAACCTAGAAGACAACTGGTTACTAGGAGGTATCTAAGAGATATTGGAAGAGGGGGACTAGGAGAGAGAAGCAGCGAGGGTCTTGAGAACCACGTCCAGTTGGGCATTTGCAAACAGTTTCTCTTCAAACAGTTTTGCGCGAAGCTTATCATTTTCCTTTGTCAAGCGGGCAACTTCTTCATTAACGGAACATGGTCCATGAACCGCTTGACTGAGCTGAGTTTCTAGTATGGCATTCTGAGCCCTCAACCTTCTAATCTCTTCATAAGCAACATTTTGATCATTGATCAGCTGAGAAATGGTCGAGATGCTTCCACCAACCCTTTCTACACAGTCACATCTTCCAGAGTGGTTTTAGAGAAGGCTTGCTTGCATGTGCCCACTTTGGGATTACCCAAAGGGACCTTGTAAAACATAAACACTTGAATGAGGAGAAAGCCATATGGAAGCCCATGATTCCCACCTTTAAAGTTTGCCACCTTTTGCATATGATCTATCATGATTGCTGGCAGATTTATCGGAAAAAAGTCATCTAGAGGCTTCATTAGACAAGATCAGACTTTCTAGCAATAGACCGCCTCTCAGAACGAGGTAAAAGCACCTTATTAACCAACTCAAAGAGGAGCTGATACTCAGGAAGTAGTACCTTCTTATGCACCTATTCCCCCTGCTGAATAGCTTGCTCTTTCATGATAGCTCTCCTAAAGATGGCACCACAGACACCTTTGACTGAGGACATTCCTTCACATGGAATTTGGAGAACCTTCCTCAATGTTGATGCGTCAAGTACAATGTCTACTCCATTTACTAGCACACAGATGTGATCCCCCTTAACAACGAAGAGAGATGCATAGAAATTTTGTACAGCATCTTCGTACACTATAGGCATGTTCTCCTGAAATAGGTGCTCCCGTTGCTGAAATTCCACTATCTCCAGAATTTGCCTCATACCTGCCATCTTTGAAATTGTCGGTTCAAACATACGACCCCATAAGACTTTCTGAGTTCTTAATCTCTCCTGCCAAATACCATTGTCACTGGGCATGGTCTTCAGAGAACCAAGTTCCCCTACAATTTCCCGTTTTCATTTTCTAGATCCTTCAACATACTTTCCTTTCCAACTTACAAGCCCCACAGTATCTCCTTCAGACATAGCTTGCTCAACTATACTCTTCTTAGACTTACTACTACCCTTCACGAATGCTCTACTTTGTTTTTTAATAGCTTCATCGGAAGCTTCATCCACTGATTTCTATTTATGGATTGTTCTATTAAGGAACTGGGTTCTTTTAGAGCATCTTTGTCAACCTCACCAACTAGATTGCTCTTGTCAGTCACAAATTCCCCTTGATTCATCAACCTCTTCTTCCTTGTCTTGACACTCCTCTTACTTTTCTACAAGGTAGACTCAATGCCTTCTTTCTGATGCAACATGATAGGGGGTAGCTTGGAAGAGGATTCTAAGGACTTAGGATAATCAAGAGGTTCAGGAGTGGATTTATCTGGAAGAGAATCAGGTCCTCCAACAATTTTTTTGGGACAGTTTTATGGATTAAAGACTCGAAGAGTACCATGGTTCTTTCATCGCCTAGGAATGGAGTTTCTTCCCCCTGATACTTAGACAAGATATATGTTATTTCATTCAATAGACTCTTAGCAGTGATAGCCATTACATTATGCGCTGCTTCCTTTTCTGGTGACTATGTGAGAGCTACTGAGTCCAATAGGGAGGAGTTCAGATACTAATTAGGATCATCCTCAGAGACCTCTCACATCTAAGAAGTAACCCTTCTTGAGTGTTCTTTGGTGAGATCAGAGGAATGAGGAGACATGGGGTTTTCAACACATGGAAAGGAGACAGAGTTTGTCAGAAAAGAAAAAACAATAAGAAATGAGGAGGAAACAGGTGTGGCTATAGTAGCATTGGAAATAGTGTAAGAGTGACTTTCTGGAGATGACTTTAAGGATGATAGGGAAGTGGGAGTGGTGTTAATAGTGGGAGACGGAAGCGATCGTTCAATTGCCATTATATGAGGATTTGACAGGGAAGTTGAGTGTAAGAGAAGTGAAGAGAAGATCATAGAGATACACAAGAGATGCAGGTTCATGACTTGCTGTGAAGAAGAAAGAGAGTTTTATGGGAAAAAGAGATAATGATGAAAAGAGAGAGAAACAAGTTCTGAACAATCTTGAAAATGGCAGCAGGTTTGTGGGAAAATGTTGCCATGTAGAGGAGATGAAGAGATTTGAAAGACAAGACATGACATGCAGACTTTGAAAAGTCGGATGATGTGGCAGTTGAATTAATTTTGTTAACCTTTTTGAGAAAGCATGCAAAACAACACATTACTACTAACCTGTGTTACAAGAACCTAATGCCCAAACAGTTTTTAAAAAAGATTTTAGCAGTTCTTCTTTCACAATTCATAATTGTACCTTTAGCTTCGACGATCGTCATATGTGTTTACCTGCAATGGTATCGATGAGTTAGGCTTGGCCAGAAAACACTCTAGCTAATTTTACCTGAAGATGATTTTCATAGCCAACTGATGGAGAATCAGGTTCTCAATTAGGCTTCAATAACCCGAGCTTCACACTGTTTCTTTCAAAATGTTCCCTACTCAAGGTTTTGGTGAAGATATCAAGAATTTGGTATTCTGTATTGCCGAACTTCATACAGATCAACCCTTTATCCACATTGTTCCTCAGAAAACAATGCCTCACATCAATGTGCTTAGTACTTTTGTGTTGAACTGGATTCTTGGCTAAGTTGAGTGCAATGGTGTTGTCACATAGAAGAGGCACACAATCAGTCTATGCCCCAAAATCCTCCAGTTGCTGCTCAATCCATAGGAGTTGAGCACAATAGGATGTTGCAGCTACATATTTTTCTTCAACTGTTAAAGAGCCGCTGAGTTTTTGCTTCCTTGTGCCCCAAAAGATGAGTTATGATCATAGAATGTCAGCCATTCCAGAAGTGCTTTTCCTGTCCACAAGATAACCTGCATAGTTAGCATCAACATACCTAATGAGATTAAGACTGTCACATGAGGGGTAATACAGGACCAGGTCCTGTGTTTCCTTAAGGTATCTCAAAATTCTTTTGGCAGCCTACAAGTGAGATTCCTCGGGATTTGATTTTTGGGTTCTATCTGGGATAGAAATACTAAAAGGGCTAGGGAACTTTTTGGTTTTTGATCTTGTCTAAATCCAGAATAAAGGGGATGATTATGTTATCGAGTGAATGAGAGCTTTTGTGTTTTGAAATGGGGACTAAAGTTTAATTAGTGGAGGAACTAGGTAAATTAGGTGGATTTCCCTACACTCCTTGTTCTACTACTTGTGGAGTACCTTGCACTGCATCTCCAACTGTTTCTTCAGCTTTAGTGGTAGTAATTGAAGTACCAGGTTCCTCTTGAGAAGTGGAAGAGGATGTATTGTCTTCACCTGTCTCCTTCATCTGACTCATCATATCATTTTTCCCATTTGAAACTTCAGATATTTTCTACGGATCAAAAGTGGTTCATTATCTTGATCATCATTGTTTCCTCGTTTTTAAGAGGAGAGTGTCTTGTTGAATAGCTCATGAACACTTTCTTCCATACAGTGTGCCCTTTTGTTGTAGATTTTGTGGGCTTTGCTTTGATAGGGGTATCCTAGAAGGATTCCATCATCGCTGTTTGTATCAAACTTCCTAAGTTGGTCCTTCCCATTGTTGAGGAAGTGGCATTTGTATCCAAAGGTTCTCAGATGAGTCATCTTTGGTTTTCTTCAATTGAGAAACTCATTTGAGGTTTTTTTTAGGAGGGACCCGATCATAAGCCTATTCACCAAGTAGCAAGCAGTGTTTATTGCTTCTGCCCAGAAATTTTTGGCGACTCCCCTGTCAAAGAGCATTATCCATTCCATGTCATTCAGAGTTTTGATCTTCCTTTCAACAACACTATTTAGCTATGAAGTCCTTGGTGCTGAAAAGTTGTGAGTGATCCCATTTTCATTACAAGACTCATTAAATTTTTGCATTGACATATTCTATCTCATAGTCATATCTAATATGTGCTTCCTTCAGTTCTATCTCCACTTGGATCTTCCTGACAAGTGTCGCACATACCTCAAAAGTCTCTTCCTTTGCTCTGACAAATAGTGTCCAGGTGGATCTTGAATTTGGCAGCCGACGAACCAGGTTCTTTTGAATCAGTTCATTCAAAAGTTAGAACCTTGCGTGTCCGAATCTTTTATGCCAAGGTTTTGCACCATTGTCAACCCCCTTCAAGCAGCTCATATCACCAGTTTGTAGGAATTTCAGTGAAGCTGATGTTCTTTTCTTTTGGAGACTAAGACCACTTCACCAGTTACCAGATTGGTAAGTGTGCGTACTTTTGATAAGAACTCTACTTTGCCCCATTTATCACAGATTTGAGAAACACTCAAGAGACTGTACTTCAGGCAATTCACATAGCACACATTCTCAATCGAGTGTGATAGAGACTTTCTATCCTTTCCAATACCAAGAGTGTAACTTTTTTTTTATTTCCACAGGATACATTCCCTTTCCTATAGGGATTTTCAGTGAGAGACAATCCATGGTGTTTGTAGTCATGTGCTTTTAGCAACCACTGTTCATGAACCATTGCAGTCCACTTCCTCTCACTATTCCCTGCACATATAAATCAAGGGTTAGATTTAGGAACCCAAACTAGTTTGGGTCCCTCGTTATAAGAAAAGGGGTGGATAAGAGCTTTTCTAGTTCATGCAGGCAAGGTGCAATTTTTGCGAGTGGTACCTGATCCCCCTCTAGTAGTCACTTTTTAAGCAAATACTTTATTTTTCTGAATAGATTGAACCCTGTCCTGGCAATTTTCTTTGAAGTGCACATTGTTCCCACAACAAGTACAAACCCAATTATCAGGAACAATGACGTATTTGTTATGAGGGTTGTAAGGAATTTTCTCCTTTTGGAACCTGATTCCCTGCCTGTTTCCACTATTGTTAAAGTACATGGAAGTGATAGCATCTAAGGACCAGGTCCACTTCAGAGATTTCTCAAGATCGCTTTTTTACTTTCTACAATTCAGCTTGAAGTTGCCTATTTTTATCAAGTTCACCACATAGACTAGTTTTCATATCATTTAATTCCTTCTGAAGCTTGATGTGTGTCTCACCAGCTACTTCCTTCCCTTTCCCAATACTTACAATCCTTTGTTCTGATTTGAGTTCCTCAATGGTTTCCTCTAGGTCAGTGATTATCACTAAAAAGTCATTCCTCTCTTGCTCAGTAGCTGTATTTTTCTCTACTAAAGTGCATTTTTCATTGCTAAAGCCTTCTATGGTTTCCTTCAAGTCAACAACCACTACCATTAGATCATCTCTCTTATTTTCCACACTATTTATTTTTTCATCCAAAACTTCCTTTTCTTTTTCAAGATTAGCTATGGTATCATTTAGATCCACTACACAGACCACCAGATCATCTCTAGATTGTTCACCATCTCCTGGCTCTATGGTCAAGATTTCCATATCATTAATAAGGCTATAATATGCACTAATTAGAATATTTGCTAATAACCTTAACTTTTTAGAAGAGTAGGATTTCAGATTTCTCTGAACATCCCTGAAATTTACCTCATCATTTTCATCCTCTTCATCATCGTCAGACTAAGTCATCAGCGTAAACAGTGAGTCATATTTTGTTGCTTCAGTTTCCACTGCCATCATGGAGTTGTTTTCTGCATCTGGTTCCATTTTTGGTTCACTAGATGAGTCTCCCCAAGCAGCAAGAGTTTGCTTCACAATATTGTCAGCTGCACTTTTTCGACTAAATCGTTTGTCTGGAACCAGGTTCCTTTTTGCTGCTTTGTTAGGGTTTTGTTTGTATTGCTCCTGTTTCAGAAGTGGACAGTCTTTGATGAAATGCCCTGGCTTTCCGCACCTGTGAGAGAGATCATTGTTCCTTGCCTTACTTGAACTGCCCCTCTTTGGTATACCATCATTTCTTTGAACCATCTTTTGAAACCTTTTAGAAAGATAGGCCATATCACTATCTTCTTCACTTGAGTCACTGTTTTCAGCCTTGAGCACCATGTTCTTTTCCTTCTTTGGCTCTCTCCTTTCACTTTCTTTCTTTCTTTTCATCTCGTATGTTTTCAGATTACCAATCAGTTTATCCATGGTTAGAGTTTGTAGATCTTTAGCTTCAGTGATGGCATTTACCTTACTCTCCCAAGAACCAGGTAGAATACTGAGAATTTTCCTTACAAGCTTGTTTCTGGGAATAACATCTCCAAGTGAATGAAGCTCATTTATGATGGATGTGAATCTAGTGTGCATATCTTGTATAGACTCGTCATCCTTCATCCTCAAGAGCTCATACTCAATGGTAAGCATGTCAATCTTGGACTGTTTAACCTAAGTGGTTCCTTCGTGTGTGGTTTGCTATGCTTCCTATATTTCTTTGGTAGATTCACAAGCTGAGTCTTTGTTGTACTCCTCAGGTCCTATACCACATACCAAGATTTTCTTTGCATGATATTTCTTTTCTATGGCTTTTCTATCAATATCACTATACTCCTTTCTGTCTTTCGGCATCATTGGTCCTGTTTCTCCAAGCTTCTTCATAGGAACATGTGGACCATCATAGATAATGTCCCATAGTTCTGAGTCTTCGGCCATTATAAAATCATACATACGAGTCTTCCACCTGCCGTAGTACTGACCATTGAATCTAGGAGTTCTGTAGTACCTGCCATAGTACTGACCATTTGGACCATGCAGATCCAAATGGTAACATTTAGACCATTTATTCTTCTTCTTCTTTTTTTTTTTTTTTTTAACTTAGTTTGTTGTTCACTTATTGTTGGTTTTGTTATCTATTAGCTGATACCTCTTCAAGGGCTCCTCTGATATTTGATGCCTCTTTAAGTAATCCTGTGAAAGCACTGGTGTTCAGTGTAACAATTATTTTACCCTTAGAAAAGCGAAGAGCTAAGCTCCGAAGAAAAATAATTGAATTGGATAGAAGAGCTGATGAGATTTTCACCTCTTTAAGTAACCATATCAGTTTTGTCATAGTGTTTAAAGGTGCAGGAGTCATCTTGCAGAACATTTCTTGTAGAACTGTTGCTTGTATGATGACTCCTACTTTGCTGATCCCGTAAAACCCCAAAGGTTGACTCCATCAAAGAAGATAATAACTAGAAGGAAAAATAAAATTGCAAAAATGGCTCAATTTACTTATGAATAGAGGATAGTAGGTTAAATGGGAGTCTCAACGGTGAAGAAATCATGTTTAGCGGTCTGCATCATCTGGAGAATACAGCTGATGTGGTTCATCGGTTGGAGGCCATAGGGAGGCCCATTAATTTGTCAGAATTGAGAACGGCTACAGGTGTTTGACTGGCCATGCTATTGTCAGTGGAATAACTTATGTAGTTGTTGTGTGCGTAATGGTCTATTTCACCTACTGTAAGTGGGCTTTCTTTAAAAGTTTTTTCTTGATTTGATGAACTTTGTTTATCATTCTTTGACTATTCTCAGTTACAGGAGCAGCGAATGGGTTGGATGAGATATGGCGTAAAAACCCGATGATGCCCCGCAACCTTGTGCAGCCTATGTGAAGGTTCATGAAGGACTTGAGCAAAGGCGTCTCAATAAAACTCACGGCCTAAAGCCAAATTTTAATAAAAGGGCCTAATATTTTATTTTGTCTATAGTATAGTAATCTTGCAAATTATAATATTAATATTACATTGGTTCCTTTTTCTTTCTTTCTTTCTTTCGTTCTTTTTGTCTATAGTGTAGTTATCTTATAAGATATAATATTAACATTCACATTGGTAAGAAAACTCAAGTTAATAAGATGTTAGCCACGTATTTACAATTTATACCTTCGATCTTATTGTAGAAACCCGTTATTTATCAATATGAAGATTTGAGTATTTAAAATATTTGTATTGTTAAAAAAATAAATAGTCTTTCTTTCCATTTTTATCAGTACTTAGTATTTTTTTCTATAAACTTTAATATTATCTAAGCGAAAATAAGATAGTAAATTCACAACTAAAAATATGGACCAAAAAATTTAGGGGGACTAAAGCAAAAGGCTTTACTAGCTTCCCCTTGAGCATCCACTGGATTTGAGCTGAAGACAAACTAGGAGATATGCAATCAGACTACTTTATTAGTTAGGTTACTTTTGATTTTGTATAAAACAACTGTCTTTTAGGATCTTTGTCTTGCAAAGTGTGAGGAACATGATCTGATCCTGAACCATGGCAATGTGTTTCTATGTTTATGTTTGAATTTGTATCTGGTCTTTGTTGAAATGTCAAATATTTCAGCTTCCCACATCGGTGGGTTAGCAATAGTTGGGGGAATTTTCCCCCTATAAAAGAAGGCTTAATGTTTAGGATTTAAAAACACCTCTCATTTGCCTTCTCATCTGTTTAAGGCATTTGTATCTTCTCTCTTTAGTATTATTTCACTTGTATTTTTTGAGTGAAATATAATATTGGTTGTGTCCGAGGAGTAAGCAAAATTAGCCGAACCTCGTAAATTCTGGTGTTCCCTTTATTGTTGTTTTATTGTCTTATTTATTATTTGGTGGCTGTCATAATTTTTGGTATAGTAGTTGTGACTTATTCACACTATATACATTTGGCTTCCGCAACAATTGGTATCAGAGCCAAGGTACTGTCTTAGTATGCTCTGTGGTTGCAGCATAGTCTGATCTTCCACATCAGAAAAGATTTATCTTGGTAACTGAGTCAAGGTTCTGTCTGAGTATGCTCTGTGGTTGCAGCTTAGTCTGATCTTCCACACCAGAAAGGAAATAATCTTGATTTGTGTCGTCAGCTATTAAATAATATTTGTGTCAAAGATGGGAGACAATAAACAAGAAGAATCTACATCAAGTGTCAACAATACGTCATCATTGGCATCTTCGCTTATGACAAGAATTGTGTCAAATGCGAAATTTGCGGTAGAAATATTTGACGGGTCCGGACATTTTGGGATGTGGCAAGGCGAGGTTCTAGATGTCCTTTTTCAACAAGAGCTAGATCTGGCAATTGAAGAAAAGGAACCAGATATTATTGGAGAAGAAGATTGGAAAATTATCAACCGTGTTGCTTGCGGTACCATTCGATCCTACCTTGCTAGAGAGCAGAAATATCCATACACAAAGGAAACTTCTGCAAGTAAATTATGGAAAGCACTGGAGGATAATTGTTTGAAGAAAAACAGTCAAAATAAATTGTACATGAAGAAGAGACTGTCTCATTTCCGTATCATGTCCATCAACAATACTTTGCACCAATGCACTATTGGATGTTGGAGATTTCACGTACTCCTTAAACAATCGATGCAAGTTATCTTCAACAACCTTCGTCTTTTCATTACAAGTTAAAGAATCAAGCTTTGAAAAGCAAAACTTCACAAACTTTAACTTGTAACGAGGGTCGAGAACAACTGCCAATGATAAAATTGGAGTATACTCTTGCCAATACTTTGAAAATTTCTCTTCCATTTTCCCTGCCATTGCCTTAATATCGGGATGCTCACTATTTTTCTCTTCCTTTATCAACAAATGGATTTTCCACACTTTATGAAAAAATAAGTTGGTCGTCGGATATTGGCTCCCCGAAAACAAAGTAGTTATTTCATCAAAAGGCTATAGGAATTTGGAAATTGTTTCTACCTTATCCCAATCCATTTCTGAAGGACACCATTTAAAATCCGCATCAAGTAGTTTGAAATCAGAAAAAGCCCGACGATACGGAATAGCACTCTCAAGCATAAGAAAAGTATAGTTCCATCTCGTCGGCACATCTTGACACATTTTTCCAGTCAACTTCAATCCAAGATTCTTGATACAATCTACAAACTTTATGATCCTCGACTCAGAACCTTTCACATATTTAATACTCTTTCTTATGTTAAATATTGCAGCCTCTATTGACTTTAGACCTGCTTTAACAATCAAATTTAAAATATGATTTGCACAACGAATATGGACAAAGTCCCCGTTACATACCAAAGAATTCATCAAGTTCAAGTGCTCTTTCAAACTGTCCACAATTTTCTCATTGTAAGTTGCATTATCTAAGGTTATTGAAAATATTTTCTTCTCGATTCCCCACTCCTTCAAGAAACTAATCAATATCGGTCCAAGAATTTGACCAGAATGCGGAAGAGGCACATGGCGGAATATTAGAACCCTCTTTTGTAAAATCCAATTTAAGTCGACAAAATGAGCCGTCAGACAAAAATAACCATTTAAGCTAATTGATGTCCACAAATCAGTAGTAAAGCATACTGTACTAGGAAATTTTGCAAGTTCATCATGAACTACTCCTTTTTGCTTCTGATATAATTTTAAAACATCAACTTTTGAAGTATTTCTTGAAATAGTACTGACGGTGGGATTCAAAAAGTTATGTATCTCTCTTATCCCTTCATATTCCACAAAACTAAAAGGCAAGTTATGTATTACTATAGCTTTGGCAATCAATTCACGGAACATTTCAGTATTCACAGCTAGATAACGACCTGATTCTGACACATCGCTATGACGTTTAGCTCGGTGACGCTTTAAATTTGAAGTTCCAGCAATTGAATCAGCCAAATATACCCGACCACAATCTTTACACTTTGCCCTCAACCTATTATCTGGATTAATGTCAAGTGGTAATTTCAAAAAATTATCCCATACCACAGAAGTCCTCCTACATGAACTTGTTGAGCTTATTTCAGTAGATTCTTCAACTTCATCCATATGCTCCATTAACTTATTAAAAAAAAGAAGTAAAAACATTACTTTCAGAGCTTAAAGCAAATCATATAGAAAGATAACATAGATAATATTATCATCAAAGATTTTAAATTATGAGCTCATATAAACCCTAAATAAAAAATAAGTAGTAGCTTCAGACACCCAATTCACCAACAATAATAAAAATACAAAATCCATAGAAAAAATGAAATTCAACACTTTGAAAGAAAAAGAATCAACGAAAAAGATTAAAAGAGGATGAGAATAGAGTTGAAGAGCCAAAAACATTAGTCTAACCTTGCATTCGTCTAAGAAATCAAGAAGGAAAAAGCTCGGAATAGTCTGTCTAACTTGCGTCTTCTGAGAAATTAAAGAGGAACACGTGTAGGTTTCATTTATTTTGACCCGTTGGGCTGGTCTATGTATTAACCCGTTGGGTTACAATATTTTTACACGTTTGAGCCCAATATTCTGATGGGTCAGTATGGGTCCAACCCATTTTGACCCATTGGCTTTTTTATTACTGACCCAACCCATACAACCTTGGGCGGGTTGGGCGGGTTACAATTTTTTGGGTAAAAATTGCCACCCCTAGTAAATATATTATCCTTTTATTCAAGAAATAGAAAAACCAAATATGATAAAAAAAATTAGGACAACACCTAATAGGTATAACATGACAACTCTTCTATTCATTTTGTTCATATTCTTAGACTTGATGTCCATGCCAACACATTGGTTGGACATGGGGTATGGGTAGAGTTATATTTGGTGGTCAAAAGAAAATACTTGTAACAGGCAATTCTAAAGCTTGAGTTAGAAGCCTGTTTACCTTGAAAATACAAGTAACAATTAAACTTGTTTGTGATTTTAAAGATATGTGATTTAGTCCAATACCTACTGATAACCAAGAAAACAAATGTGTAGATTAAGTAGTTAGTAAAAGCAAACCAATGTTTGAGCAAGTCTTGACCTCGAGTTGTGATGGCCTCGAGGTAGGTCCACAAGAACAGTAAAATAAAAATAATAAAGTTAAGAGACAATTCTGATGAGTAATGAGCAAGAAAGTAAGAGAGTATCTTCTTTTGCCAATGATTGATGATGTTACAAATGAATGGGCTCCCCCTTTATATAATGGGGAGGGGGGGTCCTTTGCAAGGTACATTTATATTTTTAGCAAGGAATCTTATTGGGAAAACTGTCTAACAACTTAGTAGAAATCCGTACAAACTCGTACAAATAAATTCCGGAATATACGCCTTGGTCTTTATTGAGGGGTTCAGTTGCCAGGCGGACCTTTTGGGTTAGGGGAAATTCTAAAAAGTTTGTTAACGTTAGGGGATAGATTGGACGAAAAGTATAACGGGTGGAAGAAGTAAACAATAAGCAACAATAGAGTGGTAATTTTGGACCTTTTCCCATTTTAAAATCGATAGGCCTCCATCTGTTCCAGGCCGATGTGAGCCTCCGATACATATGCTCGATATCTGAGGCCGATCTCAAGCAGGTGAAGGAAGAATGCCATTGGGAGAACAAGGAAGTGGTGATTCCTTCCCCAGAGGAGGACATCACTACCCATATGAAGGGATACCTAAGTGTGTATACTTATCCTTTCACATTGGGTCCCGTAGATCTGGTACTGGGTCGTGTAGATTAGTCATCCTCGATTTCTGTCACTAGTACCGGATTACCCTTAGCCAGATCTACCATTTTTTCTGGCATATTGTCAAATTGCTCAGGTTCTTCCCAAGCAAGGTCGAGGGGGGTTTGCCTTTCACACTCGACCATCTAATTAGGCTATACAACCCTCGCCAATATCGAGGCGGTTTGATAAAACTCCAACGTCAGTCCTCGAAGTCGATATTCTCTAGTATCGATGAGGACAAAGATCGAGGATGGATAAGTCAGTTTGTTCGAATCAAGACCTCCGACATAATTCTTGTTGTTATCATTCTTTAGCCCGGAAGCTGGCAATA
This sequence comes from Nicotiana sylvestris, assembly GCF_000393655.2. NCBI lineage: Eukaryota > Viridiplantae > Streptophyta > Magnoliopsida > Solanales > Solanaceae > Nicotiana > Nicotiana sylvestris. The sequence goes on along the minus strand of NC_091058.1, from coordinate 191,628,560 downwards.
TTTCTCCCTCTCCTAAAGGGCACGACCTCGCTTTGAGGGACTCTCCAATGCCTATAATGAAGCGCCCTTCCGAGAGAAAAAGGGGGGAGGGGGGGAGCGAATCACATAGCACGTATTGTGGAATTTTGCCTCCCATATATCCTTAGATAAAGCTCGCTACTTATGCTCATTGTAAGTCGAATGGGTCGCCAACTTCCGAACCCAATCCAGTAGATCGGGAACCTCACCCGGCATCCACGAAATCGCTACAGAAAAAGAAAAGAAGGCGTATTTACGAATCCCGCCTTCACCATAAACAAAACTAAGAAGGCACAAGTGTACCACTTAAGTGTAAAATTACATTCCTCAGGAAATGGCAGAAACTCCACTGGCATAATTTCGACAGTCCGTATCTGGACGAATCGGCTCATCAACCCACGATCTTTATCTTCTTTGTCTTCAACAACGAAAGGCGTAGTGGATTGCCATTGCAGGGTCAACAGGCCTCGATGATGAAAGGGCTAATATAGCTTGATGAGATGATTGAGAGCGAATTCGAGACCTGCTTCTTCCGAAAAGAACCTCATCATCAATACTATCCGCCAAAATGACGGGTGAATATTCGCCAAGGTAACCTGGTACTTTCGACAGAGGTCGAACATAACCCCATCAACGGGGACCAGTGTAAAGGGATACGTGTACACATTCAAAATTCCCTCGGCATGGTCCATAATGCTCTCCTCTGGGGAAGGTACTCGCAATACCACATTTTCTCCCTATCCACATTCCTTCCTCACTAACTCAAGGTACTCCTCTCCTATCATATAAATGAACTTCGAGGCATATTCCCGATAACCTCGAACGTTAGGAGTCTGTTCTAATAGGAGATCTAAAGCACCTAGAGGTGGAGCTCTCTCCTCCTTGCCAAGCGGATTCGGGAATAGCAGCCATTGCTATGGTAAAATGAAGAAAGGGGAAATGAAAAGTTGGGCAAAAGCTCTTAGTTGAAGGAAAATTGGTGCAAGAAAAGAGAACTCTGCGAAAGAGGATAACTACTCAGAATAACAAAATCTCCAAAAGGGTGAAGACAACCCTATATATGGAAAAAGCGGCGACCGCCCGCCTGCCTTAAAGGCCGATTAAAAATAATGGCTAAAACTTTTGTCGATTCGGAAAGATATGCCGGCAAAATCACCTCGGTCACCTCGTAACCACATCATACACTCGACGCCGCCATACGACGCTTTAGGGTTGAAGACTCCACATCAACCAAGTCCCGATATGGTACCCGATCTCGAGGACCTCCATCAAAAGAAGTTTGGATCCAGAAAGCATTAGCATCATTATAAGTCCCGATATTGTACCCGATCTCAAGGACCTCCATCAAAAGAAGTTAGGCTCCAAGAATCCATTGGCATCATTGCAAGTCCCGAGATGGTACCCGATCTCGAGGACCTTTACCAAGAAGAAGATAGGCTCTAGGAAGCCGTTAGCATTATTACAAGTCCCGAGATGGTACCCAATCTTGAGGACCTCCACCAAAAAGAAGATAGGCTCCAGGAAGCCATTAGCATCATTACAAATCCTGAGATGGTACCCGATCTCGAGGATCTCCACCCAAAAGATGAGAAGCTCCAAAAAGCCATTGGCATCATTGCAAGTTCCAAGATGGTACCCGATCTCAAGGACCTCCACCAAAAAGAAGACAGGTTCCAGGAAGCCATTGGTGTCATTGCAAGTCCCGAAATGGTACTCGATCTCAAGAGTTTCTCTCAAGGAGAAAAAAAGCGCCAAAATTCTACTCGCATGGGCTTGTCCTCAAGGTACCATCTAAACTCGGGTTAGCTCTCTTCCGAGATCTATCTGCAATGCCTTTAGACTATCTACTATGAGTTCAAGACAAGTCTCCACATAGCCTGAGCTTGAGCAAAACCCCACTCGGGGACTGCTCCCGAAAGCCTAAAGACTACCTTTATTCTTGGGCGTCCGAGCAAATCCCTTATTGAAGACTATCGCGGGGTCTAATAGGCTAATTCTCGTACCGAAATTTTAAAAAAGTCGGGGATCCCGACGACCGGAGTTTATCAAACCATTCCGGGATTAGTTCAAGTTACAACAAAGGGTTTTACGGGGAATCGAGCTAATCAATCAAGGGCTAGGAGAAGTACTTGCACCCGGGCTCAGTATTTACGCCAACCGGTGGAGTCATATATCCAGAAAGCTCCAATTTATAGGGAAATGGCAGAGTAAGCAGCAGGCACAATCAATACTCTTTGAAAAACATAACCAATGGCGCCATCCAAGCCTTTGAAAGACGTATCGATAGGTAAGGGGCATTGTAACAATAGGCCTACGCCTCTCACAAGCGTCCTACCAAGTGAAGGCAACTCCAAAAAACTGAAAAGTAGTAAATGCTACCCCGTTGATATCAAGAATACCCGCTGTACGAAGAATCCTCTAACACTTGTACAAGAAACCATGGGCATCCTCGCCTTCTGTACCACTGAAAGTTGGAAGCTGAAGTCTACCAAACCTCTCCAATCTGTGTTGCTCGTCCTCTAGCATAACAGGAGCTACATAGTCTTGAACAACTGTGTATACGGTAAAATCGGAAGGTCCAATTTTCCATCGTTACAACATCTTCAAGACCACGGTTGAGTTTCATCCCTTGAGGGCCATCGATGCTTGACCTTGGAGTAGTACGCACTGACGGTTACGGAGAGAAAGTGGGGAGTTTTCAAGGCATGCAACTCGAGACAAAGTCTGTCAGGCTAGTCTAAGCCAGCATCATGGAATTAACTAGCTGTCCTATCTCCATATCTTTGTAATAAATGTATTTGTACTATGTTGGGATTTCCCTTCATATATAAAATAGTCCTTCTCATTTTGTAAACATCTGTTGCTCAAGAATAAATACACAAGAACATTATTTCTGCTCTCTAACATATTTTCTTGGTATTATTACTTTGATTTATAGCTTATATTTTTCTGTGTTCTATTTATTGTTCTTCATTTTTTGTTTATCATTCGCCATAAGGAGCCGTCATTGATTTATTACTACTGTTAGTCACCCATCGATTACCCTCGATAGTTCCAAGCTGAGCTTCAGACTCGACCTCGAGGCCCTCGAATAAGAAAGCTCGAGGCCCCGATTATTAGTTATTCGGTTTGATTATCACCTCGCTCTCAAGCTCTTATCTCATTTCTAAGTCTTTCACATAGTATCACCTGCTTAATAACTAGCATAAAAATAGATCACATATTTTTAGAACCACTAAATCAAATTTAATTGTTATTACCATTTTCACAGTAAACAAGCTGCAACCAACTGGCTGGATATGCCCCCAGCTTCTGAAGTCCCTACACGACCTAATCAGGTGTGCGAGCGGCGGGAGTTTGAGTGCCTCCCCCAGCTTTAGAACTAGCTGCAACTGTAGTAACTGAGACAACCTGAGCTAGACCAGTGCATACTTATAGATTCTAAGCCAGGGCCTCCTGATGGCCTGGAATCACAATAGGCATAGCCGTTGCCTATGTTGGTGCTGCCGGAGCATCCACAGCTGGACCTGATCATGAACTGGGGCGGCTAGTGGATCTGTAGGTGCTGCCCTAGCTACTGTGCGGGCTAGACCACAGCCTCTACCACAACCTCTACCGCATCCTCGGCCTATAGCGGCCCTAACTGGTGGTACTGGTGGTCTTCCATCCTGGCCGGTAGCATGTGCCCTCACCATCTGTGAGAGAATAGAATAACAGAAGTTTAGTAATAGAAACAATAGATTCGCACGACAAGAATTCAAGAATGTGGCTTTTTTCTTAAAAGGTTCTGCAGCCTCCCGAGGATAAGTACAGACGTCTTCGTATTGATCCGCGAGACTCTACTAAACCTGCTCATGATTCGTGAGACCTATGCAACCTAGGCTCTGATACCAACTTGTCACGACCCTAAAATTGAACCGGTCGTGATGGTGCCAAACATGAAACTAGGCCAGCCGACAAAAACCCAAAAACCAACCATAAGTTTATAATAAGTCATTTAATACCATTAATTAGCTAAAATCCCTTAATAGAAGTATAAACAATGCAGAAAAATATATATAACACAGCCTGACATCCGGGTGTCACCAGTCATGAGAAACTACAACTCGTCTATGAATGAGGAAAGACAACATAGTTCGAAAATAGTGCTAATATAAAGCTGAATAAGATAGGAAAGAGAAGCATTGGGCTGTGAATGCCAAACAACTACCTAGTCAACTCCAAAGGCTTGCTGGAAGCCAAATCATCACTCGATATCACGGCCTAAGACTCCTGGATCTGCACACAGGGTGCATGGAATAATGTGAGTACGCCAACTCAGTAAGTAATAAAAGTAAAAGTAGTTGAGTAGCAAGAAAACACGTAAACACATCAAGATACTACAACAAAACAGTATAAGTCCAGAACAATGCAGTAAAACAATAAAACTTTGTAAAAACAACTCAGTTCAATAAAATCCTTTTTAAAACATCTTTCAGTAGTTTCAAACGAGTGATGAAAATAGTGAGAAAAAAATAGAATGCAAATAGCCCCTCGAGAAATAATATCAACAGAAACCATCCCCTCGGCCTACCTCACAGTCATTTGTAATCAGCCCCTCGGGCAACAACATGAAACAATAACAGCCCCTCGGGCAATATCACATCTCACACTGGGTACCCAAGCTCACTAGGGGTGTACAGACTCCTGGAGGGGCTCCTATAGCCCAAGCGCTATCACAAGCCATCTCGTGGCATAATAAATCAGGCCCTCGACCTCTCATATATCACAATTAGTACAACTCGCTACGGCGCACAGTCTGATCCCATGATATCCTCACAACATAGGTCCTCGGCCTCACTTAGTCAGAACTCACTCAAGCCCCTTGGGTTGTCAGTAAAACGAGTACTCGGCCCAAAATATCATTTATGAAATCAAAAAGAGTGAATAAAACTGAGTTATGAAAACTGTAAGAACATAGCATGACTGAGTGTAAATATTAAGCCAAAAACAGTGAGGGAACAGTAGTAAAAGCCCCTAAGGGTCTAAACAGTCGGCATGAGGCCCAAAAACGGCATTTAGCCCAAAACATAGTAATACTTTCAAAAATTTAATTACATCTAATTGTTTCCAAGTAAATGCGCGACTTAATAGTCATAAGGGACGAACAAAGTCACAATCTCCAACAGTGCACGACACCACGCTCGTCATCTAGCGTGTGCAAATAGCATAACAATGTGAAATTCGGGGTTTCATACCCTCTGGACAACATTTACAATCATTACTTACCTCAATCCGGTCCAAACTCTAGCCCGCGATGCCCTTCCCTCTCGAATAAGCCTCCGAATGCTCCAAATCTAACCAAAACAGAATCGTACCATAAAAATATGTTAAGGGAACAAAACCGACTCGAAAATGACCAATTTACACCAAGAATCTTGAAATTGACCAAACCCGACCCTCGGGCCCAAGTCTCGGATTCCGATAAAATTCACAAAACAGGAATCCTTATACTCTCACGAATTCATGCGTACCAAATATACCAAAATCCAACAACAAATGTCACCTCAAATCCCAAGATTAAGGCCTCCAATTTCCAAGCCCTAAACCCCCCAATTTTTGCTACTAATTTCAATAGATTTCAAGCTTAAACAGTTAAAAACCATCATAGAAACAAGTTTAGGGTCCAAAAAACCTTACCTCCATGAAACCCTATTGAATTCCCTCTTCAATTTACTCTCCCAAGCTTGAACCCATATGTTAAAATGGTGGAATAACAAAAAATTCGCGAAGGACTTAATTTATATGTTCTTCCCCAGCTAAACTGCTTCCGCAGTCAAAATCTCGCACCTGCAGACCCGCACCTACGGTCCAGGTGCGCATCTGCAGAAGTCACTTATCCGCTCAATGACCGCACCTACAATCAGAATCCCGCAACTGCGCTATCGCGGCTATGCTCGAATGTATGCATTTGTGGTTCCAGCTCATCTTGCCCATTTCTGCATCTATAGCTACTTGTCCGCTTCTGCGGTCCCTCATCCGCAGCTGCGATAATGAAAATAATTCAGCAGCTTCAGCTGCAAATTTCAAACTCCAAATTTTCCGTCAACCATCCGAAATCACCTTGAGTCCCCCAAGAACTTAACCAACAGTACGAACAAGACATATACCACTATCAAAACTTATACCAAACATCGAAACACCTAAAACAACATCAAATCAACAAAATAACATCGGATTCAAGCGTAAGGTTTCCAAAAACATCCAACTTCTGCTTTGATCAAAAAGTCTATCAAACCTCATCCGAATGACCTGGAATTTTGCACACACTTCACATATGACACAACAGACCTACTTTAACTTCCGAAATTCTATTCCGACCTCGATATCAAAATCTCCACTACCAACCGGAAAACGCCAAAATTCCAATTTTGCCAATTCAAGCCTAAATCTACACCAAACCTCAAAAATACATTCCGCTCACGCTCCTAAGTCCCAAATAACATCCCGAAGCTATACAAATCATAGAAACCAAATTCTGAGATTTTTTGCTCACAAATTAACTTCCGGTTGTCTATTCCAACTAAAAGACCAACTTAAGAGACTATGTGTCTCATTTCTCTACAAAACCACTCCGAACTCAAGCTAACCAACACATGAGATGAATTACAGCTGCATATAAAGAGGCAGAAATGGGGGAAACAGAGCAATAACTCATAAAACGACCTGCCAGGTCGTTATAATGATGCCTTCGGACTATAATGCCTTTGGATAGAGACACGATGATGGATCATATGAGCAAAACAAGACAGATCTTAGTCTTGCATAGGATCAGGCAGAGCATAGACCCGGAAAAGGCAAAATAGTGCTAGGTTTCAGATAGCGTAACATTCAGCATTAGACGAGGAAAGGCAGAGCCTAGACTTATGCAGCTGGAGAGGGGCTTAGACTCATGCAAGGAGAGGAGACAATGCTTAGTATCATGCAGTGGAAGGCAGTGCTTAGCCTTATGCAAATAGGGAGGCAGGGCTTAGCCCTCATGCAAGAAAGATAGACAATTCTTAGTCTCACGCAAGAAAAGGCAGTGCTTAGCCTTATGCCAATGGGGGGAGGGCTTAACCACATGCAAAATTCGAGATAGTACTTAGTCTCATGCAAGGAAAGGCAGTGCTTAGCTTTATGCAAATGGGGAGGCAGGGTTAGACTCATGCAAGATTCAAGATAGTGCTTAATCTCTTACAATGGAAGGTAGTGCTTAGCCTTATGCGAATGGGGAGGCAGTGATTAGCCTCGTGCAAGATTTGAGACAGTGCTTAGTCTCATACAATGGAAGCCAGTGCTTAGCCTTATGCAAATGGGGAGGTAGGGCTTAGCCTCATGCAAGATTTGAGACAGTGCTTAGTCTCATGCAAGGGAAGACAGTTCTTAGCCTTATGCAAATCGGGAGGCATGGCTTAGCTTCATGCAAGATTCTAGACAGTGCTTTGTCTCATACAATGGAAGGCAGTGCTTAACCTTATGCAAATGGGGAGGCAGGGCTTAGCCTCTTGCAAGATTCGAGACATTGCTTAGTCTTATGCAAAGAAAGGAAGTGCTTAGCCTTATGCAAATGTGGAAGCAGGGCTTAGCCTTATGCAATATTCGAGACACTACTTAGTCTTATGCAATTGATAAATATGAAGTACGAGCAGAATATTTCTTAGATGGTGAAAGAAGATGATAAGATGAAATAGGTAAGCAAACCAACAGAGGCACTGGATTGGAAAAGCAAAAACAAGGCACCCTCATTTATAGGGGGTTACGACACGGTCATCTATGATTTGGAAGACTGACCGACAGGCGCAGTTATGCATCCATGGAAAATTGAACCGACAGTGGTACCTTCACCTTGGGATGCGAGAACCAGGAGTATAATGAATGAGGTCGAAAAACACGAGCTCGTAGATGTCCGGTTGCCACAAAGATCATGCCATGAGTTGCATCATCGATATGGCATCACCAAAGAAGCTCTGGAAGCATGCCTCGGGACCCCGATGATGGGAGGCCATGACCGAGTTCCCGACCTCGGGGCTCTACGAGGCCCGAATTAGAGGAAATGGAGTCCGAAGCCAGAACAGAGGGGGAAGCTCCCAAGGCACATGGCTAAGTCTGACAGGGCCGACCTATATAGAGCCTATATTGAGGCATCACGTCAAGCCATCTCATCTCCATAATTTGCAATTGATCTCCACATACTTGTAGCCGAGTCCCCCTCCTATATAAAGGGGACTCACCCTACCTTGTAGGGGACTTATGTTGCTCCATTTCTCCATAAGTGCAATAATATCTCTCTCTCTCTCTCTCTCTCTTTTCTTTCTAACTCGTTTGTTCTCGTTGGCCCGAGGCCACCTCGATATTCATCGTGTGCTTACTCGTTCTTCGTCGTATGACTTAGTATTGGCCATAAATATCCTTGTTTAATTATACGTTCAATTGTTATCCCATCCCCAACGGCCCTCGATAGCTCGAACTCGACCCCGACGATGACCCTGAGGTTCTTCATCGATTAGACCTATCCCCGGGCAGTAGGCCCTACGATTCTATTACTATCTCGCTTTAGCCTGCTTTTCATTGTTAAACTCCATATCATTAGCACCAACTGCTCTAATAACTAGCTCGGGAATAGATCACATATTTTTAGAATCCCATCTATAAATTTAATTGTTGTGACCATTTTCACGGTAAACAAAATCTATTTTCTTTAATTTTTATAGGAGTATTTCTAGTAGGGCAAAATCACATGCTCACAGCTTCCCCTCTTTGGTCGGAAACATGAAGAGTTTTTGAACAAAGATAAAATGAGCAATTATGAGCGATTTTTGCTTGTCTGGATATTCCATGGGAAGCATTTGAAAAAGCTTGATCAAACCTTTCTTCGAAGATTGCCTACATATCCTTTACTATAAAGGAATCAGGCCAGTGTAGTTCTGGAAATTTTTGTAGCTGGGACTAACGAGAAGATGTGATTTCACTGCTGTTGCTGCTGTTACTGCTTACTGAGCTCTTTATTACACCAAGATCAAAAATGAAAAACTAAACTAACTAATCCTATCCGCTACGAGTTACAAGATTCCTATCTATAAACCTTCCGAAGCTTGACCTTGAGTCTTGGCTGGTTCTTCTGGGGACTCTGATCTGAATCTTGACACTTGTTAGCTGCAAATGCTGGTTCATTCTTATTCCATTTTTCAGATCAAGGCGGGACATGCAAAACTTGTGACTTCAAATATATCTTGAGTAGTCCACATCTTTTCTCTGCTCCTACATTTTGCATTCACTTCTTTTCTTTTCTTTCTTTTCTTTTATTCTGTATTGGGACTTCTTCTTTTGGTCATCTCGAACCATGTGCCTTGACGTACAACCTTCTCACACACCAAAACAAACTAAATGAACGAAATTTTTCTACCCCAGCTTTCATTAGAAAAATTTCATGAGTTATTTCTAACCAAAATTCGATACTACTTCATTATTGAAAGCAATAAAAATTAGGATTGTGTATCCTTGAGAAAAAGCGATTAGGGAGTGGAGACCCTATATATAAAATGAAATCAACTAGGGCTTGGGGACCCTATTGTTGGAGAATCATCAACTAGGGAGATGGTGACCCTATGTTTGCATTAGGTTATGTTGGCATCAGGTTAGGCTGGCATCAACTAGGGAGTGGAGACCCTGTTGGAAAATCATCAGGTTATGCTAGAATCAACTAGGGAGTGGGACCCTATTGGGAAAAGTCATCGGGTTATGGCGGCATCAACTAGGGAGTGGGACCCTATGTTGGAAAATTCATCGAGTTATGTTGGCATGAACTAGGGAGTGGAACCCTATGTTGGAAAAGTCATCGGGTTATACCGGCATGAACTAAGGAGTGGGGCCCTATGTTGGAAAAGGTCATCGGGTTATGCCGGCATCAATTAAGGAGTGGGACCCTATATTGGAAAAGTCATCGGGTTATGTCGGCATCAATTAGGAAGTGGAACCCTATGTTGGAAAAGTCATCGGGTTATGCCGGCATCAACTAGGGAGTGAGACCCTATGTTGGAAAAGATGCAGTTGGGGATTGGAGACCCTATACTACCATGATTTTGAATTTAAATCTTTTTCTTTCTTTTGATTTCACTTTTCATCTTGTTTAGGAGAATGAATAAAGAACATGGAGGGGACTCCCCGTTGGGGTTGACTTTTGCTGCAGAACTATTTGGTTTTTGAGTTCTTTGCTTTTATCGCACCTGCTTCTTGCAAGGTTTCACTGAATTGCATCTGTTTTTCCCTATTTTTAAACAAAGAATAATTTATCAGTTTGAAATGGTGGTTGGTTTTGTGCCCTTGATTGTTTCAATCACTTGATCTTGTCCCTGCTCTTTCAATAAAGATCTTTATTGCTTGCTTTCTCTTTGGGAATCTGTTTCATTTTTAAAACCCTGGGGATTTTGACTTTTCCCAAACTTCTCATGATGATTAACCCGTGTGGGACTTGGCCTTTTTCCACCTTATTTTGCGTTTACGGACATTTGACTTTGATTTCCTTTCTTTTTAAGAGTTTTTGAATCTGAAGCACCGACCATCATGGCCAGTTGAGGTCGACTTGATGCTCCTACTGAGGCTAGGTGCCTTTCTTGAACATTGGCTTTTCGTCAAACAAAACCCTATAAATCAATATTGCCATCTTTTCACTGTATTTGTTTCAAAGCAAAATTAGACCGAAAGAGATTCAAAAAAAAGTAAATAATGGACAGGATAATGAATTTAAACAAGAGGTGTCCTTTTCGGGAAAAAGGAAAGAAGGACTTACCTGGTGTGCATGCAGACTTCAATGGACATGACATGCTTCTTAGATTGGATACCCGATCTGTGTAAACCACCCAACTCTCACAAACCTATCATAACCCATACCTTAAAAACCGAGAAATCTTGCTAGATCCCTTTTCACCAATTGACCTCTCTTATTTCTCTGCTCACCATCGCCTTATAGTGCTCTTTGCGAGTTTTCACTAATAAGACTCTCTCATTATGAATTTCTATACTTACCATTGCCCTATGGTGCCCGTGCGGGTTTTCACCTATAAGACTCTTATTTTGTTTCTCTCATCTTTATGTATCAGATCCAAGTAACCACATCCTCCAATTTCGAACATCTTTGACGATTGATCAGAAGGACTTGAACACAACTTTAGGTAAAAGAATTTGGACTAAATTATAACTTTGGAACCTTTCAGGCAAAAACTACTACCGACTTATTGTAACTTATGCCCCCGTTTCAACTTTGGGGAAATGTGGATTTTTTTTTGGTGTAACTGAACCCAGAGAGAGGCTGCCTATGTATCCTTTCGGAATCAAGTCGAACGTAGTTCAGGCAATTTTGTTTTTGATTTTTTTAACAACATTTTCGGGTTCTAAAGAGGTTAATCAAAGTAAGGTAACATTCTCAAAGGGTTTGCAAAGGGTTGACAATATATGGGTAGCGAGAGTGAAAGCATTCGTCATCCCAATCGAAGAATATTAGTACTACAAGATGGGTAAACATAATACCTTTTGATCGCGTCCATATTGACAGCTATTTCGGGGTCATTTCCTTCAATGTCTCCTAAGTACAATGCCCCTTTTTGGCAACAGTTTTGTTATAATGTTCGGAGCCTTCCAATTTGGAGCAAACTTTTCTTTTGCTTCCTTATAATGCAGGAGAAAACGTCTCAGGACGAATTGCCCCACTTCAAAATTTCTAGGACGCACTTTCTTGTTGTAGGCATGAGCCATTCTTTATTGATACAACTGCCTGTGGCATACTGCGGCCATCCGCTTTTCGTCAATCATGGTTAACTATTCTTAATGAGTTTTGACCCATTCATTGTCCATAGTCTCAACTTCAGCGATGATTCGAAGAGATGGAATTTCAAATTCTGCAGGTATTACGGCTTTAGTGCCATAAACCAATAGATAGGGTGTTGCCCTAACTGATGTGCGCACGGTTGTGCGATATCCCAACAATGCAAAAGGCAAATTTCATGCCATTGTCTAGAACTTTGAATCATTTTCCTGAGGATCTTCTTGATATTTTTGTTTGCGCTTCAACAACAACATTAACTTCGGGCCTATAAGGGGTAGAATTCCGATGCGTGATCTTAAATTGTTCGCATACCTCCCTCATCAAATGACTGTTCAAGTTTGCTGCATTGTCCGTAACGATAGTCTTAGGAATACCAAAATGACAGATAACGTTGGAATGCACGAGGTCCACCACCGCTTTCTTGGTGACAGCTTTATAAGTGACTACTTTAACCTACTTTGTGAAATAATCAATGGAAACTAAGATGAATCTATGTCCATTTGAAAGTTTTGGCTCGATCGGCCCAATAACATCCATAACCCAAGCAACGAACGGCCAAGGTACTGATAAAGGATGCAATTCTGAGGTAGTACATGAATCAGGTCACCGTGTATCTGACACTGATGGCACTTGCGGACAAAACTGAAATAGTCCCTTTCCATGGTCATCCAATAATAACTTGCCCGAAGGATTTTCATTGCAAGGACATATCCGTTCATATAGGGTCCACATACTCCCGCATGCACTTCATTCATGATTTTTCTAGACTCTTGGGCATCCACGTATCTTAAAAGGTTCAGTTCTAGATTTCTTTCGTACAAGACTGCTCCGTTCAAGAAGAAACTACTGGCAAGTCCTCTATTGGTTCTATTTTGGTCTCTAATGGCTTGCTTAGGATATTCCTTTGTTTTTGAGAATCTTTTGATATCATGATACCATGGATAAATATCTGGTTCTATTTCAACTGTATCGCAATAACTATGTCTTTCTCGGATTTTGATTTCCAGTGGGTCAATGTGGACATTGCCGAATACGGAAGCATTGAGGCCAAAGTAGCTAATGATCAACTAACTCATTGTGGAACTGAGGAATATCCTTGAACTCTATGGACTTGAAACATTTGCTAAGATCTTCTACATGTTGCCTGTATGGGATAAACTTGATATCTCTGGTTTCCTATTCACCTTGAGTTTGTTGCATGATTAAGTCAGAATCTCCCATGATTAACAATTCTTCCACATCCAAATCAACTGCCATGTTCTTACTCATGATGCAAGCTTCATATTCGACAGTGTTGTTTGTATAGAAGAAACGAAGCCAGGATGTGGCCAGATAGTGCTGACCAGTGGGCGAAATCAAAATTGCCCCAATCCCGACACCTTTTGCATTTACCGCTCTGTCAAAAAGAGCTTCTATCGGTATTGGAAACGTCCTTAGTTCCTCGATTCATTCCGTGGCACTTTTTCCAGACCTTGGTGTATTCTAAAGTTAGCTCAATTGAATTTACTTGGTTGTTTGGAAAGTAGGTACTCAAGGGTTGATATTCATCATCAACTGGATTCTCAGCTAGGTGATCCGCCAAGTCTTGAGCTTTCATTACCGTGCAGGTGACGTAGACAATGTCAAACTCAGTTAGTAGGATTTCCATTTTGCTAGCTTTCTTATGGGCATCGGTTTTTGGATTATGTACTTCAAGGGGTCCAGCCTGGTTATGAGATAGGTGGTATAAGCCAACAAGTAATGCCTAAGCTTCTGAGCGACACAAGTGAAGGCGCAGCAAGTTCTTTCCAACCAAGTGTACTTGGCTTCATAACTAGTGAAATTCTTGCTCAAATAGTATATGGCTTGTTCTTTCTTTCCGGTTGCATCATATTTCTCGAGAACACATCCAAAAGAATTCTCCAACATTTTTAAGTACAAGAACAAAGGCCTTCTAGGCTCGAGTGGGACCAACACCGGCGGATTTGACAAATATTCTTTGATTTTGTCGAAAGCTTGTTGACACTCATTCATCCATCTGATTGCCACATCTTTCTTCAATAGCTTAAATATGGGCTCGCAGGTGGTAGTCAGCTGCGCAATGAATCTGCTGATGTAATTCAACCTTCCCAATAGACTCATAACCTCTATCTTGGTTCTCGGAGGTGGCAAATCCCAAATAAATTTTATCTTTGTTACATCTAGCTGGATGCCCCTCCGACTAACTATAAACCCCAAAAGTTTCCCAAACGGAACTCCAAATGTACAATTAGCTGGATTCATCTTCAAGTCATACTTACGTAGACGCTCAAAGAAATTTTTCAGATCCCACATATGGTCATCTTGCATTCTGGATATAATGATCACATCATCCACATATACCTCAATTTCCTGGTGCATCATGTCATGAAAGATGGCGGTCATAACTCTCATGTAAGTTGCCTCGACTCTCTTTAAACCAAATGGCATGGACCTATAACAATAAGTACCCCAGGGTATCGTGAAGGCCATCTTTTCTGCGTCTTCTTCATCCATTAGAACCTGATGATACCCAGCATAGCAATCCATGAAAGACTGTATCTTATGTTTGGCGCAGCTATCAAGAAGAATGTGGATATTTGGTAATGGGAAGTTGTCCTTGGGACTTGCTTTGATCAAATCCTGATAATCAACACACACTCGGGTTTTCCCATCTTTCTTTGGTACTGGGACCACATTAGCCAACCATGTGGTATATCGGACCACTCGGATCACACTGGCTTTCAACTGTTTGGTGACTTCTTCTTTGATCTTGTCACTGATGTCTGTTTTAAATTTTCTCTTCTTTTGTTGGACAAGTGGATAATCGGGATAAGTTGGCAATTTGTGCACTACTAAATCAACACTCAGTCCTAGCATATCATCATACGGCAAGGCAAACACATCATTTAATTCGAACAAAAGTTGGATCAATGCATCTCTAGTTCTTTCATCAGGGGTGAATGTTTATCATGGTTTCTTGGACCTCTTCCGGACTACCCAAATTAATTGGCTCGGTTTCATTTAAGTTTGGCTTAGGCTTATTCTCAAATTTTTCTAGTTCTAGATTTATTTCCCTAAAAGCTTCATCTTCATCATATTCAGGTTCTTGATTCATTATTTTATAGTTAAACAACGTGTTAGGATCTGGGCATGAAGTCCGCAAGCCTGTCATGTTATTTAAGTCTTCATTATTAGAACTGAAAAGAGAAATAAGAAAACTAACAAAATCAGAAGGAGTAATGGAAAGAGATTCATAGACGATGAAATATTGATTTAATTTCATTCAATTTGAAGATAGGAGGGTTTACATCAGAATTTAAAAGACAATAATCTAAAAACATTCAAGTTACACCCTGAAATAACTCGGAATACAGAACAGATGGTATGACTAAACTACTAGGATTCCCGCCTGATTGGGAATAGATTAGCCTTCCAATTTTGAAGCTTGGCATTTAGACCCATATATTGCACCTCAGCAGTGCTTGAGCCTTCACCCGGTTGGACCATGTGAACCCCATAAAACATTTGCCTCATTTCCCCACAGATGTCCTCGATTTCTTCAGCCGTGAAGGCCCCTTCTTCTTCTTCTTCTATGTACCTATCGTGCCCCCTTTTTCTCGAGAAATCAGGTTTATGACATTTCGTAGAGACAACTTGCCCATTTTGGGAGATGGGTTTTTGCATTTGAAGAGTCGCCACCTAATGATTTAAGGTGCATTAGGACACCAATGAGGTTCAATTCTAAGTTTCATTTGAATAACCAGAGATAGGGTAAGGGCTTGAAATTATCCCAAGGGGAAGGTATTAGGCACCCCTCAGGATCCACTAGTGTGGTCCCCGGCCAGACAATTTATTGTGAATTTAGCAAATAGACAAGTATGGGCTCAAATATTAGGGGATTTAAATGCATAAAAATAAAGAACAATTAAAAGAAGAGTTTTAAAAAGTAATTTGCAAATAAAGGGAAAGGGGGTCCTGTGTTTATATTTAATATGGATCACATCAATGTGATACCCGATATGACACTCCTCAAAAGAGGGGATACACGTGGTATTAGCGCATCGGTCAACATATCCATATCTACCCTTCCCACCCCGTTAAGGTATTAAAGCGCGGATTGGTCTCGATTACTATTGCATGCTATTACCCGTACCATTCCTATCAGTCCTGGAAGAGCTTAGGACTACTATTCCTAAAGGGGAGGGATATTAGGCTGATTGGTTTCAAAGGGTAAAAATCTAAGGTGGCATACAAAACACATACTGCATGTTGTGGAAAGCATATAAATAGATAAAGGCCCATATATACCTCTTTAAACAAAAGCACATAACTAGCATGACCTGCACACTTTTTAGGTCTGATTAAAATACAAAGGACGAGAGGAGTTTGATTATTGAAGCAGATCTATTTATTACATAACTCAGATAAGAAGTCTGAATCAAGCCTGCCTGCTGGTTATAGCAGCTAACAAAGGCAGATTCAGTTTTATGGTTATTACTCGAAGGCTTGCCTAAGCGTTTAGATGGGATCCTATAGGCATGATATCTAATTGATTCAGAATGTGGCGAAAAAGTGATAACTCAAAACGAATTGTTTTAAATCCTATAGGCATGCTTGCTAAACCTCGTTAAATAAGGGAATTAGATTATTTAAAACTGATTCAGAATAGACTGATTTAAATTAGACCAAATCCAGATTCTATAGGCGATGGTATCTAATACTGCTGATTTTAATCCCTATAGGCATGATATCTAACATTGAATGATTTCAACATCATGAACGTAATACTTACTTATAACCGTTTGAACCTAAAGCATGATATCTTAGTGGCCTGTAGAATTTTGAATAAGTCCTACAGGCAGGTCATCTAGGTGTGAAATTGATCATGAAAGAAATTAAGAATAAATCCTACATACATGATGTCTATATGTAGAATTGAACACGTAAGATTTAAACCAGTCCTATATGCATGTTTTTCTAAATGCAGAATTGAATTGTTCAGAACATAGGTCCTATAGGCTTGTTTTTCTAAATGCAGAATAGAATTGTTCAAACATAAGTCTTATAGGCATGTTTTTTCTAAATGCAGAATTGAATTGTTCAGAACATAAGTCCTATAGGCATGTTCTCTACCCTTGAGCATACGTAATCACCCAACCCTTTTCACTAGCCAGCCCTTCAAATGTTTATTACAAATTATTACAAACCAGAAATAATGAATTACATTAGAAAAGTACAAAGAAAAGTTACAACCAGAGGAAGCCTGATTCTTCACTTCCTCTCTGAGTTATGGAATAAACAACCTCAAAAATGCCATTGATCCAAAGCCTTTCTCGGACTTGAGTGTGTTAGAGTTCCCTAAGGGTCTCAATAGGACCCCGGGCAATGCTCATACCCAAGTTAAATAACCAGAATAGGGATGAGTGTAGTGTGGAAATGCCAGCCCTAATGTGTCCATATTCAGATGGAGCTCATGAGTCCCAAGGTAAGGCTCACACAAGGGGGCAGAACATAAGTCTAAGAAGGTAGTAAAAGTGTAGAAACGGAGTTTTAGAAAAACTGAGGGTATAAAGGAGAGGGTACAATGAGACAACCATTAGCATTTCACAGAGCTAATAACTTCATACAAAGGGGTCAGGGGATTGGGAGTCCATTGAAATGAGCCTATACACTTAGGCATGGATTATTATTGGGATGCGCAACAATGGGAAGTGCTGACATGCTTGTAACCTAATCACAACATATCAGATAAACGTGGAGGTTATGATCCTAGGAGAATCATGTTTGGGTAATGCACTTCAATGTCTAATGCTGTCATTCCCCAAACCAACCACAAGTATTAAACACATTGGGGTAGGGATGTAGGATTCACAAGTCATGATATATTAATTCAGAACAACAAAAAAGGGAAGTTACAACATGCTTTAATAATGGTACTGGGTTAAATACAAACAATAGACAAGCAAGTATGCAAGAAACAGTAAATAAGCATGTTGTTGTTGGTGTAGAAGCTTAATTAGAACATACCAATAAGAAATGCAAATGCGGAGAAAAAGAATCAAGTTTCCCATAACCTAGCCTTGGCTTTCAGCCGGCTAGGTAAGGCAGCAATATAGTAGTGACAAAGAAAAAAGAGAGAGATTTAATGGAGTGTGTGTTTGAACTCAAGTGTTTATGCCTTGTGTTCGTGTCTTTGAAAGAAAAGAAGTACATGGTATATATAGTTTTCGAAAACAAGTAAGAGAGAGGTAATAAGCTATAAACATGAAAAAATCATGATTCGGAATCAATTATACAAGTGATTGCCTTTAATTAAGGGATCACTTGCTTAACGGGCAGTGACAGGTTCAAAATAAGGAAGGAAATCAATTTGTCAGCAGGCTGACAGTTGCCATAAAAGAAGTAGTAAAACATTAAGTAAGCAATCGAGTCTAGGTACAGAAACACTCTAATTTTGGAAAGGATTCAGTAAGGCAAAACAGGAAAAGAAATCAGTTAACCTTAACAGGCGAGTGAAATCAGAATTTCACAAAGGAAAAGTTTGAAATCAATCAGAAGTTTGAAGATCAGTCAAAGAAGGAAATTCAACATATAAATAAGCTGCATAAACACTATACATGTGAGGCCAAGCCTGTTGGCAAAAGGAAATAGCATACAATAGTAGAACAAAATTCAGTAGATAGCAACATCCGAAGCATGATAGTCTAGTAGGTCAAGTAACATTGAACCAGTAGTGAAGAAAACATATAATATCAAAGACATGCGAAGATCTCACAGTAGCAGGTGAGGAAAACCCCCCTCTAAAAATTAAGGTTTCGAGCATAATCGAGTTTTAGAGATGATAGAAAACCAGAGTCAGAAGAATCACACAAAAGAATAAAAGGTTTTGAAATAAAGTACTTCAAATCGAGTCATGCACTTAAATGAATAGTCTCAGACTCAAAGCCATAGGATTTTCAACAATAGTAGAGTTTTAAAATAAGATAAACAAACAAATCGGGCAAAACTCAAGCAAACAAGCATTCGTCTAATAAACAGTCAAAAGAAATTAGGGCCTTTAACATGCAAACTCAGGTAGAAGAACGATATGAGCAAACATAGCAAAACATGTTGTCGCGCCCCCTTTTCCCGCGAAATAGGGTTTATGACATTTGGAAGGACAACTTGTTCCTTTTGGGAACTGGGTTTGTATTTTGAATAGTCGTCACCTAATGATTTAAGTTGCATTAGTACACCAAAGGAGATTGATTTGAATAACCAGAGATAGGTTAAGGGCTTGAAATTATTCTAAGGGGAAAGTGTTAGGCACCCCTCAAAATCCACTAGTGTGGTTCCCGGCCAGACAATTATTGTGAATTTGGTGCAATTAACATGTAGACAAATAAGGCTCAAATAAGAGGGAATTTCACATAATGGTTTGAAAGTAAACAAAGTTTGAAAGAACAAATAGAAAAGCTAATTCTTTAAAAGAAATAATTGAAATGCTAAAGAATAAAGAGAGGGGGGGGGGTCCTAGGTTTATTAAAAATATGGATCATCCCACATAATGTCCGATAATCACTCCTCAATGAGGGGATACACGTGATATTATCGCATGGTCAACATATCCATATCTACCCTTTCCACCCCGTTAAGGTATTAAAGCGTGAATTGGTCTCGATTACTTATAGTATGCTATTACTCGTTCCATGCCTATCAGTCCCGGAGGCACTTAGGACTACTACTCCTAAAAGGGAGTGATGTTAGGCTTATTTGGAGTTTCAAATTAAAAAATTCTAGAGCGACATACAAAACACATATGCATGTTAGGGGGAAACATATAAACAAACAGAGGCTCATGTATACCTCATCAAAACACATAAAATAGCATGTCTTGCATGTACTGTTTAAGTCTGATTTAGAAGCATTAAATACGATGGAGATGAGATTGTTGAGGCAGTTAGTTTATTGCATAACTCAGATAAAAAGTTCGAATCAGGCCTGTCTGCTGGTTGTAATAATTCACAGAAGTAGATTCAATTTTAATTATTGCTCTAAGGATTGCCTAAGTGTTTAGACGGGGTCTTATAGTCATGATATCTACCAAATTCAGAAGGTAATGAGACAGTAAAACTTGGAATGAATTATTTGAAATCCTATATGCATACTTGTTAAACTGGCTAAGTGAGGGACTCTGATTATTAAAAGAGATGCAGAATGCACAAAAATAAATAAATTGGTTGTAGATTCTGCCGGGGATAGCATCTACCATTACTGATTTTATAGCTAACACTGAGTGAAGCGAATCAGATTCATTTAGAAACTCCTATAGGAATGCTTTCTATGCATTGCTGATTTTAAAGCCTTATAAACATAGTGTCGAAATGTAGAAAACCTTGTGGACATGGTATCTATATGTATAAGCCTTATAGATATGGTATCTATATGTAGTTGAGTATGCAGAAGTTAAAACATTCCTATAGGCATAGTTTCTATATGTAGTTGAGTATGCAGAAATTAAAACATTCCTATAGGCATGGTATCTATATGTAGTTGAATATGCAGAATTAGAACAGTCCTATAGGCATGATTTTTACCCTTTGCATGCATAGTCACCCACCCTTTTTCACTAGCCAGCCCCAAGTGTTTATTACAACTTATTACAAACCAAAATAAATTACATCAGAAAGAAAAAATACAAAGAAGGTACAACTGGAGGAGGCCTGATTCTTGACTTCTTCTCTGAGTTACAAGATAAACCAACTCAAAGACCATTGATCCAAAGCCTTTCTTCAATTTGAGTGTGTCAAAGTTCCCTAAGAGCCTCAATGGGACTCCGGGCAGTGCTCAAACCCAAATTGTATTACCAGAATTGGGACAAGTGTAGTGTGGAAGGGCCTACCCTCAAGTGTCCAAGTTTAGAGGGAGTTCTGAGGGTCCCAAGGCAAGACTCACAAGAGGGGGGAAGAACTTAAATCTAAGAGAGAGTGAAAGTGAAGAAACAGAGTACTGAGGGAATAAAGGAGAGGGAAAGAAGTGCTGGGAAACAGACATAATCAAGTTGATAATTTCATACAAAGGGAATTTAGGGGTTGTGAACTTGCAGAGAGCCTATGTACTTAGGCAGTAGTTAATTCTAGGCATGCACAACAATAAGGAGTGCTTTTATAATTACAAAATCAACCAGAATACACAACAGATAATGATAACACAGAGGCTATGATGCAAGGGGAATCAAATTTGAGTCATCGACAGCAATACTTAGTACTGTCATTCCTCAAACAAGCCATCCGTATCAAACATATTGGGGTAGGGGTTTAGGACACATAATAGATTCAAAATAGGTAGAAGGAGATTACAACATGCTAAAATAAGTACTGAATTAATCACAAGTAGTAGGCAGACAAGAAGGCAAAAGTATTAAGTAAACATATTGTTGTTGATGCTGAAATCTCAATCAGAACATACCAGTTTAGAAAAGCAAAATATAGTAAAAGCAGGTAGCAGGACTTGAAGACAGGCCACAGTACAAGTAGTAAAGCAAGAGTATGTTTTTGAATGTAAGTAATTTCAAAACTAAGTGTGTTCGTCTCTGTTTGTTAATGAAAGAGCATGGTATTTATAGTGTGAAAACAAGCAGAAATATAAGGCAAGAAAATAATTATGGAACTGTGTACCAATTAAAATCAATAAGTATAAGAGCTTCCTTTAATTAAGAAGTTAAAATTAAACAGTAACATGTAAATACTAAATAAGGAAAGCAATCACATAAGGCTGACTATGACCAATAAGGAAGTAACTTCGGCACAATATAAGTATACAATAGGTAATATAGACCAGGTTCATCAGATTCTAATCAAGGAAAGGTCTATATGAATAAAATACCAATGTAATCAAGGTAAGGGAATTATTCAAATTGAGTAGAAAAGGTAGGAATCTAAAGTTCAAAGGAAAGTGTTCAAATTGGTCCAAGAAACAGGGAAATCAGTAAAACAAGGAAAGAATCAATAAGAATTGCACAAGGATGTTTGAAATCAGTCCACAATTGAAGGTCATTTCAGAGGGAAATTCAGCATATAAAGAGTGCATAAACATTAGGCATGCAAGGCTGAATCTATGACAAAGAGAAGTGTCACGCAATCACAAAATTAGTAAGTAGTGGACTACCGAAACATGGTAGTCACATAGGCCAATTTCAGTAATTTAGTAATAGAGAAAAGAGAGAGTATCAAATAACATGCAAAAGGGGTCAAGTAAAAGACCTTATAGAGTTCAGCAGGAAGTTATAATCGTATAAAGAAACAAAAGATTTTGAAATTCAGTCGAGCAACAGGTGAAGCAACTTCAGAACTTGAATAGGTTCAAAAGAATTAGGGTTTTGAAACCCATCAAATTCAGAGTATGACAAACGAGTAAATCACATAGCAAATAGTCTCAGGACTCGAATGAACACCACATTTTAGGGTTTTCACCATCACTCGAGTATAGAGATGAAAACAAGTAAATCAGGCAAAATATCAACAAAATAAAATCAGAAAACTCAAGAAGGAACTAAGACTTTTAATCATGCACACTCCAGTAGAATAACAATATAAAGAAACACAGTAGAACATGCTAAAGATTAGAGAAAGCTTCTAAATAACTTAACCAAACCCTAAATCGAAAAAGATAAAGGTTCTGAAGGTAAAGTTTTGAAAGAAACTTTGAGAAAATGTTTAGAAGTTTAGAGTAAACACAGGTCTACAACGGATCTAAAAGAATCGGAAGAACCTCGAAGGTTAGGGTTTCAGAATAATCCAGATGGTGAGAAAGGCTTGGAAAGTCATTTATCTAAGCAAGAGACGTCAAGATCAGGCTCGAATAACCATGGTTGGCCGGAGCAAGGTCGGAGACAGCCATAGAACTAAAATCAACCCAGGTCTAGACCAAAACTTCTTTAAGGTCTGGACTTGAAAACATGATAATCAGGCAGGTAGAAATCATAGGAGGTAGATACAGGCCTTTAATGGCTTTGGAAGCCATTGATTCAGGCGATTTTAGGGTGGTGGTTGAAGGTGGCGGCTAGGGTTTGAGAGGGATTTTGAGAGAGATTAGGATAGAAGGGGGTTCGAAAGCGGCTGCAGATAAGAAAATGACTAGGGTTTGGGGGTAATGGGGAATTAAAAAGTAAAGGTTAAATGGTGGTCGTCGATCATTTTGATCAACGACCTGGATTGAATGGGGATTCGGGCGGGTTGTTTAAAAAGGGTTGTGGGTCTGGTAGATTAGGATTTGGATAAGGGTAATTGGGCCTCAGGTTGGGTATAATTGGGGTGCCAAATCCGGCCAAAATTGAAATGAGAATGGGCTAACATTTAAATAGCCACTTTTCCCTTATTTACTTTATAAAAATAGTAAAAATAATTTCTGGAAATAAATTAAAAGTACTAAAATGATTATAAATAGATAATTATTAAATTAAAAATTTCGGCCCTAATTTTTATGGACATAAACGTAAATAAATCTAAATGGGGCTAATATTGAAATTATATGCAATTTAGCTTTAAAAAATACTAAATAAATTTGTAAAATTATGCAAATATTATATTAGCTATATTTTAGTATAAATATGTGAATCCAATAAATGAATCACCAAAAATGATAATTTTGGGAATAATTATTGGGTTTTACTTGGTAAAACTAGGCAGTAAATCGATTTAAAAATATCTAAAAATTAAGGAAAAAAAATAAAACGTTTGAATATGCTTACATATGCATATACATGCTATTTTGAAGGTATTTTGCATATGAAAAATATACAGGAAAAAATTAGGTATCAACATCTGCCCCTCTATACTCGAGAATGATGAAAGAGTTGTCAGGTAAAGATATGATGTCCAATTTTGACCGAACGAAATGGTTCGAGGATACTTACGTCGTGCTTTGGTTTCTGAGTTCCCTACATATCACTGGTCCTACAGGAATCAGGCCATATGTAGTTCAGGATCCGTCGACGGAGTATGCCGATGGAGACTTTCAATAACGGACGCAGTATTTAGGACGGGGCGAATGGTTGAAGTCTGATAGGGCTGCGAGAACTGGAGCGCAATTGCTCCTGCCGAGATAGCCATTACTCGCCGGTTCACCTGCAAATAAGTAACACAAGCGTATATTGTGCGTAAATTTAAACATGATGTGAATTCCCGTCGGACCATGAATGTCTGTCTTCGGATGGTTAGGATGACGTCCTTAGACCATGATGTCCTGGGCCATGAAGAGTGTAATAAAGGATTCGCAGACCATGAAATGATGCTCTCGGGCTATGAGAATGATGCCTCCGAACTATGATGCCTTTGAATAATGATATGCAAAAGATTAAAAAAGGGGGTCCTCAGGCCATGGCATGGTGTTCTCGGGCTATGAAAATGGTGCCTCCGAACAATGATGCCATTGGACAGTTTGGCGATCTTTCAGCCCATGAGATGTAGAGTTTGGCAATCTTTCAGCCTATGTAATGCAGAACGTGGCAATCATTCAGCCATGTAGATGTAAAGGTAGCGATCTTTCAGCCATGCAAATGTAAATAAGGTGGCGATCTTTCAGCCATGCAAATGTAGAGGAGGCGGTCTTTTAGCCATGCAAATGTAAGTAAGGCGGCGATCTTTCAGCTATGCAAATGCGGTATGGAGGTAGAGCTTAACCTCGGAAGGAAGAATGGTAGCCTTATGCAATGCAAGAATGCAGATGGAGGTAGAGCTTAACCTCGGAAGGCAGAATGGTAGCCTTATGCAATGTAGGAGGTGGCGATCGTTCAGCCATGCAAATGTAAAGTTGGCGATCTTTCAGCCATGCAAATATAAATAAGGTGGCGATCTTTCAGCCATGCAAATGTAAATAAGGCGGTGATATTTCAGCCATGCAAATACGGAATGGAGGTAGAGGTAAACCTCGGAAGGCAGAATGGTAGCCTTAGGCAATGCAAGATTGTAGATAGAGGTAGAGCATAACCTCGGAAGGCAGAATAGTAGCCTTATGCAATGCAGGAATACAGATGGAGGTAGAGCTTAACCTCGGAAGGCAGAATGGTAGCCTTATGCAATGCAGAAATGCAGACGGAGATAGAGCTTAGTCTCGGAAGGTAGAATAGTAGCCTTGTGCAATGCAGAAATGTAGATGGAGATAGAGCTTAGTTTCGGAAGGCAGAATGGTAGCCTTATGCAAAAAGTACAAATAGCAAATGGTAATACAGCTTTCTTAGCTGATAGCTATGAGTAAATGCAACATTTCTGAGAGTTGTATTCCTGAACAATATAAGGGTATAGTATATTTGATGATTTTGCAACCCAAGTGATTGCCTCCAAAGAAAAATCATGAGTTTCGTAGAGGGGGAAGGTTAGTTCGTATCCCCGCTCGCTTTACTTGACCGGCTCGGCTTTGATCCGGTGGTACTGTATATATCACTGGGATAGCATTGCTAAACATGGCAATTTTTGTAATAAACATGTATGATTTAGTAAAAGCATAACATAAGTACATAATTAAGAATAGTTTTCTTTAGATGAACCGACGACTATGACATGGTTCAGGACATTGCAACCTTTCTTGCTAAGGAATTTTGAGGGTCCTCCTCAAAATTCTGCCCTAGTTTTCTACGTTGCTGCTTTTGACTACTGCTAGTGATAATTGGCTGAAATCAATTTTGAAATTTTGAGAGTCCTCCTCAAAATTCTACCCCAGTTTCCAATCGTAGGGGGAAATGAAAATTTTATTGAATTGTGACCGAACGCATAGGGCTGCCTACGTATCCCCTCTTAAACGGGAATCAGGTCAAGCGTAGTTCAATTTACATCATATAGGAAAGCATAAGATTACACATAGTAATGCTTGACTGCATCTGAATTGATCGTCTTTGGCCAGACTTCTCCGTCCATTTCTGCAAGTTTGAGGGCTCCTCCTGTCAGGACCCGGTGAACCATGTATGGACCCTGCCAATTGGGAGAGAACTTCCCTTTGGCTTCATCTTGATGCAGGAAAATTTTCTTTAACACCAACTGTCCATGTGTGAACTGTCTTGGCTTGACTCTTTTGTTGAAGGCTCTGGACATCCTGTTATGATAAAGCTGACCGTGGCAAACTGCATTCATTCTCTTTCCATCTATAAGAGCTAGCTGCTCGTAACGACTCTTCACCCATTCTACATCGTCGAGCTCTGTTTCCTATATGATTCTTAATGAAAGAATTTCCACCTCGGCGGGAATGACGGCTTCTGTACCATAAACCAGCATATAAGGGGTTGCCACGGTTAATGTGCGGACTGTGGTGCGATACCCAATAGAGCAAATAATAGCTTCTCGTGCCACTGCTTATGCTTCTCTATCATTTTCCTTAGTATTATTCTTATTGGTGGCCTCTATAGCTCCATTCATCTACGGCCTATAGGCTATGGAATTCTTATGTTTGATTTTGATGGTTTCACGCATAGATTTCATCAAGTCACTATTGAGGTTGGAGCCATTATCGGTGATGATTGACTCTGGAATTCCGAATCGACAAACAATGCGGTCGCGGACAAAGTCTGCCATGACTTTCATAGTCACTGCTCTGTAAGATGTTGCTTCGACCCATTTGGTAAAATAGTCGATGGCTACAAGGATGAACCTGTGTCCGTTGGAAGCAGCAGGCTCGATTCGTCTAATAACATCCATTCCCCAAGCGGTGAACGGCCATGGCGAGCTTGTTGCATTAAGCTCATTCAGAGGTACCTTTATCATGTCTGAAAGTATCTGGCAGCAGTGGCATTTTTAGACATACTGGATGCAGTCCGTCTCCATAGTCATCCAAAAGTAACCAGCTCGGAGTATCTTCTTTTCTAAGACAGAGCCGTTCATATGTGGACCACAGGTCCCAGCGTGAATTTCCTCTAGTAGCCTGGATGCTTCCTTGCGTCGACACACCTTAGTAATCCCAAATCGGGAGTCCTCCTATATAGGATTCCTTCGATATGAAATAAATTATTGGACAACCTCCGAAGTGTGCGTTTCTGAGTAGGATTTGCAAGTTCTGAGTATTCGCCTTTTGCCAAATATTCCTTGATATCATGAGACCAAGGCTTTCCGTCTGCTTCTTCTTCAACATGGGCACAATAAGCTGGCTGATCATAAATCTTTACTGGAATGGGATCAATGAAGTTCTTGTCTGGATGTTGTATCATGTATGATAGGGTAGCCAATGCATCGGCGAACTCATTCTGGACTCTGGGAACATGTTGGAATTTCGTCTTTGTGAACCTCTTTCTCAATTCCTGTACATGATGCAAATATGGGAGTATCTTGGATTTCTTGGTTGCACACTCTTCTCAGACCTGATGTATAAGCAAGTCTGAATCTCCAATCACTAGCAATTCTTTAATGTTCATGTCGATGGCCATCGTGAGCCCTAAGATGTAAGCTTCGTATTCAGCCATATTGTTGGTGGACGGGAATTTGAGTTTGGCAGACACCGGGTAATGTTGACCGGTTTCCGATACTAGGACTACTCCTATGCCAACTCCTTTGAAATTTGTTTCTCCATCAAAAAACATTCTCCAACCATCATAGGATTCTGCAGTGTCTTCTCCTATGAACGATACCTCTTAGTCGGGAAAATACGTTTTTAGGGGTTCGTACTCTCCGTCCACGGGATTTTCAACAAGGTGATCTACTAGTGCGTATCCCTTGATTGCCTTCTGCGTCACGTAGACAATGTCAAATTCACTCAATAGGATTTTCCACTTGTCTAGCTTGCCAGTGGGCATGGGCTTCTGACCATGAATGTTGTATTTGGACAGTTAGGATGACGTCCTTAGACCCTAATGTCTTGGGCCATGAAGCGTATAATAAAGGATTCGCAGGCCATGAAATAACGCTCTCGGGCTATGAGAATGATGCCTCCGAACCATGATGCCTTTGAATAATGATATGCTAAATATTAAAAGGGGTCCTTAGGCCATGACATGGTGTTCTCGGGCTATGAAATGGTGCCTCCGAACAATGACACCTTCGGATAATTTTGGCTATCTTTAAGCCCATGATATGCAGTATTTGGCGATCTTTCAGCCTATGCAATGCAGGAGGTGTCGATCTTTCATCCATGAAAAATGTAGAGGTGGCGATCTTTCAGCCAAGTAAATGTAGAGGCGACAATCTTTCAGCCATCCAAATGTAAATAAAGTGGCGATCTTTCAGCCATGCAAATATAGAAGTGGCGATCTTTCAGCCATGCAAATGTAAATAACGTGGTGATCTTTTAGCCATACAAGCATAAATAAGATGGTGATCTTTTAGCCATGCAAATGTAAATAAAGTGGCGATCTTTCAGCCATGCAAAAACAGATGGAGGTAGAGCTTAACCTCGGAAGGTAGAATGGTAGCCTTATGCAATGCAGAAATGCAGATGGAGATAGCGCTTAGCCTCAGAAGGCAGAATGGTAGCCTTATGCAATGCAAGAATGTAGATGGAGACGGAGCTTAGTCTCGGAAGGCATAATGGTAGCCTTATGCAATGCAGAAATGCAGATGGAGATAGAGATTAGTCTCGGAAGGCAAAATGGTAGCCTTATGCAATGCAAAAATGAAGATGGAGACAGTGCTTAGTCTCAGAAGGAAGAATATTAGCCTTATGCAGAAAATAAGATAGCAAATGGTAATAGAGCTTTCTTAGCTGATAGCAGATTGGGATATTGTGCCTGCTGGGGACACTGTTACGTTGCAGATAGCAACTGTGAGTAAGTGCAATGGTTCTGAGAGTTGTATTCCTGAACAGTGTTTGTCTCGTGAGTGTATAGTACATTTGATGATTTTGTAATTCTAGTGCCTGCATCCAAATAAAAATCGTGAGTTTTGTAAAAATGGGGGCGGTTAGTTCATACCCCCCGTTGGCTGTGCATGACCTGCTCGACATTGAACTGGTGATACTGTATATATCATTGGGGTAGCATAGCTAAACAAGGCAATTTCAGTAATAGAAATGCATGATTTAGTAAAATGTGGCATAATAATAATAATTTTTTAGATGGACCGATAACTGTGACGTGGTTCAGGACATTGCAACCTCTCTTGCTATGGAATTTTGAGGGTCCTCCTCAAAATTCTTCCCTAGTTTAATGGGTTGATGCTTTTGACTATTGCTTGTGATGATTGGCTGAAATCAACTTCGGAATTTTGAGGGTCCTCCTCAAAATTATGCCCTAGTTTTCAATTGCGGGGAAAATGGAAATTTTATTGAATTGTGACCGAACCCATAGGGCTGCCTACGTATCCCATCTTAAATGGGAATCAAGTCAGGCGTAGTTCAGTTTATATCATATAAAGGAAGCATAAAGATTATATATAGTAACGCTTGATTGCATCTGAATTAATCGGCCTTGGCCAAACTTCCTTCATTTCTACAAGTATGAGGGCTCCTCCTGTCAGAACCCAGTTAACCATGTACGGACCCTGCCAGTTGAGAGAGGACTTCCCTTTGGCTTCCTCTTGATGCGGGAAAATCTTCTTTAACATTAGTTGCCCCGGTGTGAACTATCTCGGATTGACTCTTTTATTGACGGCTTTGGACATTCTATTCTGATAAAGTTGACCTTGACAGACTGCATTTATTCTTTTCCCATCTATAAGGTCTAGTTGCTCATAACGACTTTCCACCCACTCTGCCTCATCGAGCTCATCTTCCTGTATGATCCTTAGGGAAGAAATTTCTACTTCGGCAGGAATGACGGCTTCTGTACCATAAACCAACATATAGGGGGTTGCCCCATTTGATGTGTGGACTATGGTGCGATACCCCAATAGAGCAAATGAAAACTTCTTGTGCCACTTTCTGTGATTCTCTATCATTTTCCTCATCCATCCAGATCTGATGATAACTAGCGAAGCAATCTATGAATGACTGTAGCTCATGCTTGGCGCAATTGTTAATCAGGATGTGTATATTTGGCAAAGGGAAGTCATCTTTTGTACTGGTCCGATTGAGATCCCGGTAGTCGACACAGACTCGGACCTTCCCGTGCTTCTTTGGTACCGGCACGATGTTGGCTAACCATGTCAGGTATTCTACTACCCTGAGAACCTTAGCTTTGACTTGCTTAGTGACTTCTTCCTTGATTTTCAGACTCATATTAGGCTTGAATTTCCTGAGCTTTTGCTTTACCGGCGGACATGTTTGGATCGGTTGGAAGTTTGTGAGCCACAATAGACGAACATAGACCAATCATGTCATCATACGACTAGGCGAATATGTCCTCATATTCCCTTAGAAATTCTGTGTATTCCTTCTTTTCTAACGGTGATTAGTGGACGTTGATTCGTGTTTCTTTGACGTTTTCTGCATCTCCCAGGTTGACAACTTCTGTTTCATCCAGGTTGGACTTAGGTCTGTTCTCAAAATTCTCTACTTCTTTAATAATCTCTTTTGGTATGTCATCTTCCTCTGAATCTATATGTAAGGCCCCGTGAATTTCCTACTCAGAACCCCGAATCTTGTGGTGCCAAGTTAGGATCATGTGTTAGAGATGCGTAAAGGAGGAGGATATTCCAAAAATAGCCTTCAGAACTCGGTATGGGCACTTTGAATTTATGGTAATGTCTTTTGGGCTAACAAATGCCCCGACAACTTTCATGGATCTTATGAATTGAGTCTTCAAGGCCTTTCTAAACTCCTTTGTAATAGTGTTTATTGATGATATCCTCGTGTATTCCCGAAGTCGGGAGGACCATGCTACCCATCGCAGGGCAGTTTTGCAGACTCTTCAGCAACATCAATTGTATGCAAAATTTTCGAAATGTGAATTCTGGCTTGAATTTGTCGTGTTCTTGGGCCATGTCATTTCCAGGGAAGGAGTTCTGGTCGATCCTCAAAAGATTGCAGCAGTGAAGAATTGGCCTAGACCTACCACTCTAACTGAGATTCGCAGTTTCTTAGGCTTGGCTGGGTACAATAGGAGGTTTGTGGAGGGGTTTTCTACTCTTGCCTCTCCATTGACTAAATTGACGCACAAAGCAGTTTAATTCCAGTGGTCCGATGCTTGTGAAAAG
The DNA here is from genome assembly GCF_000393655.2 of Nicotiana sylvestris. Lineage (NCBI taxonomy): Eukaryota > Viridiplantae > Streptophyta > Magnoliopsida > Solanales > Solanaceae > Nicotiana > Nicotiana sylvestris. Next base: position 191,597,678 of record NC_091058.1, on the reverse strand, counting down.
AGTTTCCAAGAATTGATGTCAAGATTGACAACAACACCGGTGTTAGCCATGCCAGAGGGTACAGAGGGGTTTGTAGTGTATTGCTATGCTTCGAGAGTCGGGATTGGGTGTGTGTTAATGCAACACGGCAACGTTATAGCCTATGGTTCTAGGCAATTCAAGAATCATGAGAAGAACTATCCAACCCATGACTTAGAGTTGGCAGTAGTGGTGTTTGCACTAAAGATTTGGCGACATTATTTGTATGGGGTCCATGTGGATGTATTTACGGATCATAAGAGCCTTTAATATATTTTCAAGCAGAAAGAGTTGAATCTGAGGCAAAGAAGATGGCTAGAGTTACTCAAGGACTATGACATTGATATTCTCTATCACCCGGGAAAGACTAATGTTGTGGCAGATGCACTTAGTCGAAAATCCATGGGAACTTTAGCTCATTTGGAGGCCCATCAGAGGCCGTTGGCAAAGGAGATTCACCACTTTCCTAGTTTGGGAGTTTTCCTTGCGGACACTAATGAAGGAGGGATAATTATGCAGAATAGGGCTGAATCATCGCTTGTGGCAGAGGTGAAAGAGAAGCAATTCGTGGATCCGTTGTTAGTACAACTGAAAGAGGGGATTGTCAAACACAAAACCACAGCTTTTTCCTTTGGCATGAATGATGGTACCCTCCAGTACCAAGACCGCCTATGTGTTCCTGATATTGACGGTCTTCAGGAAAGGATCATGGCAGAAGCTCACACTTCCAGGTATTCTGTGCACCCAGGTTCCACGAAAATATATCATCATCTCAAAGAAATTTATTGGTGGAATAACATGAAGAAAGATGTGGCGGACTTTATGGCAAAATGTCCGAATTGGCAGCAAGTAAAGGCCGAAGAGCAAAGGACCGGTGGATTGGCTCAAAGCATAAAAATTCCAATGTGGAAATGGGAGATGATCAACATGGATTTTGTGGTAGGGTTACCACGCACTCCATGCAAGTTCGACTCAATTTGGGTGATTGTTGATCGACTTATAAAGTCAGCGCATTTCCTGCCAGTCAAATCTACCGACACAGTGGAATGATATGCTTAGTTGTATATCAAAAAAATAGTCAGGTTACATGGAACTTCAGTCTCAATCATTTCAGATCGAGGGGTTCACTTCACAGCCAACGTTTGGAAGAAGTTTCAGCAAGGTTTAGGTACCCCTGTGAATTTTAGCACAGGTTTTCATCCACAAACCGATGGTCAAGCAGAGCGGACTATTCAGATGCTTGAAGGCATGTTGCACGCTTGTACTCTCAATTTCAAGGGTCGTTGGGATGACCATTTGCCACTCATAGAGTTTTCTTACAACAACAGCTTCCATGCTAGTATCCAAATAGCACCATTCGAGGAACTATATGGTAGAAGATGTAGGTATCCCATTAGGTGGTTTGAGGTTGGAGAAGCGGAATTGATAGGGCCGGACCTCGTGCATCAGGCCATGGAGAAAGTCAAGATTATTAAGGAGAGGTTGAAAACTGCTCAGAGTCGCCAAAAGTCTTACTCGGATGTTCGTCGCAGAGATTTGGAGTTCAAAGAAAATGACTGGTATTTTTGAAGGTTTCCCCTATGAAGGGTATCATGTGATTTGGAAAGAAGGGAAAATTGAGTCCGAGGTATGTAGGACCGTACAGAATCATTCAGAGGATTGGTTAGGTGGCATACAAGCTCGAGCTGCCACCTAAAATGTCATTAGTACACCCGGTCTTTCATGTGTCCATGTTGAGGAAGGTAGTGGGAGATCCGTCCACTATTGTGCCAGTTGAAACTATTGAGGTAAATGAAGAACTGTCATATGAAGAAGTCTAGTTGCCATTCTTGATAAGCAGGTTCGGAAATTGAGAAATAAGGAAATTGCATCCGTGAAAGTATTATGGCGGAACCAGTAAGTTGAGGAAGCCACTTGGGAAGCCGAGGATGAAATGAAAAGAAAGTATCCACATTTGTTTGGGTAGTCATGTAATAGTTTTTATGCATTTAGCTCCTATGAACTCTTATCTTTAGACTTGATCTATGTAAAATTGTCCCCTTTTTGGTAAAATGTTGCTTATACGGCCATGGTTGATGATTGTACAAGTTATGTTACTTTTATGAAATATGGTTATGCTGTTAGGATATGTTTTGGGGCTCTCTGGCAGGTGGATAAGGCCTATATACAAAGGAAACTCTGGCGAAATTATTGAAATTATAGGGAGTTAGCTAAATTTAGGGGACTGGAAACACGTTTCAGGTTATAAAGAACAGAAGATTGCATTAAGACTGTTAATAAGTGAATCTTGATCCTCATTCGAGGACGAATGATCTTAAGTGAGGGAGGATGTAAGGCCCCGTGAATTTCCTACCCAGAACCCCGAATCCCGTGGTGCCGCCGCGGTTCGAACCTTTTTGGACTGATCTATGCTATAAAAAGTCAAGAAATAATGTTTTCCAGAAAATGCAATTCTGCGGTCGAGAATGCGGTTGCATATCAAGTATGCGGACCGCATAATTGCCACAAAGTAAGTCAGTGTGTTGGTCAAATTTGAGGTCAACTATGCGGTCAAGTATGTGATCGCGTTACCGATATGCGGACCGCATAGTCGTCGCATATTTCCCTTGGGACTTTGTGAGGGGCAGTTCTGCGGTGCATTATGCGACCGCAGAATGGGTATGCGGACCGTATTCTGCCGCATACCCAGGGAGTGTGTTTAGATTTTTGGAGCACTTTTGCAGTCAATTATGCGGGCTGCATTTTCACTTTGCGATCGCAGACCTAACTCGGGGCTCCAATTTTCTAAATTTTAAACCCGACCCCTTATCGATATATTCGGTATTATAACTCATTTTGACCATATTTCCTGATGCTTTTGGAGAGAGAGAGGGTCTTAGAGAGGTAAGTGCTTCCCATCAAATTACTCCATGAAACCTTGCCAAATCTTTGAAGATAATCAAGTGAGGGACCTAAACCCTCATACCAAGAGGTAAGGCTTCATTACCTCAGCTCTCATTTTTACACATAGCTACAAAGTGTCATTAGTGAGGTAATTCATGGGGTTAAGGGGGGTTTGCATTGCATGCATGTGTTCTTGAAGAGTATGAGGAATTATAAAAGAAGAGGCATGGTTAATGGGCTAGTGTAATCTTGCATGAAAGAACCATAAGGCCTTAATGAACACTAATTGCTCGGTAAAATGCTCAAGAGAGCTTAGATTATGATCTTTTCTTGATTATGAGTTAAATTGTGCTATATTGCTTAAATAGATTGAAGCGCGAATATTCCTGAACATTATAGGATTAAGTAAAGCTCGGTTGAGGTATGTATGGCTAAAACCCCGTCTATTAGAAATTGAGCTTCATCGGTGATTGTATGAACATGGTAAGATTAAAGTTGAATTGTTGCATTGCTTGTTATTTTACATGAATTGGTTATGTAACCTTATGTGCAAAAAATGTGTCTCAACATGATCAACGTGCTATCTTGACAACTTGAAAAGGGCAAAGGTATGAATTATATATTGAAATGTTTAGACCCTAAATCGAGATTGCGGCTAAATATATTGTGCTATCTACGTGAAATCTTATCTATGTTTACAATTTAAATTGCTCTTGTGTGCACCTACTGTCCTACTGGCAAAGCTAATATTGAAAATTGGGAACGATGTAAAATGCAGCCTAGTGCCAAGAATGATTTGATAAGTCGTGGCCCCAAGTGCCTATGAAATGATATACGAGAAATGAATTGATTTATGAGACCTAGCCGATCGGGTTGAGATCGGACTCCGCTCAAGATAGAGGTGGTATTGGAAAGGTATTGTGAATGAATTCCGGGAAAGAAGGAAAATGAGATTGTGATTGAAGCATATGTCTCAAATGAGACAACCTAGTCGATCGGGTCGAGATTGGAGTCCGCTCAAGATAGCGGTGGTATTGTGAACAAATAATGAATAGTGTGAAATGCCCCAAACTAAAAGCTATGAGAAAATGATGTGAAAGTTGTATGATTCTTTTATTTGATAATGTGGTGATCGTTTAAAGTTTTGAGTTATACTTGTGATTTCTTATTCTTGTACGAAAGTTCTTTCTAATTCGATGGTGTTTAGTTGTAATACTAGTGTTATTCGATGGCACTAACGTCCCTTTTGTCGGGGGTGCTATATTTTTTAAAATGAATGTAGGTGGCTCCATAGCGGATTGTACCGATCGTGTGTAGCGGAGCATCCTCTTCTCAAACTCTTGGTGAGCCCCTTCCTCCTTCAAGGGGTTTTGTGACATGCCTTTTGTTATTGATGTCTCTTTTGAGGTATAGCCGAGGCCTTGTCGCCGGCGTTGTTATCGCTGTCTTGGGTATCCTTAGAGGCTCCGTAGACATATGTGTGGGTTATGTACGGGCGTTGGATAGGTCTACGAACTATGATGTAATTCAAATTTTCATTTTGCTAAGGTGTAATTGTATGTAATCTTGGGAACTTAATTACGAATTAATATTGTGATTTAAAATGAACTAACTTTGTAGAATGCACTATCTTTCTTCGTCTAAGAAAATAAATGAAAGCATGGTTTCCTTATTCGTATCGAGTTGGGTAGGAAGTGTTTGATAAGGCTTGCTCAGTTGGGTTTACTCGATTGAGCGCAGGTCGCGCCTCCCGAGGTTGGGGCATGACACTATGTCCGTTTGTTGCGTTGTCTTGTTGCATGTCACAGTCATTGGTTCATCAAGATAAGTAATAGTAATCCTGTGTAAATAAAGTAATGAGAGAAAAAATAATAATGAGTGTTGATTTATAAGAAAAGTCAAATACTTTGATAAATTGCATAATCGTTTTGTACATAGGAAATCTTATTGCAGGAATTGGAAACATGCGAGAAATAAAAATCTTTTAGTAAATAAGACGGTGCTTGTTTTAACCTTGCTACCCCGATGCTCGTCGGGTTCTGGTCGTTCTGATGGTCCAGTTATTGAGGCGTTCCCCTATACTTACAGCCTGTATGGAAGGGCCTTCCTCCCCCTCCTCCTCGAGAACAACACAACAGTCCATGTCATTGCCTTGTAAGAACAAGTTCTTCAACGTTGCTAGTGCTTCTTCTTCATGTGTCCCATAAATAATATCGACCGGTTGGAAAGTCTGCTCCAGATGTGGTATTGGCTGCTATAGTGAATAGTGAGGACCATGCCATGGTGGTGACCAACTATTGAAGAAAAACCCCAAATCTATTTGGTCCCAGAAGGACCTTCCCCAGATTTGGCATCCTTGGTTCCGTCGAACAACATTCCCAACTCGCTAAGTCCCAGCAATAGATAGGCTCTGGCTAGGTGTCCACCCTCGTTTCCTTCAGCATTTTGGCAATCCTCAATTCTTTTGAGGAATTTCCTTTCCAGCTCCACTATGCCCCGCTCCAAGTATCCCAGTCGCTTGTTGGCGCTGACAGCCATGTCCTTCCACTCCTCAATCAGCTTTTGGTTGGCTTCTTGTATCTCACGGTGCTCGCTTTCGCACTCCCGGATCCTCTTGCACAGTTGATTGTGCCTCAGCCCTTTCACTGTGCCTCAACCCTTTCATATATGATCCTGTGTCCCTTAGCAAGCCCAGGCTGGCCCAGACCATCGTGATTATCCTCCAACTAGCCTGAATAGTAGAGAGCGCAACCAGCATGGTACCTGTCTGGCTCGATGGTATCTCGCCCCATGACAATCTTGCAGTGCCACATATGCTGAGCTTGGCACTTGTAAGGACTATCATAAACCTGGAAGTCAGCCCGGAAATGACTCATCTTGTTGACCCTAGGTATAACCTGCTTCCTACCGGCTTGCCTCATAACACGGAGAGGGTCGTAAGGGTATGTTCCTCTCAGACTAATCAGTATCAAAAATGGTGCATCCGTGGATCGGGCGATGAACTCCTCGGTAGGGAACCACTTGAACATCCATTGTACCCGGTCCTTAGTTAGATTATCAAATAACTCTACCCATCCTTTGGCATCTTCTGGCTGGGCGAACATGTTGGGCGTGTAATTCATTCGTTTCGGACGATAGAAAGCCATATGATCATCCCTGTCTCTTCGTTAAATCTCTTATCTGTACTCACCCTTTTGGAGATGCTCCATGATCCAAAGCTGGAGTAGCAAATTGCAGCCCTCGAAGTGTTTTGCTCTTCGTTGACACTTCTCCAAGTCCTGGTATATTTTTGCAATGATCATGGGCACAATACTGAATGGTTGCCCACCAATGCCTTCCATCAGAGTTTTAGTTACCATAGCTAGCCTGGTATGGATCCTTGCTTTCTTCATAGGAAACACTATCAACCCCAGGAAATAAAACATAAATACAAAGACCCTTTGGTGAATATGCCCTAGTGATGTAATGGCAAATTCGTTAGGATAGGTACGGTAGGATTTGCTGTGACCGTATATCACATACAAATAATCAAAAGGGATATAGGACTCTTTCAGACATGTTAGTTCTGGATTCTTCTTCAAACCCATCATTTTGAGGAAACCCCTGCCATTGCGGTTCTCGGGCATTAACAAACCCAAAGTTTCCCATGGTATGTCGGCCAATCCTCCTATTTCTTCTAGTAAGGGTGTCATTTCAATGTCCCCAAAGAGGAACACAGATCTCTCACAATCCCAGTACAAAGCAGCAGCTTCTATGATCTTGTTGTTTGGTTGGATTTCCAAGAGAGAAGGTAGGTTGCCCAGATATTTGCGGACAAGGGTCTGATCACTAGAGTGAAGATCCTCCCACCAACTTAGCAATTTTGGGTGGATGTTGGTGACCATGCCGAATCTGGGGACTTCGTATCTCATATTTCTGCAAGACAAAAAAGGATTAGGCCCTTACCCCCACCGGACTCGACTATTTAATATCAACAATTAGCATAAAAACATTTAGTTCTCCAAACTAAAGTACAGAATGTGGTAGTGTCCATTTGGGTTTTGGGGAAACCTAGTGGACTTTGGACAAGGCTATCTTAAACATTCATTATGCGGACAACATAACTGACTCGGCTAGGTTTAACCATGATGCATGCAAAGTTTAAACAGAGTAAGGTTTCTATGGGGTTTTAGATTGGTACCCTTTAGCGGACAACTCAAGGGGGAAAGGCACGGAACCGTCGACTACACCATTAATCGATTGGTTTTACCGCAAATATGCCTTTTCCGAATTTAGGGGGTGATAATATCGGAAGAGCACAACCACTCATTATAAGCGTTGCTATGGTATTTGTTTGGCACGAGTGGAATATGATGTTGAGCATAATTATGCAATAATTAAAAGCATGTTGGCACATATTTTCACGTTAAGAAAGCAGTAAATACAGCAGTTTAATAATTTAAAGCAGTATTAAGGAAAGAAACAAAGAAGACAGGTCAGTTTTGCAGTTGAAAAGGGAATTGAATGCTTTAAGAAATAAACAAGTAACTACACATAAAGAGGTATAAATCCACAATAATAGTCTGAAATGGTAAAAGCCCAAAGATCCTGAGCAGAGTCGCCATGCTGTCGCGCCCCCTTTTTTCTTTCCTAAGCGGAAATTGGGTTTATAACATTTGGAGAGACAACTCATTCCTTTTGGGAACTGGGCTTGAATTTGGAGAGTCGCCACCTAATGATTAGGGTGCATTAGGACACCAGAAGAGTTCGATTTGAATAACCAGAGATAGGATAAATGCTTGAAATTATTCTAAAGGGAAGGTGTTAGGCACCCCTCAGAATCCACTAGTGTGGTTCCCGGCCAGACAATTATTGTGAATTAATGTGCAATTAACATATAAGCAAATAAGGCTCAAATAATAGGGGATTTCAACACATAATGGTTTAAAAGTAAACAAGTTTTGAGAGAACAATTATAAAAGCTAATTTTTTAGAATAAGGAGTTAAATTGCTAAAAGAATAAAGAATAAAGGAAAGGGGGTCCTTGGTTTATTAAAAAATATGGATAACCCCACACAATATCTGGTAATCACTCCTCAATGAGGGGCTACACGTGACATTATCGCGTGGTCATCATATCCATATCTACCCTTCCCATCCCCTTAAGATATTAAAGCGCGGATTGGTCTCGATTCCTTATTGCATGCTATTACCCGTCCCATTCCTATCAATCCTGGAGGCACTTAGGACTACAAATCCTAAAAGGGAGGGATGCTGGGCTTATTTGGAGTTTCAAAGGTAAAAATTCTAAGGCGACATATAAAAACACATATTGCATATGAAAGGGGAAACACATAAGCATATAAGCTCAAGTATACCTCCTCGAACAAACACATAAAGTAGCATGTCTTACACATACTGCTTAGGTCTGATTGAAAATCATTAAAGACGAGGGTGATGAGATTGTTGAGGCAGTTTTAGTTAATTGCATAACTCAGATAAGAAGTCTGAATCAGGCCTGCCTGCTGGTTGTAGTGATTAATAGATTCAGTTTTACAGTTATTATTCTAAGGTTTGCCTAAGTGTTTAGACGGGGACCTATAGGCATGATATCTACTGAATTTAAAAGTTGATGAGATAGTAGAAGCTTGAAGTAAATTATTCGAAATCCTAGCATGCTTGTTAAACCTTGTTAAGCGAGGGAATTAGGTTATTAAGGGAAGCAGAATGAACAAAAATAAACTGAACTGGTTACAGGTTCTGCAGGTGGCAGTATCTACTATTATTGACTTTAGTTCCTAGGAGCATGTTATCTAACATTGACTGCTAATGACAGCGAATCAGATTGATTTAAGAAACTCCTATAGGCATGATTTCTATGCATTACTCATTTTAAACCTGATAGGCATGACATCTAAATGAAGTTTGAATATGCAGAATTAAAAGTATCCTATAGGCAGGTTTTCTGCATGAAGTTGAATATGCAGTATTAAAAGTACCATATAGGCAGGTTTTCGTGAAGTTCGAATATGCAGAAGTTAAAACACCCTATAGGCATGTTTTCTACCCTTGCATGCATAGTTACCCAACCCTTTTTACTAGCCAACCCCAAGTGTTTATTATAACTTATTACAAACCAGAATAACAAATTACATCTGAACAGAAAAATACAAAAGAAAGTACAACCAGAGGAGGCCTGATTCTTGACCTTCTCTATGAGTTACGAGATAAACCAACTCAAAGACCATTGATCCAAAGCCTTTCTCCAATTTGAGTGTGTCAGAGTTCCCTAAGAGACTCAATGGGACTCCGGGCGGTGCTCACACCCAAATTATATTACCAGAATAGGGATAAGTGCAGTGTGGAAGTGCCAGTGCCAACCCTCAAGTGTCCAAGTTCAGACGGAGCTCATGGGTCCCAAGGCAATGCTCATAAGAGGGGGGGGGGGGACAAAACTTAAGTCTAAGAGAGAGTGCAGGTGAAGAAACATAGTAAAGAAGAGGGAAAGAGGTGCTAGGAAATAGTTACAGAGTTAAGTACTTCACACAAAGAGGTTCAGGGATTGGGGATTGCAAAGAGCCTATGCACTTAGGCGTTAGTTTATTCTGGGCATGCACAACAATAAGGAGTGCTGTTATGCTTATAAAATCAACCAGAATACACAATCACATAATGGTAACATAAAGGTTATGATCCCGGGGGAATCACGTTTGAGTCATAGACAGTAATACTTAATACTGTCATGCCTCAAGCAAACAATCAGTATCAAACACATTGGGTAGGGGTTTAGGACACATAATAGATTCAAAACAGTTAGAAGGAAATTATAGCATGCTAAATTAAGTACTGGACAAAACACAAGCAGTAGGCAAATAAGAAGGCAAAAGTATTAAGTAAACATATTGTTAGGATGCTGAAATCTTAATCAGAACATACCAGTTCAAAGAAGCAAAATATAGTAAAAGCAGGTAGCAGGACTTTGAAGACAGGCCACAGTACAAGTAGCAAGAGAGAATATTTTGAGTGTAAGTGATTTTAGAACTAAGTGTGTTCGTCTGTGTTAATGAAAGAGCAAGATATTTATAGTTTGAAGAGAGGCAGAAAATAAGGCAAGGATCATAGTTTAGCAGTAATTATGGAACTATGTACCAATTAAAATGAAATTAGTATAAGGACTTCCTTTAATTAAGGAGCTAAAATCAAATGGTAATGGGCAGAAAACATTTAAGGAATGAAATCAAGTAAGCATCATGTGCAGAGTAGACAATTAGGGGTAAGTGCATAGAGGTTTAATTAAGGAAAGAATCTTTGAAATACTCGGTTAGCCAAATAATGTAAGAAAACAAAGTAAAGCTGCAACATATGGAGACAATCGAAAATCAGTACATAGCAAATCAGGGAGTCAAGGTTTTCAAAATCACTGATACAAGGAGAGTGACGTGGGTTCCCAAGAATAAACAAGTAAACCAAGTTAAAGATAAGAGAATCAAAAGTCTAAGGGGAAGTTTTCAAACCAATTCAAAAAACAGGGAAATCAGTAAAACAAGGAAAGAATCAATTACATGAGTGCAGTTAGAATTACACAGGAGGTTTGAAATCAATCAAAAATTGAAGGTCATTTTAGAGGGGAATTTAGCATATAAAAGAGTGCATAAACATTAGGCATGAGAGGGTGAACTTGTGACAAAGAGAATAACAATCACAAAATCAGTAGATAGTTGATTATCGCAATATGGTAGTCACATAGGTCAACTTAGTAATAGGGAAAAAAGGGTATCAGAGGCATGCAAAAGTGCGGGTAAAAAGACTTTTTCTGAAAAATATAATCTAGTTTCAATGCTTGCAAGAAACCAAATCACATAGAGAAACAGAAGTTGAAACAAAAAAGACTTTGAATCCAGTCGAGCTAATTCAAACACATGAAAAAGTTTTCAGAAGTTCGAATAGGTCCAGAGAAATTAGGGTTTTGAAATTAATCGAATTCAGAGCATGACGAACAAGTAAATCACATAGCAAGTAGTCTCAAGACTCGAATGAACCCAAAATTTTAGGGTTTTCACCATCAATCGAGTTCTAGAGATGAAAGGCAAGTAAATCAGATAAATACTAACAAAATAGATTCAGAAATCTCAAAAGGTCAAAACCCTTAACATGCAAACTTGAGTAAAAGGACAACATAAGGAAACACAGTAGAACATGTTAGAAAATCAGAGAAAGCTTCGAAATAGCTTAACAGAAACTTAAATCGGAAAGATAAGGGTTCTTGAAGGTAGAGTTTTGAAAGAAACCTTGAGAAAGCATTTAAAAGTTTAGAGTAAACACAATTCTAAAATAGATCTAACAAAATCGGAAGAACCTCAAAGGTTAGGGTTTCAGAAGAACCCCAGATGGTGAGAAAGGCTTGGAAACAATCGATCTAAGCAGGAGAAGTCAAGAATCCGGCTTGAATGGCCATGGCTGGCCGGAGCAAAGCCAAAGATAACTGGAGACAACTATAAGAACTGAAACCGACCAAGGTCTGGACCGGGCTTTCCTGATCTGTCCTTGAAACCATAGTACTCGAACACATAGAAGCCAATGAAAGTGGATACAGGCCTCCAATGGCTTCGAAGGCCATGGATTTGGGGGATTTTTAGGTGGTAATTGAGGGTGACAGCTAGGGTTTGAGAGGGTATTGAGAGATGATTGAGAGAGAAAGGGGGTTTAGAGGCGGCTGTAGGTGAGAAATAGTTAGGGTTTGGGGTTAGTTGGGAATTAATTTATGAAAGGGTTGGTGGTGGCCGTTGATCAAATGATCAACGACCTGGATTGAATGGGTATGTAGGGGATCCGGGCGGGTTGTTCTAATTGGGTTGTGGGTAGGGTATGGCTAGGATTTGGGCTGGGTAATTGGGTTTAAATAGGGGTTCAATTCAGGCTACGATTGAAAAACAATTAGGCTATATTTTAAATAGCAACTCTTCCCTTATTTATTTTATAAAAAATAGTAGAATAATTTCTGGAAATAAATTAAAGGTAATAAAATGATTAGTAACACATAATTGTCAAATTAAAAATATTGGACCTAATTTTTATAGACCTAATGTAATTAATCTAAAAGAAGCTAATTTTGCAATTATATGCAATTTGTCTTTAAAAATACTAAATAAGTTTTTAAAAATATTCAAAAATTACATTAGCTATATTTTAGTATAAATATGAGGGTCCAATAAATGAATCATCAAAAATGATAATTTTGGGAATAATTATTGGTTTTTTTTTCTGGATAAGATAGTGCAATAAATTGATTTGAAAATCTTTAAATATTAAGGAAAAATAATAAAACATTTGGAAATACTTATATATGCATAGATATGCTATTTGAGAGTATTTTGCATATTAAAAATATATAGAAAAAAATTGGGTATCAACAGGGATTAGCCTCATGCAAATAGGGAGACAAGGATTAGCCTCATGCAGGTATGGGGAGGCAAGGATTAGCCTCATGGAGTCAAGGACTAGACTCATGCAAATATGGAGGTAGGGATTAGCCTCATGCAAATAGGGAGGCAGGGATTAGCCTCATGCAAGTATGGGGAGGCAAGGATTAGCCTCATGCAAATATGCGGGACATGACTTAGTCTCATGCAAAGAGCGAGTAGAAAATAAGAGTAGTATGTTTCTTAGTTGGAGATGTATGCGATGTCTGGTGGCCTGATTGATAGTGAATTATCTATGTGTATACATGTTTTGGGAATGCCATCGTTATGTCGAATGTGCCTGCGTTCAAAGAAAAATTGTGAGTTTTGTTGGGGAAAGGTTGGTTCATGCTCCCATCGGCTAGCTTTGCTTTGCTCCATTTTGAAAGCCTTTTGAGTTCCCCTGGGTGACACCTGACCGTTATGGAAATAGAATTTTCGAAAATATGCAATTATTGATAAAAAATAGAGTTGTTTTGGAAACGTATTGATATATCAAATAATTTTGATGAACTAGTGACTATAACATGTCTCGAAGGCATTGCAGCTCTTTCATATTGGAATTTTTAGGGTCCTTCTCAAAATTCTGCCCCTGTTTGGTAGATGATCTTGTGACCTTTGGGATAATGGATCTTGCTCGGCCTTCTCCGGAATTTTGAGAATTCTCAAAATTCTGCCCCAGTTTCTGATCTCGGGGGGGGGGTGAATGAAAATTTATTATGATATCAGTGAACCCATAAGGATGCCTACGTATCCCCTCTTAAATGGGAATCAGGTCAAGCGTAGTTCAATTACATCAGAAGAGAAAAAATGTACATAATCTAGGCATAATATCTCATGACTGCGTCTGAATTGATTGGTTTTGGCCAGATTTATCCATCTATTTCTGCAAGTATGAGTGCTCCTCCTGTTAGTACCTTGTGAACTATGTACAGACCTTGCATGTTGGGAGAAAATTTCCATTTGGCTTCATCCTGATGCGGGAAGATTTTCTTCAATACCAGTTGCCTTGGTGCGAACTGTCTTGGTTTGACCCTTTTGTTGAAAGCTTTGGTCATTTTGTTCTGATAAAGTTTGCAGTGACATACTACATTCATCCTCTTTACATCGATAAGGGCTAATGGTTTATAGCGACTCTTTATTCACTCTGCATCGCTGAGTTCAGCTTCCTGTATGATTCTTAAAGAAGGAATCTCCACTTCGTCTGGGATGACAACCTCGGTATCAGAAACCAGCATGTAGGGAGTTTCCCCAGTTGTTGTTTGAACCATGGTGTGACACCCCAATAGAGCAAAGGGTAACTTCTCACACCATTGTTTGTGGTTCTCTACCATTTTCCTTAGTATCTTCTTAATATTTTTGTTGGCGGCTTCTACGGCTCCATTCATCTGAGGTATATAGGCTATGAATTCTTGTGATTGATTTTGAAAGTTTTTCACATAGCCTTCATCAGATAACTGTTGAGATTGGCGGAGTTGTCGGTAATAATGGACTTGGGAACTACAAATCGGCAAACAATACGATCCTTAACAAAATCTGCGACCACTTTCTTGGTTATAGCTTTGTAAGATGTAGCCTCTACCCATTTTGTGAAGTAATCAATGGCTACCAGAATAAACCTGTGTCCGTTTGAAGCAGTGGCCTCGATTGGACCAATAACATCCATTCCCCAGGCGGCAAATGGCCAAGGTGAGCTTGTCGGATTGAGCTCTATTGGCTGCACTTTTATCATGTCGGCATGCACTTGACATTGAAAACATTTGCAGACATACTGAATGCAATCCGTCTGCATGGTCATCCAAAAGTAACCTTCCATGAGTATCTTCTTATCCAAGACGAAACCATTCATGTGTGGGCCACAGGTCCCAGCATGCACATCCTCAAGTAGCGTAGAAGCATCCTTTGCGTTAACACATCTTAGCAAACCCAGATCAGGAGTTATTTTGTACAAGTTTCCTCCACTGTGGAAGAAGTGATTTGACAATATCCGGAGCGTGCACTTCTTAGTGTGATTTACATGCTTCAGGTATTCTTATTTTGATAAGTATTCTTTGATGTCATGGAACCAAGGCTTTCCATCTGCTTCTTCCTCTACATGAGCACAATATGCTGGCTGATTATGCATCCTCATTGGAATGGGATCAATGTAGTTCTTATCTGGATGTTGTATCATGGATGACAAAGTGGCCAAAACATCAGCAAAGTCGTTCTGAATTCGGGGAACATGCCGAAACTCTATCTTTGTAGACCTCTTTCTCAATTGCTGCACATGGTGCAGATATGGCAGTATCATGGAATTCTTGGTGGTCCACTCTCCTTATACCTGGTGCACAAGCAAATCTGAATCATCGATCACCGGTAACTCCTGAACGTTCATGTCGATTTCCATGTTGAGTCGTAGTATGCAGGCTTCATATTCTGCCATGTTGTTGGTCTAAGGAAATCTGACTTTGATAGATATCGGATAGTGTAGACCCATTTTTGATACCAAAACCGCTCCAATGCCTACTCCTTTGAGATTTGCGGCTCTGTTAAACAACATCCTCCAACCATCATATGCTTCGGTAATGTCTTCTTCTACGAATGATACTTATTCATCAGGAAAATATGTTTTCAAGTGTTTGTATTCTCCTCCCACCGGATTTTCAGCATGGTGATCTGCCAATGCTTGTCCCTTGACCGTCTTTTGAGTTACATAGATGATATTGAACTCACTTAGTAGTATCTGCCATTTAGCCAACTTCCCAGCAGGCATGAGTTTCTGAAATATGTACTTCAGAAGATCCATCCTGGATATGAGGTATGTAGTGTATGCACAAAAGTAATGCCTCAATTTCTGGGATGTCCAGGTCAAAGCACAGCAAGTGCATTCAAGCAGAGAATACCGTGCTTTATAAGGTGTGTACTTCTTACTCAAGAAGTATATGGCCTACTCCTTTCTTCATGTCTCGTCATGTTGTCCCAAAGCACATCTGAAGGCTCCATCCAATACAGATAGATAAAATAGCAAAGTTCGTCCTAGTTCCGGCGGGACCAGTACTGGTGGTGTGGACAAGTGCTCCTTGATCTTATCAAAACCTTTATAGAAATCCTCGGTACATCTTTTTTCGGGATCCTTTCTTAGTATCTTGAAGATGGGTTCACATATGACTGTGGACTGTGCTATGAAGCGACTGATATAGTTGAGACGTCCTAGGAAGCTCATCACATCCTTTTTCTCTTAGGTGGTGGTAATTCCTGAATAGCCTTGACTTTAGACGGATCCAGCTCGATACCTCGACGATTGACGATGAATCCCAATAATTTCCTATGGTAAACCCGAATGCACACTTTGCGGGGTTCAATTTCAAATTATACCTCCTAAGCCTATCAAATAACTTTCTCAAGTCTGCTATGTGATATGCGGCCCTCTTGGATTTGATAATGACGTCATGCACGTACACATCTATTTCCTTATGTATCATATCATGGAAGATGGTTCTCATGGATCTCATGTATGTGGCCCCAGCATTCTTCAAACCGAACATCATCATCTTGTAATAGTATACACCACATGGTGTAATAAAAACTGCCTTCTCTGCAACTTATTCATCCATCCAAATCTGGTGATAACACGTGAAGCAATCTACAAAGGATTGGATTTCATGCTTGGCACAGTTATCAATCAAGATGTGTCTATTTGGCAGTGGAAAATCATCCTTGGGACTTGCTCTATTTAAATCCTTATAGTCAACACATACTCTGACCTTCCCATCCTTCTTCGGAACTGGCACAATGTTAGCTAACCAGGTTGGGTACTCAACCACCCTGAGAACTTTGGCTTTGATCTCCTTTGTAACTTCCTTCTTAATTTTCAGGCTCATGTCTGGTTTGAACTTTCTGAGTTTTTGTTTTACTGGCAGACACATGGGATAAGTAGGAAACTTGTGAGCTACTATGGATGTGCTTAAACCTGTCATGTCATCATATGACCATGCGAAAATGTCCTCATACTCTTTTAGGAACGAATGTACTCTTACTTCTCTGGCGGTGACAAGTGAATGCTGATGCAGGTCTCCTTGACGATCTCGACATCTCCCAAATTTACTGCTTCGGTCTCGTCCAGATTAGACTTAGGCTTATTCTCAAAATTTTCGACCTCCCTGACAATTTCCTCGGGTACCTCATCTTCTTCCTCTAAATCACTATTCTCATGTTGCGTTGCCTCATTACATGCCACAGTCACTGGTTCATCAGGAAAAGTAATAATAATGTTGTGGAAAGAAAAAGTGTAATGATTATAGTGAATAATAAAGAGCAAAATGCATTTGATTAAAACTTTGAAAAAATTGTTTAGACAAGGCACGGCTAGATGAATCGAGCATTTATTTTGAAACAAGCAAAGCTTAAACGAAACTATAGGAAATCTTAATTGCCTAGAATGGCTATAGAAGTAAATTCTGCCAAGCTACCAGGGACTCGGCGGGCTCGGGATGGTGTGGCAGTCCAGTTCCTGAGAATAGCTCCTTTCGCTACAGTCTGAATAATGAGGTCTTCTTCCTCCTCCTCCTCAATTATGGCACCAAAATCCATGTCTGCATCCTCCAAGAACAAATTCTTCAACCCAGATAGTGCTTCTTCCTCTGTAGTCCCCCATATTGTATCAGCCTGATGAAAAGCTTGTTCCAAACATGGCACTAGTTACTTAAGAGAGTAATATGATCTGCACTATGGAGGCGACCAATCACTGTACTCTTGCCATGTATAGTTGTATCCGGGCCCAAAGGTGGTACCATGATTTTTCAGCTGTATTGGTTTGTTGATGCTTTGGAGGTTCTTTCCCAACCCCTTGTCAGGTTCATATCCAGACCATGCTAGTATGCTCTCTATTTTGTTACCCCATCAGTTATCCTTCTCGAAGGCATTGACCCGTTCGATGTGATGATAGGTATCCCCTCCTAGCCTCCTTCCATGTCCAATGGCTGGGATGGTTTGAATAGTGTAGATAGGGTTTCTCCCATATCAGTGAATGATTACTTCTTAGCGATTCCATTAAAACTTCACGGCTTGATGTAGTGTGGAATGCACGGCTCCAGCGGCATGGATCCATGGCCGGCCTAATGGAAGATTATATGAGGCTGGTATGTCAAGCACTTAGAATTCAACGTTGAACCAAGTTGGCCCCATCTGTAAGCAAAGGTTGATTTCCCCGATCGTGGCCCTCTAGGACCTATCGAAAGGCTTTACATTCATGCTTCCTACACGTATCTCATGTAAACCTTTGTCCAACCTTTTCAGTATGTCCAATGGACAAATATTTAGGCTCGAACCTCTATCAACCAGGACCTTGGCAATGAATTTGTCTTCAAATTGCATTGTGATATGCATTGCTCGATTGTGATTCAAGCCCTCAGGCGGTAGCTCATCTTCGTGGAAGATAATCTTATGGCTCTCCAACACTTGCCCTACCATGTTGGCCATTTCTCCACTAGTAATGTTATTGGGTACATATGCCTCTCTCAGTACTTTTATCAAAGTGTTCTAGTGTGCCTCTGAATTCTGCAATAGTGACAGGATAGATATCTGAGTAGGGACTTTGTTCAGGTGGTGAACAACAGAATACTCCTTTGCTTGTACTTTCCTCCACATGTCATCTGGCACGGTCTCAATTATAGGCTGTCTAGTAGTGGCCTCCTTACCTGAACCTCCCAGGTGTTCAGGTGTATAGACTCTTCCGGTTCTAGTCATTCCTTGTGCGGCATCAGATTCCTCTATCATAGTCTTCCATTTTCGCCGAGCCTCAACAATATAATCTCAAGGTATTGCTTTTGATTTGAATGGGGTGTGGTTGATACTGTCACAGTAAAAGGTGTGACCACTTCTGCTTCAAACGAAACGGAGGTGGCTGCGGGCGGAGCCACTTCCACCTCGAATGGAAGTGATGCAGTTACCTCAACATCGATTGGTGCCTGAGTATGAACCACAATAGGAGTAAGTGTGACTGCAACCTTAAAGTCATCGCCTTCTCGAATAAGCCTAATTGACCACTTAGGGTCCAATTCTTCATTTGTCTCTATCACATATACACCATCACCTCTGTGATCAGGGAGGGGATTGTTGCGGACATTAGGTGTGGATTCCTTTTCTTGTATGACCTTGTTGTCAATTAACGTCTGGATCTTGTCCTTCAATGTTCGGCACTCAGCGGTGGTGTGTTGTTTCATACCAGAATGGTACGCACAAGTTTTTGCTCAGATTGACCCATTGGGACAAATTTTCTAATGCCACAGCGGGAACATGAGTGACGTAACTTGCGGCTTTTAACATTTCTTATTGTTGGTCGATGGGCTCATCAATGGTGTTATACTGTCTAGGTGGCTTGCAGTTGAAGTTGGGTCAAGGTCTTCGATAGTTTTGGCGAGCTAGTGGTGATTGGATGTGGGATGGTTGGGAGTTATAGGTGTGATGGACAATGGCTGGTTGGGAATATCTGGGAGATGAAGGCTAATATGTGGGCAATGATGCTTGGTATGTGGTTGGAGGTGTTTGGTATGTGGGTGGAGGTGTTTGATATGTGGGAGGAGGTGTTTGATATGTGGGTGGAGGGGTTTGATAGACAAGTGGAGACTTTGGACCCTGGGCTACCATTACTACCCCAACATCTCTCTTATTCGATATGCCACCTGATTGTAGTGCCTTATTCGTGGCTTGCAAGGCCTAAAAGTTTGTCACCATCCCGGTTTTGATTCCTTCTTCGGTTCTTTCTCTGAGTTTGATGATATTAGAGAACTTGTGATTTTCGATAACCATCAACCTCTCATAATATTGCGGATCTTGTGCCCTGACGGAGATTTTATTCATCTGTTCTTCGTCCAAAGAGGGTCTGACTTTGGCTGCTTCCGACCTCCAACGAGTAGCGTATTCTCGAAAAGTCTCAGAAGGTTTCTTCTTAAGATTCTGAATGTAGAAGACATCTGGTGCATCTCTGTGTTGAACCTGAATCGGTCCATGAAATCCGATGCCATGCTTACCCAATTGGACCATTTCTTAGGATTTTGGCTGATATACCAAGACAGAGTGTCCCCAGTAAGGCTCCTCATAAAGAGCTTCATCCAGATCTTTTCATCTTTCTCGACCCCGACAAGATTGTCACAATAGGTCCTTAGATGAACCCTGGGATCACCTGTACCATCGAACATTTCGAACTTTAGAGGTTTGTACCCCTCTGGTAGTTCGACATCCGACTGTATGCATAGATCTTCATAGGTCAAACCTTCTATCCCTCTGTCGACTTCAATACCTTGAAATCAGCTTGTTTACTTCTTGTGTTCTTCGGCCATGTTTTTAATGAGCATGTCCTTCTTAGAGGATTCCGGTGTATAGGAGATTGGTTGGATATAATGAGGTATAGTTTCCACATATATGGGGTATCTTTGATTGGTGATAGGAACTTGGGTGTAGTGATGGTCATTGGTGGAGTTTTGTAGATCGGGAATGGGTTGTGGTGTGTTTGGGGATTGTGGTAAGTGGTGGTTGGTGGGTACTGAATTTGTTGATGATGATGTTGTGGTGGAGTTGGTATTGGCAGCGGATTGATATTTTGGGGTGGAGTTGCGTATTGATTTGGTGCAGTTGGATTTTGTGGTTGTTGGTATTATGTGTTCTGAGGAGGTGTTGGGTTCTTTGTGTTTTGTTGGTGGATATCAGGGACATTGGGGGTGAGTGACACATTTTCCAAGTTGCGAACCTGCTTAAGTTCTCCTTGCAATTCCAGTATCTTTTGTTCCAGTCTCAAAACTAGATCATTTGGGACCGGAGTACTACGGCCATCTGAAGTCTCTGCATTCTCAATATTCTCCTTTCGGATTCCACTTAAGTCGTCCATATTTGTTTTTCCTCTGCCGTTTGTGTTGCTTGGAGGAGGAGGAGGTGGAGGGCCTCTAGATCTGATATGATACACTGATGAGGCCAGTATGAGTAAACCCCTAAGGGTATGGGAATAACAATAAAAAATAAGCAAAAACAAAAAAGGTAACAAGTCAGTGAGGATCCTGAAACGTTTGCAGTATTTAAACAAATATTGCGGAAAAGTAAATTTGTGTCCTATTTTGGGAACCTCGTTGTGCCCGAGGTGGTCCTAGCGACAAATAAACTTGGAGAACTTTTAATGCAAATAAATTCTTCATTTCATAATATAAATTTTGACAAATACCAAAACGACACTAAGATAATAATAAACTAAGTCACTATTGGCGCTAGGCCTTATTACATTTTTAGGAAAAGCAAGTCAATCTAGCCTATTTGGTCCCAGAAGGACCTTTCTCAGATTTGATCTTCCGGACTCCATTATATAGATCCCCCAGCTCGCACAGTCCCAGCAACAAGTAGGCTCTGGCCAGATGTCCTCCTTTAGCTCCTTCAGCGTTCTGGCAATTTTCAATCCTCTTTATGACATTGCCTTCCAGCTCCACTATTCCTCGCTCCAGATATTACAGTTTCCTATTGGAAGTTATTGTCATCTCTTTTCATTCCTCTATCAATCTCACATTCCTTTCATGTATTTCCCGGTGCTCATTTTCACAGTCACGGACCCTCTTGCGCAACCTGGTGTATTTAACATGAGCTTCAGCTTCCTCATCTATGATTTTGTTCCCTCGATCGGCCCCTGGTGTCACAATTCCTTTCAGATTGTCCTCCAACCATGCCGGGTAGAGAGGCTCGTATCCTGCATGATACTTGTCTAGCTCCATAGTGTTCTTCTCCACAATGATTTTGCAGTGCCACATGTGCTGAGCTTGGCACTTGTAAGGGACATCATCGTTTTGGAAGTTTGCCCTGAAATCATTTATCTTGACAACCCTTGGCACAACCTGTTTTCTGCCTGCTTTCTTTATAACTCACATAGGGACATATAGGTATATCCCTCTATGCCTGATCAATACCAACTGCGGAGCATCCCTGGACCTGATAATAAACTCGTCTATTGGGAACCATTCAAACATCCACTACACCTGTTCCTCGGTCAGATTGTCAAAGAACTCTATCCATTCTTTGGCGCTTCCCGGCTGAGCAAATCAGTCATGAATGTAATTCATTTGCTTAGGGTGATGGAAGGCAATATGGTCGTTCCATTCCCTTCACGGAAATTCTTGGCGATAGCGACCCTTTTGGAAATGTTCCAACAACCATAACTGTAGCAATAAATTACAACCCTCGAAATGCTTGACCCCTCTTTGACAGCACTCCAGATCCTTGTAGATTTCGTCTATGATCATGGGGACTATGGTATATGTCTGTCCATTAATCCCTTCCATCAGAGTCTTGGCGACTATAGCCAACCTAGTGTGGATTCTTCCCTTTTTCATTGGGAATACTGTCAGGCCTAGAAAGCACACAAGGAATACAAACACTTTGTGGTGGATATGACCCAAAGAAGTGATAGAGATCTCATCATGGTAAGTGCAGAAAGACCTCTCGTATAGGTATTCGAAAGGTATGCAGGATTCCTTCAAGCACAGTAGGTCGACTTTCTTCTTCAGCCCCATCATCTTCAAAAATCCCCTGCCCGTACGGTTTTCTAGTACCAATAGCCCGGGACTATCCCAAGTCAATCCTGTAAGCCCTCCAATTTCCTCTAGAAGCGGTGTCATTTGTATGTCATCAAAATGAAACACAACTCTCTCACTATCCCAGAATAAAGTGGCAGCTTTGATCAAGTTGTTGTTTGGCTCAATATCTAGCAAGGAAGGCAGGTTACCCAGGTACTATTTCACATGTTTCTTGTCACTTGAGGAAAGGTCCTCCTACCAATCCAGCAGCAATGGTGGGATGTTGCTAACCATACAAAATCTGGGACCTCGTGTCTCATTTTTGCAAAACAAAAGGGTTAGACCTTACCCCCACCGGACTCAATTATTTATACATTTATGATCAACATATTGGCATTTAGTTCTCCAAATTAATGCGCAGAACGTGGTTGTGTCCGTTGCGATAATGAAAAACCTGATGGAATTTGGATAAGGCTTATCTTAAAGGATCATTATGTGGACAACATACTGACCCGTTGATCTACTGGTTTTACTGCAAATAAGCCTCAAGTGGACAACTCGAGGGGGAAGGCACGGAACCATTGACCAAACCGCTGATTGACTGGTTTTACCGCAAATAAACCTTTCCGAATTTAAGGGTAGTAAATAGGAAGAGCGCAACCACTCATTAAAGCGTTGTTATATTATTTGATACGCACGAGTGGAATATGATGCGGAGAATGATTTATGCAGCAATTAATAACATGTAGTCAAGTATTTTCACGTAGGAAAAATAAATGCAGTATTCAAATAATTAAAAGACAGTTACAGGAAAAAAGAAAACAAAGAGACAAGTCAGTTTCGGGGGTAAAAAACCATAAATGCTTAAATAATGGATAGTTAAATTCAAGTAAGGGAGACGGGTACACGATAAGAATGCTTGTGTTGATACCCAATTTATTCCTATATATTTTTCAATATGTAAAATACCATTAAAATAGCATATATAGGCATGTCCAAGGGTTTTATTATTTTTTCATAATTTTAAGATTTTAAATTAATTTATTTTCTCCCTTTTTGTCCATATAATCCCCAATAATTATTTACAAAATTATTGTTTTTATAATTCATCTATTGGATTTCTATATTTATGCCACAATATGGCTAAAGTAATTTATACAATTTTATTTAGTATTTTTAAAGCTAAATTGCACATAATTGCAATACTAGCCTTTTTAAGGTTTAATTATGTTTTATATTCATAAAATTGGATCTTGTATCTTTAAATTGCTAATTATATATTATAAACCACTTTAGTACTTTCAATTTATTTTCAGAAATTATTTACTATTTTTTATAAATAAAAAGAGAAAAAATGGCTATTTAACTTGTAGCCAAAATTGGCTTTCAAATCTAGCCCAAATTGGACCCCAAATCCCAGCCCAATTTTAATTTTAACCCGAGCCTAACCCAATTTTAACCCAAGCCCAAATTGGATCCCTAACTACCCCATTTGATCATGACCGTTGATCATTCAGATCAATGATCCACGTTGCCCCTTACCATTTTTAACCCAAAACGCCCCCTAACCTAATTCATTTGTTACGATCCGCCGCCTTTAAATCCCTTTTCCTCTCCAATTCTCTATGCAACCTCACTAAAACCCTAGCCGCCGCCACCCAAATCATCCCTAATCCCCTTCGATACTCACTCAGTCCATGGGCTCTCATGGATGTTTGAGACGTATACCGGTCTCCTATGTCTCCTGGTTGCCTGTTTTCGTGATTTCATGGAAAGATCTCGAAGTCTAGTCCAAACTTTTCTCAACTTCTATCTATGGTCTTTTTCCGGCCATCCATGGTCGTTCGAGTCAGATCTATGGCTTTTCCGGCTAGATCGGTAACTTTTCAAAGTTTTCTCACTTTTTCTAGATTCTCTGAAACCCTAGCTTTAAAAAAACTTTCCGATTTTCTTTCAGATTTATCTTAGATCTGTGCATGTTATGAACCTCTTGGTGTTTTCTCAAAGGTTTTCCGATTTTTCAAAGTGACTCTTTGTCTTCAACGATTAGGGTTTTCTTAACCTCCTTTAAAGGACTTCTCTTTTGATTTCAGTATTGTCTTATGATTCTACTATGTTTAAGTGGGTTGTTTATGTTTTTTTCTACCTGGTTCATCATGTTGAAAACCCTAAGTATTTTGGTTTTATCCAAGGTTTGGAACTGTCTTTATTTATTTTTTATACTTGTTTCGACTGAGTTCTTCGTGTTTAGATCCTTTTCTTTGTTTAACTTGACTAATTCTGAGTTCTTAGCTTTTCAACTCAGCTCTGTTAAAGCCCTAATTTCTTAAAAAAACTTTCTTCACTTATTACTATGAGTTTAAAGACTTTCTTGTTTCTGTGTGTTGATCTTCTTTACCTGTTAGGTTGGTTTCACTCTGGTTCTATGTGTGAGCCATAACTACTTGACTCTGTTGATTACCATGCTTCAAGTAGTCCTTATCCTATTCATGTCACTTCTGAATGTTTGTGTTCATCTAGTTTGCTTCGTTTTTGTCAATACGTTTGACCCCGCATGTCTGATACACCTGTTCATTCTTTCCTATTTATAAGTCGAAGTGCAGAATCATGATTCCTTCTTGATTGATCTTGATTTCCTTAAATTACAGTTTGATTGTAAGGTTTTCTTATAAACCCCTAATTTTACTCATTTGTTTAAGTTGATTGATTCCCTTCCTTTATTTGCTGTGATGTTTCACCCCGGCTGAGTCCTTTCCCCAAATTAAGTATATTAAGCACTTAGACTCAATTATATGCCATATATTTTTACTACCCCTTACATGGTAAAAATCAATCTTTCTTAAACTAATTCTCTTTCCTTAATTATCCATGTAGTATCCGCTTGAGCTGTAACTCCTTGATTTAGGAGAAGTACTTGTATTAATTGATTCTAATGATGATTATTTCCATATTTGTGTCAAACATTTACTTGTTACCTTATTTTCTACTTCTTTTCAAAGCTATAAATACCCTACCCTCTCTTCTTTAAACACACAAACAATTTTAGTTCAGAACACACACTTACACACTCAAACTCTCTCTTTCTCTACTACTTGTGCTACTGCTTTGTCTGGCAGCTGAAAGCCAAGGCTAGACTGTGGAACTCTGATTGCTTTGCTTTTTCTACACTTTGCCTCTTCAACTGGTATGTTCTTAGTTTAAATACTAAAACTCAACTCTATGTGTTCCTTTGTTTGTCAATGCTTGTCTCTTTCTGCACTAACATAATGGCTCATGCTATTAAATTGTATTTCTTGTTTACTACCTTACTCAGCATGCTTAAAATTCTACCCTCCTTTTGTTCAATTGTAATTAGTATGTTTACTTGTTCCTGTTTATGTCCCTCAACTTTCATGTCTTCTAATGTACTTGATTCATGACTAATTATGTGTTTCTAATTTTGGTCCTCTATGTCCCCAACCCCTAATGTACTTATTCTGTATGTGTTGATTGTTGCTCCTATCCCCTTTCCCTTTCAGAAAATTGTTCTCACTAAGAAACTCTTCTTCTGTTCTACAAACTTATTTCAAACATGATGTTTTCAAAACTGTTTCAAGCACTCTAACATGCACTCTTAGATCATTAGGTTATGCCCCTTTTGCGTGAGCCTTGCTTTGGGACCCTGGAGCTCCCTTTGAACCTGGAAACATAAGAGTTGGCCCTTCCACACTGCACTTACTCTTGGTTATGCAATCTCGGTGTGAGCACTTCCCGGGATCCCTTGAGGTCCTTAGGGAACTCTGGCACACCTAGATATGAGAAAGGCTTTGGAACAATATTGGCATTTGAGGTGGTTTATTACGTAAATTAGAGAGGAAGTCAGAATGAGGTTTCCTATAGTTGTAACTTCTTATTTTTAATTCCTTATGTAATCCTATCACATGGTCTGTAATAATTTGTAAACAAGCATTGGGGTGGTAAGTGAAAAGGGATGGGGAAATATGTATGCTATAGTTATTAAAGGCTAGAAAGCATATTATTAGGTCTATATTCCTAATTGTGCACTAGAAACATTGTTTAGGATTCATACATGCATTAGAAAACCATGTTCTTAGGACTTATGTTTCGTACTTCAGCACTTCATTCATTAGTCCATACTTCATGTCTATCACTTAGAAATCTTGCTCCTAGGGCAATAACAACACTGCATAAAAAGCTGTTATTTCAAAATATTTTGCAACTCTTGTGTACATTTAGAAATCCGGCCTTAGGGATTTTGTTTTCAACAACCCTGCAATTTGCATATTAGATACCATGTTTTAGGGTCCTGTTTGCATTTTGGTTAAAAACACCTAGTTAACTACTGATTCATGACAAGGGTAGTAAAGTAATAATTTTCACATTGTGATGTTTTCTGAATAAAATTGGCAACAATCTCTACAACTAGAACAACATGTTTTAGGTCATAAAAAATAATCTCCAAATTGTCTTAATGACTTGGAACAACTGCTGTATCTCACTTTGCGCCTAGGCAAGCCTTAGGTAATAACTTAAATAAAGTTGGAATTGCCTTTGTTTAATTATCAGCTATTCAAATTGGGGTGGGGAGGGTAGATATGGATATGATGATCGGTGCGCTAATACCACGTGTATCCCCTCTTTTGGGGGGTGTCATACCGGGTATTACATTAATGTGATCCATATTACAAACAAACTTAGGACACCCCCTTTACATTTATAAGCACGCTTAGATTGTAACTCTTTTCAAAATCTTTCTTTCCTTAATCATTTTCAAGCACCTGAGCATTTAAACTTAAATCCCCTATTATTTGAGCCCTACTTGTTTATTTGCTAATTGCACAAATTTTAAAAAACTGTCTGGCCGGGAACCACATAATGAATCCTGGGGGATGCCTAACACCTTCCTCTTAGGATAATTTCAAGCCCTTACCCTATCTCTGGTTATCAAACGTAGTTGTAAATAAACCATGTAGGAGCCCTAACTCACATTAAAATCATTAGGTGGCGACTATTCAAAAATGCAATACCCAATTCCTAAAAGGAAATGAGTCATTACACCCCATAAATATCGAAACCTGGACTCCTCTCCGCGAAGGGAAATAGGGGGCGCGACAGCTTGGACTAATTCATATGATAAGTTCGTTATGGTAAAAGCCTAAAAGGCATCCCCAGCAGATTCTCCATGCTGTCGCACCCTTTTTTTTCCTCCACAAAGAGAGTTCTGGGTTTCGACATTCATGGGGGGTAATAACTCCTTTCCTTTTTAGGAATTGGGTATTTGAAGAGTTGCCACCTGTTAGCGGAAATGTAAAAGAAAGAACACAAGATTTAACGTGGTTCGGATCAAAATAATCCTACGTCCACCAGAGAACAGTTGCCTTTTTAATATTAACAAAGGAAGGGGAGAGTTCCCAATTACACTTAAGAGAATTTCTCTCTTAACTCTCTACTCACTACAATGTGTTGTATTATTTTTGGGATGGTTTCTACAAATGAAGGAGTGCATCTATTTATAGAGGTAAAGACCTCCTCTTGATGTCATTGGTGACATCAAACTACCTCCTCTTGATGTCATGGGTGACATCAAAGGAGGAAGCTTCCTCCTAGCATCCACACCAACTCTTTCCACCAACTCTTCCAATTGGCATGCCATTGTTGACTAAACATAAACCAACACCTTCAATCTCCACCTTGGTTTGCGTTTCGAGCGTGCGTGTGAACAACTCTGGCCAAAACTTCTAAGCTTACAGGGCAACCCCATTGTAAGAAACAAGAAGAATCAAATCATTGTTGAACATACCACCTCCACCTAACAACTGTTCTCTTCGGAGTTGCATCATTTGATGCGCACCTCCGCCAAGTCCTTGCAGTGTGCAAACTTAGCGAGTGGGACTATCTTGGTCAACATATCTGTAGTATTATCGTCTGTGAAGACCTTCACGACCTTGATAGTTCCCTCTTCAACAACATCTCGAATAAAATGAAATCTGACATCAATGTGTTTAGTGCGCTCATGAAATCTCTGATTTTTCATTAGATGAATAGCACTCTGACTATCACATCTAAGAGTTGATTCCAGCTGAACCAAACTCAATTCCGCTACTAAACTTTTCAACCAGATAGCTTCCTTTACCGCCTCCGCTGCTGCCATGTATTCTGCTTCTGTCGTAGACAAAGCGACAATCGACTGCAAAGTCGACTTCCAACTGACGGCACTGCCAACGAGGGTAAAGATGTATCCAGTTGTGGACCTTCTTCTGTCAAGATCTCCTGCATAGTCAGAATCCACATAACCGAGAATTGAAATACCTGTACCACTTTTTCGAAAGGTAAGACCAACACCAGAAGCTCCTTTGAGATATCTCAATATCCACTTGACAGCTTCCCAATGCCTCTTTCCTGGGTTGGACATGTATCTACTTACCACACTTACAGATTGAGCAATATCTGGACGTGTGCATACCATAGCATACATAATACTACCAACTGCACTGGCATAAGGAATCTTTGACATATGCTCCACCTCATCCTCGGACTGAGGCATTTGTGACTCTGAAAGTTTAAAATGAGGAGCTAATGGTGTACTTACAGGCTTGCACGTTTGCATATTGAATCTCTCGAGAACCCTTTCAATATACCTCTTCTGAGAAAGATGTACAACATCGTCTTCTCTTGAAATCTC